>NC_139562.1:18885660-19525605 GCF_965112155.1 Podarcis liolepis | reverse complement strand
GCAGTTCACTCCAGCCATCAACTTAAGGAGCAGGGGACTCCTATGCTCATTGCAATGCCAATGCAGATTAGGCGCCCCACTATGGAATACAGAAATGGTGAATCATTTAATACAGTGCAATTTTTTCAGTACCATGGAGTTGCTTTCTCTTTTTGATAAAATGCACAAGATCTGGCCCAATCTGGTGCCATGGCAAGAGCATCCACTTATTATTAATACTAGTAATATTAATACCCCGCGTTTTGCTCAGACCGAGACTCAAAATGGCACACAGGCATATAGGAAGTACCTGTCTAAAACAATAGAGGAAAACAGCACCCTTCACATCCTTAAACTAAAAGCATGCACTAGCATAGGTCAGTTAAATGTCAGAATTTGCATCTGGGAGTTTTGCAAAGTTAATTAACCTTGGCACTTCACGATTTCAGGACTGGGTACATTGCTCTGATTCATGAAGCACTGGTTAACCCAGCTGCTGTGAGCAACACGAGGCCTGGAAGCTTCTGATGAAGCCTTAAGAATCTCAGTTCTCATTTTTTTGTTTTTGTTTAATGAAGTCTCTAGCCCTCAGGATCGCTGAGAGGAGTTTGAAAAATATGATGGCAGGAAAGTACATATGCCTGCCTGTTCCTATCATTACTGGAATCCCAGAAGCAAGAAGAAATACTTTCATTTTTGAAAGTGTTTCCTAGAGTTAATTAGTTACTCTGATGTTTCTACAAAAGCCTTCTAAACATAATAAATCGAGAATTCTTCATGTGAACAGAAGGCACCAAATCAGAATGAGATGTCAGCAAGGGAGTGGGCTGTTAACTGAAAGGTTTTTTTATCATTTAATTTTTCAAAACTTTTCAAAGACGAGAAGAAATTCACAGAAATGCAGTTTGCTGCAAAGTGTGTAGGTTGTTGTTGTTTTAAATCACTTCTGGGATTGACTCAAAGTATGAGGCCCCTTCCTCCTCCCAAACCCATGTCAAAAAAAGTGACTTTCAGTAACGCCAACGTGATGCACACTTTATAGCATAAAGTAGGAGGAAAGTAGCAGAAGGGATGGGGTTCAACTGTAGGGCAACTGCTTGGCTTGCAGAAGGTCCCAAGTCCAATCACTGGTACTTCCAGGTACGGATGGGAAAGTTTCCTGCCTGAAACCCTGGAGAGCCATTGCCAGTCAGTATAAAGGTAAAGGGACCCCTGACCATTAGGTCCAGTCGTGGCTGACTCTGGGGTTGCGGCGCTCATCTTGCTTTATTGGCCGAGAGAGCCGGCGTACAGCTTCCGGGTCATGTGGCCAGCATGACTAAGCCGCTTCTGGTGAACCAGAGCAGCGCACGGAAACGCCGTTTACCTTCCCACCGGAGTGGTACCTATCTATCTACTTGCACTTTGACGTGCTTTTGAACTGCTAGGTTGGCAGGAGCAGGGACCGAGCAACGGGAGCTCACCCCGCCGTGGGGATTCGAACTGCCAACCTTCTGATCAGGAAGCCCTAGGCTCTGTGGTTTAACCCACAGCGTCACCCACATCCCAAGCCAGTCAGTATAGGGAAGACTAAATTAGATCGAGATATGGTTTGATTCAGTAAAAGGCAGTGCCCAACAACCTGTTCTCACAATGTCCAGCCAGACGCTTATGGGAAACCTGCAAGCAGGACGTCAGCGCAAAAGCTGTGGCTTCCAGCAACTGGTATTCAGAAGCATTATTGCCTCTGACAGTGACGCCCTGTGGTGTAAGGTGATTGGTATGTTACTGGACCTGCCCACCTATCAAAATTGAGCCCTGACCCCCACGTCTGCTCACAGATTTTGCAACACAGCTCCTGTGTGCAAAACACATGTGGGGGGGGGGAAATATGTATTTCACATAAAGATGCCTATTTTGCATTGAAAAACATTGCAAATGTGTGTTTTATGTACAAAGCACATAGAAAACATGCACAATTTCAATGTGGGCTTTTCATGTGCTCTTTAAAAAAAATACTCCACACAAAGAGGAACGGAACATTAAATGCCAGCAAAACTGCATGCGGATGGAATCAGCCTATTTAGTCCACTCCTAGCTGTAAACCCTCTGGAGAAAGTGTCGGTTTGAAAATGCTGTAAATAAATGAATAAAGCAATAGCAGGAGCTAATCAGCCAGCCTGGGCTGCTCCAAGAAGGTTCCACTTCTCCACTTGGTCCAATGCAGCTCTCCAGGCCTCTTTTCCTGGTCCTCAGGATTCCCCCAAGCCACAGCCACTTCCCTGGCCATGCCCCTCATGGCCCCCTGCTCTGCACTTTCCTCAAGTGCTTTTGCCTAGCTGGAATATGTCCTTGTACTATTACAATGCCATTTGCTTGTCTGGATGGAGAGTAATATGTGTCTATATAGGAAGGTAGAAACATCTGACTTCTGCATGGGTGGAATGTAGACTCCTGTAAGAATCCCATCCATTGCACCGCCCACTTTTGCCTCTAGCCCCGTCCACAACTGGAATGATGACTGCGGGGGGGGGGGAGATCCCCCGCCCCTGCTAAATATAAATGGCACTTGGGTTTCTCACTAGTTCTTCACTGCCTGTATTTCCCTAGAAGATTTTCTTCAAATCTGAATCTATCATGTGACAAAGCACCAAGAGTGGTTGTGATGCCCCCCGTGACCAGGTGAATAGTGCTATAAACACTGGATATGTGTTTCTATTTGAATTGGTGGCTGTACTTCACAATGACCTTCTCAATGTCGTTTATTGTTAAAAGAATTGTTATGACAACTCTGTTCTCATCCAGTTGTACTTTAAGAATTGCATTTTTTTGTTTCATTTTTGCTATTTTTCTAAGCTACTTGAATGATAGAAGAAAATATTAGCTTTCCTGTTATGCAATCCAGTTAATATCAGAAATTAAGCTTGAAGGGCAAAACTGGTGCTCCTCTTGCTTTTCTGGGTTTCCTAAAGACCTGGATTTCATTTCTGGTGGAATTAAGTAACTTGGCAAACCAGATCATCTTGCTGCTAGGATGTTTTGCACTGGGGTTTTTAAAAAGATAATAATATTTGTTTTGTTTTACCTAATTAAAAGTTGTGCAAGAATTGCTCTGAACCAAATGATTTCTCTTAAAAAATAAATCTTTATTATTTTAATTTTATTAAAACAGAAAGTGGGGAGAGTTGATATTTGTTCCATTTGTATATATTTAATTGTTCTGTTTTGTAATGTTTTCCCCATCTGTGCATGCTAACGATATTCAGTGGTATTTGTTATGGCCTTTGGCTACGACAATAAACTGAAATCAACAAGGCAATCCAGTACAAATGGTTTAATGCTGTCTATTTCTTGGGTTATTGGTGCTGTAGTTTCTTTTTATTGTCTTAAGCTGATTCCACACCAGGGCCCTTTAAGGCTGCTCAGGCATTGCTGTTCCACAGCCAGCTGGAACAGAGGCTGATTCAAAGAAGCCAGATCATCGTAGGGCAAAATGCATATAACAGAGACATGAAGACACATTGTGTGCAGTTGTTTATGTACTCATGCTTGAAGACTCCAAGCTGAGATGGGTGAGCTGAAGTGTTTGATTTTAAAGGAAAGGATAGATGATATAGTGAGCACAGCAGAAACCTGGGGGTATAGTGACAGAAACAGTGGGGGGCACTTATCTCGAGATAAAAGTCTATAGGAAGAACAAGGGAGGGCATAATGAAGGAGACACCAATATGTATGTCAAAGACATACAAGCTAGAAAGCCCCAAAAAGGGCAGACTCATCCACATACTCACTGTGGATGGTAATACCTGGAGCAAAGAGTAAGTTAGTACTAGGAACATACAGTCGTACCTTGGAAGTCGAACAAAATCCATTCTGGAAGTCTGTTCGACATTCAGAATGTTCAGAAACCAAAGCGTGGTTTCTGATTGGCTGCTAGAAGCTCCTGCAGCCAATCGGAAGCCGTGAAAGCCCCTTTGGACGTTCGGTTTCCAAAAATAGTTCGCAAACCAGAACAGTCACTTCCAAGTTTACGGTGTTTGGGATACAAAACATTCGGGAACTAAGCTACTTGACTTTCAAGGTATGACTATACTAAATGTCCAGAGTTATCCTGAGATGCTGAATCTAAACTAAGGAAGCATCCATAAGAGGAAATGCAATAATGGACCAATATCTTCACATAGACTGGTAAATGTTTGTTCACATAAACAAAGAGGTAACATTGCTAGATAGCCTAAGAGACTGTGCCCTAGAACTGAGGAAAAGCAACCCTAGATTTAAAGTCATCTGGTGCCTCTGGTTGCTCTTTGATGGTAAAAGGCAGCAGCACAGACCTATTTCTTATCTTAGCGGTGTGGTCTCACAACACTAAGATTGCAGGTGCTGCCTGAACTTTGACAATTCATTGTCAAAAAGAAGTTAGAGGCTTATCTCTGATCTTAGAGCTATGGTGCTCAGTGCTAAGAGCGAAGATAATAAATGTCTTATCTCCATCCCTGATGTCAGGTGAATGACAGGTAGGTGTGGTTTGCCCAAAATGGCCTGGCAGGCCAATTCAGAGGCCTGGTGGCCCTAGTAAGACCCATGACTCAGATGTCTCCTATGCCTGGGTTAGTAAGACAGACCTTACCCTTACAGAAGCCTTGCTGGTTTTGCTTCAGCAAGACTCGTTTTTCTGTGTGCTTGGTAATTCTGTATTTATGCTTTCTACCAGCTTTTCCAGAACAGATGTCAAGGTAACTGACCTGTAACTTCCCAAATTCCACTCTGGATCCTCCCCCCACCTTTAAATGGAGTTATATTGGCCACTTTCTGGTCCTTGTTGTGTAGAAGAGAGAATTTCAGCAGCTGTAACTTGCCAGGCAGCTACACTTGCACTCCTCTTTTGTAGCTAGCCAGTAAATCAATGTCTCCATAATAAGTGTGTAAATTAAGAATTGTCAATTTCACATGGTTTTTGCTTTCTGGAAATCACTAAGGCTACAGTCGTAACCCCATTTGCCAGGGAGTAGTCCTCACTGAATTCAAAAGGACTTACTTCTGTGCTGTTAGAGTGTTGCAAGGAGAAAAGAGGCTCAGAAACCTATTAAATTGCGGCAATTATTATTATTCCTTTTGAGTGCGATCCTCAACAATGGAGATATTCATTCACATCCCTAAGCTCATCATGTTATGACTTGAAGACAGGAAAGTACTGCATATTGAAGACAATACATTTAAAGATCATTTAAAGATCTTACAGTTAATACCTCAGAAGCAGTGAATTGAAACCTCCAGAGAACAAAGAATATTCCTTTTCATTCCACTTTGACCGTATGAGGCATGCTGTGTCAACACAGTTGACTGGAAATGGTGCAGCTGTCTTCAAAGGTGTTAAAGGCAACATCAAGGTGGAACCAAATTGTCTCCTGAAAACACACCTTTGCTTTCCCTCTCCGAACAAAAAGTTGTCCACCTGTCAAAAACTCCACTAGCAATTCACTCCCTGTCAACAAGTGAGTCACATCCCTCGTAGGTGCCCTCCTCATCACACACAAGAAAAAGGGCCATTGTACTACATGTAGCTGTGAATACACCCAACTGGAAACAGTGAGGTCTTTTTATAATGCAATATTTCTGATCTTTCTTTCCCACTGCATATTTTTCATTTGTTTGTGCCCTTTGCCTCATCTGTGTGTTTTCCTCAAGGCTCCCCTTCCTTTTCTTCCCTGTCCGGGGCTTTGCCTCACAACTTGTCCACCTGAGGTGGACATTAAATCAGCGCCGGCGTACAGCCTGTCATTCCTCATTATGTTAGAATCCCTAGTCAGTAAACAAGGGCCTGCGGGCACAACATCACCTTCCCGGAGGTCAGAGCACTAGGAAGGGCACCCTCTGCAAAGTTCATTCTCTTCAGTGCTAGTGTGTGAGATTTCCCAGCCACTTGTCACTGCGACTTAAATTGCTTCACCAGGAAACATGCAGACGCACCACCCAACGAGGTGTGCGCCTAGAAGGTTGCATTTCATCCTTTTCAAATTATCTGTCATTCCAAAAGCTGCAGTTTTCAGCAAGCCAACAACAATGATCTTGCACCAAAAATGCACAAGATTAAAAGTCAACGGCCCGATTTAGACATCACATCAAACTGTGGTTTGTATGAAGCATTGTTTTAGAACCCCAGAACAAGCTGCAAGGGTCCAAATCGGGGTGAGGGAACTTTCTTCTATTGAAGGCCTCATTCTCTCTGCAGTGGTCTGCCAGGGTTTTCATGCCAGTGGTGGGAAGAGATAACACCAGAGGCAGGCAGGGCTGCCCCTTCTCACTCTATCTTTCTGCCACCTCTCCCCCACCCCATTTCCCTTCCCTCCCACTTCCTGCCAACAGGTAGCTGGGGACTAGACAGATCATTCTTGCCAGAGTTATGAACTGATCGCCTGCAGAGAGCTTTCCCCTCTCATCTTTCCATCACTCCGCTAATTTTCACTCCCTTCTCCATTTTTCCTCTCCCAAGGCTCAGGGCTGCATAAAATTAGGTCAAGGTCTGCAGGTTGCCCACCCCTGTTCCAAATTTGCAAGCAAATAATAGTTTAGAACTTCTTGGTTGCTCTCATCTGCTCAGCACTCCAACCTTTTGAGCTGTAACTTGTCAATTCAGACACCACATCAAACCATAGCTGTGACAAACCCTGGTTTGCCAACTGACTTCAAACCACGGTCTCTGATTTGAGTTTGCCAATCAGATTTTAATAACTTGACTTTTAGCATGCTCTTGTTATATTGATTGGGTTTTTAACAACTTGGGGTGTTGAAGGTGGGTTAAACATTTAATAAATAAATAAATAAATAAATAAATAAATAAATAACATCAACATCACAAATCACAAACAATGATCTGCCCATTCACACATTACCCAAAAACAGAGTAAACTTTCCTAAACCATAGTTTGGCATGATTCCTGCTGTTGTATAGGGGTCTTCCTTTATCCAAACAGATTGGCCATTACCTTGATGTAACAGTCCAACAAGGGCCTTGCATACGGCTCTTGGTCTGCCATACTCAATCCAATGTATGGTGGCAATCTGCTGTTCATGGGGAACTGCATGCCTATCAAGCCAGGTATGCTTTTAAATATGCTAATAAGTTCATAAAAGAATGAATGCCTGCAATTAAGCAGAATTCAGAGTTAGGTCCTCTGAAAAAACCAGAGTGTTGCTTCATGGCTTAGGATGTCACTAACACCCAATTATTTTGGGACACAGCAAACCAAGGCCATTCTGACTTTCTGTACTACAACGGAAATCACCGAAGCTGCCAATTTCACATCTTGCAAGCCAGTGAACAGCCCTAGCCAAAAGCAAACCAAAGTTCTGTGACCTTAGAGATGCTTCACTTTCTTTTACCTCTTTTAATGATCCTTTGGTTTTCAGGAGGATGAACACAGCATACAGCGGGATGCAGATGATAGAGGACAGCGCCATCAACCAGCCCACAGCAATACCCCATGGCGGATATTCGTATACTTTGTTATATGTGAGTGGTGTGTACCTAATGAGTGAAAACAGGAAGGTGGCCTGAAGAAGACAAAAGCAGAAAGAATGACTGCTATGCTAAGTGCAATGAGAAGATAACTCTGGAAAAGAGCTGTATACTGATATTTATAGCTTGATACTTGGTAGCAGAATGATTTAAGCTGTGGAGAGGAAGACAACCCACACTGAACTTGAGTCATGGTAGCCCATGGAGAGGTGGTTGTGAAGATCCTCTTGGGCTGCCCTTCCTGACCTGGCGCCCTCCAGATGGTGTGGACTACAGTTCCCAGCTAGTATGGCCAATAAGCAGGGGTAATGGGGGCCTTCTAGCGGTTCCCTCACTGTGAGAAGTGAGGTTACAGGGAACCAGGCAGAGGGCCTTCTCTGTAATGGTGCCCGCCCTGTGGAACGCCCTTCCATCAGATGTCAAGGAAATAAACAACTATCTGACTTTTAGAAGACATCTGAAGGCAGCCATGTTTAGGGTAGTTTTTAATGTTTGAAGTTTTATTCTGTTATTAGTATTCTGAACTCCATTGTTACTTCAGCAACACTGCAACAGAAGAACAAGAAGTTCTTTACTGCAATCCTCATGGAAGGTTCAATGTTTCATCCTCATTCAGAGATGCATTAATGACCTAAAACATGGCACAAAAGATTCAATCTACCTACCAGACAAACTCCAGGTGTGAGAAAGAGCCAGCACACTTTAACCAAGGGCCATGGTCGGTAGCCAATCATATCCTCGATGTTGTCATAGAAACGGTCTGCTCCTTGATGCCCACAAAGAAAGAGAAGGGTGGTTTTTAAAAAATCAACATAAATCCATAATATTATGAACACAGATTAACTTGATTTTATACACACACACACACACACACACACACACATCCAGACAATCATCAGCTCTGTAGTTTATTTGTATGTTTCCATTCCCTCTTTTCTCCAAATAGATCTGGGCAACCGAACAACAACCATATCAGGAGACCATTTTGTCAACTTCATGGCCGACTGGGGTTTTGAAGCTGGGTTTCCTATATCACTAACCCAGGGATGGGGACCACCTCCACATGCTGTTGAACACTAACTCCCATCATCCCTGATAATGGGTCTCGCTTGCTGGGGCAAGATGGGACTCCCCACCTTGTTCAGAGGGCCACAAACTCCTCATCCCTGTTCTAGCAACTTCACTTCATTACCAGGGATGAAGTAAACTAAGAAGATCTTGCTGTTATGAATAAGATTAAATGGTGTATTCATATCATTATGTTTTTATATGTGTTGGAAGCCTCCCAGAGTGGCCGGGGCAACCCAGCCAGACGGGCAGGTTATAAATGATAAAATTATTGTTATTGTTGTTAGACCATTTTTTTATGAATTGAAGGGAAACCTGAAAACTTCTATAGTGCTTTGGAATGCAAACAAAGTTCTGTTAGAAGTAAACCTTTTTGGTGATTTACAAGGCATTTTATTTATTGTCTTCTCGTATCTTATCTTCAGAGTTAAAATGTTTTATTGTTCTTTTTCATCTTTAGGCATAATGCTGTTTTATGTTCCATAAAAATAGCAGTTGTTGTTCTTATACAGTTGGTCGGTTTTAGTGGTGTCTTATCTGTTTAGTCATAAGGAGTGCTGGGTCTGGTGATTTTTATAAGCTTGGCTGGGGGAGGACGACACCCTCTGAAGATTGGATTAATCTTTAGAGGTAGGGTGAAATTCTAAGAACTGTCAAGGTGGGGTGTTATGAGATGGCCAATGATCCCCCTCATCCTTTTTAACCCAAAAGAAAGCCTTCAAACCAGAGTTTGGCCACTCTCAGCAAGAGGGCCATATTTCTTGGACAAGGTTGTTGTAGGGTATGACAGACTGCTTCCTTCATGGATGTGGGAAAGATCTGCCAGTATCTTGTTCAGGACACTCCCAGCCAGAAGCCACAGCCCTGCCAGCATTCTCTGACTCAGGGGATGAGTCCTTTGCAGTACCTCTGTCTCCGCTGCCTTGAGGACTGCAGAATGAGGTGATTCCCCTTTAACAACTCCTGCAAGGCAAGGCCTACCACACTCCAGGTTTTTTCTGCTTACATAAGGCTTTGTGTGGCACCAACTCCCTGCAGAGGCAACATCTACAGTTGCTACTGGCTTTCAGAGCTGCCCAAGGTCCTGTTCTTACCTGCCCACATTTCACTAGCACCAGTCACTGCCTGCTTCCACTTTGAGTCTCCACCTCCCATGGCTCTGGACATTAGGCATCCCTGCATTGGCTAAAAAACTGTGCACTGGTCCTTCTTGCCAGAAGAGAGTGAGCATTGCACAGTTGCCTAGGCAACCCAGGGATGCTTGCCTAGCTTCTGGGGCAGTGACATGAGGAGACAAAATGGCCCTCTGTTGCCTAGGTGATTGTACAATGCTCACTCTCTACCAGTGACAGCAAGCATTGCCCAACCATCTGGGCAATGCAGGGATACTTGCCCAAATTTATGGTGCTAGGCTGGAGCATAGCACTAGAAGTCTTTCTGTGCTGCGGGCATTACTATTATTAATATTATTAATATTCTTCACTTATAGGGCACCTAATGTTTTCTAAGGGCTGTACATATATAAAAAGATAAGGCATGTTTCCCTTAAAGATCACAATCTAATAGATATTACAGAAAAGAGGAGGAAATGTACCGTAGTTAGAAGAGGAAGCAGGGGTGCTGGGTCCCAGTCAATCTTGATGGCCTGGCTAGTGACAGAGACCAGAGTATGGCTCTATTCATCTCTACAATCCTGGGGCAGTCACTGAGCCACCACAACCCAACCTTGCCCATGGTACACTGGTGCATTTCACTCCCAACAAAAACCCAATCCTCCACATTTTACACCAAATTTGTGGGTGATACTTTGACCCAGCGGTACTTTATTCAGATCTATGGATGAATGTGGGGGGGGGGTCAGGAACTGGAACTGTAGGCTCAGACCTGCTCCCTGCTTTGTGAACATTTGAAATGGAGTATCACTAAACATTAGCCATAACTTGTCCTGCTTGTAGCACCGTTGAAGTTGATGCTAGTTTTTAAATTTCGGAGTCAAACAAGCAGCAAGTTCCATTGCTCTATTTTCATCTTCAGGCTCTGACTGAGCAAACAAGGAATCATATTCCAAAGCCCGTAGCATTTAGACAGAAATGAAAAAGTTGCATTTAATTAAAAAGTTACTTCTGGAGCTGGGATTCAGAGTCAAAGGTCCAAGTGCCTGATCCCAAGTGGCTCAGTCTCTCTGTGAATCACAGCAAGTAAACCACTGGCAAGTCACTATGAAACCTTCCCCACACCCCAATGCACATATGCCTGCTGTGACATCAGGGAAGATTAGTGAATTGGGATGCAAGCAACATCAGAAGTCAAGGATGGCTTATTATGAGATACTGAGATACAACTTTTTATAAAAAAGCAGACATTTTGCTAGTGGAGGGGAATGATAATCTAGTGCAGTGTTTCCCAAACGTTTTTGGGCAACGGCACACCTGTTTACTGAAAAAAAATCTCGCGGCACACCACCATTAAAGCCCCGCCCCGTGACGTCAGCGCGCAGCATCACGCCGGGAGGGACGCACAAAAGTGAAAGTTTTTTCCCTCCCCCTTGCTGGGGAACCTCCAAGCTTTGGGGGTGGGAGGAGGCAGCAGAGCGAGGGACTGAGGGACGGCGGCAACTGAGGCGGCGGCGGCTGTTGTGGTAGTGGCGGCGATAGCGGGCGGAGGAGGGGGCGGCGGCGGGGCTTGAGGAGCCGTCGCCGGGAGTTGCTGCTGCTGCTGCTGCTGCTGCTGCTGCTGCTGCTGCTGCTGCTGCTGCTGCTGCTGCTGCTGCCCGGACATGCCGGCCTCCTCCTCCTCCGCTGTCTCGCGCTCCTCCCTTTTGCACGCGCTGCCCCGCCGCTCGGCACCACCACCGCGGAGCCGCCCCCGGCTCGACGCGGATCCTCGCCGCCGCCTCAGTTGCCGCCGTCCCTCAGTCCCTCGCTCGGAATTCAGCTCGGAATTCAGCCTGAGGAAAACCCCAAGTCCCCACATTTCTAGTTTCCCGCGCCCTTTAAAGGGCGATACGAGCCCCACGGCAGGCAGGCAGGCAGAGCTGGGAAGGGGGTTTCCAGGGGACACGGCAGCTCCTCGAAAGGCTTCTCTCAGCTGCGCTCAATCCGCCTCGGAGAGGATTTCCCCTCCGGTCCCATGCGTTCGTTTGGGGCATCGCTCCGGCTGCTCCCTCTCCCGCCGCACAGGAGCGATGCCTCTCTCTGGCTCTCCCTCCGCGCAGGCTGAGGGAGGGAGGGAGGGGCGCGTGTGACCCGTCTCTGCTGGGAGACCAAACCCAGCGAGGCAGAGTCGCGCGGAGGCGCCCAGGCAGCGCTGCCGGCTGCGAGGAGGAGCGCCAGGCAGCAGCAGGAGGCGCGGCCTCTCCTCGCCGCCGCCGCCCCGCCTCTCGCCGCCCGACTCGCCCGCCTCCCTCCAGGCATCTCGCGGCACACGAGGCAACGTCTCACGGCACACTCGTGTGCCGCGGAACACCGGTTGGGAAACACTGATCTAGTGGGTGGGAAGAGAAAAGGAAACATTTTGGATAAGCAAAAAGTGAGTAACAGCAGCAATTTGGGACATATTCACCAACACTGTTCAGCTGGTAGAGCATGAGACTCTTAATCTCAGGATAGTGGGTCTGAGTCCCATGTTAGGCAAAAGGTTCCTTCATTGCAGGGGTTGGACTAGATGACCCCCGTGGTCCCTTCCAACTCTGCAGTTCTATGATTCTATGACTAGGGTAGCATTGTTAAAGCTTTCTTTACTCATCTGCCTCCTTGCAGAAATGCTACACTGCAAAGGTTTCAGCCCACCCCATCAAAGGCAAGGGGTGACATAGTAGAAAGCAATGGAACCTGACACGAATGGATTTACTGAGTCCTTGAACGGGGAGGTTGGCATGCTCTATATTTCAAAATGATGATGAAAAGAAATTAATCAGGCTTAAGGAGTCATCAGTTCAGTCAGCCTGTGCTGCTTTCTGGCAAAAGTGGAAGCTGGAAGAAGGATGTGGCTCAGCCTCCCCACCCCCGGTCATCTATTCCAAAGGATTATGTACACTGCCGTAGAGAAGGGCCTTGAATAACTCCTTAGGGAGAGCTTTGTTTAAGTAAATGGAGGTGTTTGCTGTTATCCTGGACAACCTAAAGCGCACAAGGTGAAATACAGTCACAAAGCAGTCCATGGAAGAAGTATGAACCCCGACTCAAAGAGCTGCTCGGTCCCCAGTCATCCCAGCAACTACCTTGCAACAAGGTGCCCCCATGCCCCAAGAAGTGGTCAGTGCTCCACCTCTGTACCATAGTGTATCTTCAGCCTGCTCCTGGTTGCTCACTGGGCATAGGTGTCCAACTTGCAATGCCTGTGCCCAAATACTAGCATAACCATACTTAGCATTTTAATAGCACATGTCAAGCATTCTGAACACACACCCTCCCTGCCTATTATTGCAGAATCCTTTATAACAGTTCTGAATTAAAGGCCAGCAATATTATTACCCACTCACTCTGAATATTGCAGAGAAAAGCTGAGGGAACTGCATATTACCCTAATCTTAATACGATCTTGCAAGTTTGCAACTGGGTAGGATCTGAAGGGGGTGGGAATATCCCATTTCACAGCTCGCACTCTTTGCCACACCAACTCTGCCTATCCAAATGTGTCTGTGTGCTTGTGCAAGAAAGATACACTTATTGGAAATTATTAGAGACAGGCCATGGATTCATTTCAAGGCCACACAGAAAATTGCCCTGAGCATTCTTTCACCCAGTGCCAAACCTGGTTATCTAAGACTCCAACAGCTTAAACCTGAATTCTTCTCCAGCAGGAGAAGATCTCTTTTTGAACAAGTAATCTTGGGGTCATATACACTGGCGCTGTTCAGAAAATGCTCCCTGGGCTGTGTTATTATTCCAATCTTTTTAAAACATGCATGGTGTGTGTGTGAGAGAGAGGGGGGAGGGGGGAGGGACAGAGGGAGGGAGAGAAGACTCCCATCTAGACTCTTACTTTTGGCAACTGCAACAGCAACTAATTGTTGGCTGGAAATGGCATACTCCTTTCACAGAAATAAAGCCATATGCAGGAAATCCTCAAATCTTTGTCACGATGTCTGCTTGACAGGCAGGGGGAAAGCTGCCAGGCTTTGTGGGTGGCACCATCATGGCTGCCAACAGGCAAGTCTGAAACATGTGTCTTTATTTACGATGTTTGCTGTAAACCTTTGCAGCATAAGCAAAGCAGATCTGGGCTGCCAAACTACATATCCTCAGGTGGAGAGAGGGCAAGACGAGCAACAATCTCTGGGCACAAGTTGCCCGTTTGCCTACATGGTATTTCATGCCAACATGGAGTGAGGTTTTCGGATGGGGGAGGAAAGAGATTTAGAATAGAGCGCATATAATTAGGCATGTGAGCTTGCACACAGGAAGTCAGGGGATCCTTCCTAAGTCTTTCCAGAAATAGCGTTCTGTCACCAAAAGAACTATGAGTCCAGTATATCTGAAGGAGCGTCTCCAACCCCATCATTTTACCCGGACACTGAGGTCCAGCGCCAAGGGCCTTCTGGCAGTTCCCCCACTGCAAGAAGCCAAGTTACAGGGTACCAGGCAGAGGGCCTTCTCGGTAGTGGCACCCACCCTGTGGAACGCCCTCCCACCAGATGTCAAAGAGAAAAACAACTACCAGACTTTTAGAAAACATCTGAAGGCACCCTGTTTAAGGAAGCTTTTAATGTTTAATAGGTTATCGTATTTTAATATTCTGTTGGAAGCTGCCCAGGGTGGCTGGGGAGGCCCAACCAGATGGGCGGGGTATAAATAAATTATTATTATTATTATTATTATTATTATTATTATTATTATTAGTCTTCCAACAAGTCCCTCGTTTGCAGAAGGAGTTGCTGGGATGTTGACACTGGGATAGTTCAGGATGGGCAACTGGTATAACAAGAGAGTACACCAGTCAAATTTTGAAATTAACCAGCAGGAAAAGCAAATAAACCTATTTTAGATGTACACCTAAATATGTCACATGAATGAGATAAGCATGTGTTGAGAAATACAGTTGTCATGCAGGTCAAGAATGTGATAACTACCTGCCCCCGAGGGGCACACCTGGGATTGGGGTGTGGAAGCAGCAGCCGGGGGATAGAAAGATGTAACATCTTACAAGGACTGGAAGAAACACCATGGACAGAATAACCTCCACACACACTGGAAGAACAAGGATATAGTTTGAGTTCCTCACTTGTAGTTTTAGAAATCATTTAATGTGTCAACACGAATCGAAGTTATTAATATTGCAGTTGTATAAAGGATTATTATTATTATGACTGGAAGGTTATGGAAATTAATAAGATTTTGGAATGCAGAAATACAGCAAATATTGTATCTGAAGAAGTGTGCATGCACACGAAAGCTCATACCAAGAACTAACTTAGTTGGTCTTTAAGGTGCTACTGGAAGGAATTTTTTTATTTTGACTATGGCAGACCAACACGGCTACCTATCTACTACAGCAAATAATCAAGCCATCAATTCTAGCATGCAGGGGGCCACTTTATCAAAATTATATAATTCAGTACTCAAACCATTGGTATTAATAATTACATTATACATTAGCATTGTTATAATGAGGCTATTATTGGATTGTAATTGAAAACTAATAAAAATTATTATTATTATTTTTAAAAAGGAAATGCAGGTTTTCTCTCTTCCTGGCATGGACAGCTCAGGAGACAGACTCAGCCTTGCACCCTGTTCTCTGCTGCTGAGCTGTTTCCTGCTAATTGGCAGAGGAGAGATCAGGAGAAGAGAAAGTTTAAACTTCCCCCTCCCCTCTCCTTACTGATTGGAGGGAAAGATCCTTGTAGTTTCACTCCTTGTTTTCACTAAGACATGCATTTTTGTGCACATTTTGGGGTTGGAAAAGTGTATTGCAAAATTCACCAGTGATTTTCAAAGGACAGTTGCATCTCAATTCACACATCATTTCAGGAAGTGCAAATTGTGGATATATGCCTTAAAATGTGAACACGAACCAAATTTCTCCCCAATCGCAGAACTTCTACATACCATAAACCCATCCAATGCAGACGACTTCAAAGATAGCGAGGAAAAGCAGGCATGTCCCACTGGCTGCGTAATAATCAAACAGCTGGAAGATGTACATTCCACCCTGCAAGAGGCACAAAGGGGGAAAGGAAGCCCATTTGCAAACAACTAGAGCGAAATGTCTGAAGAAGCCAACAAACCAGTGAGCTATATTAGTATGGTGTTAAGAAGCACAGAAGAACTCACCTTGCTATTAAAAAAAAATCTGTCAAGCAAACCCATCTGAATGCCTCTTCACTGTGGCAGGGTGTTGTCAAAATGCCTTGACACAGATGTTGGTGGACTCCAGCTCCCATCAGGCCCAGCCCACCTGGCCGGTGTTTAAGGATGCTGGGAGTTGTTGTCGTCCAGCAACAATTGGAGAGCACCAGGTTCCTCCTTCCTGGATTACAGGTCTTAGTGAAAGAGGATCACAGCCCTTCTCATTTCCTACATTCCACAGAATGCCTACACATTTTTGCAATTCCACCAGGCTTGATCCACCTGGAAAATGCAATGATCCAAGTGCCTCTGGCGCAGGTTGGAATACTCCATGGAATAGAGGCCTGAAAGAGGAAATGGAACGGGACTCCTACGCTCTTCTGCTGCTGAGAACATGCCTGGCCATGCTGACCTTTGGTGCCAGCTCTGGGTTCTTTGCACAGATGGTAGATGTATGTTCTCTAAGGTGGGCCATTTGGGGGCTTGGTGCACAGACTTTGAATCCTCACATAGTACCGATGTGCCTCACATTCTCCATCATTTCACAGATGGAAATGGGGACACTTGCCTCTGGGGTCCCTTGTGTGACACCCATTGGCATCAAAGCACCCTCAAACCTTCACCAAGGCCCCCAGCCTCTCCTCTCACAATGAATGGAGCCTTTGGGGGCTTTTTTGATTGCTTGCCTGGGTGGAGGATGGGGTTGCGTGTAGAAACCAATAACTTCAGTGTGGCCGGATATGTAGCCTAATGTACAAAGATAAAAATCGTATTTGTTGTTCCACCCACTTTTGCCTCCAGAAGATGACCTATGAAGGAACACAGCTCTCAGGCTGAAAATAGTTCTCCACCCCTGGTTCAAAAGGCACCCCAGAGACAAAACCAGGAAGAAAAGAGGGGTAGTGATTTATTTGGGTCAGGCACCAAAATACATGGACTGTCCCTGGGGGAAAGGACATATACAGTCATACCTTGGATCTCAAATGCCTTGGCTCCTGAACAAATCGGCTCCTGAACAATCAAAACCTTGAGTGTTCCAGTTTTTGAACGATTTTTGGAAGCCAAACACCCAGTGAGGCTTCCACGGCTTCCAATTGGCTGCAGGAGCTTCCTGCAGCCAATCAGAAGCCGCACTTCGGTTTTTGAATGTTTTGGAAGTCAACCAGACTCCCGGAACACATTCCGTTTGACTTCCAAGGTACAACTGTATAGCATATGGAAATGCAAATCGCGTTGCAGCTTCTTCTAACCATTTATGTGAGCTTAGAGTGCTGGATAATAATGATTGTATGCCATTGTGTGGTTGTTGGGGCAGGTGTTATTTCCAAATGCCTCTTCTGCCCTCCCGCTGAGCTCTGCTTCTCACCTCAGTGACCAGTAGCAAGCCAATCAAGTAGCAGATCACTGCAATGCCCAGGATCAGGATCTCCCGACGTCCTTTCTTACGGAAGATGTCCGGGAACAAGTCAACAATGGCTGTCACCAGGCTCTCGACACAGACAAACTATGGAAGAAATAGTCGTATCAGGAAATACCACGTTCCAGAGCTCCCCTTCCTCGGTCCTCCCTCTCCTCCAATTTCCTTGTCAGTGTTCACTCTTAGCCAGGCATAGGCAAACTCCGACCCTCCAGATGTTTGGGACTACAATTCCCATCTTCCCTAGCTTAACAGGACCAGTGGTCAGGGATGATGGGAATTGTAGTCCCAAACATCTGGAGGGTCAGAGTTTGCCTATGCCTGCTCTTAGTCATAACTTCTTGTAGCCATAACCCAGTCACACACATCTCCCAGCGCATGCAGGACTGGACTTGAGATACACTGCTGGAAACCAACCCCACCCTGCCACACAGTGTTTGCAATGGCATGCCTCACGTGGCCTGAATCCCTCCATGTGGGTGGGTGCATGACTGCCTTGGCACAAGTCAAAGTGGCTGGAAGCCAAAACTTCCCCTTGCCCCTGGGGAGGGTTTGTAACTCAGCAATGGGAGAACATTTTTTCTGCATGCAGAAGACCCGCGGTTAATTCTTGGCAGCTCCAGTTAAAAGGCTCAGAAGATACCTCCATACAAGACCCTAGAAAGACTGTGCCAGTCACCATAGACAGTACTGCATTAGATTGGCTGTCATCTGTGTGTGTGTGTGTGTGTGTCTGTGTGTGTAGATCTATAAATAGTGACCACCATGCATTGTAATGGATGCGTGTTAGTATATCCTTAGTTAGCCAATTCAGCTGCTTTTTCTTCTCTAGACTGGTGACTGGGAGCAGCCGCTGAGACCACATAACACCAGTCTTGAAAGACCTACATTGGCTCCCAGTACGTTTCCGAGCACAATTCAAAGTGTTGGTGCTGACCTTTAAAGCCCTAAACGGCCTCAGCCCAGTATACCAGAAGGAGCATCTCCACCCCCATCGTTCTGCCTGGACACTGAGGTCCAGCGCTGAGAGCCTTCTGGTGGTTCCCTCACTGCAAAAAGGGAAGTTACAGGGAACCAGGCAGAGGGCCTTCTTGGTAGTGGCACCCGCCCTGTGGAATGCCCTCCCATCAGTTGTCAAAGAAATAAACAACTATCTGACATTTAGAAGACATCCGAAGGCAGCCCTGCTTAAGGAAATTTTTAATGACTGATGTTTTAATGCATTTTTAATCTTTTGTTGGAAGCCACCCAGAATGGCTGGGGAAACCCAGCCAGATGGGCAGGGTAGAAATAATAAATTGTTGTTGTTGTTGTCATCTCTCCCCACCTCATAATATTTAACCATGTAAGCAGCTTGGGAAATGAAGTTTCATTTGGGAAACCAAAAAGGTGTGGGGGGGGATGGATGCAACAAGAATGAAGTTTGCATTTGTGTTAGTAAAATCTGTGGATCGTGACGGCTCACCTGGCACCTTCATTACCTGCCTTTAGGCTCCAGGCAAAAATATTTCTCTATAACCAGGCCTTTGGCTGATTAACATTCTATGGCTTTTTAAATGTGTTTGTGAGAGGGGGTTATTGGTGGTGGTGGTGATGGTTTGTTTTGTTTTCTTATGTATTATGTACTTTTATGTTGTGAACTTCCCTGTGATCTTTGGATGAAGGGAAGTATAAAAAATTAATTAATTAATCAGTTAGTTAATTAATAATGCACATCTGATGCAGGTCGAAGTGACAGCTTCCCACATCTTTTAACCAATCTATACAACAAATTAATGCTTTTCATTTATTCGTGTCACTCCTTTTTTCCAGGTACCATTTAGTAGGTTTCCCCCCTGCAAGATACTATTACAGACATACCACCCCCAAACTCAGGAAAATGATAAATATTTTTCCATACTTGACTGTCCAGTCCCAAGAAGATCAGCATAAGGAAGAACAAGCAGGCCCAGATCTGAGACACAGGCATCATGGTGACAGCTTTTGGGTAGGCGATAAATGCTAATCCAGGACCTACCAATTGAGCAGAAACAGGTGAACTGATGTTTCACTAACCCAATAGATAAACTGGATTGATATAGACACATCTACATCTATTATGAGGTGTCTTTCCATGTACAACAAGGTGGAGGGAAAGGGCCAGATTCAGCTACCCCATTCAGCTGTCAAAAGTTGGTGCAAGGACTTCCACTAGCAGAAGAGGACTTTCTGCTCCCTCCCCTCATTCACCCTGTGCATCCCCCAAATCTGCTCTGGAGGATTTGGCAAAATCCCAGAACAGTGAACAGGTGGGAGGAAAGGAGAGTTTCTTCCATCAGACAAGCATATAATGGTTGTGCTGATAGAACAATCTCCTTCGTGCTACACAGAATTCTACCCAAACAGTTGCATCAAACCAAGTCATACTCATAGTAGTCCTATTCACACCAATGGAGTCAAGTTAGTCAAGTCCATTGAACTCAATGGGTCTACTCGGGGTATAATTTATTGGATACAACCCAGTGCCCTTTATCTTTCTAACCAGATGCTCAATCTAATATTTTATGCTGGCCTTTTTAGCAATTTTTTTAACCTCCTTTAGTGTCGTAGGGGGACCTACAACAAAAGCTTCCAGGTTCTGGGAACCCATCCACTCAATTCTGGCCCTCTCATTCCCAACAGTCAGTCTGGATTCCACACCCTCTAAACATGCTCAGTCCATCCCATTAGGGTGGGGGTCTATTATTCCTCCCCCCATCTATTTTACCTTCATAACAACATAGAGCTTCCTGGTGGAGTGGGGTCTTCCCATTGTCTCGATGGTCTCAGTCAGTGGATTTAACTAGCTCTCATAATGATCCATAACTGAGCCACTATATGAAAAGCCAGGTATTGCACAATAATACAGAATGGATCACATGTTCTAGGAATTTTTGCCGGGGGTGAATGCAATCTTGGCTCTGAGAAGTGGCATGAAGATATGCATTATTCCACTCTGTTTATGTCCTGATATGTAATGTCAGCTGGTTCTGGCCAAAGAACAAACTCAGAACATCAACAGTTTTAGAGGCAATAAAAAATGTTTTCCACCCGTAGTCTGATAACTTTTATGTGTCTCTTCAGGCTTGGGAAGGGCCATAGCTCAATGGTAAAACATCTGTTTTTCATGCAAAAGGTCCTGGGTTCAAACCCCAGCATTTCAAGGTAGGGTTGGGAATGCCCCCTGCCTGAAGTCCTGGAGAGCCACTGCTGGTCATTGTGGACAATACTGAGCTAGATGGACCAATGGGCTCAGTATATGGCAGCTTCCTGTTCATAGTTCCATTCTTAAGACCCCAAGCCATGCTTTATATTTCACCAGTCTCTTTGTTGCAGTCCCTGCATGCTCACCTGATTCAGCCACATATGAGACGGGCACACCCTGTTCGTGAGCCATGAAGCCCAACACGGAGAAGATGGCAAAGCCAGCCACAAAACTGGTGGCACTATTCAGGAAGCAGAGCATAAAGCAATCCCTGCCGGGGCAAAACAAAGGTGAGTGGGTTACAACTGGAGGATGCTCCTGTCCTTTGCACCACCAGGCTGGAGGTGGGGCTTGTGCATTAAATTAAATTAAAGCTCCCCCTCCACCTTTTATCCCAGAATTTGAGCACTGGAGCTGCCAGTACTCGTTAGCAGAGCAAACAGTTTGAAAGGCAGAAGATCTTACATTCAAGCCCTCACATCTCCTGATAGGTCTCCAAGAGACCTTTGCTGAGGAGCGTGGAGTATGGTTCCTAGTCTCATCATAGACAACAGTGTTATGACTTCATATATGGTGTGTGTGTGTGTGTGTGTGTGTGAGAGAGAGAGAGAGAGAGAGAGAGAGAGAGAGAGAGAGAGAGAGTACACGCAGAGGCCATCAGTCCAAAAAACCCACACCCCAAAAGCAACCATTAAATCATTGTTAGCTGAATGTCCTCACAAAATTAATCTAGGTCATTACTTTATTTACGTTACTTATGAAGAGCCTTTGTAGTGTGCCCTTCACCTCAGTGGATCCCAGAGCTCAAACCAGAGAAGGTATAAAATCATATAAGGGACAATAATAAATCATCAATAAACAATAAGAGCAGCTAAAACAAGAGAACCGGCTTACCTGCCATCAACTAAATGATAAAGTAACTACTGCAAAGGCAAAGAGACAAGCCTTTAATTGGCATCAAAATTATACCTGTATTGGCACCAAGTGGACTTTTTTGGGAAGGGTATTCTCCAAGTCTCACTGCGAATGAGATTGGTTGAATCATGATGAGCATATTGGGGGTGGGGTGCGATGAAATAATTTGGACAACTCAAAAGGAAGCATCATGAGTAGAGGAAAATCCATGTCCCAAACCTCGATAGGGTGGAAAATTCTACTCCAGTCATAGAATTTGGAACTGCTTGCTGCAGAATCCCAAGGGAGTCTGATCACAGTGAAGCACAGCTGAGTAGGGTTGCAATATTCCCCAAAGTGAAAATCTGGACAAAGTTTTTGAGTTTTTGTTTGTTTACTTTTTGTCAAAGTAACTGAGATTTTTGGGGGAACATCTCCTTACCTGTAGCAATTGTTGTTGTACTTGTTGTAGCTGCCCAAAGCTATGAGGCACCCCTGGCAGATGGCATAAGAGAAGAAGATCTGAGTGCCTGCGTCCATCCATACCTAGAGCAAAGCAAAGGGGAATCATATCTAGATTCAGAAAGCAAACAATCACAGTTTGGCAGACAGGGCATCGTTTGAGATGCCAGGCACAAATCCTGCATCTGTGTCAACTGCCGTGTTTAGGTGACGTCTTTTATGCCCATGTGACAGTTGCTGCTTTGGCAACAGAGTAGGAGAAGCCCTATTAACTTTCTTGTGTTAAATGTGCATTCTTGACCTTTGTAATGTTTTATTTTGAAATCTTTAAGATATATTTTAGTTTCCTGTTTATTATGCTGCTTTGAATATACACTTTATATCCGACTTTCTTTGGTGATGTTTTATTCTGGGTTGTTTTATTTGATGGTTTAAGGTTTTTTTAAAAAAAACCAATATATAAAGCGGTATATAAATGAGATGACTAAAGATGAAGATGCAGCACCTGTCATTTCCACCATGCTATACATTTAGCTGAGCATCGGGACAGAGGAATCTCTCAACTTCCGTTTCTCTCACTTTGTTCTCTTCCCTACTTTATGCTTGGCTTACTCCATTTCTGCATTTTCACATTTTCCTACAAAACATTCACAAGAAAATTCATACGCATTTGTGTGCAGAATTCTCCTCCTAATATGTGATTATTATTTTTGTATACAATTTTGCACAATATATGCATTTCTGGAAACTTCCTCCTCTAATGCAATGTAGTGTGTATGTGTGCTTTATTTTCATTAATATATGTACTTTAGGGCACACTTTGGGGTTGAGAACACTATTGCAAACTTCAGGGAAGTGAAAAATTCAGAGGATAACTGTTTTTCATATACAGTGGTATTTTGGTTCTCTGACTTAATCCGTTCCAGAAGTCCGTTTGACTCCCGAAACCATTCGAAAACCAAGGCACAGCTTCCAATTGGCTGCAGGAGCTTCCTGCACTCAAGCGGAAGCTGCGTCGGACGTTCAGCTTCCGAAAATCGTTCACAAACTGGGACACTTACTTCTGGGTTTGCAGCATTCGGGAGCCGATTTGTTCAACAACTAAGCCATTCAAGAAATGTGAGTTATATAGGTTGGTACTAAAATGTGAACCCTTGAGTCTTGAAAGGGTTGGTCTCCCATTTTCTGTCTCATTCATTTCCACTTGGCCTAGGAGGGCAGGGCCCTAAATGATGCCAGCTGCAGTCTGTTTCTACGAAATGTTTTGCATTGCTGGCTAATAATCGCTACAATTGCTAATACTACCATATTTATGAAGCATGTCTGATATATTTATGTTTTAGTTGTGCCCATTTACTGATTTGTTGACTGCCTGGCTTCAAGCATTATTTGGTTGCTTGTGCTCTCCGTTCATTTCTTGGCTGCTGAAACTATTTGTTTAATCTGCTTTCTGGGTTGCATTTTCAGCTTGCCTTGGTTTTATTATTGTTTATTTTCTATTGCTAAAGATATACCGGTAAGTTATCCGCAGTGGCATGTGGGGTTGGGTGGAGCTGCCTGCCCAACCTTGGCAATGTGACTGATTATCTGCATGGGATCAAGCAGTCATGTGACCATGGCACCAACAGGAGAGCTTCAGACAATTCTCACACCATCACCACCCAACATGTAAGCAATGTATGGGTAGCCCGTGTGACCAAAAAGCATGGTAGAAATGTCTTTAGAAACAAAAGACACAAAACACCCTCTTTTTTTAAAAAAAAAAAAGGCAATGGGGCATAAACCTGTAGCAGGAATGGACAGCCCATCACTAGTTTCATATTTAGAGTAGCCACTTGCACTGTACAGTGATTATTATTATTATTTGGTAAAAAATAATGAGATGCCAGTGCTCATATCTTGATCCATGTGCTGTGGGTACCTGCACAGTAAAAGGCTACAAAAGTGGATGGTACTCTGTACCAGCAGGTATAATCACAAAGAAGCATCTCATTTGTGAACCACAAAAATAGAGGAAATCCACTCCCCCCAAAAAATAGTAGTGCAGAAGAATTTCATAATATTTGCTGGTCCTACTCAGAGTAGAACCATTGAAATCAATTGCCCTGAATCACTTAGGTGCATTTATTTCAATGGGTCTACTCTGAGTAGGACTTAGTTGATCACAACCCAATTACTATAATTTCAATAGCAATGCAACACATCTCACTACAGTGAGAAAATGGCGGCCTCTTTGCCTGCTCAGTCTGAATGTTAACTGCTCAGTCTGAATGTTATCTTTAAACCAGTCTTGGACCCAACAGCCTTTCAAATAGAGGACTGTCCACTGTAAAAAAAAATTAAAGCACCCAGCTACCCTGTTCATAATTGTTGAACCACAAACTATGCAGAAATAGTTCCCATATTTCCAATATTCCTGACTGCTTGCAGTTGAGATGATAACTAGGTGATTTTTTTCAGGGGTTTTTCTTTGGCTAGAAACTCTGGCCTCTCTGGGGAAATTCTGACGTTATCCATGAGAAACTCAAGCCAGATCCCAGTAAATTAGAAGAGACATTATCTTTCTCTTTCTTAATCATTTTCACTTAGGGCTCGGTGAAGCCATCTGTCAGGTATTGAATATTTAATAGGAGCGGCCGCATTTGCTGTGCCTTAAGTGCCAATGGCCTAACATATCCATATTTTAAAATATTCTGGCAAACCGCAGTCCTCGTGCTAGAGTAAACTTCTGCTGCCCTTTAGAAAGGGCTGTTGCCTTTAAGGTGGAATGCTAAAAACTGCTTTAGAGGGAGGGAGGTTGCCCTGTGTGACCTAGATATGTTTGTCCATGAGGATTCTTTTTAAAAAATAAATATATATCCAAACTGATGCAGAAATATGAACTTAAGATCGAGAAAAATGAGAAACTGAGAGAAACTGACAGATTTCCCCCATCCTCTTTAATATGTAATCTTTTATGTTTGCATGGACATTTTATTCTACTGGTTTAATCATGTTCTTAGATCTTTGGTTCTTTAGGTAGGTATGGAGGAGAAAAATCAGATCTTGTGATTTCTAGCCACCAAATCTAACCATCAGATCAGAATCATTCATAAACTCACCTGGGGATCTGCTAGTCTTGAAATGTCTGGCTTCAAATAGAACAGAATCCCTTCGGTTGCACCAGGAAGAGTCACTCCTCGAACCAGCAGAACAATCAACATCAGGTAAGGAAATGTGGCAGTGAAATAGACCACCTGCAGGCAAGCAGAATGGAGATGTAGAGACAAAGTCCTCCTGAACTTAGGACTGTGATCGGGGTTAGAGAAGGAAGGTAATCTGAGAACAACATTGTAGAAAAGTGGAGCTTATTTACAACATACAGGAATACTAAGATCCAAGACACAATCAACCCATGCAGGGGAAATATAGAAATAATTAGGTTAGTACTAGGTACTTAAAGAGACATAACCCTGAAGGAAGGTATGACGGTTACAGCAATATTATGGGGATATTATAACAATGAAACAATTAAGTTCACTGAGCATTTTAAAGGTGCTAAAACAGATTATTTTATCCTGGGCTGAGCAAAAACTTTTTTTTAAAAAAAGAACTATTGTTGCTGCTGTTAAAAGCAGGTGACATTTAGGGATGTCTCATTGGCAGTCAGAACTGCCAATC
This sequence comes from Podarcis liolepis, assembly GCF_965112155.1. Lineage (NCBI taxonomy): Eukaryota > Metazoa > Chordata > Lepidosauria > Squamata > Lacertidae > Podarcis > Podarcis liolepis. Next base: position 19,500,115 of record NC_139562.1, on the reverse strand, counting down.
AACTCAAGCCTAGTAACTATGTTCACATATCACGCTAAGCCAAGCCATGGTTTAGTGTGAATGTGCATAGGCTTCTGAATCAGGAGAAGGTGGCTGCTTTGCTTTTCCTCAGTCATTCAGCTGCATTGCTTCACTGAACGGCATTAATCACAGCTCATGGTTTCAGATTACAAGACATAATCCATCGGACAAACCTTGGTTAGTCTAGAGAGAGCTCAATCACAAGCCTGGGTTCAGACAACACTCTAAACCAACCCATGGCTTAGCTTAGCTCTGTAGCAGAACCGCCAGGCAGAAGCAAAGCACCTGCCATCTCCTCTTCCAGAGCCCACACATTTGCACTAAACCATGGCTTAGCATAACATGTGAACTAATATTATGTGTGAAATTACCCAGCATCCTTGGGTGACAGAGCACTGCACATTTCCCTGCCTCCAACATGAGCATGCTGTGAGCCAAGGATGCTGGAATGCACCTTGCCATAACATCACCACACATGGCAGGTGATGCTACCTGAAATTGACCCTTGAGTTTATCTTCGGCTGAACGGAGGGATGAAAGGAATCTGCGAGCTTGCCAAGGAGTTGGTCGGGTCATTACTGAGTTATTTGTAGATCACTCTCCTTCCCAGGCTGAGAGGGGGGGAAATGGCGAAAACAGGTTATTTACTGGGACACTGTGGGTTTTGCAGCTGCTGTTGAAGTTGCAGAACAATCAAGCACGGGACAGAGCAATGGAGAACTTCTGAAACAACAATGGTATATTAGCTCCATCCAAGGCATAAAGGAGAACAACAACAACAACCGGGACAGAAAGAAACATCGTGGACAGAATAATTGCCACACACAGGAAGAACAAGGATATCGTTTGAATGCTTCACCTGTTGATTTATAAATCATTTAATGTGTCTATACGAATAGAAGTTGTTAATACTGCAGTTGTTGTATAAGGGATTGCAATTTTGACTGGAGTGTAATTGAAGTTAATAAGATTTTGGAACGCTGAAATAAAGTAAATAATCAAACCATCAATTCTAGCATGGGGGGCCGCCTAAATTACATAATTTGGCATCTGAACCTTTGGTTTTAGTAATTGTATTATAATTTGGCATTGTTATAATGACATAGCTGGCAACTTTCCCCTATTTTTAAGGTAAATTCCCTTATTCCAAACAGAATTCTCGCAAGAAAAGGGGGAAGTTGACAGCTATGTATGATGAGGCTATTATTGGATTATTGTAATTGAAAACTAATAAAAAAAATATCGGAGAGAGAGAGAGAGAAGGAGAGAGAGGAAGGAAGGAAGGAAGGAAGGAAGGAAGGAAGGAAGGAAGGAAGGAAGGAAGGAAGGAAGGAAGGAAGGAAGGAGGGAAGGAAGGAAGGAAGGAAGGAAGGAACCCTTGGGTCTCCTGCCTCTTCCTTTCTGCTCCTTCTTTGACACAGGGAACCTGACAGGTCAGATCAATATATTTTAGGAAGTGAAAAGCACACGGTTGCTCCTACTTTGCCAGTGGACTTGACTCCTTTCCAGATGCAGAAGTAGCAGATGATCCAGGCCAGCAGGAGACAGAGAGCCAGTTCCCACCTCACGGTGCCCAGATTATGTATCCCATCCGTTATTCCCAAGACTCTCCTCCTGCCAGGGTGGATTAAAAGACGAGATACAGGGTGATGTCCCAAGCCTGACATTTCACTATTAGCCAACTCCAGCCCCTTCCTGATTATTTTGACTTAGACCCCCATATAGTCGGTTTCCTTTAGAACCCATCATTTACAGTGCCGATGCTAAATGACTTTCCTTCACCTTCCTCCATTTGATCTTTGTACTTGGTTTCAATTTATCTTATTATCTTGAGCAATGGCCATCGCCTTCTTTCCACAGACTTCCCCTCCCTGCTCATCACATTGCATGGTTTCCCCTCCTTTGGACAGTGGACATTTAGCCTTTTTATCTTGCACAGAATTTGAGGCGTACAAATGTTCACATCCTTGTTCAATCCCTGACTTTTTTCCGTGCCTCTGTCAATAAAGACCCTATGCCTGGGTCTTCTGTGCATGCTCCTTGTAACTTCCTTTTGCTGGAACATTACGGAGGCCAAATTCAAAAGTCTCCTGCCTTTAAATTATAGGGGGGGGGAAGGAATCAGAAAAATCTGAATACATACTCCCAGAACTCAGTGGCTGGAGAGGTGGCATTAGCTGGCATGATATTGTCCTCCGAACTCGAGCTGTTCAGAAAGTCCACACAAAGAGCTGTGGAAAAGGGGAAAGCGGTTGGGTGAGAGTCTTCAGCGCTCCAACAACATTCTGGCCTGACTTTGACCGGAACCCTCCCCTGCCCAGAGTTTCAGAAGGAAATGGCAGCTCCTTATTTATACAGAATCCAGATGTTTGTGGTATGCAGGTTATTACTGAGCAACACAGATACAAACTCCTGTTTCCCCTCCTCCTTTCCCCCACACACTCGCCTTCTGTCATCGCTTTGCATTCATCCAAGTCCACCCTCACTTACAAATGGTGGGGAGGGGCTGTGTGAGAGATTTTGGTGAAATTCCTAGAGAGGGAAGCAAGTTGCAGAGCATCTAGCAGTGGTGGCAATAGAAGCTAACAACGTATTTTAAATGAGTAATGAAAGTCCAAGAGGAAATGCAAGAAAAAGAGCAGGAATTAGCAAATGTTGAGCATAAAGCAATCATCATCATCATCATATTTTTGGAAGGAAAGACATTCACAAGAAAACATCCTCGCTTCTCAATCATTTGGAGAAGCAGGACTGAACCTTTCTTGCAGTGGTGCCATCAAGGCAAGACTGTGGGGCAGGTGTCAATACTGCCCCCTACACACACACACACACACTCATAGGGTGGCTCTGTGTCTTACTTTAGAAAGGGCAGATCTCTGTTTGAAGGAGCCCTCTCTCTATCTGAAGAGTTGTCCATGCTAAAGAGGCAGAAGAACCACAAGAAGAGAGAGCAGTCAGGACTTTGACATTGCTCATCAACACTTAGTGCCTGGACAGCAGACTGAGCAGCCGCCCAAGACACTTGGTCATTTCTTTCCCAATATTGTGGAAAATTCATGCAGTGTTTGGGGTTTTTTTGTGGTGGTACAAATCAGCACAGAAGACCATCACCTCTTTCTTTGTTGCCCTTGGCAGCCATTGTGTGCTGGCACACATATCAAGAAAGGAATACCAGCACCTCTTTTTTTAAAAAAAAATACCCCCCAAAAGCATTGGGTGTGTTGTATTCATTTTTAAGTGATAGTGATAATTTTGAAATTGCCTCTATGTATATAAATCTTCAGATTTATATAAATCTAAAAATCAAATATGGGTCCTCTTTTTTGGTGATGCCCCCAGGGTGGGATAAGAACTTCAGTTTTACAGGAAAGTTTGGTGTTTTGTTGTGTGTTTAATATTTTGTTGGGAGCTGCCCAGAGTGGCTGGGGCAATCCAGTCAAATGGGTGGAATAATAATAATAATAATAATAATAATAATAATAATAATAATAATAATAGCCCTGCTGAGCCAAGCCAAAGTCCAGCCTAGTCCATCATCCTCTTCTCTCAGTGGCAAACCAGAAGCCCACGGAAAATCTGCAAAGAACATCTTGAGTTTCACATCACACTCTCCCCCCCCCACTCCAATCCCAGCGACCGTTCACATATTCAGAGGCATACTACCTCCAACAGGAAAAGGTAAAGGTAAAGGACCCCTGGACGGTTAAGTCCTGTCAAAGGCGACTATGGGGTTGTGGCACTCATCATGCTTTCAGGCCAAGGGTTTGTCCACAGGCAGCTTTCTGGGTTATGGGGCCAGCTTGACTAAACCACCTCTGGTGCAACGGAACACCTTAACGGAAACCAGAGCGCACAGAAATGCCATTTACCTTCCTGTCACGGCTTTACCTATTTATCTACTTGCACTGGTGTACTCAGTGGCGTAGCGTGGGGGGTGCAGGGGGGGCGGGCCGCACCGGGCGCAACATCTGGGGGTTAGGGTTAGGGGGCGCAAATCCACGGGTTAGGGGGCGCAAATTACTTGCCTTGCCCCGGGTGCTGACAACCCACGCTACGCCACTGGGTGTACTTTAGAACTGCTAGGTTGGCAGGAGCTGGGACAGAGCAACGGGAGCTCACTCTGTCATGGGGATTCAAACCGCCAACCTTCTGATCGGCAAGCCCAAGAGGCTCAGTGGTTTAGACCACAGCGCCGTGAGCATGAAGGACCCCAAATGCAGCAGGGCTGGCTTACTCCATTTTAAAGTAAGTGATGTTTTACCCATGGCCATTTATAAAGAGATGATCCGCACTTGCCCCCCCCCCCCGGGAGGACCATGAAGAGTCTAAAATTAACAAACTATGGGCAGATCCACATCACACATTTAAAGCAAGTTTAAAGCACATGACTACCCTCCCTCAAAGAATTCTGGGAACTGTAGTTTCCCCTTCACAGAGATGCCATTCCCCAGCACCGTTAACAAACCACAGTTCCCGTTATTATTTGGAAATCATCCCTGAGTGCTCACTGGAAGGACAGATTGTGAAGCTGAGGCTCCAATACTTTGGCCACCTCACGAGAAAAGAAGACTCCGTGGAAAAGACCCTGATGTTGGGAAAGACTGAGGGCACAAGGAGAAGGGGATGACAGAGGACAAGATGGTTGGATAGTGTTCTCGACGCTACCAGCATGAGTTTGACCAAACTGCGGGACACAGTGGAAGACAGGAGTGCCTGGCGTGCTCTGGTCCATGGGGTCACAAAGAGTCGGACATGACTAAATGACTAAACAACAACAACATGCTATTCAGATGTGCGCTGGATATACTGGGTGCCCTACTTGGAAATTTGTGAAGGGAAGGCCACCTCCAGACTGGGAACAGGGATCAGAGCCTTAAGATGTCATTAAAAATTAAATGCCTGGTATGAGTAAAAGGAAAATGGTGATTTGTAACATGGATACACTTGTTCCACCTTCAGAGAAAGAGGCAAAAGACTGTAACAGAAGGCAAGAGGCATTCAGAGGCCAGGTGGAACCTCTGGCCTTGCTTCTCCAGGGCCCTGTGGATTCTGAATAAAATGAAATAAAGCAAAGGCTGACTGTACAAAGGTGCAGTTCACAGCCCCACTGCATGAGACTCTGGTCTCTTCAGCGACTTGAAAGAGAGAGGCAGGCAGGGGGGGTTGCAGTGTTTATTGCCATGTGAGGAGGTCAGTGGTACAACATTCTTATCCTTTCAGTCATGAGTTCAGAAGGTCATGTTCAGCTCACAGAAAGGCTGTCCACAAAGCCAGAAACCAGCCAGGCACACAAAGGCTTTAAGGGAAAAGAACTAGACTTTTTTTTTTTTTTACTCAGAACAGAATTGACTACAACATATCTAAGGAGGAAAGCAAAGAGAAGAATGTGCAGTGAGTATTTCCTCTCTCTTTTCCCCCCCCCCCACACCCCCAAAAGCAAAACAAAAACAAAAACCACTCTCTGGGAGTTGCACTCATGAGATTAAAACAGCCACAACCTTGTAAGGAAGCTCTTCGCACAAGGGTTTTTCTTTCCAAGACATCATGGGGTCTTTTTAAAATAAAAAATAAAAAAATAAAGGTACACCCCACATCTCTATCATCGTGATTGGGCTCAGAGAGAAAATAGGCAGTATCAAATCTTCTCAAAGACAAGACAAAGACGTATCACAAGCGCTAGGTTGCCTTGGTCCAGAGCCATCCCTAACCTTAGGCAGAGAATGATGGAGAAACCTCAGCCAACAGATTTGGGATAGCCTTTGAATTCTTCCAATAGTATCAACCACAACATCTGAGGTTCATTCACCTGCCCATCTAAGTCCTAACTCAGAACAGGCCCATTGAAATTAGTGGGCCTAAATTAGCCATGTTCATTAATTTCCATAAGTCTATTCTGAGTAGCATTGGATACAACCCAGTGTATGTTATCATCTGCCAATAATGTCCTACATAGGTCTAACCAGTCAGTCTACGCAAAAGAATAAATGGACACAAATGTCACATCAGAAGTGACAATATTCAAATGCCAATTTTTTTGCTACTTTAAATTGTCAATTGCTTATTATATTTTCACCAGCAAGGGGGTGAGAAAAAGGATTTGCATTTTTAATTTTGTGTGCCAACGTATCTTGCGCCTGAACCTATGTAGCAAAGTAAGAGGAACTACAGTTCCATTTCTTCAGAAAGCCATGCAGGAGGTGGCATCTTGCCAGAGTCATACCTGTGTTCCAGGTATTACTGCAGCTGGCCCAGGGTAGAACAGCAGCGAAGGAGTTAAATAGGTAGAACAGAGCCCAAGCCAATATGATGATGTAGTAGACATTCAGGAACGATTCAATGACTTGGGAAGCATAGCCAATTCCTGAGTGGCAGAGAGAGATAAAGGTGATGGTTAAAAACAGACAAAAAAGGGCCACAATTTCCTGCCAAGCTGTGATTGAAAAAGACCTAGGTTTTCAGTTACTGATAGGACCAAACATAGTTCAGAGACTGGCCAGAAGCAGAGGTGGGGAAGCTGTAGATCTCCAGATGTCACTGCCATCATCCCAGGCCGTGCTCACAGGGGCTGATGGGGTCCAGCAATGTCCAGAAGGTCACTAGTTTCCCACTCTGGTCTGAAGGCAGGTGAGATCCACATGCCTGTGGAGGGCAGAACCATTGCTTCACAGTGGGCAGGGCAATGGATACAAATTTCATATTTGTAGAGTCTTCTTCTTCTTCGGCGATCACTTGTAGCCAAGTAAGATTGTCTTCCATAAACAAGGTTTTAACAATGAGTCCGTAAGTGACTGTGGAGGCCAATTCTGGATCCACACATCCTTCTACAGTGGGGACATTAGTTCCCAGGTGGGAGTTGATCACGGTGTGGATTAGCCAAGTGTGCCTTCCTCTTAGCATGTTTCTCCCTTGCGTCCTGAGTTCAAGTGTCTTCAAAGCCCATTACACCTTTGGTAAAGGCTGTTCTCCAATTGGAGTGCTCGCAGGCCAGTGTTTCCCAGTTGTCGGTGTTTATACTACATTTTTAAAAATCTGCCTTGAGAGAGTCTTTAAACCTCTTTTGTTGACCACCAGCATTACGCTTTCCATTTTTAAGTCTGGAATAGAGTAGTTGCTTTGGAAGACGATAATCAGGCAACCGCACAACATGACCAGTCCAACGAAGTTGATGTTGAAGAATCATTGTTTCAACACTGGTGAGGCTTCTTCCAGTATGCTAGTATTAGTTTGCCTGTCTTCCCAAGTGATGTGTAAAAGTTTTCAGAGACAGTAAGTTAGTACACACACACACACACACACACACACACACACACACACACCTCTATCCTCCATCCAGGCGAACAAGAAACATTACTAGAATTCAGGGACACATTCCAGGCAGGCAAAACCACTTGGGGGTGAAGCAATGGCCATGAGGGGTGAGGCCTGTGGAGAGTTCCTAGGGCCGGGCAGAGAGACCTGGAGGGCCACTTTTGGCCCTTTGCATGAGGTTCCCTGTTGCACAGGATCAGTTTGTATCTCTGCAGCATAACCTGCCACTCCTAGCATAAACGCCTTGCATGAAATCACCTTGCCCTTCAACTCCTCACTGCTGCTGCAAACAGGGAGCTCACGTTTTTATCTTAAAGGCAGAAAGACTTGCAGACTTGTGGTTCCTTGTTGCCGCCACCGCTTCTTCCTCCTCTGAATATATGCCCTTTCACACCTGCCTTGGCAGGGGCTCCACAGTTTTAAACTTGTTCTGCTTCTGGCTGCTCCTTTGCCACCACCTTTTGACTCTGTATTGAGAACCAGCTCTGCCTCCAATATCTACACTTCAGAATGACTCGCCCTTTTGACTTAGACTGCAGTTCTGAACAGGTACAACGGCAGCTGGCTCTATGCCATGCCCTGTAGCAGGGGAGCTCAGAGGGAATTAGATCAAAAAGTACAGTGCGTGTTTGGCGGAAAGCTACCAGGACTTCCCTTGTACTACCAACTTGCCTTCAAAGATAGGGCAGATCCGTCTCCAGGCAGTGATCCCACCCTGACCGGTATACTGCCCAAGGGCTGTCTCCAGCAAGAATACTGGGATCCCACAAGCAAAGAGGAATATGAGGTATGGGATGAAGAAGGCACCTGTGAGGAAAGAGAGTAGGGAGAGAAGCTGAAGCAAATTCATTATTAACACCTTTGTTAAAAAGAGGGGGAAGTGATATTTTCACAGGGCTGGATTAATGATCTTGCAAAATAGCTGCCTCCACAAATGCACATTAAGAGTCGTACCTTGGTTTTCAAACAGCTTAGTTCTCAAACGTTTTGGATCCCAAACACCACAAATCTGGAAGTGAGTGTTCCGGTTTATGAACATTTTTGGGAATCTGACAGGGCTTCCTGCAGCCAATCAGAAGCCGCGCTTTGGTTTCTGAATATTTTGGAAGTCAAAAGGACTTCCGGAACAGATTCAGTTCAACTTCCAAGGTATGACTGTATTAGAGTTCTATCACCATTTTTGGTTTTTACAAAATGGAGGGCAGTGACAAACAAAAGCAGAGAAGCAGTGAGGAAGTGCAATCCTTATGCTGACTACCTCTTCTCTGTTCTAACATAACCCCAGCTACTTCCCCCCCTCTCTCAACAGGGGGCAAGGAAGGCAAGCACCCACCCAAACAAGGTGCTCACCTCTCCCACTGGTCCCTCCCCTTTGCTGGACTCCTGTCAATAACATATGCTGCTATGTTTTTTCAGTGATCATGTGGGACACAACTCATCCACCTAGAGATATACTATACCCCTTATGTGTGTCCTCCTCCCCCCAAAAAAATTCTGGTGCCACCACTGGGGAGGGGGTGAACCGAGCTCACAGTTCTTTGACACACAAAAATGATTGCACAGGTGTTTTTTTTAAAAAAAACTGTCTTGTGCAAGACTGTGGAAATCTGTTATCTACTTTGTGACAAATATCTAGCTCATAAAATAGTCCTCTTTGCAATAAATCTGCTGCACAAAATAGGATTAGCAGGTGCTAAGGGGACCATCTTATCTAATGATTTTTTTCATCTGATATATTTTTAATTAGTTTCTTCATTGCACGTCGTAAATTTTATAGTGAGTTTTATGTTTAGTCTGCATATTGCATATGGCTTGCTGTATTGCGAGCTTAAAATGCGCTGTTACGACTATTTTTTTTAATTGTTTCCTGATGACCAACGGCTACAATGAAATAAAGGGCACTAGAAAAATTATGGGTGCTGTGCACTTACCACCTCCGTTCTTGTAGCAGAGATAAGGGAATCTCCATACATTGCCCAGACCAATGATCTCTCCAGCCACAGACAGTAGAAACTCCACTTTGTTGGTCCACTGTCCTCTGTCCTCAAGCTCATCCTTCCTCTCTTCTGGCTTTTCTTCTACCACTGGCACAACCATAATCCCACTGGATTCCGCATCCCAAGGTCCTTTGCTTTCCATGGCTCTGAAGGGCAAGGGATGGCAGAGGGGAAGGCAAATCACATGACATGGGGAATTCTCATAGGATTCCTATCAAGCTGTTTTGTTTTGCTTTGCTTTGCTTTGTCCAAACAGTTTCTTATGTTCAAGGTGAGCATGAACCAAGGAGTGAGCCAGTGAAAATAAGGGGGGCTAGGGAGGAGGGTGAAATTGGATCCAGTTTGCATCTAAGGGTGAATCTATTGAATCTGCACTTTCCAAAATAACATGAGAACTAAAACACAGCCATCCTTCAAAATTAAAAAAATGCATATATTAGAGATGATGTGCATAAAAATAAATATATTCATGAGAATAACATCCAAAAGTGCATTATTTTAGGTGAAATTATCAGCAAAGAATGTGTACATTAGTCAAAACCACATGCAAAAATGTATTTATTCAGTGAAATTTGCACTAAAATGCTGGTGGATTTTCGTGAGGATCTTTTTAAAAAATAACAACAACCTGAGGCCTGCAGGTATAGCAGGTACACACATTTTATTTTATTTTTATTTTTATTATATGCAGCAATGTAGAGAACTGAATTTAAGGTTGGAAAAATGAGAAATATAGACTACTGAAATTGATACTTGAGGCAGACCTTTGTGGGGAAAATGATACAGGGTTGTATCTACTCTATTCATAGTACACCCATTGAAATGAATAAACCTAAGTCGTGTCCGTTATTCCAATGGGTCTACTCCAATTATGGCTTACATTGGATTCAATCCACAGCCCTCACTGGTTCTAAAACCACTTCTTCACATCTATGTGAATCAGCAATGGCCAGAGTTTGAGTGAGGAAGGAAGGAAGGAAGGAAGGAAGGAAGGAAGGAAGGAAGGAAGGAAGGAAGGAAGGAAGGAAGGAAAAGGAAAGAAAAGAAAATGAAACTAAAATTTAAAACTTTGAATGTAACTGTTTAACCAGAAGTAACGGATTCTATAATCCTTATCTAGCTGAACCATTCCTCAGAAGCTTTGCATCACTTCAGTCTAATTCGCAACAGCTTAGGCAAATATAGGCTTGTCCTGGTAGTAACCTTGAGAACTTTCATCTATCAGTAAAAGCAATAATAGTGAAAAGCAAGCTAATTTATATCTGTGAAGCCATTTTTGTATATGATTAAAAAACCTGAAGAAAATTCATCATTGCAAATAAAAAAACAACAGTGCGCATCCTACTGCCTGCACAATTATAACACACCAATATTTAATTCAATCCAAAGACTAAATTCAAATAGTGTGGTTTATATGTGCAATTTGAACTCAGTCTTGTTGAATTTCAGTGATTCAAATTCTGAACTTATATTTTTTAAAAATCCCAAATACCTAACCGTAATATAAATTGCAGTGAGACAAGATTTAAAAACTTCAGTTTCTCTTGACAACCCCACCAGCACCACAAGGCACACAATACCCTTCCTACAAGGCACCATTTTTCATTCATTCCAGATATTTATATACCACTTTTTAGGCAGAACTCACAAGACACTTTGCGTAAGTTCCTTACAATGAGCATCTTTTCTTTTTAAATTTTATATAAGGCAGCAGGGAGCCTGACTCCTGAAGTTGTTTCTGCTTCTCTCCTCAGGGCAAAATGCTCCCTCAGAAATCCCTGCGGCAGCAGTTGTAGGGAGGGGCCGCCACAGGAAGCTGAATGGCGGCAGCACACAAAACTATTTGTGTTTCTCCCCTTTCCCCCTCACTCCTGTTTCCTCCATCCCAGGCCCTGCACCCTCCTCTCCAGTGTGGAGAGCCAGTCTGGTGTAGTGGTTAAGAGCAGTAGACTCGTAATCTGGTGAACCGGGTTCGTTTCCCCGCTCCTCCACATGCAGCTGCTGGGTGACCTTGGGCTAGTCACACTTCTCTGAAGTCTCTCAGCCCCACTCACCTCACAGAGTGTTTGTTGTGGGGGAGGAAGGGAAAGGAGAATGTTAGCCGCTTTGAGACTCCTTAGGGTAGTGATAAAGCGGGATATCAAATCCAAACTCCTCTTCTTCTCCTCCTTGTCCTATCCCATATTGCCTTCCCTTGTCTGTGCCTCGCATTTGTCAGCAAACCTGATATGCTTGCTGTATAATGACCCTGACCCAATGAACCCTATTTTCACCTTGTCCTTTTTCACTGATGGCCTGCCACCTGCTGTGCTGAGGATCAGCTTCGCTGCTTGCAAACACACACACACACACACACACACACCACCCTGCTTCTCCAAGATCCTCAGATTGCTAAGAGAGTCATCTGCTGTGTCCAGATCTGTTGCAAACATGCCATCTGGCTGATCAGCTAAGGAAAATGCCTGTTCAGCGCAGATGCCTCCTCCATCTCGTCAGAGCTCCATGGCTTGTCAAGTGAACGAAAGCCAATGCTTTGTAATGGAACCTGTTCTGAACTGTCACAGTCTTCACCGTATTCCAATTTGTGTCTGCCAAATGCATATCATCAAGCAGAGCAGTGCTTCGGACAATGCTTATTAGCAATGTCATTATGGGCAGACAGCAGAAGATCTAACTTCAATTTATTTGCTTATTAGGGATGAAAACAAAGCCCGTTTCCATAGCCAACCTGTTTTTATAACTATTTACTTGCATTATGAGAACACTTGATCAGACACTTGTTCTGATGAAGCACAAACCTTGACGGGCTTACAGCGATGCGGAGCAGAATCTCTTCTGCAGAATTCTTTTTTGTCCATTTCATAAGTTTGTTAGTAGAAATGAATGGATGCCAAGTGCAAATATAATATTAAGCCAACTTGGCAGTTTCAAAAGTTTTTGACTTTGTTTACTGCATATAAATGCAAGTAAAGCAAACGTGCTAAATTGGATCCCTCTCTAGGGCAGCAGGGACATTTTTGGTGCAAACGACCTTATGCAGATTTGCACAAGGTAGTTTACATCAGCAAAAACTACTGGAAAATTTCCCCATTCAGAATTTTTTGGAAAATCCATACTGCTGCAGAAATCAGAATTCAAAGTTCCTACAACTTTGTATGTACAAAATTCAAGGTTTAATCACTTCTGCCAGAGAAATCCTGAAGAACAGCAGCCAGTCAAGGTAAACAGCCCTGGGCTAGATGAGCGTATTGGCCAAAATGTGTTATAAGTCAGCTTCCTATATCTTATTCTTTTAAAGGCAAGAGGAGAAAGGGGAGTTCTGTAGATCGATTTATCATTGCAAAATTCAAAGACCACTATGAAATTGCTAAGAAGACTATTTTAAGCGCATCGTATAATGTGGCATGACGCTTGCAAAGCACTCCCAAGTCATATGTCCAGTATGATTAAAGCCTGAATTGTGTCTCTCTGTTTGTAGGATTCATCAGCGCCATTCCTTACTGGCGCCTCTACAGGGATGGACCTGGGCTTGCTGAGCTCTGGTAGACAAAAATTGGAATCAGAATGGACAAACTGATGGAAATCCCTGCACAAGCTACAACATGGGGAACCTCAAGCCAACTGGAGGTCAAATGTGGCCCTCCAGGCTTCTCTAACTGGCCCTCAGGACTCTCTCCAGCCCATACCCACTCCCCAGACTACACCTTTCCCCACCTCTGGTCGGTGCTTTCATGCACCTTTTGCTGGTGCAGGAATAGGATCTTGCCTCTTGCATGCCTAGATGGAAAGGTAGGGATCCGTGCACCTGCAGGTGCATGTGCAGTTCATAGATATATAATCAATAAAAAAAATTATTTACATTTCAAAATAACCATTTAAACAACCTTAAATCAATGACTTTCCTTCTTCTCTTTCCATGGTTCATTTTGCATATCATACATCCCTGCATATTTTACATGAACCAAACATGAGCCAAACCATTCAGTAATCTATTGTTACATCCATCAAAACTTATTTACACTGTTGAATTTATCTTAATGCTACAGCATTTTTAAATGAACACAATTTTCACCATGTATTCAGTAAACATTTTCCAGACTTCTCTAAATGTACATTCCTCATGTTCTCTTCATATTCCCTTACTTCATTCTTCATGTTCTCTTCATGTTCTCTTACTCTACATGTTAAATCTGCAAGCTTTGCATATTCCATCAGTTTAAGTTACCATTCTTCATTGGTTGGGACCTTGCTCATTTTCCATTCCCCCTTCATTTTATTTACTGCAAAAAGTTTGCAATTTCAAGTTGGCTGGTAACGCAGGACCTCCCATTCAACTATAATCGTGCAACCTGAGTTTGCTGGTTTGTATGCATCCCACAAGGGATGCAGGTGGCACTGTGGGTTAAACGACAGAGCCTACAGCTTGCTGATCTGAAGGTCAGTGGTTCGAATCCCCATGACGGGGTGAGCTCCCATTGCTTGGTCCCTGCTCCTGCCAACCTAGCAGTTCGAAAGCACATCAAAGTGCAAGTAGATAAATAGGTACCGCTCCGGCGGGAAAGTAAACGGCGTTTCCGTGCGCTCCTCTGGTTCACCAGAAGCGGCTTAGTCATGCTGGACACATGACCTGGAAGCTGTACGCCGGCTCCCTTGGCCAATAAAGTGAGTTGGCCACGACTGGACCTAATGGTCAGGGGTCCCTTTACCTTTTATGCATCCCATCTGGAAATTGCAAGCCTGCACATGCCTCTAGTCGCAGTCTTTCCCAGTATGGTGTGATGCATTTATTTATGTTTATTCTATAATATTGTGTGTGTGTGTGTGTGTGTGTGTGTGTGTGTGTGTGTGTGTGTGTTCCTAAATCCACATTTATAGGTATAAATTAGCATATGCAAAATTTATTCAAATCTGCACCCTCTTTCATCCTTTTTAAAAAATGTGTTGCATTTCCTCACCTCCAGCAGCCATAGCACCCCCATTCCAATCCAAATTGGGTCCCCCTCGGCTGTATAATTTTTTTTTAAGAGAGACAGCAGTCCAATTAAAAAGTTTTCCGTATCAGACAAGGGTATCAGGTTTGCATTATAAGAGTTTGTATGCAGTATATATTGCTGCCTTTAGACTAGGGGAGGACTCTGCATTCCCATTTCCAGAAATTTTGCAAAACACCTTTTCCCCCAAGGATACTACTAGTCTAGAAAGAATGACCATTTCCGAAATGGAAGGCAGGGGACCTTCCATTTTGAGTTTGCAGATTGCACTTTGGGATCCTTAATTAAAACTTCAATCCAATGCACACTTAGCTGGGAGTAAGCAAACTCGGTAGGATTTACTTCTGAGTAAATATGCAGAGGATTGCACTGTAGCACGCTCATGCCTTCAATTCCTGTTCATACATGCAGCAATAAAATCAACCAAGTCCCATAAAAGATATACCAACACAATGGGGATGACCACCAAGGATTCCCCTTCCTTGGAGATTTTAAAGCAGAGGTTGGATGGCCATCTGTCTTAAATGCTTTACAGTGGTACCTCGAGTTACATACGCTTCAGGTTACATAGGCTTCAGGTTCCAGACTCCGCTAACCCAGAAATAGTGCTTCAGGTTAAGAACTTTGCTTCAGGATGAGAACAGAAATCGTGCTCCGGCAGCGTGGCAGGTTAAGAACAGACCTCCGGAACGAATTAAGTACTTAACCCGAGGTACCACTGTATTTGAGATTCCTGCATTGCAGGGGGTTGGACTAGATCACACCTCGGGTCCTATCCACACTTACATGGGAGTAGGTCCCATCTAACTCAGTGAGGATTACTTCTAGACAGAGATATGGCTATAACACCAGGGTTCCCCACCACCAGCACCACCACCAATTCCTCCATTAAAAGGCGTGGCTGGTTGGGATTCCTAAATGTTTGGTTTGGCATAGCCCTGTCTCAGATGATGGCATTGGTTGAGATGAGGGATCATCAACAGTGCCCTGTGGTGGGTGGGCTGTCCTGCTGCACACCTATGCAGGTGAGAGTCAATCTGCTAAGCAATCGAGACATTTGCAGTTCATCCCAAGTGACTTTTGGCCAGGTTAATCTCTGCCCACATCTCTAAGGAAGCAACTCTCTTTGCCAGTGTTCAGAACAGGCCTGCCAAGCCCGGTTGAGGAACAGCCCCAGAGGTAAAGTCCAAGGTTTGACACCTTGTATCAGCAATTGCTAGTTGAAGGAGTGGCACAACTGTGCTCACAGCAGCAATATTAAGGTCAATGGATAAGGGACTTCCTTTAGGAACTCTTTTAAATTATCTGCTGCAGGCTCACATACAGACAAATTGATATATGCAGCAATAAACCCCGCATGGGATGATGCACGGCTTGCTCAAGACATTTGGGTGCCTGAGGCAAACCACAGAATGGCATCCTCCTCTCCACCAGGGGAAAAATGGGTGCATGAAAAGCTACATCAGGAAGAGGAGGGGGTGGGAAATAAGATATACATCTTGGGATCTGCTGCCCCGTGGATTCTGCTGCCCATGGCAGTCGCCTCACTTTGCCTCATGGGCGGCCCAGCACTGGGCTGATGTGTGCTCATTTGAGGGCAAAAACATGGGCACAAACGTGTATTCTGATGTCATGCTTGCACACCGTGAGGCATGCACATACATTGCACTGATGTCACACGGCCCTGGGTCCCCTCTATCATGGGGGCAAGAGGTGTGAATGGAGCAGTATCCCTGCCCCCAAATGTTGGCAAGTGCCAATGGTATTGCATATGACCCCTCCAATAACATCATGAGACCAAATCATTATGGATGCACAATAAAATGAATATATCAAGGAGCCTAGATTTGTTTCACAGAGGCAATAGCCTGGCTCTCACACACACACCAAACACCAAACCATGTTTTCCCCCAAGGTGCTTGTTTTCAGGGAAGCAATGTGATTTCTCAACCTCAGTGAAATGAAAACAAATTCTTGGAGTCTGGTCTGCTGTTTTCCATACATGTACACACACACCACTGGGCCTTCAGTCTGCAGTGTTTCACAATTCATTTCTAGCCTGTGGTTCATATTGCTTGACCCTGTCATGGCCTGTCCTTCCACACCCACATACAACTTCTTCATTGCCCTGTTCCTCTCCATTTCCATCACTAGGTATAAGGGAGCCTGTCCATTTCAGTTTCTCCATGTTTTTCATTTTTCTAACCTTAAATTCAGTTCTCCACATTTCCACATAAGTGTGTGATTCTTTTTAAATGGCCCTTGTGAATATTCACCAGCATTTTAAATGAGAATTTCTCCCAATATACGCAATTTTGCAAAGCAATTTTCCTTAATAGAACACATTTTGGCGGGTGTTTTCCACTAGTATATGCATTTTTTTTTATTTTTTTTGGAACACATTACTTGGCTGCACTGAAAATTCAGAGAAGTGTGGATTTCAGAAAATGGCTGGGTCTCAGTTTGCATATTGTTTCAGAAAGTGAAATTTTGGTGGGTTCATCTTCAAATGGGAACTGAATCAGATTTCTCATCCATCCCTACTCTCAACACCATTTTCTTTAGGGCTCCCCAGTGGACAGGAGTGTAAAAAAAGGGGGGAAATCCTGCTTAGAGTTCACTCAAGGCCAATTCAGCTTGCAATCCTAGGCACACGTGGAGCTGCACTTCCCAGAATCCCCTGGGAACAGGCACTGACTGTTAAATCACTCTGTAAATTGTAACTACACATGTTGGGGAATAGGGGTCTCCTAACAACACTCACCACCCTTTACAAACTAGACCCTCCCGGGATTCTTTGCAGGGGAGTCGTGACTGTTTAAAGTGGCATGGTGCTGTTTTGAACGTATATTGCCGATGGGGCCAAAGCCCCACTGAACACAGAGGGGCTTAGGATTGCGCTGTTAGTCTACTCTCCCTGGGCCAAAGCATTGCTGTCTCCGGTACAATTTCCCATGTTGCATTGCGCTGCCTCTCGAGGCTTCTTCGCCTGAAGCAGGGCACCAAAATCAGTGACAGGCAAAAGGAAAAGCCACTCACCTGAGGTCCCACAAACGCCTGCGCCTTGTTCCTGTTAGGTCACCGCAAACCAGCTGGGGAATGCCACAACATCAACAAAATATTAAGGAAAAAGCAAATCCGGAGCCACTAAAGAGAGAGGGAGAGAGAGTTGGCTGAGCAAACAAACCCTTCTCTCTCCTCTTTCTCTCCTCCTCTTTTCCCTCCCCTTACATGAGATATTCCAAGCGAATTATCACCAGAGTTCTCTTGTGGGTGGAGGGTCAGGGTGTGTATATGCATTTCTGAAGAGGGGGGGAGAAAGGGCCCTCTCTCTCTCTCTCTCTCTCTCTCTCTCTCTCTCTCTCTCTCTCGGATTGCCTTATAATACTTCTCTTTATGAAGCAGTGAGAGGAGAAGGCGGGAGGGAGGCCAGGAGGCAGGCCAAAAATGTGGAGACCGTGATCATTTCACAACACTGAGGGGGCGTTTTTCACACATGCAACCCGTGCCGTCATAAATGTGCTTGCTAGGAAGTTAACTCCGTGGGACTTGTGCCCAAGTAAAAAGGCATCGCAATTGGCTGTCAAAGAGGGAGGGAAGGAGGGAGGTTACTACTGGAACCATACATTTCTAGCATGTATAAAGCACATAG
The DNA here is from genome assembly GCF_965112155.1 of Podarcis liolepis. Taxonomy (NCBI): domain Eukaryota; kingdom Metazoa; phylum Chordata; class Lepidosauria; order Squamata; family Lacertidae; genus Podarcis; species Podarcis liolepis. The sequence continues at coordinate 19,482,146 of NC_139562.1, read as the reverse complement.
CTCTCCCCTCCCCCCCCCCCAAAAAAATAATAATCCTGGGAACCATAGGCTTTTTTAAAAAAAGGGTGCTGGAAATTGTAGCTCTGTGGTGTACAATCTGCAGTCCCTGGGATTCTCTGGAGGAAGCCAGGTGCTGTGAATGTATTTCTTTAAGCAAGATTTCTGTACCACTTGATTGTAAAACACACACACACCTCTCTAAGTGTTTTGCAAAAATAAATGTATGGTGTGGGCATGACCTTGTGGGGGGGGTGTTCTTGCACCATAATAATGCACCAGCAGTGGGTTCATGCTGCTTTAATTTGCTGTGCAATTCTTCCTGAATGCTACCACATTATTGCTGTTTGAATGGACAACGAAACTGAGCTGCAAAGTGGGCCTGTGTCTTGCAACTATGGCATTGGATTTATCCACTTCATTTCTATTCTCCACTCTCCTGCCTCAAAAATGCTCAGGATGGCAGGGTTTTACCCTCACAACAACCCTGGAAGGCAGCTTAAACTGAGAGGCAGAGGCTGACAAGCGAATCACACCTCGACCCAAGTTGTGTTGGGAAATAAATAAAATAAATGTTTGTTTGTTTGTTGAATAAACAGGATTTAAAAGTTATTAGCTTTGGTTAGATTGCGGAAGAAACAGCCCATCAAGTCCATCCTGGCAACAATTTGGGAAACTTCATACAGGATACTTATTTATGAAAATTTGTAAATGGATACAGCGGTAGGGAATGCAATCAAAGAGGCTTATATCTTCACATGTGCTGGCATTGCACTGGGAGTTAATTTTCAAGGAATGAAATTTACAAAGCAAGAGCTTGCTAAATGTATGGGAAGGGGAGAATGAAGGAATGTCACATAAATATCTAATTGGCTTTATGCAGCCAGAATGGAGATTTCTAAAAGCTGGAAAACTAATGTTCGACAACTGGCTGCAGAGACTAGGGCACGCAGCCAGGGCCATAAAACTAGCATTTAATGCAAGGGCTGGCAAGGGGACAGACAATTGTAGTGGACCTCTGAGCTGCAAGTTTCTTAATTGTATGCCTTGCTTCCTCCAAGGAAATCAGGGCATTATTCATGCGTTCATCCTCCAAAACAATCCTGTAATAGTATCTTGGCCAAGAGTCATGGGTTGCCTAAGGTAACCCAGAGAATTGATGGTTGATCAGAGAGCTGAACCCAGATTTTCCCTGTTCCAAATCCCACGGCCTAACCACTATACCACATCCAAATCAGGGCCAGGTTCTTTTAAAAGCGATTATTCTCTAGTTCCCAGTGCATATTGCTAATCAGCAACACTCCAGAATGGCACAGTTAAGTTAAGCAAACAGAAGCTATGCTCTTTTTAAAACATCTGGCAATAAGGGCGCTCCCACGCCTTTCCGAATTGATAAACCCTTCATACAATATTCACATTATTTGCTATTATACATTTTGCACCACACCCAGTTGCACCCACTTGACCCTTCTAACATTAGAGCACCTTCCCTGAACCACTGCCTTGAAATGCCCATAGATGTTATTAAAAGACATAAATAAGGAGGAGACTGGGTCAGTTTGCCTGACCAGAAAAGTGGGGTGAGGGAACACAGCAGCTGAATGTTGAATGTCACAGCCTTAATTCCCAGTGGCCAGGAAGCTGAGAACAACATGGCAAACAGGCTCTGGGTCCGACTTGTTTTCAATTAGTTTACCTAACAAATACAATTTCTCCTTTGACTACTATACATTCCTGATCTTGACTATGATATCTTATATTCCACTCTTCCCTCAGCTGTATTTTCATATGATACATCAGAGAAGAAATGAGAGCCTGTGTGGTGTAGTGGTTAAGCCCGTGTGGTGTAGTGGTAATCTGGGGAAGCAGGTTCGTGTTTCCGCTCCTCCTCATGCAGCTGCTGGGTGACCTTGGGCCAGTCACACTTTTGTTCTCTTTGACATCTGGTGGGAGGGTGTTCCACAAGGAAGGCGCCACTACCGAGAAGGCCCTCTGCCTGGTTCCCTGTAACTTGGCTTCTCGCAGTGAGGGAACCGCCAGAAGGCCCTCGGTGCTGGACCTCAGTGTCCGGGTAGAACGATGGGGGTGGAGACGCTCCTTCAGATATACTGGACCAAGGCCGTTTAGGGCTTTAAAGGTCAGCACCAACACTTTGAATTGTGCTTGGAAATGTATTGAGAGCCAATGTAGGTCTTTCAAGACCGGTGTTATGTGGTCTCTGCGGCCGCCCCCAGTCACCAGTCTAGCTGCTGCGTTCTGGATTAGTTGTAGTTTCCGGGTCACCTTCAAAGGTAGCCCCACGTAGAGCGCATTGCAGTAATCCAAGCGGGAGATAACCAGAGCATGCACCACTCTGGCGAGGCAGTCCGCAGGCAGATAGGGTCTCAGCCTGCGTACCAGATGGAGCTGGTAAACAGCTGCCCTGGACACAGATTTGACCTGTGCCTCCATGGACAGCTGTGAGTCCAAAATGACTCCCAGGCTGTGCACCTGCTCCTTCAGGGGCACAGTTACCCCATTCAGGACCAGAGAATCCTCCACACCTGCCCGCCTCCTGTCCCCCCAAAACAGTACTTCTGTCTTCTGTCTTTATTAGCCACTTTGAGACTCCTTCGGGTAGTGATAAAGTGGGTTATCAAATCCAAACTCTTCTTTTTCTTCTTCTGGGCTTGAGGTTCTAAGGCAGAAGACCTTGAATACCATATGGCAAATCACTTTTGAAACTAGGGGTACTTTCTCAATGAACAATAGACCTATGTGCCATATCCTAAACCCTTTTAAAACCACACTAGGTACCCGATACTCTTTTTATATCTATATAAAAATTCCACCAAACCATATTACCCCATACAATAACATTTTCATTGAAATTTGATTAGGCAGCCGGATGGTTTGCTTTTTTTAAAAAAGCAACGTTGACTAGGCATCATTGCTTATGACAGGGGTCTAGAGTAAAATGCCAACATTTTAAAGAAGCTAATTGTTTAAACAAGACTCTTTAAAGAGGCAATCTTTTTCTGCTGAAGGAATCGCAGCAGAGAGTCAGAAACTGAAGATTTGCATGAATGAGGATATCCTATGACAAGGATTAGAAAACCTTTGTATTTGTAGGGAATATTATACGAAGTTCATTTGGGAATTTGCTATCCTTGCCACATCGCTACACAATCTATTTAAAAACTTTGTTGACAAAAAAAGTTCCAAAGTGCAATAATAGGGTTCAACGGACAGAAGTTTGTCGATCTGTATTTGAAAAGTTTAAAAGTCAGTTAGTGCTGCCACTTATATTGTTCTAGCCAAATTAGGAAGTTTATAAAGTATCCTCTGAAAGGAGAGGCCCCAGTCACCTTTAGTTACAGAAGACAAAGCCCCAACCCTGACCCTTGGTTAAAACAATTTCACTAACTACTAATTTCTGGGCACAATTCAAAGTGCTGGTCATGACTTATAAAGCCCTATATGGTTGTATGAACCTGACGAGGTGGTAAGATCTTTGAGTGAGCATCTTCCCTCTGTTCCATCATCATCAGAAGAGAGAGCCTTTTCCATGGTTGCTCCCATATTATGGAATTCTCTCCCAATAATGGCTCACTTGGCTCCCTCTTTGTTATCCTTCCACCAACAGGCTAAGACCTTATTCCAAAAATTAAGGTATATACAATGCTGATCACTGGAGACCGCTGTCAGGGCTGTTTTTAATTGTTGGTTTTAAATGTGTTTGGGTGTATTTTAATTATTGTTTTAAACTAATTTGCTTTTATTACATTTTATAATGTTGCTTTTAAATGTAAGCCACTATCTTGAAGGATCAGAGTTTTCCTTCTCCCTAGGTGCACTACCTTCCCAAGTTGACAGGCCCCATCTGCCGCTCACTTTCCTCTCCAGCATATGTAGAAACTGCTTTCTTGACTGTTGGACCCACTATTGAGCTCATCCACTCAATCTCTCAGAGCCTGTCTTCAAATGCAAGCGAAGTTCCTAACTCACCAAGAGTTTGAGACCCATTGGCTACCTTCACCTGGTTTAGCCAGCCAGTTGAAGCCATTCCCATGATGTGACTGCTGTTGCCTGATGGCAGCTTCTAGGAGCCACAGGCTGAGTACAGGGTGGGGGCCAAAAGTGGTCAAACTACCCCACAAGGAGCACACTGTGTCCCCCAACACCCCATACACCCCAATTTTTGCTTTATTTAAAAAACACTATCATATCAAAAGGGACGCGGGTGGTGCTGTGGGTTAAACCACAGAGCTTAGGGCTTGCCAATCAGAAGGTCAGTGGTTCAAATCCCCATGACGGGGTGAGCTCCCGTTGCTCGGTCCCTGCTCCTGCCTACCTAGCAGTTCAAAAGCACATCAAAGTGCAAGTAGATAAATAGGTACCGCTCTGGCAGGAAGGTAAACAGCGTTTCCGTGCTCTGCTCTGGTTCACCAAAAGTGGCTTAGTCATACTGGCCACATGACCCGGAAGCTGGACACCAGCTCCCTTGGCCAATAAAGTGAGATGAGCGCCGCAACCCCAGAGTCGGCCACGACTGGACCTAATGGACCTTTACCTTTACTTTTTATAGTATCAAAAACTACATGCGTTCCCAGCACTCTTTATTGTCCCTATGCAAAATATCTCCATTTGGCCTGCTAACTGCACACCAGACATGGCAGAAGACTAATCTGCTGGGGGCTGGTCCATGAGGATGAATGGACCACTGCCCCACCAGCCTCAAGTCTGCCCTCAGCCAGTTCCCACCTGCCTGCTTTTGTCTCTCCACCTACCAGTAGACCGGCTGTCTTCCTCCCTACCATCCCTGACTGACACCATCACCCACTGCTGGATTAATCCCAGTGTTTGAGTCGGGATTCAGTTATTCTTCCACAACCTGTGTTGTGCTGCAGTCTCCTTCCTGTCTTACCAAATACTAAACCTAACAATGGGAACAAGCTCCATCTCAGCAGTTTTCTTCTTCCGACAAGCCCTCTTCTTCCTCTATTCATCTCTTGCCAGCTGGCAGAGCCTCCTCTGTCTCCTATTCTGCTTGGCCCTTTTCTTCCTGAAACAGGTGCAGAGATTTTAATAGAACTGCTTGGGCTGACTCACGGCCCTCCCACCTGGTCTGTTAACACTGCGGATGTCTTTCTGAAAGATCCATTGGGAGATGTTCCAGGGAACTCCCTTCCTGTCACACAAGCCTTGCGCTGGAGACAGAGAAAGCAGAAGTCCACACAGAGGTCAGCTCCAGGCCACCTATTAATTGAGACTTAATCTTGATTTGTTTGCAAAAGCTTATGGGGACGTTATATAATGCTGGCTGTTCAGTGATCATTCATTCTGATTTGTTTCTGGGGAAGTTATGTGACCATGCACCAAGCAATTGTTATCCATACAAGAGCTGTTCAACTGTGGAACAGTCTCCCTCGGGAGGTTGTGGACTCTCCTTCCTTCGAGGTTTTTAAGCAGAGGTTGGATGGCCATCTGTCATGGATGCTATAGCTGAGATTCCTGCATTGTCCATGGTTGGACTTCCACCTGTGGTACTTCTGTGTTTGGTATACCCTTTTCCACTTCCTTGCTTCTTTGGCTTAGGTTTGCTCTTGTCAATCATCATGATCCTGGCCGGCAAGTTGTGGGTTTTGGAAAGATGCCGGACAAAAAAACCAACCTCAGTCTAGATGCAGTATTTGAGTTCTTATTTGTTCTCTATGTGCCTGATTGCATTCTGAAACATCCTCCAGATAATATACACATGGTTTGGATTTGATGTGCTACATCAGTTGCTAAGCACTTGGAATCCAGGTCTCTAACTCAGCACTTCCCAACCTGGGGCTCACCTGTGCAAGTGGGTTGCAGGCTCCATAAGTAAACCCCAAATAATTATTGGTTACGATCCTTAACTGGTATGATGGATATCACTTACAACTTATATACAACGGTTATAATGTTGGGTTGACACCTGCAGCTGAACTTTGGAAAGGCTCAGGTCTTACATTTTAACACTTGGGAACCACTCTCTGGCAGCTGACAGAAGATCCAGTGAGCATTTGCCATAAGGTGCTCATAGGAGTTAAGTAATTTTTTGCTTGGGTGCCTCAAGTCATGGTTATAAAATTGGCAAACCTGAAGTTAAAATGCATGAAGCAGGCAGCTGCTGAAGACCTAAGGTCCAAAATTAATGGGATAATAAATCAGTGAGTCACCATACCAAGTAAATGTGGGCTTGTGGGTCATTAGCCAATCACAGTCCCCTGATGTGCCCACCTGTATGATATGTGCATTTGTAAAGCACATTTGTTGCTTTTTAGACATTTCAAACATTACTCTTTCATCAAGAAATCTGTAAACAGCTAAAAATGTATTGTGTGAAGGCATCTGGATACATGTCCTGTTATAGAGGTTCTAGGTGTTCATCTGTGACACAGTTAATGCCTGCTTGGGGAAGGTTGAATGAACAAGAGCTACAGTCGATTATATTTAAGGATCAGCAAAGCCAGTTATCTTTCTGTGGCCTGACTCTATACCTAGGTCACACACATCCCACACATTTAAAACACTGTCATGACACTTCAAACAGTCATGACATTCCCCCAAAGTATTCTGGGAGCTGTAGTTAAGGCTGTTAACAATTGCTAGATCTCTATTCCCCTCCCAGAGCCACAATTCTCAGGGTCATTTAAGAGTAAATCCCTTTTCACAGGAAACTCTCAGCACCCTTAACAGCTCCCAGAATTCCATGGGGTAAGCCATGACTGTTTAAAGTCATATCATAGCGCTTTAAACGTGAATGGTGCCCTAAGTCTAGGCTTTAGTGGAGCTCTCTTTCCAATTTATTTTAGTTTATATGGAAACTACATTCCCCTCCCCTCAAGAGTAGAGAAGAAATATAGGTGGGGGAAGCTGTATCTCCATGAAGAGGAGACTGCCAAAGGATCCACTTGTCAAGCTTATGCTATGTAAGCTGAAAGTCAGAGAAGGGATTTGTTACTCAAAGGCTGGGGAAACAAGCAAGCAGATGTTTTAAGCTTTCCATGCTGTCGCCTGAAATCTGGGGAAGAGATACCACCAGTGATTTTAGGGCTCAACTGCTCTGAGATTTTCCAAAGGCACAGCGGTGCACTTGATGGCCTCTGAAAGCCCCTGCATTACAATATGTGCACAGAAATGGCACCACCAATGGTGCTGCTGGTTACCTCTCTATGCCTGGCACAGCTTACACCACAGGAAGGTCCAGGCAGGTGGCTGGCATCAGCTCTGCAATGCCCACAACCAGTTTCCAAAGTGTGCACAGAGGCTTCTTAAATGAGGGACTTTTCATCTGCAGCTTCTGTAGCTCTGGTTTCACTAATAATAATAATAATAATAATAATAATAATAATAATAATAATTTATTATTTATACCCCGCCCATCTGGCTGGGTCCCCCCAGCCACTCTGGGCGGCTTCCAACAAAACACTAAAATACAATAACCTATTAAACATTAAAATCTTCCCTAAACAGGGCTGCCTTTAGATGTCTTCTAAAAGTTTGGTAGTTATTTTTCTCTTTGACATCTGGTGGGAGGGCGTTCCACAGGGCGGGCGCCACTACCGAGAAGGCCCTCTGCCTGGTTCCCTGTAACTTGGCTTCTTGCAGTGGGGGAACCACCAGAAGGCCCTCGGCGCTGGACCTCAGTGTCCGGGCAGAACGATGGAGGTGGAGAAGCTCTTTCAGGTATACTGGGCTGAAGCTGTTTAGGGCTTTAAAGGTCAGCACCAACACTTTGAATTGTACTCAGAAACGTACTGGGAGCCAATGTAGGTCTTTCAAGACCGGTGTTATATGGTCTCGGCGGCCGCTCCCAGTCACCAGTCTAGCTGCCGCATTTTGGATTAATTGTAGTTTCTGGGTCACCTTCAACGGTAGCCCCACGTAGAGCGCATTGCAGTAGTCCAAGTGAGAGATAACCAGAGCATGCACCACTCTGGCGAGACAGTCTGTGGGCAGGTAGGGTCTTAGCCTGCGTACCAGATGGAGCTGATAAACAGCTGTCCTGGACAATAAACAGCTGTCCAAGCGAGTTCTGTAACATGGAGCAGCCCATCCTTTTCTAAACTTTGAGCCAGTTGTAACATAACACTCCTGTGCCCAAGTCATGAACCAGGCCAGCAGGTATTCCATTTGGACACCTAAAATCACCCTCCATATCCAACTGCAAAATGAAAATATTTCTTCTCTCTTTTTTTGGAGGTTTAGAATTCTGCCTGGCAATCGAACATTTAGGGTAAAGCCCTCTGAACAGCAGGAAGTCTGCAGTCCTTATAGATAATGCAGAAGGCTCCATCATTTATTTACTTGGAGTATTTCTGAATTGCCTTCCTGCCAAGGAACCCCTTGAGTGCTGCGGTGCGTCTCAGGAGGCATGGGAGAAGTCTCCCCAAAACACAGGGGAGATGCGGCATTGAAAATCCTTCTGCTGAGGCAGCTCCTCCTGGCATCATACACACTGTGGCAGCTCTTCTGTGTTGCCAAGATTGTCTTAGGCAGGGAACCAAAACAGCAGCACCGTCTGACAGATGAGAAGATTCCTGCTAGATCATTAATCACTCCCTCTAATAGCAAACGCGGATGATGAGTGCTGACAAAAAATAGAGCTAGAATGAGACCTCTGAGAAAGAGGGAGGCATTCACTTACACAGGGGAGCAGGCGTTTGCAGATGTAGAAACAAAACCTTTTTTAAAAAAAACAACAACACTACTACTGGGGCCAAAAACCAAAGGAACCTCAACACACACAGGGAGAACTGGGTGTTTGTTGGAGAAGGAAAATGGAAAATGGGAGGAAGGAGAGAATGTTCTCCTTGAGCTCCTCACACTTTTTGCAAGTTGGCAGGAAGCCTGAACAGGAGAACACCCTGACATTGAGGTGCACTGTCCTATATGGTGCAGGTCCTACATGTGCAAACACACCATTCCTTGAAGGTAAGGTGGGTGTTGCACCTTACCTTGGGCAAAACCATACTCAAAAACACATTCCAGAGCAGCTAAAAAAGCACCAAATGTTGCTAAACTACAATTCCCATCACCCCTTGCTATTGGCCATGCTTGCTAGGGATGATGGAAGCTGTAGTTTAGCAATACCTGGGGGGGGTGCAAAGGCTCCCCACTTGTATAATAAAGTAATAAACACCACTTGCCAGTTTTAAGTTATATTTCTATATGTACCATCCATTCATTGACTGGATTCATCCCATCTGATTCATCCTACCCAATCAGACACCGTGGGAGCTATAGTGACTGGGTACCCAGGAAAGCTGGGTTCCCCAAGGGTTGTTGTTGTTGTTGTTGGCAACTGTCTGTCTCGAGAGACAATGGAGTGTGCCTCCGGGGATTAAGTCAAACCGCTGGAGAATCACAGCACTGATTCTCTGTGGCTGCAGAGACTCGTAGCTTGTAACTGCTGCCTCCTGCATTGATTTTGCTGCAGTCACCTCTCTGAGACACAAGCAGCGTGTACGGAGGTCCTGGGCTACCCAGCCTCACTGATGTGGTCCAAAAGGAAAGCAGAGCAACAGTGGCGTAGCGTGGGGGGTGCAGGGGGGGCGGCCGCACCGGGCGCAACATCTGGGGGTTAGGGTTAGGGGGCGCGAATCCACGGGTTAGGGGGTGCAAATTACTTGCCTTGCCCCGGGTGCTGGCAACCCACGCTACGCCACTGCAGAGCAATATGCTTGGCCCCACTTGGCTGCAGGAGTTGCTAGAAGGAGGCGTACAAGGCATTATTCAACCATGTTAGGGACTCCACTCCAGATGTGGGTAGGAATTTCTCATTGGCCTTTTCTTCTCCTGAATATGTCCTGCAAGGCAGTGGGTATAGATTTTTCCTCAGGGTTTACTCCCAAAGCCTTTCTCGTGAATAAGTTCCCCAAGGGTACTCAGCCATCATAGAGTAATTTTTTTTTTTTTTTAAAGAACCCTTAGGATGATGCTTTGGGATCAGGAAATACAGTACATGCCATGTGCATATTTTGGACTCTCTGCAGTGTAAAGGAATCCTGTTGCTGCGGAAGACTCAGCATCACCCTTGAATCCAACTGTTTAAAGTTCATTTAAATTGCTTTTCCCAAATTCCAGTCCGATTGCTGTGCTTCGCACCTAGATCACCAAAAGGAGCTAAAGTACTGGGGACACCTTGTGGCTGCTAGAATGAAGTTTATAATTTTATTTAAAATGCAATCCCAGTTGCTGCTGCTGTGAGAGATTGCTGAGGGATATCACCCACAAAGCTAATCAGTCAGACATCATGGGAGCTATATGTACTCAAATGGTCATTTATTTATTTTTAGTAGGAACATAGCAAGCTGCCTTATATACCAAGTCAGACCCTTGGTAGGGTGTCATTCAAAATGGTCTACACTGACAGGCAGTGGAGCTCCAGGGGTTCAGGTAGGGGGCATTCCTAGCCACACCTGGAGGTGCCAAGAGGTTGAATCTGCATGCAAAACAGATGCTCTACCACTGAGCGATGGACGTTCCTGGTAAATAAAACTCCCCACTGGTACTATAGGGGTTTGGGGGTGTGGTTTGTTTGTTTTTGGGGGTTGTTGTTTTTTGCAGAAGTCCTCTGATTTACAATATATTCTAGTTCTTTGTCCCTCATTGTTTAAATAATAATAATCAAATGGCCAAAAGCAAAGGCCTCTGTAAATCATTGCTCTAGACGTAGAAAAGTTCATGTGAGCTTTCCATACCTATAAGATCCCAGGTGAAGCTCACCTTTACTGTGTTCAAGTGCTGAGCTTAAGTAATGCTGAATTGTAAGTGCCAAAACCTTCTCCTGCTATTTTCCTGACTATTTTTCAATCAATTAATTTTAAACCAACTGCATTCAAAAGTTAACATAATTTTGGTGAAATTTTTGCAGGGTGGGGGGAATGCAGAGTCTTTCATCACACATTTTTGAGATGTTTGAAGCTTGCCTGCAAGCAGGAACGTCTTAACTGTTGTCTCTAGTGGCGCGTGGCACCACAGTGCTGGGCTGCCGGGGCGCTGAGCGGGCTCTTTTACTGCGGCTCTGTGTGAGTTTGGGGCCAAGCGAGGCGCTGAGGTGGCCTCCTGGCTCCTCCCTGCGTGCCTGGGATTGGCATAGGGCTGTCAAGAAGCTGTGCTGAGAGAGGCTTTCTCCAGCTTCCAGCGAGGCTCCGAGTCCCCGCCCTGCCCCGAAAGGAGGAGGAGGACATGAAGGTGGCTGCGGGTGGGGGGTGAGACAAGGACTGCGTCCATCCCAGCCCCACGCCCCCTTTTGCTGCCTTCTGTGCAGCTCCCACGCCGTCCCTATGGGCAGTGCCAAGAGACTTCCTCCGTTGCTGTGCCTGCCCCCACCTGCTGCTTGGCAAGAGGGAGTTTTAATAGTTGGATACGTGGTGGGGAGAGGGACGCAGGTGGTGCTGTGGGTTAAACCACAGAGCCTCGGGCTTGCCGATCAGAAGGTTGGCGGTTTGAATCCCCGCAACTGAGTGAGCTCCCGTTGCTCAGTCCCTGCTCCTGCCAACCTAGCAGTTTGAAAGCACGTCAAAGTGCAAGTAGATAAATAGGTACCGCTCCGGCAGGAAGGTAAACGGTGTTTCTGTGTGCTGCTCTGGTTCGCCAGAAGCGGCTTAGTCATGCTGGCCACATGACCCGGAAGCTGTACTCCGGCTCCCTCAGCCAATAAAGCGAGATGAGCGCCGCAACCCCAGAGTCGGTCACGACTGGACCTAATGGTCAGGGGTCCCTTTACCTTTACCTTTATGTGGTGGGGTATGACTTCTATTGAGTGCGGCTGATAAGGGTCCCCTGCTCTCCCCTCCCCATGAAATTAAAAGGGGAGGGGGAGCCGTTTCTATGATGTGGGCTGGATGAAGCATTGTAGTTTGTGCGTCACCAGCCATCTGTCTCCACCCTTCACCCCTTGCTGACCACTTTTATATTCGGTATTTCTGATCTTGCAACACAGCCTTGCGATTTCATTTTGCAAAGGTCACCTTCCTGGGGCAGCTGATAATTAAAAGCAATATAAGGGTATCATTTCTGCAGCAATGATAATCCTATGTAAATGCACCTGAGAGTAAGCCCCATTGTATAGAGTCAGATTTACTTCTGAGTAGTGCTGCAGGAAGGCATAGGATATGGGAGGGGATGTCTGTCTCTCTTCTCTCACTGCTACCTCTCTCGCCCCCACTTTCAGTTTTATCTATTTATGCTAGTTGAAAGAAAGCTGGTGCAAAACATGACAGTGTAAAGGGACAAAAAGGGGCATGTGGATGGTGGGAAGTGGGATTATTATTAGTATTGTTAGAATTTATATACCGCCCTATACCCCAAGGTCTCGGGGCGCTTCACTGAATAAAATCAAAATATAAAACCACAAAATACATAATCAAAATAAAAACAACAGGCCTAATAAGCTCCCACTCCCAAAACCACATCTTAAAAGGGCAGAGGAACGTCACAAAGTAAGACAATTAACAAAGCCACTAGTTGGAAAGACCATGATCTCAGAAATGTCCGGGGAACATTTCCTTAAAAAGCTCAACAACTTTGGGGTTGCCCCCCCCCCCCCGCTTAAAGAAGGTCAACTCTGGGAAACCGGGGGGGGGGCCACCGGAGGGATCTTTGCACCACGGCACCGGATATGCTTAAGACAGCCCTGCCTGCAAGTGTTCTTTCATTCTACAAGCCATTTCCCCAGTGGCCTGCACTGTGCAGTCTTCTTTGCTGCAGATGCTTAGAAAGTTGAGGTAATTGTAATCTTAATTTTAGCGTTTTAACTTTTGTATGTTTCTTGCTTCTGTTTTATCTTTTCTAAACCACTTTGTGATATATTTCTTTACAATCAAGTGGTGTATTAATAGAATAGAATAGAATAGAATAGAATAGAATAGAATAGAATAGAATAGAATAGAATAGAATAGAATAGAATAGAATAATTAGCTAGAGCTGGAAAACCAGTGAGATAAAATATATGAAATCATACATGGAATCTGTGGGGTTTGCAGCCAAATCACAAGTGCGTGTTTTGCTAGGACCCTCTGTGTGAGGCCACTTCCTTTGCATCTCTCTCTTTACACCATGCTCCCAAGCTAAGCAGATATGTGTCTGGGGCTTCAAGTAGGCATGCACACGCACGCACACCTATTTTGAGACTACCAACTTTTATATTACAGTAACTTAGAAGTATTTTTCTGCACACTACTTTGATGCATTTGCTGCCTTCAAATGTAAGTAAAACTTTTTGCTTGTCTTACTAAAAATGTCTGGTTCATTCTCTGCAACGGGGGTGAAGAGAGGAAGGTCAGCAGATCACAAATAAAAGGGGATAAAACACTATAATTTTGTAATTCTTAAGCTTCAGCAAACTGTAAAACATATAAGTGTTTTTGCTCAGCTACATCGGCTTCACGGCCTGCTTACTTTTCCATTTCTCCCACACATGTGTATAGGAGGTTTAAATTTTAATCTACAGATTTAATCCTCAATCCATTTTCCTCAAAGAATCTAGGACTTTTTACAATGCTCCATCAATATGCTGGACTGCTGCCCAAATAATTGTTAGTATTCCACACTACAGCACCTCAGCACCTCCTTCTTCATCATGTGATGCAGTTTCATCAGTCTGCAGCTTGCCGACCTATACTGAATAATGGACAAATAATGAAGTCAGTGAATAATGAACTGCTGAATAACAAATGCCTTCATGCCTGGACTACAAAAGAAAAATGATTTCTTTCAAAAAAAAAAATTGTGGCAACAAATACTTGCAGGATTTCTGTTATTTTTTAAAAAAGCTGGCCATCATTTTCAGCAAAAACATTTGCTTTGAATATTTGAACAGCATTGCTATATAATTAATCTTTCCCCTTCCATGGGCCACTAGACAGCCACTATTCTGCTCAGAAGCCACAGCAACAGCTCAAAAAGGAATTCTGCATGTAGGAAGACACCCATACTGCCAATAATGAGGAAAATGTTCCATGCCCTTGCTTGTGCTCATTGCGATTAGGGATGGGCGTATATGTTGATTTCGCCTTCTCTTTTTTCCAATCTCGTGTTTGGTTCTCCACGTTTACAATAGATATAAAGTAAAGGTAAAGGGACCCCTGACCATTAGGTCCAGTCATGGCCGACTCTGGGGTTGCGGTGCTCATCTCGCTTTATTGGCCGAGGGAGCCACCGTACAGCTTCTGGGTCATGTGGCCAGCAGGACTAAGCCGCTTCTGGCAAACCAGAGCAGCGCACAGAAAAGCCGTTTACCTTCCCACTGGAGCGGTACCTATTTATCTACTTGCACTTTGAAGTGCTTTTGAACTGCTAGGTTGGCAGGAGCAGGGACCGAGCAACAGGAGCTCACCCCGTCGCAGGGATTCGAACCGCCAACCTTCTGATCAGCAAGTCCTAGGCTCTGTGGTTTAACCTACAGCACCACCCGCGTCCCTACAATAGATATAAATCCTCCCTAAAAATCATGAGCATTTTAGTGGGAATTTATCCTAATATGCACAGGTTTGTGTGCAATTTTGCATCTAGGAGTGGTGGTGATAGAAGCTAATAGTGTTCTTTAAAATGAGTAACAAAAGTCCCAATAGGTAAGCAAGAGGAGGAACAGGGATTACCAAATGCTATGGAAGGAAAGACATTATGCAGAAAACATCCTTGCCTATGGATGTGGTGAGATAATTTGGAGAGTCAGGGCCTTGACATTGCCCATCAACAGTTAATGCCTGGATAGGAGACTAATTAGTCACCCAAATCACCTGGTCACTTTCTTTCCCAATAGAGTGGCAAATTTATACAGTGGTGCCTCACAAGATGAAAAGAATCTGTTCTGTGATTCTCTTCATCTAGTGGTTTTTTCGTCTTGCGAAGCAAGCCCGTTGATGGATTAGCGGATTAGCGCTATTAGCGGCTTTTAGCGGCTTATCGGTTTATCGGATCAGCTGATAAGCGGCTTAGCAGCTTAGAAAAAGGGGGGGAAGGAAAAAAACCCTGCAGGAACTCGCAAGACATTTTCATCTTGCGAAGCAAGCCCATAGGAGATTCGTCTTGCGAAGCACCTCCAAAACGGAAAACTCTTTCGTCTAGCGAGTTTTCCATCTTGTGAGGCATTCGTCTTGTGGGGCACCACTGTACAGTGCTTTTTTGTGATAGCACCAATCAGTAGAGTACCAGCACCTCTTTCTTTGTTGCCTTTGGCACCAAAAATGCGATTTAAGTGATAGTAATAATTAGCGCTCTCTCTCTTTCTCTCATATATGTGCATTTTCATGCACACATGTTTATGTACACATTATTTGGCTGGAGAGCTGCATTGCAAAATTCAGGTAAGTGTGAATTTCAAAGTATGGCTGTTTCAATTTGCACATAGTTTTGGAAAGTGTGAATTAGGAAAGTTTATCTCTAAATGTAAACTGAATCCAATTCTTCCTCCATCTCTAATCAGAGAAACTGAGGTGTCTGGGTCAGGACTGTGCAGGAGTGCAACTAATGTCTGGCCCAGCACACCTGCACAATATTAACACAGCTGTGTTGCCCTCTTTCCACCACTCCATGCCTCTAGTGGTCCATTTGCCCTTTTTTCTTTTTCTTTTTTAGTTTCAAAGCTCTGCTGGAATTTATTCATCCATTCATCATCTCACTAAAAACAACAACAAAAAGGTGTCACTTACACTCCCAGTTCTCCTACCTCAGTCTGACCCTGGAAAGGACTCAGCACAGACAGGAGACACCCAGAGCAGTTCCTATTTGTCTGCGCTGCCAGAGAGGGGGGAAATTGAAGAGGACTTTCTTAGCCAAGCTCTTTTCATGCTTTCTTGCAAAAGGCCTTAAGGGTCAAGCTACAAGTGAGGCTCATTGCATGTAAGCAACGAACATGCAGAGATAATAGAAAGAAGAGGAATATCAAGATGATTGGAAGAAATTTAAAGATTATTTGAATAAATATTGTAACATTAAAGATTAGTAATTACTTGAAAGTACCAAATAGGCCTAGGATTAAATAAATAAATGAGAAATAGAATGTTAAGAAAAGTTAAGAAATTTGATTATAATTGGAATATTGTTTTTTGAATAATGAATTGGAAAACTGCTACATTCAATTACAAGGAAATTCAGATGGAAGAGATTAGAGGAAGTCAAGTAATATGTTTATGAAGCTGGAAGTTTGACTAATTAATAAATTTTTATTGTATATGTATATGTGGCTGTATCCTTGGTTATTATTTGTTATATTTGTCTTATTTTAATTTTTTTTTAAATTTTCTTTTATTGATTGTATGAAACTTAATAAATATTATTGGGGGGGGGGAGAGATAATAAGAATAGTAATAGTAATACAGTCGTACCATGGTTTTCAAACAGCTTAGTTCACAAACAACTTGAAACTCGAACGTCGCAAACCCGGAAGTAGGTGTTCTGGTTTGCGAACTTTGCCTCAGAAGCTGAATATCCAGCACAGCTTCTGATTGGCTGCAGGACACTCCTACAGTCAATCGGAAGCCGCACCTTGGATTCCGAACATTTTGGAAGTCAAACGGACTTCCGGAACGCATTCTGTTCGAAAACTAAGGTATGACTGTAATAGTAATAACTGCAGCAGCTGTTGGGGGTCAGAAGAAATGGGACCATTGGATATTTTAAAATCACACCTCCCTGCCATGGTTATGATGACTGCTTCCACCTCCCAAAAGAACTACTTTCAGCCCATGAGGAAAGGAGCTCCTGTTGATGCTGTACACAGTTTGGGCCTTAAAGAAAAAAGGGTAAGGGGACAAAATCCTACTGCAAAAAGGTAAAAGGACAATACTGGAATACTGTACTTCTGTCCCAAGCCATATGTCCCTACAAGTTGGAAATGGAGCCGGAGCTAAGCCTTGAGCAGCAGATCAAAACCCACTTTAATAGACAATAATGCACATCACAAATATGTGGAAAGAACAATGATTTTATAGATGGAATGGGAAGCTCCCTAAAACCCATGCAAGATAAAATGCTTCTGTGACGGTGTTAAGTATTTCCATCCCAGGCTTCCGTCCTTCCAGTCCTACTCCTTGAAGATCTCACAGGAGGAACATTTTGGTTTGAACCATCTCCTGTGGTTGTGCCCCCAGAGAAAAGACGAAGCTGAATCAGCTTCCACCACAACGTCTTGGGAGAACTCTCTTTCCCTAGCAGCCACCACGGATCCTTCGGAAGGGGGGAAGGGGAAATCAGCTCCTGGGTCCCTCTCTCCTTGGCCACAGGCAAAGTCCAGGATTGTCCAATGCAGAAGGGGCTTGCTTCCCTCTAACAGTGAGAATCCAACTCAGTCAGCATCAGGAGCCTAGTTTTGGAGGCTGGAAAAGATTGTCTTGGACACATGCCTTGGGGCAAGTCTTCATCTGGACAGACGAGTTGATGGAATCTCTGAAAAACAAAGTGGGTAGGAAGAGAAAGTGGAAGGAAGATTATTCCTCGAAGCCAGGGGTCAGCATACCTTCTCATCAGGGGGTTGGTCTACTGTCCCTCAGACCTTATTGGGGGCCGGACTATATTTTGGAAAAAAATAATGAACAAATTCCTATGTCCCACAAATAACCCAGAGATGCATTTTAAATAAAAGGACATATTATACTCATGTAAAAACACGCTGATTCCCGGACTGTCCACGGGCCAGATTTAGAAGGTGATTGGTCCGGATCCAGCCCCCGGGCCTTAGTTTGCCTACCCATGCTCTAAGCAATCAAAGTGTCACTCTGTAGACACACACGCACACGCACGAAGCTGCTCTATCCTAAGTCAGGCTACTGGTCAATCGAGATCAGGGTTTCCTGAGTTCATTAACCCCCTGATGAGCTTATAAAGTTGTCACCGACTCCAACTTCTTCTCCAACTTTTTATTATTATTTTTTAATTCAGAAGAAACAAAAAAGCCCTCCTCCTCCTCCAGCCTCCCCCTGCCCTGCAGAAATTAAAAGTAAAGCAATTAAAAAATGAAACAAGTGAAACTTGACATTTTTATCAAATACAGTGGTACCCCGCAAGACGAATGCCTCGGAAGATGAAAAACTCGCTAGACGAAGGAGTTTTTCGTTTTCTTAGCCGCTTCGCAAGACGCATTTCCCTATGGGCTTGCTTCGCAAAACGAAGCTTGCCCCGCAAGCTCCGGGGATAGCGGGGAAGCGCAGCGCGTCTTCCCCGCTGTCCCTGGACCTCTCTTGAAGCAAGGGGCTGCGGGGAGAAGATCGCTTCTCCCCGTTGCCAGCCCCGCAATCTCCAGGGACAGAGGGGAAGGCGCGCGCACCTTCCCCTCTCTCCCCGGACCCCTTTTGAACCAAGGGGCGGCAACGGGGAGAAGCGATCTTCTCCCCTCCGCCCCTTGCTTCAAAAGAGGGGACAGAGGGGAAGGCGCGCGCATCTTCCCCTCTCTCCCCGGACCCCTTTTGAACCAAGGGGCGGCAACGGGGAGAAGCGATTCTCCCCGCTGCCCCTTCCCTTGCTTTAAAACAGGTCCGGGGACAGAGGGGAAGGCGTGTGCGCCTTCCTCTCTGTCCCCGGAGATTGCGGGGCAGGCAACGGGGAGAAGCAATCTTCTCCCCGCCGCCCCTTGCTTTAAACAGGTCCGGGGACAGAGGGGAAGGCGCGCGGCGCTTCCCCTCTGTCCCCGGACGGTCTCCATAGGAACGCATTGATTGATTTTCAATGCATTCCTATGGGAAACCGTGCTTCGCAAGACGAAAAACTCGCAAGAAGAAAAAACTTGTGGAACGAATTAATTTCGTCTTGCAAGGCACCACTGTAAAAGTATTGTTCCAAAGAAGTCTGTGTGGTGGTAGTGTTCTGTGCCCGTGCTCATTCAGTGTTGCATAGGTGATAAAGTCATGCCAAATGGTGGGGGGAAACCCTTTGGATTTTTTGCCCAATCTCCTTTCCTGCACATACGCTGTTAGTTTGTCTATATCAGGTCCCATAATTAAGAACGCCATTCCAAATTATTAGGAATGGTACTGAAATAAAGTCAAGAAATATCAACATATAATCAACATTTATTAATCAATCAATCACCATTACTAGGAATCATAACATCTAGAAAAGAAAAAATAAAACAAAGCAGCATGGGCTGAGAATACTGTTGTATTGTGTAATTTAATACTGAATAAGGCTTTTGAAACTTGCTATGAATTATTTGGGGGGTAGAGAAAGAAACTTGAATTGGCTTTAAGAAGGCACAGGTCCAACTACGGGGGGGGGGGGTTGGCATCACCCCACACGGCATTCATGATCCTGCAACTTCTTCAATAGCTCTGAATAGTGGGAAACAAATTTAAAAGATCACACAGGAAATACATGAAGTGTTTTGTCTGGAAGTCGATAAGCAGAGGAGGAGGGGAAGGAAGGGAGCCAGAGAGCACTGCAAAGCGAAGCTCTCAAATGGTGACATTTTAAAAATGCTGTGCAGTCAATAACAAGCTCACAGGAAGGCAGTTTTCATCTGCCTAGCCCTCAAGCCAAGCTGAGCTCGATAAAGCCGCGAACTCCTCTTGCCAGTAACTGAATGATCCTTGGCAAAAATTAGTGCAATGTCCCCGTTAATTACTTTTGCAACACAACAAGCCGGCCTCCAAAGTGCATCGCGTCAATAGGCTGAGTAACCAGCAAGCCTCCCTCGCCCAAGCAGCCTCTCAAAGTCCAATTCTTAAACACAACAACAACAACCTCACCTCTCTCAGGGAGCCCTTGATGGTGGAAAGCTTATAGACAATCCAGAGAGGGATGCAGATCATGGATGAGAGTCCCAGCAGCCAGCCCACCGTGTCTCCCCACCATGGGTACACGTATTTCTTGTTGTATGTCAGTGGGGTGTATTTAATGAGAGAAAAGAGAAATGTAGCCTGGGGAGAGGAGAGGAGGAAGGGTTAAGCACACCATCTGTACCTAATTCATGTTGCTCACTTTATGGCCAGAGCAAAATGGCCTTGACACAATGAGAACCTCCCTGACCAAGATTTCTGAGTTCTGGCCAAGGAAGTACTTCTCCTGATGACCCAACACACACACACACACACACACACACACACAGTAGGAGAGGTAGGCAATGTGGTTCGTTTCCAGATGTTGTTGAACTACCACTGGCTGGGGAAGAAGAGTCTCAGAGCCCAACCATATCTTGTTGGCTATCCACAGCATATAGATACCATCAGGGCCGAATTAGGTGAGATGTGGAGGGGCAGCCCAATATGTTTTGCTGCCTGAGGCAAAGCAGCAAATGCCACTCCCCACTTCCCCACTCATAATATTCATGGCTGGCCAAGCTATTTTGGCATCTGAGGCAAAAAATAATAATCTCACAGACACCTCTCCCATAGCAGCAGATGTATCATTATCACCATCCATTAAATAACGAAGCATTTGCTGCCGTTTATTGACACCCAAAAATTAGCTGCCTGGCACCCAAAAATTAGCTGGAACTCTGCCCAATAGTATAGGCCGGCCTTGGTGATCCACAATCAAATATCTTCCCAGGCCCATTGTCAGGGGTTGGTGTAGTCAGGCACTGAATGAGGCCCCTGGAGCTCAGAAGGGCCCATTTTCTTCTGGTGAGTGGCAGCACTTTTGATTCCGATCCGCTACAGTCACCTGCCATGGCCAATTACCCACAATGCATTTTGGGTAACAGAACCTGTCTATCAACTTCTGCCCCATTTATTACCCACCTCCATCAGAATTAAACTATTATAACTCCAGCACAAACATGTAACATTAGACGTGGGAAAGGGCCAATCCCATAACTGTCAGGATGTTGAACTACAGGACATGAACCAACCTGCATCCAGTTTTGGGTTTAGGCATCCTGAACTTCTTCTGGATTCTGTCAGTTTCCACTTATGCAGAATCCTATCATTATCCCCCAGTTCCTTGAGGAACCACACACTGCAGTACAGTAAAGGTAAAGGTACCCCTGCCCATACGGGCCAGTCTTGTCAGACTCTAGGGTTGTGCGCTCATCTCACTCTAGAGGCCGGGAGCCGGCGCTGTCCGCAGACACTTCCGGGTCACGTGGCCAGTGTGACATCGCTGCTCTGGCGAGCCTGCACCAGCGCAGCACACGGAACGCCGTTTACCTTCCCGCTATAAAGCGGTACCTATTTATCTACTTGCACTTTAAGGGTGCTTTCGAACTGCTAGGTGGGCAGGAGCTGGGACCGAAAGACAGGAGCTCACCCCGCCACGGGGATTCGAACCGCCGACCATATGATTGGCAAGTCCTAGGCACTGTGGTTTTACCCACAGCGCCACCCGTGTCCCACCTGCAGTACAGTACAGCAAGAATAAAGACTATCTGTACCCCCATTTTGGAAAATCACTGCCCACTGCCCCTTTGCCCAAGTGCACTCTTTCCTGTTGTGCCTCCTGATCAAATGACTGGGATGTCTAACTCACCACGCAGACAGCTGGAGTGATGAATAGCCAACAGTATTTGATGACAGCCCATGGCCGGTAGCCAATCATGTCTTCGATGTTATCATAGAAACGGTCAGCGCCTGTGAAAAGCAAAAAGAGGAGAGGGAAAGCAGTCTGCTAGAAACATATGGTGGGGAGAAAGAAAGGCTAGCAGCACCTGTTTAAGGTATCAAAGCAATGATTGGCAACTTCTCTGGCCAATAAGGCAATATAGGGTAGGCCAGAGAAGTGACATCAAGGTGCCTCATTCACTAGGAGTTTTTCTAAGGCCTCTTCAGTATTATTGCAGGTATATTCTGCAACATGCTCTTGACATTATTATTATTATTATTATTATTATTATTATTATTATTATACCACGCCCATCTGTCTAGGTTTCTCCAGCCACTCTGGGCAGCTTCCAGCAAAATATAAAAACATAGTAAGACGTCAAACTTTAAAAATAATAGTGCACTAGTGTTTTAGCATTGTTCTGCAATGTTTGACCGATCCTCCCACGTTGTTGCTATCTGGAGGGGCTACAGTGCAACAAAAGCAGGACGAAAATACAGTGGTACCTCGGGTTACATATGCTTCAGGTTACATATGCTTCAGGTTACAGACTCCGCTAACCCAGAAATAGTGCCTCGGGTTAAGAACTTTGCTTCAGGATGAGAACAGAAATCGTGCTCCGGCGGTGCAGCAGCAGCAGGAGGCCCCCATTAGCTAAAGTGGTGCTTCAGGTTAAGAACAGTTTCAGGTTAAGAACGGACCTCCAGAACGAATTAAGTACTTAACCCGAGGTACCACTGTAAACCAGGGCACTTGTGATATAAAAAGTTATGAGATTTCAGCAGGAAGTTATGAGATGTGTACTGATTGCAAATGAAGCGATGCGACCACCTCAAAACCTTTGTGGGTAGAAACGATATTGAAAGAGGCATCACTTCCAACCACCCCATTAGTATTGTGAGCACAAATTATTAATGTGTGTTAAAAATGACATCTGGGGAAGCCCCTCGTCTGGTGGTTTTAATGCCTGCTTCAGAAACAATAGAGATGTGCTCTTAAAACAGTGGCATGTTTTCCCATCGCATTTGCACTTACCATATACCCATCCAATGCACAGGGTTTCAAAAATGGCGACAAAGAGCAGGCACATCCCACTAGCAGCATAGTAGTCAAACAGCTGGAAGACATACATCCCACCCTACGAAGCGGAGTTAAGGATGCAGAAAGAAAGAGAGAGAGGAGAGAAAGCCAAGGGTTGTAGTTAGTGCACAGAGCTTCTCTTCCCAAGCAACCAGTGACAGCATTAACTCTTCTAATATTGATCTAATATTCTAATATTGATCTAGTATAGCTTTCTACTGATCTGATCTTCAATACAGTGGTACCTTGCTACTCAAAGAGCTTGGCTCCCGAACAAATCAGCTCCCGAACATTGCAAACCCAGAAGGAAGTGTTCTGGTTTGTGAACATTTTTCGGAATCCAAACGTCCGACGCAGCTTCCGCCTGAGTGCAGGGAGCTCCTGCAGCCAATCGGAAGCTGCACCTCGGTTTTTGAACAGTTTCGGGGGTCGAACGGACTCCCAGAACGGATTAAGTTCAAGAACCAAGGTACCACTGTATAGTATAAGTTTCTTTTATCTAGAAACCTCCTCTCCAAATATCAGTTTGGGAAATTATCTTATCTCAACTTGGCATTTCAATACAGTCTCCCTTTACACATGTGGATAGACAAAAATTACATCAAACAATGGGTAATGGCATCCAAACAAAATCAGAACATGAAGCCATGATTTAAAATTGGCTACCAGATTCCGGCTTGTTTGGAAGCCATTGACCATAGTTTCCAGTTCAGACACAATGGGAAACTATGGTTAACTGCATCCTGGCTTACTCATGCAAAGGGAAAATCAAAGTGACTGCAAAAAGAGCCTGTGGTGCAAGGGGTTAGTGCAACCTTCAGTTAACCAGAAGTTTGGTGGTTCAAGCCCATCCAGGGACAGCTATGGACAGGATTCCTGCATTTCAGGGAGTTGGACCAGATGACCCACTGGGTCCCTTCCAACACTACAATTCTATGATTCTACAATGGTCCACATCTTGGCTTATTAAGCAGAGATATTTATCATCCACTGGGCCATTATTTGGTATTTGGAGATCCTGTCAATGTATCTTATATTGGCAGTGGGCTCCATCTGCTCCCTCCAGATTCCTGTTGTTGCTTTTTCCTTCTTCGCTGCTGCCAAAAAATATCTGAATTTAGGGGAAACCACTGTTGCTCCAGTATCAACTCTGAATTCCCCTCTCTGCAAAGGTCATATAATAATAATAAGTAGTAGCATAACATAGGCCCTAGTGGCTGTTTATATATATTGCACTATTTAATGTTAAGTACTCTACGCAGCAACTGGTGTGCATGTTGTGGGGAGTGGGGTCCAAGATGGATAATAAGTAATTTATCGTAAAAGTCCAGCCCCAGGGACTATTCCTTAAATACGCCACATCATGATGGAAAGCCAATGTCTCTGGAATGCAATCTTAGCAATGTTCTCCTTTCAGCCTCTTGTTACCACGAGACAGAAAAGAGACGATAAGTTATAGTCTGGGAATGCAGAAGTATGCAGCAGGCCTATATTTAAGCCTCCACATGGTGAGAAACTAGGAATCTAAGGTATCCAGGAGGACGAGCTACAAAAACTCTTGTGTCATTTCATGCCTCTGTAGAAAGCTGGAAAAGAGGGAGCTCCGCTGCACAGATGTCCATGCACTGGGTGGCAGCTGTTCATCTCCATCCAAAAGGCAACTTATCAGCCTTCAGAAGCCCATAGGGTAGGTGGGTGGGTGGTAACTTATTTCAGTCTAAGGGCCACATTCTCTTTGGGGCCAACTTCCAAGGGCCACATGCCAGTGGCGAGCAGGGCAAAAGTGGGCAGAGCAATTAATGTAAATGTTAGTCTTGTGCAGTGAGCTAGTTTCTCAGACACCCCTCTCTCTCCTCCATTCAGGCAAGCAAGAGGCATTGTCAGAGCTCAAGGACAAGACCCAGCCAGGCAAAACCACTCAAGGGGAGCACAAGGCAGGAACAGTGAGAGGTGAAGCCGGTTCATGGCGTGGTCCTGAAGGTCAGCTAGAGAGGCTTAGAGGGTTATATTCAGCCCCCAGGCCTGAGGTTTCCCACTCCTGCCATAGGGCATGACCAGGGACGCAATTCCTGATAATTCACAACACAGCAGTGGACCTGCGGTTCACACACTTTCACATAGTTTCTAGACATTGATATCAGAAGTCTAAGAAAAGGTAGGTTTGAGCATGAAGATGTAAGTCCTGTTTTCCAGAAGACCTGTATTATTAGACCTGTATCTCAGCAAATAATATTTTAGTCCTTCCATTATGCTTTCTGTTCTGGATTGTTTCCTGTTAAATTTGTGGTTATTAATTGTTGATGTTTCCAAGCAATGTGCATAAATCAACAGAGAACAATTTATGCACAACCAAGGCAGCAAAGTCACAGTTTTTGATATATTTCATGAAAGGTGCTGATTATTGTATGTTTTTCTTAAATCTTCAAAATTAACCAGCATTAGGAGGGGAATATCTATCATAACAAGGAACTCAACTGTGATGATACATTTTCTAGCAGATAGTAGCATACTTTCTTAATATGGCTACCTTTCAGGGGTGCCAACCTTTCAGGGGTGCCAACTTGAATAAAATATGGGGGGGGGCATGTAAGACCCGCCATGATCACATGACATGGTGCATGCAACCATTTGAATGGCAATCCCCATCAACTGGGGGGGCAGCCTCCTCAAATATTTTATTGGTGGAGGCAAACACCCCTTGGCCCCTAGGAATTGGCTCCTATGCTGCATTTGATTAGATAGTTGGCTGTCTATGAAAACCCAGGCTGCAGTGTTGATTGATTACTCAAACCAACTGATAAAGTGCTGGTGATCAGTTAAAGGCAGAGCCCCAATTTGTTGCCTCTTCATCCAGGGGTGGTGAACCTTTGGCTCTCCAGATGCTTAAACTCCTCTCAGCCTCAGCAAGCATTGCCAGTGGTGAAGGATGATGGGAACTGTAGTCCAGCAACATCTCAAGCGTCAAAGGTTTCCCACCCCTGCTCAAATCCTGTTTGAGTCTCCCTGGCAGCTCCTTGCCTTAACAGGGCATTCCTCCCATTATGAAGTGGGAGACCACAGGGTCCTCTGAGGTGGCTTCCATTTCCTTACGAGAGGGATGTCTTGAGGGGGAAGTAGAGCAATTTGTTCATTTTAGTGCCACTGGCACCCATGGGGCTAAAAAGAGTATGTTGTATTTGCAACAACAGCAAACCCTCTTTCCCTCCCTTTCTATGCAGAAGTTATATAAGCAAAGGAAATGTAAGTTCCAATACCTCTGTGATCATGACCAGTCCCACGAGGAAGGAGAGGATGGACACAATAAGGATTAGCATTTCTCTGCGGTTCTTTTTCCGGAAGATTCCAGGATACATGTCAACTAGGGCCGTCACCAGGCTCTCCACACAGACAAACTAGGGAGATAATTTAGGCACCCATCAGCAATTTCCTATCACTGAAAATCACCCAATTTAGACCCTCCCTTATCATTCAACTCAACAAGTTATCCACAAAGTATTGAACATAACATGGCCCTAGCAGTTCTGAGCTGGAGAAGAATTTGAGGGCTTCTAATGCTTGCCACACCTTAAGACGTGAGCAGACCGGGTTCCCAAAGCTTGATTCCAGTCCTGAGCCTAACCAACACGAACAGCATTTTCACCTTCAACAAGCAATGAATTAATTGAAGGTAACATTAAAAGTTCTCCTTCAGACAACAAGATTCCAGCCTCCTGCACCTTCCACGGCAGATGATGAGTTGGGTAAGCACACCAAGACAAGTCTAATCAGGTAGGAAAAAATGTATTTCATGCCCTGTTAGGTCTGTCCGAGGCCCTTTTCCTCAATGTGAAGTTGTTGTTTATCACCCACAGCAAAAGAAGCAAGCTGTCTTCTGCCTCCCAGGCGAGAGGTTAAGTTCTTGGCTGAACCTACCCACTCAAGGCATTGTTACCTGGCTGTCCAGTCCCAGCAGAACCACCATGATGAAGAAGAAGCAGGCCCATAGTGGTGAGAAAGGCAGCATGACGACAGCTCGTGGGTATGCAATGAACGCCAAGCCAGGCCCTGTCGAGAGAAAGTGGCTAAGTGAGGTGTGCTGGAATCAGAGAGTTTTGCGAAGAGGTGTTATGAACACCCGGCAGGCAGTGAGAACAATGACAAAATGTAAGCCACATTCGCCAAATTGTATTTATAGGGCAGGGAAGTCCAGCCTGTTTCCCGGATCTTTGTTGCACTGCCATGCACAGCATTAATAAAGAAAGAAGGCTGCTAAAGTGTTGGGTACCATCTTCAGCAGCAAGTAGAAGAAGAAGAAGAAGAGCTTGGATTTGATATCCCGCCTTTCACTCCCTTTAAGGAGTCTCAAAGCGGCTAACATTCTCCTTTCCCTTCCTCCCCCACAACAAACACTCTGTGAGGTGAGTGGGGCTGAGAGACTTCCAAGAAGTGTGACTGGCCCAAGGTCACCCAGCAGCTGCATGTGGAGGAGCGGAGACGCGAACCCGGTTCACCAGATTACGAGACTACCGCTCTTAACCACTACACCACACTGACTGTGGGCACTGCTACAAGAGAAGGGGGAAGGGGGGAGAGAAAAGGCCTCCCAGTCTGATTTGGCTCTCCCTTTATAGAATCAAGGCACGTTGCCCCCCCCCAAAAGTGCAGTCACATACAGCATTCTAGGATGCTGATGATCATAATGCTACTTTTTTGCATAAACCACTCACCTGACTCAGCTACCTCAGAAATAGGCACTCCCTGCTCCTGTGCCATAAAGCCCAAGATGGAAAAGATTGCAACACCAGCCACAAAACTTGTCCCACTGTTCAAAAAACACAGAGCAATGCAGTCCCTAGGAAGAACAGGCGAATATCAGAGCAACAAAACAACCATACATCTAGTGAGAATGAAACATTTATAAAGACGGACAGCCAATCAAATGATAAGCACCACCAACAGCCAACAAGACTGAAGTAATCAAATGAAGATGTGTCCATCTTAGGGAAATCACTAAATTAATTGCATGAATTATTAATCAATCAGTTACTGATGAATAGCCTCTTAATTGCAGCTTAGTTTCTCATTTGCTGTTCTACCTGGTGGAAGGGAAAGCAGATTTAATTACTGGTTTTCTATCTTTTTTTCCTTTTCCCCCTTTTTTTGTAATTAAGGCCGCATCTCTACCCCATGCAGGGAACAGGATGAGTGCAATACAGTTTAAAAAATAGTAATTTACATTTTAAATTTAAAAGACAGCTATAGCTGGCAAAGTGTGTTGAAGTTTGTCAGGGTTACTGTGCTTTTAATTAGTAGCTTACTCTTTGCAGTTTCTGTCTCATTTATTCCTTCACAATTATTATTAGATGTTTTAACTGTGTAGTTGCTGCCACAAGAAATAGGAAGGAACAGAGGAGGGAGAAGATGCAAGGAGTAAGCTTGTAACTAAAGGCACAGTAACTCCTAAGAACCTCAATTCACTTTTTGCCAGTGACAATTTTCTTTTACATTTAAAATGTAAATTAAAGATTTGTCACAAATTAGGTCTGGGGGGGAAACACAGGATGAGAAGGGGGGAATTAAATGCTGGCAATGACATTGTCTGGATTTTCTGTAAAAAGTGAGTGAGTGAGTGAGTGAGTGAGTGAGTGAGTGAAGGATGGCAATTCCAGATTATGTTAGTAGTGTGGAACCAACCAATGTGAAAAAGTGGGTTAAATTTTGCTACATTTTACAGAGGGCTGGAAGGGGACAACTTGATATGGAAGATCCATTTTTGGTAGAAGCCTTGTGTTTCTTGTAACAGATGGCTCACCTTTTAGTTTCCGGAAAACGAACAAATTTAAAAACTCATTTGGAAAAGACAGGCAATTTGAGAAACACAACACACAGGATCAGAGCAGGGATTATTTTAATCCAGTAAAGTTCTGCTGCTATGCAGAAAGTATACTGAAGGTTCAGAAATAAAACAACAAGTGAAAAGGGCAGGACTTTGCATGGTGGACTCACATTCAGTTACCTGAAGCAGTTGTTATGATACTTGTTGTAGCTGCCCAGAGCTGTCAGGCATCCCAGACAAATGGCATAAGAGAAGAAGATCTGAGTACCTGCATCCATCCATACCTGTAAGCAACAGAAAATACATAGCAAAGCAGAATGAGCATCACCTCAAGGAAGCTTTGCCACTTGAAAGACAGTGGATGGGACTTGTTTGTGAATAACTCCACTAGAGAAAATACCTCAGCCTATAGTTTCAAGAGGCAATTTATCTCCCCAAAAGAAAATCCTTTTCTGTCCCCCTTCCCTAACAGTAAAATTAAGTAGGTAACAAAAAGGAAAACTGATCTGCTTGCTGTTGTGTCAAGTGAGGTCTCCCTGTCACTTAAGGTTTGTACACATTAGCCTTTCATCTGGCTTTAGTCCATTTTCACGCCAGCCTTCGAATCCATGTACACATGACGTTATCCACAATTACTCTCAATCCTCTGGCTTCTTCTGAAATACTGCGATTTGATGTGGTTTCCACAAAGCCACTTTCGCTCTGATTACAAAACTGTTTGTGTGGTGAATCCCAGGTGTTTACAGTGGTTTCATGAAAAAGCATGGCACTTTTCCCGGGGCCACAATCTCACCCCACCCCTTCCAAAATAGCACATTTTTCAGGGCAGGAGCAAGGTGCAGTTCACGTGACTCACCTGGAAGCATATCCCAAAGACATGCTGTCAGGGAACTGCCATTGGCTCAGGGGTGAGAGGGGAAAAGCTGAATGGATTATAAAGAGCCCCCAAAGATTG
This sequence comes from Podarcis liolepis, assembly GCF_965112155.1. Classification (NCBI taxonomy): domain Eukaryota; kingdom Metazoa; phylum Chordata; class Lepidosauria; order Squamata; family Lacertidae; genus Podarcis; species Podarcis liolepis. Next base: position 19,452,810 of record NC_139562.1, on the reverse strand, counting down.
TGGGAAGCAGCACTTCCTCAGCGGAGGAGGGTAGCCACGCCTCCAGTGGAGAGGAGATGCAAGGCTCGGAGGCGGCGAGGCGGTGCCAGGACACCTTGCCTGAGCAAAGCGGGGAGGAGAGAGGTCCCCCGTTACCCACGCCTTCCTTGCACAGTAGGCTTCCACGCAGAGAGGGGAGGCACAGACTGGCCATCAAGAAACTACTCTGCTGGGGAAGGTTTAAGGACCGCCCACTCTCAGATTCTGCAAGTGAATGAGCAAGACACGGAATAGAGGCGCTCTGCTTTCCAAAGGTTTTTATCACTGATAAGAAGGCTTTAACACAGACTATTGCAGCATATTGCCTGATTGTGTCAGGAAAAAGCAGCAACGCAAGAGCGAGCTGCAGGTGTCTGCAAAGCAAAACAGGATGTTGATGTTTGGGACTGTACCATGGGAACAAAGGGGCAGTCTATTCACTGTACTGAGCACCGGATGTTAGCTCAGAGTGTCATCTGACCTGTACTGGAAGTACAGGGGTGGAGTTTTCTCTCTCTACTGTTGGAGTCTGGAGAGTGCAGACGTGTTTCTCTGTACTGCTGCAATGACAGAAATAAAGACATGTAAATAGATTTCTGTCTGTCTCTTTCCCCTCCCTGGGGAAGCAGGGAGGAGGGAGGAGGGTGTGTCCCTCTCACGCTGAGTGGGATCACCGAATGTGACCTTGCCTGTACCCTGCCGGGAGACGCAGACGGGGAGGTCAACAAGGATCACAAGCCGAGTGCCTATTGAGTGGCCAGTTACCTCTGACTGAGGCCTGAGAATCCGACAGATTGTTCTTGAGCAACCAACCTATACCTCTAACACATGCGTTCCGGTTTTGCATTGGAAAAAGTTGGAAGTATTATATAAGCCAAGAAGCCATAATTAACTGCAGCTTTTCATTACATTTGAACCCAGAATTATAGCCAATGGCTGTCAAATAAACCAATATCTGCAAGCCCACTTTAAACATGGCTTCATATTCTGCTTTGCTTAGAAGCCATTTGCCCTAGTTTCTCCATCTGCATGTTACAGGAAACTGTGGCTGAAGGAACCTTTCCTGGTTGGTGCAAAGGAAAGATGACAGTGACAGCAAAGGGATGCATGTGGGAGCATGATGCCCATCCACATCTCAGCCGATTAAGCTGAAATATCAACGTGCAAATGCAGGCAATACGCAGCCTGGAACATATCCGAAAATCCTCTGCGGTGTGCAAGATTGCAGCAGACATGCATTTGGCACATGTTGACTTGGAAAGTGCTCACTCAGGGGTGTAGGAAGGGGGGCGGTGGGGGTGGTCCGCCCCAGGTGTCATCCCAGAGGGGGGTGACAAAATGCTCCACCACTGTGCTCACTGAAGGTAACAGGCTTGAAAACAACTGTGTTACACCATCCACCATCAGTACTGCCAAATACTCACTATCCCTTTGCATGAACTATCAAATATTGCAAAATTTTCAACTGTCGGAATCCAATACAGCGGACAAGTTTACAGAGAATTTTTGGGAAAATATTGAAACATGAAAAGAATGTCTGGGTAACCATCTCTCCTTTGAAATTCAGAGCATAATTTTGAGGAGTGTGCCTTCAGCCGTGAAAGCAGAATACAGCCATCATTGCTGGCAGCCATTGATTGCCTTATCCTCCAGGAATAGCACTTCTCTACTGATGCTGTCAAAATAAAGCTTCTAGGCTGGCCTGGGAGGGGTTTAAAGAGGTTACAAAGGGTTTTGCTGACCTTTCCCCCCCCCCTGACAGGCACCCCCTTAATCTCCTTTGTAGACACCTCCTCCACACAAGAAGGCTGGTACAGCAGCTCAGCTGGAACCGGGATTTGACATGGAGGAACTTGTCTTGAAGAGATTAAAAGAGGGCAGTTGGGCAAAGTGGAACTTTTCAGCCAGGCAAAGTGGAACGAGCTTTGGTGACTGAGGGGAAAAGGAGAGGCGAGGAGGGGGAAACATTTGCGGGGCCAAAGAGGCTACAGCAGCTGCTTCTGAACAGATGCACCAGATCCGTTTACCGTTTGTTGTTGCCCCTCAGCAAACTCTAAGCACCTGAGCATCGAAGAAAGCTATCACTCACTAAGGCCTATAAAAAGCATAAAGGTGGCACAACGTTGCCTTTAAGAAACAAAAGTGACTGCCACCAAAGGCATCTATGGGCACCATACTGAGGGTTGTGGCATGGCCTGGAAAGAGGAGGTGCAGTGTGGGGAGAGTCCCATGGTAGAGGTGGGGGCTTGTAGAGCTGTATACATAAAAGCTGGATTTTCAGCCCTGCTTGATGAATAAAGAGTCTTCATTGGGGGGGGGCACAGTGTTTGGAGTCACAACCACCTTTGTTGCCCAGGAGCATATAACAGAATTGCAACAGGGTTTGCAGCAAGGAGATTCCCTTGGGCAGGAGAAAAATCCAGAAAGAAAAACTGAGGCAATGATGAGTTAATTGCTGTCATCCATGCATATCCTCCATTTGCTGAAGAAATAAAAAATAATACGGAGGTTCAGCCCTGGAGATCTCCTCCTGTTTTCTTTGCAGAATTGTTTCATTGTCCACATATTCTGTATTGTTTGGGAAATTGCAGTGTTTTCGTTCACACAGCGGCCTTAGCACTTAGTGGCCTTAGCTCGTATTGTTCCACGTATTTATAGCAACATCGTTCTTAATTGGGTTCCCGCAACTTTGCCTTTTTTTGTTACCTCTATTGGGGTCACACACACACACACCCCTCTGCTTTTAGTTTGGTTCCATATAAGGCAGATTGGTATATTCCTAAAAGGGTCATTGGCAGCAAGGTTATATTAAAAAAAAAAAAAATCTGATGAGATTTTCTGCAGAAAGGATAAATCCAGGTTAAACGGGGGGGGGAGGGGGTTAAAGGCTGCCATTTTGATGCCCGTGATGCAGCAGGTGCTGCAAACAACTTGCATACATGAGGAGCACCAATCCCACAACTCACACCTGTCTGGAAGCATCCTTAAAAGGAGACAGAGAAAAAAGAAACATAAAGGAAGCAGGTTGTGGGTGGGTGGGGGATAAGAGAGATTTGCAAAAGGGACACACGAGGATAAGGAAGCCTCTCTTTGCTTCTCTCAGCTTACCTGGGGATCACTGAGCCGAGTGAGGTCTGGGTAAAGGTAGAAGAGGATCCCTTTAGATGCCCCGGGAAGGGAGACACCCCTGATCAGCAGAACTACCAGCATGAGGTATGGGAACGTGGCAGTGAAGTACACCACCTGGCAGGAGGACAAAACACAGGCACAGCATCAGCAATTTGCTGCGAAGAACAGCTGGGTTAGGCAGGCAGGTGACCGGAGCTTCGAAAAGACCTACAGCAAAGCCTGCTTAGCCTTCAAACATTACAGTGGTACCTCGGGTTACAGACGCTTCAGGTTACAGACTCCACTAACCCAGAAATAGCACCTCGGGTTAAGAAATTTAAGAACAGAAATCGTGCTCCGGCGGTGCAGCGGCAGCGGGAGGCCCCATTAGCTAAAGTGGTACCTCAGGTTAAGAACAGTTTCAGGTTAAGAACGGACCTCCAGAATGAATTAAGTTCTTAACCCGAGGTACCGCTGTATAAGGGATGGGATGGTGGAAGCTAGGAAGGAACGTGTTCCCTCTGAAAGCTCACTGCAATGGAGACTTTGCCATCGCAGCTGGACACTTCTGCTTATCCAGGCCTCAGGTCAAAGCTGCAGATGTGGTACAGTGGTTAGAATGCTAGACTAGAACCTGGGAGGTAAAGGTAAAGGGACCCCTGACCATTAGGTCCAGTTGTGGCCGACTCTGGGGTTGCGGCACTCATCTCGCTTTACTGGCCGAGGGAGCCGGCGTACAGCTTCCGGGTCATGTGGCCAGCATGACTAAGCCGCTTCTGGTGAACCAGAGCAGCGCACAGAAATGCCGTTTACCTTCCCGACGGAGTGGTACCTATTTAACTACTTGCACTTTGACATGCTTTCGAACTGCTAGGTTGGCAGGAGCAGGGATCAAGCAACAAGAGCTCACCATGTAGCGGGGATTCGAACTGCGAGCTTCTGATCAGCAAGTCCTAGGCTCTGTGGTTTAACCCACAGAACTACCCGCGTCCCACAGAATCTGGGAAAGCAGGGTTCAAATCCCTCCTCAGACACAAAACTCACTGGGTGACCCAGGGCCAGTCACTGTCTCTCACAGTCTCCAACCTTAATCACAGGGTTGCTGTGAGGATAATCTGGAGAGGGGCAAAGCTCTCCTTGAGCGCCTTGAAGGAAAATGGAGGATGTAAAGGCAATAAATAACAACAAATAGGTCACTCTACAAATTTTGCTGCTGTTCAAGTGTAATAGAATACATAGAAGTGACAGCTAAGAATATAAATCGAGAATGCAGAAAGGTAAGGTGACTTGGGAGGGCTCAAATATATATATCCTGGATGGCCCAGATATTAGAGGATTTTTCCTTATTCCAGCTGCCCCACATCTCCATGTAGCAGCTCACATGCCATTTCCTGGTACATTCATATTCCCTATGAAGATCATGAGAATATACACGAATACAGAACACATTATTAAATAGAACATATGACTGCAGCAGTGCTTGACTGCAATATGTATCCAAGCAATTAATAAATAAATGCAGTTGGATTTTTAGCCTGTTTCTCCATTCCTACTATAGCAAGTGTTTTAGGTAAGGTAAAGGTACCCCTGCCCGTTCGGGCCAGTCTTGCCAGACTCTAGGGTTGTGCGCTCATCTCACTCTAGAGGCCGGGAGCCAGCGCTGTCCGCAGACACTTCTGGGTCACGTGGCCAGCGTGACAAGCTGCATCTGGTGAGCCAGCGCAGCACACGGAACGCTGTTTACCTTCCCGCTGGTAAGCGGTCCCTATTTATCTACTTGCATCTGGAGGTGCTTTCGAACTGCTAGGTTGGCAGGCGCTGGGACCGAACGACAGGAGCGCACCCCGCCGTGGGGATTCGAACCGCCGACCATGTAATTGGCAAGTCCTAGGCGCTGAGGTTTTACCCACAGCGCCACCCGTGTTTTAACTGCTTATAAAAACAAAGGGCACGGAATCCAATCTCCAATACTCAGCCCTGACAACTTTAACTGCCACTAACTTAATTGAGAAGACCAACTTAATTGCTGAATGAAGGAATCGGCGGTTTCTGGGCAAATCTTTTTGTTCAATATTTTTTCCATCTCAAGATCGCTAAGATCCAAGCTAAAACAAAACAGCAGTTCAGGTGAAAACTGAATATATCAATGAGGACTCTAAAACAAAAGCATAGTCTGTTCCCCCCACCTTGCTTTATTTGGTTCTGGAGACAATCCAAGTGGAAATTTTCCTCTTACTTATTTCTGAATTAAAACAACAGGGCTGGAACAGAGTTTGTGGGTCACCTGAGTTGAAGTGCCTGCCACAGCAGGCTTCCCTAGATAGACCTGCCATCATATTGAATCAAGGGAGAGGGAGGCAGTTATTGAATATTGTTACAGGCCACCCCAATCCCTGCCATGCCACACATGGAATTCCAGGGGTTTTGGCCCTCAATCAGGGTCTGTGCTGCATTGGAGATTTGAAGATGCAGTACCTTTAAGAAATATGGTTTATTCACATATTTGCACTTGAATTTAGACAGAGGGAGTCCAGATCTTACAGCACGTCAGGGACTGGCTAAGGTGGAATCTACACACATATAAAAACCGTTCTGGAAATGCTTCCCCCCCCAAAAAAAACCCCCGCTTTTTTAAAAAATACCATACATTGAATTTTACATAGGGCTCATCATCGCCATCTAGCATCACATTGTATATTGCACTTAAAACACACTTAAAATGTTTTATTTGCAGCTTTATAGCTGAATCCATGGCTGGATCTAGACACAACAAAGAAGCATTTCAGTTAAATGCGTTGTAAATTTAAACAGGGGAAACAGGTAGAGAAAAACTGGACTCCACAGCACCATCTGGTGGCACAATGTTATATTGCATATACAATGCGTATCAATCGCTTTTTCTTTACCAGTCTAGCTGAGTCCCTAGATAACAGGAGTGGTACCAGATGGGGAAACCCCAGAGGAGGAAGACTCAGAGCTCAGGGATTGGTGGTGGGACACTGAGGAGTACTCAGAGGGAGGATGGCAGGAGGAATGGTTGGATGCTGAAGAAGCGACAGGCTGTAGTGATCAAGGATTGATTGATTGATTGATTGATTGATTGATTGATTGAGTGATTGATTGATTTAAATAACTCGCCCTTCCTCCAAGGAACCCAGGCTGGCAAACAGATGCACAATTTAAAAAGCACACAGTCATTTAGCCTACTTGTAGGTTTGTCACTCAAATAGTAGACATAAGAATCTAACAACTTCCAGTGGTGACTGATCACAGAACACAAATTAATGTCTTTCTTAGAACATAAAAACTGGGTTTGGAGAGAGAGAGAACTAGTGTAATGCAGTGGTCAGAGAGCTGGACTGGGGAGATTCAGGTTCAAGTTCCTTCTTAGCCATGAGGGAATTTTGGCCCAGTCACACCCTCTCAGCTGAACCTACCTCACAGGGTGGTTGTGAGGATAAAAAAATGGGAGGGAGGAACTTTTTATTTACACTTCTGTAAGCTCCTTGGAGGAAATGTAATAAATAAGCAAAATAAGTAAGGAAGAATCCTAGCCGTGGTCTTCCTCTGCATCTGCATTTCTCCTTTAGAAAAACGCACACACAACGTCAACAGCAAAACAACCAGCTTTTATATTTATTTGGATTTGCAGTTTGTAACCTAGAAACAGCATAAATCCCTCTAAGCTGAACCTTTCTCCTCAAAGACCAAGGCAGGACACATTAATGCTCTCGCCCAGTAGAATACAGACAGAAACAACAACAAAAATTGCTTTCACACAAGTATTCTCCTCCTGGTCTCCTTATTAAAAAATAATAATGAAGGCATGTGGAAGTCAAATTCACTGAGATTTAGGTTTGGGGAAAGAAATTTGTTTCAGTTTGGCATTTTAAAGTCACTTTCCAAAAACAATATGTGAGCCGAAACACACCCACCATTTGAAACCTAGTGCCTACATGGAAGGTATACCCACACCAGTGTCCTAGTCATTTTTTCTTCCCCAAATTCTGGTGTGTGTATGCTTGCACTCTTGGGCTACCTAACAGAGAGTCAGAGCTCTCATCAAACTGCAGTTCACTAGATTCTTTGAGGGGGAGCCAGGGGGATCAAAAGCAGGAACAAAACTATTATAGATGTTGTATACATATGCTCAGAACCATTCATTCCCAGTCCAATTATTCATTATGAATTTTCCTCATGGCGAAAGGGACTTGCTCACTGCTCCTATGGAACTGGTTCCCCCCAAACCATGGACAAACACCTTCTTCCTCCATGTTACGCATGCCCTCTAACATTTCTCTGATGGAAATAGGGACGTCCCATTCCATAATAATAATTTTACTATTTATATCCCACACATCTTACTGGGTTGCCCCAGCCACTATGGGCAGCTTCTGACATATATAGAAACATAATAAAACATTTTTTAAAGCTTCCCTATACAGGATTGCCTTCAGATGGCTCGAGGGTCAGATAACTCCATACCCTCCAACATTTCCCCAATGAAAATAGTGACATCCTAAGGAAAAGTGAGACATTCTGGGATCAAATCAGAAACCTGGATGGCTTCTCTAAGTCAGGAGCATCCCTGGAAAATAGGGACACTTGGAGGGTCTGTGTATGCGAACTCCTGCAGGGAGTGGAGGTTTCCATCAATTCCCAGACTCTGCGCCTTTCAAATCCTATCTGAGCAGCAGGCAGGCACACTCTTACAATGACAAAGCCTTTTCCCAACTCCTACAAGAATTTGTGATGGGATTGTATGCCTGAAAACAGCAAAATATTTGCTCCGGTGTAAATGACTGGCCCAAATCCAACCATTGTTGGTTGAATGAAACGATAGCAGATGTTCGGCTTAGTTGTGACCTCCCTTCCCCCCCCCACCCGCCCTGGCATTTTTAGAGCACTGTTCACACTGACTTGACTATGAAAAAGCCAACTGCGATCAAAGACATTGTGCTTTGACTCACGTTGTTTTATAACAGATAGGATTTTGTTTGGATCTGGTCCATGCATCATCAGTACCAAATTATTCCATCCATGCCATTGAAGGGGACAAAATATCAACTTTTGTGTTTCCTGTAGCACTGACAAGTTTATGCATCTGCTCAGCACATGAAGCTCCTGCTCCGGTGGAATGGAAAAAGCCAGCAATCACATCACAGACAATGATGGCACCTCTCCAAAACACTAATATCTGTCTCTGGCCTAAGACAGCCACTTAGAGCATTTTTTTTAAAGTGGCATGGGATGTGGGAGAAGTCCATTCGCCCCTTCTCAAGCAGGCAGCTTTGTGGGCGGACCCCAGGCCTCCTCTGTGAGCCGGCCTGTTGCAGGCCAGATCATCCTCCTGCCACCAAATTGGCCAATGGTGACAGGAATTAGAGTGTGTTACCCTGGGCGTGGGACCAGCTGACCAATAGCGGCACTTGGCCCCGTGTTAAGGGCAAAGGTAAATTCCCGGCTTGCTGGGCCTTCGGCCTCTATTTGCAGTTCGTCAGCCAAGTTACATGTACAAAAATGCAAATATTAAGGTAAGTTGTGCATATTCATGAAATAACCTCATTATAGCAAGGGGAAATGTTTTGCAGAAATGTGTGTTATTAGGCAAAATTGCATAAAAACCATGTCTATATTAGGACGAATACCGTGTGGAATTCTCACAATAACTTTTAAACAAAAATGCAAAGTGATGTGGAAATATGGAGAACTGAACTCAAGACTGGAAAATTTGAAATGAGAGAAACCAAAACTGACAGATACACTTATCCTTATGTGGGAGCTCCATTATCAGAACTCCCAACTCTTTTAAAAGACTCAAAAGCAACAAGGGGGGTGCAAACAGACTGGGCTTGCAAAGCTAAGGGCAATAGCTTGCTCCTGTCTTTCCTCAGCAACTGGTAATTTCAGAGGTGCCTCTGAATCCTGCAGGCTGCCTATAGCTGTCATGTACACTAATACTGAACTCCATCCTCTGAGTGCTGGTCCTTATGTAGCCAAAATGGCACCCTCCATGGTCAAGAGGGAGGTGTCAGGAGATCTGAGGAAGCTGCAGAGACCACCCAATGAGGACTGAGCACGTGTATGCATGGAATGCTAGTTGTAGGGGAGAGAACCAGACAGCCATCAGCTGTGGGAAATAAAGGCATCCCCTAGAAGATGGCATAACTTATTGGCTTGAACCCTGAACAGCAGGAGCACTCTGTACTGCAACATTAATGTTGCAGGTCCAGTCCCACTTGTCATGACTAACAGACATTGACAGACTTATCCTCCATGAATCATGCAGCTGCTGCATCACATCTAGTTTGGCTCTTATAAATCCAAGCTAAGAACACAGGAAGTATTCATGGAAAAGGCCAGCACTTTTGCTCCCAGAATCTTCGTTTCTTTGGTGATCACTTGTAGCCGAGTGAAACTGTCTTCCATAAACACGGTTTTAACAGTGAGTCCATAAGTGACTATGGAGGCCAATTCTGGAAACACACGTCCTTCCACAGTGGGGACAAAGAGTTGATCATGGTGTGGATTTGCCAAGTGTGCTTTCCTCTTAGCACGTTTCTCCCTTGTGTTCTGAGTTTGAGTGTCTTCAAAGTCCATGACACCTTCTGTCAAGGCTGTTCTCCAGTTGGAGTGCTCGCAGGCCAGTGTTTCCCAGTTGTCGGTGTTTATACTACATTTTTTTAGATGTGCCTTGAGAGAGTCTTTAAACCTCTTTTGTTGACCACCAGCATTACGCTTTCCATTTTTAAGTTCAGAATAGAATAGTTGCTTTGGAAGACAATAATCAGGCATCTGCACAACATGACCAGTCCAACGAAGATGATGTTGAAGAATCATTGCTTCAACACTGGTGATCTTTGCTTCATTCAGTACACTGATATTAGTTCACCTGTCTTTGACACTCATGATGCACAGAGTTTCTTTAAAGCCACAAAGACCATCTATGGGACAATAAATCATGGCATATGCCCCCTATGCTCAGCAGATGGTACCACACTTCTAAAAGATAAAGAAGCTATTGCACTGTGCTGGAAAGAACACTACCAACATCTCCTTAACCGCAATTCCCCCATAGCTGCTGACTTCCTCTCACAAATTCCGCTCCCAGAATATTCCTATCACAACCAGGTGCTTACGTCTGGGTTTCTCAAACAATGCAGTGGACCAGCAATTTACCCTGCCCCAATATGCCAAGGACCGGTACTGTATTTGGTCCCTCAAGCATCCCACTCAACCTTGGCTGTGGTGGAGTCCAGTGCAGGCGGGCAGCAGATGGCTTGTGAACCAGCGCTGGTTCATGGATCACCACTTTTGTGTAGCACTGGCCTCAAAACCATAGCCACTGGTTGTGAATCAGCTACAGAGGGGTAGTCATAACACAGACCAATGTTTCCCAAAGAATGTGGGCTACAGGGATCACAGAATAAGCACCTGTGTACATGCCTTTAGAAAGGGTGTTTTTCCTGTCCTACCTTAATCCTTCCTTGACCTCTTGGGCCTTCCAAAGCTGTAAGAGAACACTTTCATCATGTTCATTTCCTCACACAACAGGAGCCCAGCATGTGTTGGGAAAGAAGCCAAACCAGGGTTGTTTCTGGTCATTTGGAGCTCAATGCAAATTTTGTGTTTATCTTAATGAGCCGAAGTTTAAGAGATATTCCTAGATTATTTCCAGATTATTCCAGACAAGGAGATCCATTTGCACTCTATTATATTGACATAAAATATGAACGCAGAGATACCTCCCAATAATGAAACAAGACAGCTGAAAAGTTAAGGAGAAATTGGACAACAAACGTTAGCAGTGGGAAGGAATGTGGAACAAAATGGAATTGTAGACAATTTAATCATTGAATGGTAAATTGATTATTGCTGTTTCGGTTTTCCTGAATAGGGAAGGGCCATAGCTCCGTCCAGAGCATATTGTGGCATTGCATATAGAAGGCTGTGGGACTGGTGGCCCATTAAAAATTGTGGGACTACAACTTCCATCATCCCTGACCATTGGGCTAATCTGGCCTGACTTGAAGGGAGTTATAATCCGACAACATCTAGGAGGGCCATATCTGTTCTAGTTAGTTATGAGTTACTTTTTCGTTACTAACAGTTGCTTATTTTACTTATTAAGTATCTTCATGCCTCCCCATAGCAAAGTTCTCTGGGCAAAATGTAAATAGCCTCTCTCCATTCAGGGAATGTGTGCCGAAGACTTCACATTTTCACAGTTTCCATTCTTAGATCTTCTCTTCGGAGTTTCTGTGTCGCATGCCAGCTTTGCTTTCACATAGCATATGCTTCACAAGACATGGGTTTTTTCCCCACTACATCAGTTATCCATCAGCATGTTTGGTCTTATTTTTCTACATTCTAAGCAGGGCCAGCCCAATACATTTTGCTGCCTGAGGCAAAACACAAGATGGCATCTCCTCCCTGGTTCCATGTACGGAAGGCATCCAGCCTGGCAGCTGACGCTGTCTGGAGACGGAGCAGCAGCATCTACCATGCCCAAAGAGCAACAAGGTAGAGCACACAGCACACACATGGCAGCCCTCCAACGCCCTTCTGGAACTCTCTTCCCACTCCATTTGAGATCTGTTCCACACAGTGCTTTCTTTCTAGAAAACAAAGGGGCTCACCATGGTCCTCTTCCCCAGCCCCATTTTCTCTAACACACACACTGTCTCCTGTTCCCTCTCAATTAATTAAAGCCTCATTTTGCATGCCCCCTCCCCGTTCTTCAACCTACCCCACCACCTTGCCCCATCTGCTCTTCACACCCACCCAGCACCCCACCTTCCCCCTTCTCCTTCTGAAAAGAGCGAGCAAACACAGAAGGGAAGAGGGGCTCACACTAGCCTGTCCACTTCCCGCGCAGCAAGGCAGCGGCATAGCGGCACGTCTAGGAGGAGAGAGCACCATTGTGGGGCAGCTGAGGGGAAATGGTGCAACCTGTCAACTGAGAGCAGCAACTACAGCTCTGAACAAGGGCCTCTTTTTCCTCGCCGCCTCAGCCTCCTGCTTTTCACAATCTCCCTTTTAGTTGCGGTTGCCTGCTTGCTCTCCCCACCCTCTATTTACCTTATTTCAAGATTTGAAGGCGGGGGGAGGTGCCGGCACTGCGTACCATTCAATAGTGCCAGGAAAAAAAGCACTGTTTCCACACAATATGAGAATCAGGTCTTTAGTGTTTTGAGCCCCCTACCCTTAGGAATACCCTCTCCTGAAGGTGCCTCATGAAGACTCTCATCTGCCAACAAGACTTTCAAGCAGAGGACGTTCACAGCCTGTGTCTGCACTGGAATTGTTTTTAAGATGTCTTTAGTGTTTCGTCAGCTGTTGTTTGTCACCCTGGGAGGAGGGGCAGGATATACATTTAACAAACAAATAAACAAACAAACAAATCTCCATTTCATTATTGGGGGTGTTGTGGCAGAAACCTGCTGATAAGGCTCTGTCTCTTATCACAGTGCCAAGGCTCAAGGCAGACTCTCATTTCATTTTGCAGCGGAGGAAAATAATACGGAAACCTTTGCCACGCATGTGTTGATTCCATCTGGCCTAATAACCACGCTGTGGTTTGCACCTTATCGGGAAAAGACAGTCTCCTCATGATTTTGAAGTTTAAGAACAGATGGAAGTGAAAACAGAAAGCTGGCTGGGAATGGCTCAGGGGAGTGTATTAAAAACACACTAATGAGCACAGCCAAATGACAGCGACATATTGTGAAAACTGAGATGGAGGCAGATGAGATGGAATGGTTGAGAGGCCAACTCGTAATCACCTTAATGCATAGTACACACCAGGAAGGGGGCAGCCTTTTCCATGTTGGTTTTTGGCAACATCCTCCTATTTTGAGCACCTGTGATGGCCTGCCATAGTCCAGTACTACACACAACCATTACTGCATACATGGAGACACAGGAAACCAGCAGAGACTAGGCTTTTCCTAAGGCTGCAAAACACTGAGGTCATTGTGAGGTCCCTGCATGTTTTCCCCTGCAGAGCATAAAGCACTTTCTTGGGGCAAAATAAGTATGAGTAGGAGGGTTGTGCATGGGATCCCACCCCAATGACCTCTGTCTAATGAAAGAGCCGGCATAGCTTCCCTTGCATGTGAATGTTGCGTGATAGACTTCCACAGGGGATGGGAAACATCCTAAAGAGCCCCCCCCCCTCCAAGGACCCAGTTAGCACCACTTTTTGCTGAGATAAGCTCCATGCCTTTTAATTGCTGGCTTTGTTCAGCAGCCAAATCAGTTCAGGCATTGCCTCCTGCCTCCCACCATCTTTATATCTTCAAAAGAGGACTGGACAAATTCATGGAGGACAAGGCTACCAGTGGCTACCAGTTCAATGGCTGTGTTCCACCTCCACTGCATGGCGCAGTATGCCTCTGAATACCAGTTGCTGGGAGTCACAGCCAAGAAGCATACTGTTGTGCTCAGGTTCTGCTTGCAGGATCTAGTTGGCCACTGCAAGAAGATGAGGCTGGACTATATAGGCCATTGGCTTGACCCAGCAGGTTCGTCTTCTGTTCTTATGTTTGCATTCTAGGAAAAGCTGCCCAAGTTGAATTTCTGCCTGTCACTCACACAGGAAAAATAGGTACAGTGGTACCTCGGGTTAAGAACTTAATTCGTTCTGGAGGTCCGTTCTTAACCTGAAACTGTTCTTAACCTGTAGCACCACTTAAGCTAATGGGGCCTCCCACTGCCACTGCACGATTTCTGTTCTCATCCTGAAGCAAAGTTCTTAACCCGAGGTACTATTTCTGGGTTAGCGGAATCTGTAACCTGAAGTTTCTGTAACCTGAGGTACCACTGTACAAGTGGTAATATTTCCATAACTTGGAATCCTGCACATGTATAATTGATGCCACCCTCTCCTGGGTGGTGTATTTAAATTCCTTGATGTGGCTAATAGCCATGCAACTAATGTACTGTAACATGTTGTTAAGCCCATCAGCTGCAGAGGGCTACAAGTAGTTTGTATTGTGATGGAGGGAAGCGAGAGAGAGAAATAAAATATGCCCACCTTGCCTGTGGACTTGACTCCTTTCCAGATGCAGAAGTAGCAGATGATCCAGGCCAGCAGGAGACAGAGAGCCAGTTCCCACCGCACACCTCCCAAGTGCTCTATGCCATCAGAAATGTTGAGTACTCTCCTCCTGCGGAAGAAACAGAGCCTGGCTTGATTTCTTCTGGGTACACTTTGTAACATCTCCCAGCCTGGCCACTTCCCCCAGAATACACTGTTTTGCACATGGTGCCCCCCCGCAATGTTGTGGAGGGTTGCCATGGGAACCTCAGAAGGAGCTGGGCCACTCCAAGCCATGTTGCAGCCTGAGTCAAATCGCCTCACACTCCACACCTGCCAGGTCAAAATGAAGAGCAATACTCAAGGCCAGTCAAGTTATTTTGTCGCCCAAGTCAAAAGATTCCCCACTGGATTATGGAACCCCAACCTTATGTTTTGGTAGCCTGCAAGCTTACAGAAACGTAACCTATTCTGGCAAGTCCCCATACTTGATCATCAGGGGTTCTGAGGAGGAGGTGAACCTAGAGCACACCTGCATGCCCAGTACATGCTCTGCCCCCACACACGGTCCTTTCTGACTGGTTTGGAGCCCTGGTCAGTTCTGACTTTGCACTGCTGTAGGTGACAGCAAGCAAGTAAATGGAGCATCCATTAAGGAATTCATTGTAATATGCTTCAAAACAAGGGCATATATACATGATAGCTCTTTGTTTGTTGATGAAGGGCAGGAGTGGGGGGGGCGGTTCTGGCCCGGTGGTCCAGAACTTTATCTCCTGCCACCCCACAGGTCAATTCTGACAGGTAGGCAGGGCCATGAACCTGACAAACATCTGATGTCATGATGCGTTGAAACAAATTTTCTCGCCAAAGAAGCCACACTCTTACAGTGCTCCTTTGTGGGTTTTTGTGTTGGGCGTTTGAATAACCTCCAAGTATTTGACGCAGAGAGTTGATTTCAGAAAGGAAGACGCAAGGGCGGTTTCTATGGAAATGACCTAATTGTCCTCTCTGGTAAAGGAGTGCAGAGGTGTAAATGCATGTGTGGAGGAAAGACAGGATTAGATTACGAAAAAGTGCCACTCCTGCACTGCTTCTGAAACCAGACATGTGCCATGTGCTCACTGTGCTGGAGCATACATTATGTGCTCCTGAGTCATTTCCAGTGCCAGCCCTCTCCTGACACCTCCTTTACTGCTTCTTCCGTTTTATATACAAATCTATATTTATATATTTGTACAATTGATCTATGAGAAGGCAGCAAACAACCATTATTGCTTTTGTGCCTGGAATCAGGAGGAGGGTGTTCATTGATGGGTTGGTACAAAGGTGCAGACAGCAGCTGCCACAAGATACCGGATGGGTGGACCTTACGTTAAGAGCATATGCATCCTACAGGTAAGGTATGCATTGAAATTTGCATAGTTCATTTTTAAAATATGCAAAAGATGAGGAATAGACAAGAAACCCAAGGCCAGATTTACGATCCGCTTTGTGCAGAACTTAACTGATTTAAATCGCAAATTAAGAGTTAAGGTGCACAGAGACCAAGATTCCATTCCCACAGTTCATGCTTTTCCCAGTTAGCAATGCGAGCTATTGAGATCTATAGACTTTGCACGTCCAACAGAAGAACACTCCTGCGGCTGGTGGTTGGTCATAGCTGTGGAAACCAAACCTGAAAATGGAGGAATCTTCACTTACTCCCAAAACTCTATGACAGGAGAGGTGGCATTTTCGGCCGACACATTTAGCGAAGTGTTTGTCTTCTGGAATTCCACACAGTTCTCTGTAAGACAGGGCCAAGTGACAGAAACTGTGAAAACATACAATTGGAAGACATCCCCACAAAGTGCAACTAATATACTTTCCTTAAAAAAAAAAAAAAGACCAGGAATAAAACTGCAGAGCTCAATAGGATGCTCAGGAAAGAAAGAGTCTGTGCCACATGAGGCTAGGATCCTACAGAGAGCAGGCCTGGGATCAGTGTCCAGAAAAGTGGGGCCCATCTACCACTGAAGCACTTCTGGGAAGCGATGGGGATGGTGAGCAGGTGGTGAGGTGCCCAACACCAGCACCATGCCGAACCCACCGACCTCAAGGTTTGGCGCCAAACCTGATTGAGATAATAATAATAATAATAATTTATTATTTATACCCCGCCCATCTGGCTGGGTTTCCCCAGCCACTCTGGGCGGCTTCCAAAAGAATATTAAAATACTATGATACATCAAACATTAAAAGCTTCCCTAAACAGGGCTGCCTTCAGATGTCTTCTAAAAGTCTGGTAGTTGTTGTTCTCTTTGACATCTGGTGGGAGGGCGTTCCACAGGGAGGGCACCACTGCCGAGAAGGCCCTCTGCCTGGTTCCCTGTAACTTGGCTTCTCGCAGTGAGGGAACCGCCAGAAGGCCCTCGGTGCTGGACCTCAGTGTCCGGGTAGAACGATGGAGGTGGAGACACTCCTTCAGGTATACTGGACCGAGGCCGTTTAGGGCTTTAAAGGTCAGCACCTTTAGCTGTTCATGAGTGTGCCTGGGCATCCAAGCCTATATGTGTATGAAAAGGATGAGGCAAGTTCTTTCCTAGACAAGATTGGCTACTCTTGATTGACTGGCCACTACACCAGTGTGGTGTAGTGGTTAAGAGCGGTGGACTCGTAATCTGGTGAACCGGGTTCGCGTCTCCGCTCCTCCACATGCAGCTGCTGGATGACCTTGGGCTAGTCACACTTCTTTGAAGTCTCTCAGCCCCACTCACCTCACAGAGTGTTTGTTGTGGGAGAGGAAGGGAAAGGAGAATGTTAGCCGCTTTGAGACTCCTTAGGGTAGTGATCAAATGGGATATCAAATCCAAACTCTTCTTCTTCTTCTTTCAGAGCCAATGAAGTTCAGGACTTAACAGCTCAAGACTACAGCTAGTTCAGAGGTGGTTTCCCCTCTCCCCACCACCACCACAATACCAGTCCTATGTGGGGCTAGGGCTAAATTTCAGCCCATCATCTGCAACAATATCCATGTCCACATGTAATGGAGTGAAGGCAAGACAAGGCAGCCTGCACTGCCTTGTCAAAAGTGGGCAGAAGTTTGTTTGTGTTTAGTGCACACAGAGGGCATGTGCTGGGTTGGCCTCCCACAAGGAAGGAGGGGCAGAAGAGTAAGAACGTGGCCATGCGGATCTCCCTGGACAGGGAGTTCCAAAGGGTTGAAGCCACGACGGAAAATGAAGTACTGTAGATGGTTATTGCTAGCGGGGGGGGGTGGAATCAGTACAAAGTAATACTAAGCATCTTGCAGAACAGCAAGGGAGGGACTCCAAATTACCTGTGTTCCACTCATGATCACAGCTGCCCCATGGAAGGTCTATGGTGAATGAGCTGAAGAGGTAAAACAAGGCCCAGGCCAGAACAATAATGTAATAGAAATTAAGTAGTACAACAATCACCTGGGAAGCATAACCAATTCCTGCAGAGTGAACAAAAGAAACAGGGAAGGAGATTTAAAGAAAATTAATTGGAGTAATAAAGCCAGGGTGGTTTTGTTTTTTCAGGGTTGCACCTACATTTGGGGTACCCTGAAGCTCGAACTGTTATGGGGGCCCCTTTGCAACCAGCAACGAGATCTCGTAACCACTCGGTTATCTTCTTCAGTGGGGTTGTTCCACGACAGATCCCCACAATTATTTTAATAATAGTAATAATAATGACTACGACATCTCAGATCTTGATTAAAATTGCTATACTGGATTATCTCACATGTCAAAGTCACTGCAGTAAATAAATATTTCCCATGCCTTGTAGTTTTCAAGTTCTTGGGGGGGTGAGAAATAGGGAAATGTTATATACATGGATGAATTAGGTTGCTTTTGGGGGCCCTCTGGGGTTAAAGGCTATGAAACTTAAGATTCTTAAATTTCATAGTAGATCTGCCCTGGGTTGCACCCCAGTGGTGGGCAAGCCAGTTGCAAAAGTCAGTGGTTTCTATACACAAACACAAGCACGCGCACTTACGCACCATATAACACCTGTCTCCATTCTCCTTCCATGCAAACAAAGGGTTCAAGGGTTCATTCTAGCCAGGCAAAGGAGTGTCTGGCCCCTTGGGGTGGTGTGTGGCCTGAGGAGAGGCCTGAGGGACAAATTAAATCCTTTGGAGGACTGCACTTGGCCCCCAGAACTTAGAAGTTCCCTTTGCTAAAGTCAGCTGGCTATCAGTTGTTGATTGCAATGAAACAACTGCCTTTGTTGACATGGGCAAGAAATTCCAGCAGCCCTTTGCTTACGATGTTACAGCGAACAATGAACTCCATCCACTTCTACCTACCTGAGCTAACTGCCAGGCTGTGATTAACACAGTAATTTGTCCTGGAATGAAGCAAAAATAAATCAAGAGTCCCTAATGACCCAGGAACCTTTTAGCCTCAACTTTCCATTTGATCCGGATTTTGAGTAACCTTAAAATCATGCAAACATCTGATCAGAAAGTGAAGTGTTCCATTATACTAGAACTTGGGGGAGGGGGTGTCATCCACTGAATCTGAAGGATAAGGGATTCAGAACAGGCTATTTGCCATGCTGGCTGAGGCTGATTGGAGATGCCTGCCCTAACCCATAATTTTCATAAAATCCCCATAGGGCATGCATTCGCATTGCAGGATACATCAACTTGTCTTTCCCATTTTCTCAGGTGCTCCATTCACCATTCTGGGTGTTCCTTTCATTCACCATGTCTTCCCCTTGGTTTAATTTCCACTTACTTTTTAAATTTTCCCTGCACCTGTTTATGCACTGTACATTTCCTAGGTGTCACATATTCCAGAATCTTACAATTCTACAGGAAAACAAGTAGAGCCCCCCCCCCCTTTTCTCTGTTACTTTACACTAGTTCCAAAGTGTGCCTTATGTCTTAGTTTTGGCACGGCAGCCCTTGTTGGAGGAACTGGGCACGAGGAAGGTGTTAATTTCCTACATGAGCACAAATCACCCTCTATATTAGAAAAGGCCAGAGGTGCAAGGCCAGCCAAGCCAGTTGCTATGGCAATGGCCCAGGGTCGTCTATGCAAGGGATTGATGCATGCCAGCTCATCTGTGCCAGGGTGTGTTGTGTGTCCGGGTGTGAAGGGAGTCGGCGTTACATCTTGAATTGCTGGAGCAACAGATATGCTTTGTACTTGTATGTGTCTGTAGCTGTATATGCTACATCCTGTATATATATTTCTCAGCATCCAGAACTGTATTACTGAAGCTTTATCTTCTGCAGCAGTAAATTATTTGGGGCTCTAAGCTGCCTCTGTGTGGTGACTGGACTTGGAGGCAACTTCCGCTGTGTGGGGATCTCATCTCAGATTCCCAACAGACCTTACCCCAGCCGGAAGAGATGAGGGAATCTTTGATTTAAAACAAAAATAAAAACATAAAAAGTAGACATATGCATGCATTTTACACAGCAAAACAAAAAAAGAAGGAAGATCTTTGATTAGCACCCACCCCATGCTGATTGGCACTGCATTCATACAATTTCCCCCAACCTGGTAGATCCTTTCTTGTAATCAGTAAACATCCGCATTTAACATTTTCTTTCAGCTAATGTGCAACCTGAGCTTCTCTTTTCCCTTTCCATCATGTTAATTTTCCTCTTCTATAAAAATTGAGATTCCTGTGGTCACTTCAGCCACACTCTGTTGCCTCCACAACAGTGATCTTTGTCACAACTGAGGGGCGTTTGCATTTTCCACTGACAGGTATCACTCTCAAGCTTCAAGAAGCAGTGGTGCTGCTGTTGCAAGAGACACAGTCGTTAAAAACCCGAAATAGTGCTGATGCACGATGATCTGATGCTAATGCTACAGCAAACAGCCAAAATTGGGCAAACGTTGACATCAGCATGTGAATGCTGACACCCCCAGCTGAATCTTGTGGGTGCGCAGGGAGGCAAAGGATTCGCATTCTGTCTGTCCTTCAGACATCTTATTTACTTGAGTGTGGCTTCTGATTTATGCTAGGGCCCTCCACCCCACCTGCCACAGAGCATAAAGATCTTCACGTGATACAAAGTGTATGGAAATGTTATTCAAATATGTGCCTCCTTTTGGAAGCCAGGCAGAGGGTCCAATCCACATGCAAGTGTACCGGGCCCAGAAAATCCCATTGATGCCCTGTGTAAGATAGCTCCTTTAGTGCAAAAGGTGGTACAGACTTTCTAGCAAACAAGCTGGCCCCATCATACCCAACTCACCTTCAAAGAGAGGGCACAGCCTCCGCCAGGACGTGACACCTCCCTGGCTGGTGTACTGCCCAAGTGCCGTCTCCAGGAAGAATACTGGGATCCCGCAGGTGAAAAGGAAGATGAGGTAGGGGATGAAGAAGGCACCTACAGGTTCAGAAACACATGGAGGTGTTAGATGCTCAGGCTTTCAAAACAGGAAGCTATGGTGATGACAAAGAGCCAAGTGAGGAGGGGCATTTATTTATTTATTTATTTATTTATTTATTTCTATGAATGTTCATGTTTTTGTTGCTCATTTGTTATATTAAGAAAACCAAACTGTATTATTATTATTATTATTATTATTATTATAAAAGATATGTTTGCTAACCACACAACAGAAGTAGTTTGACCCTCAGAGGTGTTTGAAGATCATCCCTTGGGTTTGGGCCAACCAATAGCAATACACTTCTCCGGGATTCTGCCAGCAAAATGTTGAGCTTGTGGACACATTGACCCAATTGCCCAGGGAGAAGGTTTATGATGGCTTTTAGAAAGAAAGCTCAGACTACAACAAATATGGTTTTGAATACTGCCTAGCAGAACATGAAGGTTCAAACCTTTGATCAGGATGAGACAAATGCAACTTTGATTGTATTTGATCACAGACAAATTGCATTTTAAAAAATGAGTTCACTAACATCGCAGAGTCAGCTGTGGAATAAAAACACTGTCTAACTTAACCCTCTGCACAAAGCAAGCCTATCAATTCATTATTCTTAAGAGCCCAAATGAATATGCTCCCAACTATTCTCCACAATATTTTGCTCTGCAAACTTTGAACATATTGATGATATTCTTGGACTACTCCTATCGTTTGCCAGATACCTACTCAGGATTGGATATCTATATTTTACATACAATATTCGCTTCACTATTTGATACCAGAATAATGTTTGATACTTGATACAACATGGTATTCCGTACTCAACAGTGCTTGGCTGCTGCCATGCAAGGATATCTTGCAAGTTATTTTTTACAGCTGACATGCAACCATAGTTAATATTAGACAGCATTCAGTAGTTGCCATGTAATATCAAATGGTGTTAATATTTGATGCTGGCCCAGCATTAAAGCAGTCAAAAGATGCTTATCACAGTAGCACCAATCTATTCAGCAACATTCAAACTGGTGGCCCCTCGTGACATATGGGGCAGTATCCAACTAACACATCCCATCAACACAACGATTTCTGCAACAGGACTCCCCCACCCCATGTCCTCCCCAAATCTAGTCTGGAGGGTTGGAGGCATGAACGGGGAGGCGGGCCAAGTCCCATTGAGCAAGCAGAAATTTTTGCACTGATGGGATGTACTACTCAACGCTACTGTAGATACAACCCATGACTAACATTTTGACTGAAAAGGGAAAGAATTAAAGCAATTCTTATGCCTTTTGTGTCCAGGTTTGGATAGATGCAGACTCTGCTCCTTGGCGTTAATTGCTAGCCACTTTCAACACCTCCATCCATTCCAGGATCAAGCCAATATTTAACTGACTGGAAAATCACAATTAACTTTAATTTGCTCCGAAATCCCTTTAACGGTTCCAGCTCTTAGCAGGCTGGACTGGGCTCCCTGCCCTTTGACTGAAGTCCACACCAAGCTGGCATGGCAGGAGGCTGTGCCTGCTATGGAAGCAATGAGCTTTCAGGCCCTGGGGGTAGAGGGAGGTGAGATCACTCTTCTGCTTTCCTCTGTTCCTAGCCAATAGTAAAGGAGGATGCTTTACTAAGCCTGACAGCAGAAACTGGGCTGGTATCCTCCATGCTTTTCATTGCTTTGTGTGTGTGTTAAAAGGGCATGTACCTTTCAGTTTAGTCAAGAGTACCAGCTGAAAGGTGATTCCTTTTTCTTACTGAAAGAGAAATCCAGGGCCCAATTAAAACATGATGCCAGGTCTTATTTTAAAGGAACAAGGAATGGAACCAATAGCGAGATCCACATGTAGGTCAAGTTTGAACTGAGTGTCAGTGGTGGCTGGTGTCAGTGGGGCTGGGAGGTAGAAGGCAGGGAGACTAGGGCCACATTCAACACCATACATTTAAAGCAGCATTATATGAAGGGGAGGTTTGCTACTTATTTATTTATTTAATAAAATTTATATACCACTTGACTGTAAAAAAAAGAAAGAAAACTCCTCAGAGTGGTTGAGTGGATAGGAATATCCATCATCAGTATTCAATTACAGTATTGCTACCAGTATATATTTATTACTATTGTATTGATTTCCAATTTGTATTGATGGTTGAATTGTATATTTTTGTAATAATTAAAATAAAAAAATTCCTTCCAGTAGCACCTTAAAGACCAACTAAGTTAGTTCTTGGTATGAGCTTTCGTGTGCATGCACACTTCTTCAGATACCAATAATAATAATTGTTTTGGTTTGGTTTAATTTGTTGTACATCACCATACCCCAAAAGTATCCTGGAAAAATCAAGACATCCCATGGTTTTTCTTTTGTCACGAGAGAATGTTGGCCATTTTGGATGCCATGATCTCACGCAATTGCACACCACAATTATTTCCTGAGGCTGTGATCTTGTGCTGTGACCCCAAAATATACATTTTAGAGCACCATGCCTGAAAAAAGCTCTTTTTCGGGGGGCGGGATTGTGGTGCAAAACCACACGAGATCAAGACATCCAAAACGGCCAACATTCTCTTGAGAAAAAACAGGAAGATGGCGTCTGGGAATATTGTGTCTTGGATTTTGCCATCAAGGTGTTAGAGGGTATGCATCACCAAGAGAAATTTTATATATTAAGAAGTATAAAAATGGTTTAAAATAAATATTGAAATCATCCCGGACCATTGGCCATTGTAGTGGGGTTGATAGGAGTTAGCGCAGTTGATAGTCAAGCAACATCTGAAGTGCACCATGTTGCCTGTTCCCAAAGTAACAATGGGGCTTCTTAGTAAACATGCATAGGGTTGGCAAACCCAAGTTTAGGAACATTCCAGCCTCACAAAAATAAAAACAAGCCTCCCCTCTAATCCCTCCTCAAAAACAAAATTCTCAAGCAGAAAGAGAAACAAAAAGGAAAGCCGGCATGGAAGTAGCTAATCCCTTTCATGCTGTCAGGGTGGGAAAGCGGTTTAGGTAGGCCTCTAAGGCAAATCCAAAAGATTTCAGACCAGAGTTCATAAATCTACTCACCGATAACTC
Source organism: Podarcis liolepis (assembly GCF_965112155.1). Lineage (NCBI taxonomy): Eukaryota > Metazoa > Chordata > Lepidosauria > Squamata > Lacertidae > Podarcis > Podarcis liolepis. Next base: position 19,429,213 of record NC_139562.1, on the reverse strand, counting down.
TTACCAGTACCAAGTCCTTCTAACCTGTTTTTCTACAAGCTTCCAGAAAGTCAGATTAAGTAAATAGTTATCAAACAAAACAAGGAGAACAATTCCCAAATAGGTCTCTAGGTAATTTTTTCCAGAACACATACATAACCCACACAACAGCACAGAGCGTAACTGTGGCAGATGACTCCTGGTGAGTCTTTTAAAGGAAACGTTATTATAATAGGTTCTTATACTGCAAAAGCCTATAAATTATCTTAACTGAAGAGAAGAACTTCTGTATTCACATTATACAACTCCTCGGATTTAAAATCTTACTAAGACAGTTACTGCACTTTTTACTTCAGTGGAGCTGGTTGAGATGAACACCTATTATCTCCAAACTGCAACTTATCACACCAGTGGTACTAATATAAAGAGAGACGAAAACATTTTCTTGTCTTTATTTTTTTAAACATAAAAAGAAAACCACGGGCCCCCTTTTTAGCAGGTAGGGCAGCGAACAGTGGCCCTCACTAACCCACCTATATAGTGTTCTCTGGTACATGCTTCCATTGTGAGGGGAAATTTAATTTACTAGCACAAGCACCTTAACACAAGTTGCTGGAAAACTAATTCTCTCGCCCCAACATATTTTGTTTTGTGGATGATAGTTTCATGTGTGCCTTGTTGTGACATCACTGTGAGACTCATAACAAGTCTCTTCACCCCTTGCCTACATCATTTTGAATGCCCTACAAGGACAGATGGGAGAATGTGTCATTTTCAGTTTCTCTCAGTACCTCATTTTCCCATCTTAAATTCATTTCTCCACCTTTGTGATTTTTTAAAAAAAATCTCATGAAAAATTTGTCAGCATTGTAGTGTGAATTTCTTCCAGTATAGACATTTGTATGCAGCTTTCCCTAAAATACACATTTTTACAAATAATTTCCCCCCTAATCCTGCACATGCTTATATGTTGTTTTCATAAATATATACATTTTATGCACATTTTATCCTAGTATGTGCCTGGCAAAATTTGGATAAGCATGGATCTTACTGTGTTTGAATTTGTACATTGTTTCAGAAAGTGTGGGTTAAGTAGGTTCTCCTTTAAATGTGTCCTGAATCAAATTTCTCCCTCATCCTTACCCACAAGTAAACAAGTGTGTGTCTGAGAGAGAGAGAGAGCTCTCTAAGGACAGAGTAAAAGAAGACATCTCCTTGGCAACTCTCTTCATTACATTTTAGGACATGCACCATGTGAGGCAAAATTGTAATGTTATGGAAAGGAGTCATGCTGTCCTCTCATTCCAAAAGATGGGGAAAGGAAGGGGGAAAGCCCTGCCTTCAGTGGGAACACAGAATAATTTCTTCCTTCGTGCAAGGAACTATTTCTACTAATTTGACTAGCTGGGGCTCCCAGCAGAGGAAGGGAGGAGGAGAGAGGAACCAGTGCTTCAAAGCCACTCCTGTCTTCCTTACTTTTGGGGGTCATTTTTGGGATGCCAACCCATTACAGACTGTAAGGCTACCAGATTTTTTTCAATGAATCCGGAGACACTTTTCAACTTCAATGGGTTTTGTATGGGGACTGGTCCCTCTTCCCTCAATATAGCAATAACTCTGCCTGGCTTTCCAAGCTCTTGTCAAGATTAGTGAGATGGTTGTTGTTTTTACAGTAAAAGTCCTGTAGCAGCTTAAAGACTAGCTAATTTGTTATGGCATGAGCTTTCGTGGACACACATTCACTTCAGATGCATGAGGGATTGTTCTCTATGGACATTTGTGAGTGAGTGAGAGAGACAGACACACGGACACAGCGTAGAGCAAAAAGCAGTAGGAGAAAATGGCCATGGAATGCAGAATGTGCCTTCTGAAACAGATCAATTCAAGCATGGAAAATAAGTACGGCAACCATTTCAGCACTACAAAGCAGTCATCCTAGACTCACTTTGTAAATTAAGCATCCATAGAGGGACAGGAAGCCAGTAGCTATGTTTGGACAATCAAAACCAGGCTTCCCATACTGTTTGGTACCATTGATCCATGCTTACTTCTGACAGATCTCTCCAGTGTCTGGTTATAATGTTTCTGGTTGCTGAGAGTAGGTGGGTTATGAGTTCTTTGTGATGTGAGTGGGCATTATTGTCTTGGAAGATGTTCAGTAGGGCCAATTCTGGGGTGATTTCTAATACAGTGGTACCTCGGGTTAAGAACTTAATTTGTTCTGGAGGTCTGTTCTTAACCTGAAACTGTTCTTAACCTGAGGTACCACTTTGGTTAATGGGGCCTCCCGCTGCCGCCGCACGATTTCTGTTCTCATCCTGAAGTAAAGTTCTTAACCCGAGGTACTATTTCTGGGTTAGCGGAGTCTGTAACCTGAAGCGTCTGTAACCTGAAATGTCTGTAACCCGAGGTACCACTGTACTTGCTTAGTTATTTTACATATTTCTCGTATGGCTGTTGTCCAGAATTTTGGATTTTGGGGCATTCCCACCACATGTAGAGGTATGTGCCTGTGGAGGTGCACCCTCTCCAGCATTTTGGTGAAGTTCCTGGGTGAATTAGCGCTAATTTCCTTGGTGCTAGGTACCACCTGTAGGTAAGTTTCAGAGTAAGTTATTTTCTTTTCATAGATATGGATTTAAAGGGGGGGTTAGACCACATTCTGGTCCCCTGAGTGGGGTTAATCTCATAGCCTATGTTGTCCTCCCATTGTTTCCTGATTACGTCTAGGGGGTTCATGGGATTTTGGAGTAGCATTTTGTATATGGTTGATACCATTCCTTTGCCATGTCCCTTTGTTGTTAGGAGGAGGTTTTCAGAGGTTGTCAGGGGCCTAGTTGTTGCTGATTTTACTACTGGATTGTTTAAAAGGGCATGTAATTGGTGATGTGTTAACCAAGGCATTTGGATGTCTCCTAGTTTGTCTTGTATTTCTTGTGTTGACAAGGGTTTATTTTTATAGAAGTCTGTTAGGTGATATAGGCCTTTGGTTTGCCAGGTTCTGGAGGTTCTAGGCTGTGTGATGGAATAATGGGTGGTGTGCCTGGGGAATTAGCGGGGATGGGGTTGGGGTTAGTTTGCTTATTTCTGCTTTCCATGCTTTAAGCATGGTCTGTGTGTACCTCCTTTTTCTTTTTTTGATGGGGTAGGAGTGGAAAGCGACATGGGAAGGAAAAGTTCACCAAGAACCTCAGCACCATTGCTTCAGTCCCCCCTCCCCCCAAAAAAGGCCTTTATAGTTGCATGAATATGTATTTATTTATTCTTTTTAGTAATGTCGGGAGATCTCATGTTGTGTGTGGTTTTATACTTAGCTCGCAAGACACAAACAGTTTTTGGGAGAAAATTGTGGAAGTCACTGGCTGCCTCCTAAGTCCCCCCCCCTCCCCACCTTGTACAGTACTGGGGTTTGAAGAGGAAACTCTTAGGTGGTTTTGTGCAAGTTCCTCTTTCTCTCTCACCCTAACCTACCACATAAGGATGCTGTGAAGATAAATGGCATAAACTTTGCAAAACATTTCGTACACTGAAAAAGGCTGGGACTTGGCTTGCTTCGGCTGGCATTACTGATTCCCTCCCAGCCATCCCCCATGATATGCAACTGCAGGTGTGCAGGTTCTCTTGTGATCAATGGGAAAGTGACACAGTTGAGACGTCTAGCAGATGCAATGTAAATTTGCTAGGCAAGAGCTGCACTTACCACCACCGTTCTTGTAGCAGAGATAAGGGAACCGCCAGACGTTCCCCAAGCCGATGATTTCTCCTGCTACAGAGAGCACATATTCCATTTTGTTGTTCCAGTGGTCGCGTTCTAGGGTTTGATCGCTTGCTTCTTGCTTCTTCTTCTTCTTCTTCTCCCCAGAGGCTTGTGCAGGTATTTCTCCATTGATCACTGCCCCAGGGACTCTGTAATCCATCCCACCTTCAAAAGGTCAGTGTCGCCTTTCGCCCCTCCACTGTTATGCTTACAACAATCAAATTCTCAAGCTGGAGGAAAAGTGAGAGACAAACTCAGGGACATGCTCAAAAGTTCACACCACAGCTTCCTTGCTTACAACAGCTGGATATGTTGACATTCCAAGTGCACAAGATGTACCCATAGACTTTACTGAGGCAGGAGGTATTTACTTTGGATTAGAAGAACAGTGTCAGCTTAATTTTTAAATGATTCATCTCAAAATGTTCTGGTTCCTCACAGAGTATCCTTTCAGTAAGCATTCGCCGATGTTTTGTATACCACCAGGTATTTTGTTTATTTACATCCCCTTTTCATTTTAATTCATTTCACTTGTGAAAACAATTCCGTGAAGATATTGCAATCCTGTTTACTTTTACGAAAGTGTGCCTAGAAGCACTGGGCTCAGACATGTCTTGGGCCATGTTTGCTCCTGTCAGTGGCCCATCACATCCTCCCAGACCCATAGAAATAGCCCTATGGTCCCCCTTCAAGAAAATGTATTCACATTTGCCATGGAGCATCAGTGCAATATCCTTCACAACGTGGGGCCGGGATACCTGAACAATAGCTGACCACCAGCTGGATGCTCCTGTGATCTGTGTCAGATATGGAGAACCTGCAGCTAGACTGGTGACTGGGAGTGGCCGCTGAGACCACATGACACCGGTCCTGAAAGACCTACATGGACTCCCAGTACATTTCCAAGCACAATTCAAAGTTTTGGTGCTGACCTTTAAAGCCCTAAACAGCCTTGGCCCAGTATATCTGAAGGGGCGTCTCCACCCTCATCATTCAGCTTGTACACTGAGGTCCAGCTCTGAGGGCCTTCTGGTGGTTCCCTCAATGAGAGAAGTGAAGTTACAGGGAACCAGGCAGAAGGCCTTCTCGGTAGTGGCACATCCTGTGGAACACCCTCCTATCAGATGTCAAGGAAATAAACAACTACCTGACTTTTAGAAGACATCTGATGGCAGCCCTGTTTAGGGAAATTTTTAATGCTTGATGTTTTATCGTGTGTTTAATATTCTGTTGGGAGCCGACCAGAGTGGTTTGGGAAACCCAGCCAATAGGTGGGGTATAAATAATATCATTAGTAGTATTATTATTATTATTATTATTATTATTATTATTATTATTATTCCAGATGTACTCCAGATGGGACTACAGCTCCCATAATCGCTGACCATTGCCAATGCTGGCCGGGGCTGATGGGGGTTGAAGAGCATCATTCATTAGGAGGGCCAAGGTTCCCCATGATTTCTGTACATCAGTAGACTCCAATTTTTCCAGAGCTCAGACCCATTCTGTAACTAAGGGGACAGCACCAGTCTTCAGACCAGAGGTGAACCTTACTGATGCTTTTGAAGCGGGGTGGGCAGTCTTCTGAGATTTATCCACCTTTAAATCCCAGACTTCTATGCTTTGTTCTCATGGGCACATATTCTGTCCCCTTATTTTATAATTTAAAAAAAACCCCCAACTGCAAAAAATGGTGGTGACACTATTTAACTTCTAAATTCTTTTAAACAGAGTATTCCAGGTAGAGCCTGACAAGTGGAGGTGGTAGTGTTTGCTTGTTTACTTTTAAAATTGCACTTTCCGGGTTTTTTCCATATTGGCTTTCTGCACTCATCAAAATAAGCCAAACCATGGAATCATGGAATTGTAGAGTCAGCAGGGTCCCTGAGAGTCATCTAGTCCAGCCCCCTGCAATGCAGGAAGCTCAAGTACAGCATCCCTGATAGGTGGCAATCCAAACTCTGCTTAAAAACCTCCAATGAAGGAGAGCCCACCACCTTCTAAGGGAGTCTGTTCCACTGTCAAACAGCTCTTACCATCAGAAACATGAACATGACTTTAGATGAATACTAACCTCAGTTGCCTCTCTAAAGTCTGGCCCAGCTAAATTACAGTATTTAAGCAATACAGTTGAAGGTGACATTCCCAAATTCTCTTTCTATACTTAATAGCACTTGGAGTACAACTCCAATCATTCCCAGCCAGCTTAGGCTAATGGTCAGAGATGATGGGAGCTGTAGTCCAGCAACATCTGGGGACCTGAGGTTGAAGAATATTGCTCTAGACCAGGATGTCCCAAACTTGGGTCTCCAGCTGTTTCTGGACTACAGTTCCCATCGTCCCTGACCACTGGTCCTTCTAGCTAGAGATGATGGGAGTTATAGTCCAATAATAGCCGGAGGTCCAAGTTTGGGAAACCCTGCTCTAGATCAGGGGTGGGGAAGCATGTGGCCCTGCAGGGGTTGCTGGACTACAGTTCCCATTGGGCTCAGCTAGCATGGCCAACAGCCAAGGGTTATGAGAACTGTACTCTAGCAACATCTGGGGGGGGATGAGCACAAGTTTCCAACCCTTGTCCTGGAGGAGACCCAACAGGCCTGACCGCTGCCCCATACAAATGAAGTGGACAACCCTGAATATGTACCAGAAACCCCTTGCAACAGATTGTGGTTCTGTAGCAGGTAGGCAGTGTTCCCTTGAAAGCAGTGCTAGATTTACTTATAAACAAAACAAGCTATAGCTTAGGGGCCCCCTCTCTTGGGGGCCCCCAAAAAATTTAAAGGAAAAAAACTGGATGTACATTTCCAAAATATAACAATTATTTGATAAAATACATATTTTGTTATGTGCAAATGGCTTTAGATACCTATTAGGTCCATAGTATATCTTCAACACAAAAAACAGCAACAATTTGTTGTTGACAAAGGACAGCTGGACATATAAAGGGCCCCATTACCTTCAGTAGCTTAGGGCCTCATCAAACCTACGGTAAACCCAGCCCTGCTTGTAAGACAGGGCCAGAAGGAAGAAAGCTTGTAAACCTCTCCATTGCTTTAGACCAGGGGTGGTCAGAATGGCGTTCTCCAGACATTTTGAGCTACAGCTTCCATCACCCCTGGCCATTGGCTGTGCTGGTTGGGGACAGTGGAATTTAGAGTGCACAACATCTGTAGGACACTTTCTTGGCTACTCTGCCTTCGATGGAGTGCATCACTGAAAGGAATGGGGCAGGTCCTAAGAAATTAGGCAGTGACAGAGGGCATCGCATGTGTTCTGTAGCATCATAACTCACATCACACAAATCTTTAACATTGTTTATTGATCAAGGCAAAGATCTGGCAGCCAAGTGTGTCTGCCATTCTTCTTAAACCAATGGTGCTTTGGGGCCACTAGAGTCCAAGACCAAGTAACTATCAAGGTGGTAACACGGCAGGGGAGGGGGCTTCAGGCTGAGAGAGGGCTGCTTTAGGTGATTGGATGTGGTGGTAAAAGTGGAATGGGGGCTGCAAGGCAGATGAAAGCATTCTGTGTCTGGCTCTGGGGATTGTTCTAAATAAGGAAGATTCTGAAATAGGGAAAGCTAGTTTCATAAGCAGACTTTATTATACAAACCGTGCACATCTGTACGTCACTATTAAGCGTAAAGCCTTTATTTTGTGGAAGACTGAAGCAGCACAGGGGACAGAGACTGGATGTGGGAGATCTTTAGAGGCTAGCAAAAGTAGCCGAGCCCGGTAAATCTCTCCAGACACATTAGTTTCTGAAAATTAAGCAGACTCTCTGTTGTGATTAGGTTCTGCCCCATGCCTCCTCTGAACCAGAAATGCCTCTTTCCCTGGAAAAAAATATGAGACTCTCAGGATGCTGCATTCTGCTCACAGATCTGGACATGTGTTGCCCTTTTATTGAATCACACAATGGATACCTGCTGGGAAGCCAAATGCAAGGAAGATCTGGCACATGAGGGATCTGGTGCAAATCCACCTTTTTAAGGCCACTTTGGACATGCATAGTATTATTTCAATAGAAACTGCGTACATGTGATGGAGTAACAAACCAGTTAAGAATAGGATGAACAACTACAAAGGACCCATCTGCTGTAATTTTAATAATGCAGTGCGTTCTTCAATCTAAGGTCCCCCAATGTTGCTGGAATACAGCGCCCACCATTCTCAACCACTTTAGCCAATCATCAGGGATGATGGGAGTTGTAGTCCAACGACATCCAGGGAGCCAAGCTAGAAGAACACAGCTTTATTGGGTCTGTAGGAGAGGATATTCCACCTGCTGGGATCCCTACTTCTTTGTAACTTGTAAAAGTAGAGAGTCTTGATCACTTTCCCATTAGTTCACCTTAGCGATGTGCAAACTATTGCAAACCATCTCTTAATGGTGTGGGGTTTTTTTTGAGGGGGGGGAGTCAGTTTTGAGATCATACTCCAGGGTCCCTTTGGCCCTCTGGATGTTACTAAACTAAAACTCCCACCATCCCTGGTCTGCTGGGCTGATTGCATTTGTAGTTCAACAAAATCTGGAGCCCCAAAGGTTCTCAACACAGGCACAAGACAACCAAGGTGTTTTCTTTTGAAAATGTATCATTCAGTGCTTTGCCCAGTGAGAGAATGTTCCCATAATCATCATGTACAGCGTATACTTTGCCTCTCCCCCACCTTCCCAATTCAGAATCTTTAATAGTTCACAGTGGTCCAGTTCTCTCACACACATACATATACACACACAAACTCACAGTGGCCCAGTCACATGCCGAACAGTAAGCCAACTTCCTTCATGCCACATCCAGATGCACCTCAAAGGATCTTTGGATCCCGCACCCTATGGAGAACCACTCCAGGAAAATAGTGATGGCATCATTCATGTGAAGAGCATCAGCCATTTGTAGGTTACCGTTTTCCTCCACCGCCCTGCCTGCCCGTCAAAACCAAATTCTTTGATTCATTCATTCTCTCAGCCAGTTCCTTTTGTGAAGAAAACAAGAGATTCCAATACACAGGGAGGAATACTACAGCCCAAAGTGCTTTGAAAGCTACACATGAATGCATAGCCAGAAGGAACAAGAAATCATGTTAAATCAGAGGGGCAGGGGGAGGAGTGAAGGAGAAAGAGGTGGGTGCATAAAGATATCTTTGCCACTAAAAATTGTTAGGCAGTCCACACACATGCACACATGCACACCACACACAAACGCACACAGTCCGCCTGATGACTGCAACGCAGCCCGACGCAGCAGAGGAGAAGGTACAAAACTAAGTTGTTACCTTGAAGGAATGAGCTGTCAGGGGTCTGGCTGACTGGGGAACCGTGAAAGCAATAAGAAAAAGGTGCTGGCTATTTAAAGCATGCAAGGAAAAAACCTATTCTGCAATGGTGTAATTCTAGACTTTGCCCGGCCCACATTCCTTCCTCCACCCCCACCCCCCAGGGCTGTACAATAAACTACACACGACTTCTGATGTGCCTTACTAAAGGAGCCCTTGCCCACTGCCCAGGCAACTTTCCTCCTCCTTTGCTTTTCGCCGTCCATGTGGAAGAAATGCACACAAATGTGTAAGTTCTGCCTCTCTTTTCACTGCGACCATGTCTGTGTCACTGGTCAATTTCTGTTCAGTCTCACCTTCCAAGGCCCAGCCACTGAAACATACCACAGCATTGTTGAACAATCTGTTAATGGGGTTTTATTGAGGGAGCAAACAAAGAGGTGGTGGTGGTGGTGGTGGTGGTTGTTACCAGTTGCCCTTCATCCCAAGTTCCGAGGGTGCGTTACAACAATTAAAACACAACGCTAAAATTAAAACACACTACTACCCAATATTAAAAACAGTTTAAAAGTTAAAATTACAGAAATAAGATGGGTCCTAAAATAGACATTTCAAGTTTCAAAAGGCAGGTCAGGGAAGTGCGTCCTCAGCTGTATGCTCCTTGGAGCTCTTCATAAACCCCATTTTAACCACACAGAACTATTCTCTATTGTCAGCTACCTCATTGTTCAATCCAAACTCTTGATTGTTTAGGAACAGGTCCCAATACTGATCGGGGGTGTGGGGCTCCACTTTCTATATACCTCCATTCTGAGAACTGCCCATTCATTCCTGCTCTCTGCTTCCTGTTTCTAAACCAGTTCATGATCCACATGAGGACCTCTCCTCTTATTCCATGCCTGCTAAGCTCACTTATGAGTCCTTGATGAGGTACTTTGGGAAAAGATTTTTGAAGGTCTGAGTACACAATGTCAACTGGAACACCTCTATCTATGTGCTTGTTGACACTCTAAAAAACAACTCCGCTGAATAGGCTAGTGACACAGGACCAAGCTAAGCTAACCAGTCTGTGATTTCCAGAATCCCCTCTAGAACCCTTATTTATAAATAGTATTGAGTCTGATCAGAGGGACAAGTCACTTATTTCACATTTGTGTTCTTTAAGAACTCTCAAGGGGATGGCGTTCAGATCCAGCAATTTGTTTTTATTTTATTGACAAGGCTTCCTGTGAAAGTTAGTTCAGAGACAGGGATCTGCCCTAAAAGTTATTCTGCGAGGACAGAAGCAAAAAATTCATTCTGCATCCCTGCATTCTTCTTATTTTCCTTTAACGTACTTCTTTCCTTTAACGTACTTCCTTGTCATCCGAAGGCCCAACTACCTCCCTAGCAGATCTCCTGTTATTAATGCATTTAAATATTCTTTGCAAGAACGAACATTCCAGCTCACTAATCTTTGCTAGGAGGCTTCTACCATTAGCTTATAAGCATCCATAACACAGTCTCTTTCCAACCATGTCTCTTGCACTTGCGTTTTAGCCTACTCTTCAACCTCTTAATTTCTATCCTGTGCCCCCCCCCCCCACACTCTCAACGCCAACTTCTGCCCTCTTCCCTTTAAATATTTTTTTCACCTTCCTTTTCAGCCCAGGGGGTAACATTAGGGTGGCTTCTTATGTTGCTTAAAGACAGGACACCACATTTACACAGCATGCTGAGCACATATTTTCAGCTATGCTTGAGGAGATGTGTATGAAATATATATGAGATCTACACCTGACAATCCCAGGAGTCCTGGTTAAGTGGTTCTCTGCAAATGTGTAGACTAATTTTAAAGTTAATACTTGGGTTATTAAGATTATTATAAAATATGTTAACCTACATGGATACTGGGAATTGAGATAAACGTGTCTCTCTCTCTCTCTCTCTCTCTGTGTGTGTGTGTGTGTGTGTGAGAGAGAGAGAGAGAGAGAGAGAGAGAGAGAGAGAGAGATTAAAAACAAACGTATAATTACTGCTAAAAACAGCATGGCACCAGCTCTTTCATTAAAAGCTGTTAGTTCCCCAAAACCTGTTGGAATAAGAAATAGTAAGGGGTCCATAGTTCAGTGGCATTCAGAATCTACAAAGGCATCTTCAGGGGGGGAAAGCCCAGGTAGCAATTTTAGGAGATATCCCTGCGACACTAAGGGATATGGACTAACGATTCATCTCTACACAAGCAAGTTTCACATGTTGCTAGACTGTTGCTGAACATTTTTCAGCTTTTAGGTTATTTGAATCAAGACGCAAATATGGTTTGTTTGTTTTTAGAAAGCAGTAAGATAAGGTTATAAACTGGTCCCTTCCAATTTTGCAGATTTATGAATTGTTATTGCCAGCTAACCCCAGCAGAACCAGGAGATCAAGAACGGAAATTCCTAAGCTGTTTGAAAACATTGCAGTGTGTATTGCACTCACACAGGGGACATTAGAGAACTGCTGGGTAACCACCCTAAATTAAGTTCTCACACACTTCAAGATATTCTTTATTGTTTAGACAGCTAAGCAGCTACCCTTGAACCACAGCACATTAAAGAAATTCATGACCTAAACGGTTCACACCTGCATCTCAAAAGCTTCCAAATTCTGAGCTCATCATAAATTATGATCCGTTAAATGTATTCAGTTGCGCTTGATTACTCTCAGTTGCCAAACTTTTCCCCAGAAACCTGCTGTATTTTCTCACTTCTCCCCCCACTCCAAAAACAAAAACCAATAGCTATGCTAGCTTGGAATGATGGGAGTTATAGTCCAAAGAGGATGCCTTAGAACTGTGTCACCATCATCAAAGAGATACATTTGATAACATACAAAGAACTACACATTCCTCTCTCTGGAGAAATATATGTGAATCCACAGCAATCACAATTCTGTACCAGAATTCCCTGCCCATCTGAATAATTTTTCAAAAAACTAACAGCACTAGTTTAGAGCAGTGTTTCCCAACCACTGTTCCGCGGCACACTAGTGTGCCGCGAGATGTTGCCTGGTGTGCCGCGGGAAAAATTAAAAAATTCGAAAGATTTTTTTATTTTAAAGTCAAATTTTCGTTTGGGGCGCCGTCACTAGATGACCCCTGGGGTTCCCTCCCTCCCTCCCGCTCTGCGCCTCCCTCCTCCTCCTCCTCCGGGGAGGCCCTTCCTGGCTCTCGGCCAAGGCTTGGCGGCTGCCACTCACTCACTCGCTCGCCCACCCGTCCCTCCATCCCTGCACCCGGCCTCTCCCCCTCCGTCCCCGGTGCGGGGGCTGCCGGGATCCGTAGTCCCCTCGCCCTTGGGCTCCGCGCCCGCGCGGGGTGCGCAAACTACATTTCCCAGCGTGGCCTGGCGGGCCGGGCGTTTTGTTTGAAGCGCTCTTCTCCCGGCCATGGAATGAGCGCAGCGGCGGCGGCCGGGCGGGCAGGGGCTCTTCCGCGCAGACCCCGCGCAGCCTGCCTGCGCCCCTTTCGGAGATCGGGCGGCAGGATGGAGCCCGGGGATCCCCACGGAGGCGGAGCGGCGGAGGCGGAGGCTGCCCCCCAGGTAGGGCTGCGTCGGGGGGGTTTTATTTTTGCAATGCTGCATCCGCGCTGGAGGGGACTCATCGGACCGCGGGGAGACCCCTTGGCGGGCGTGCAAGGCAATGCATGCGTGCAGACGTTGCATGGAGTGCAGTGCAATGCAATGCAATGGCAACGCAGCGCCCTGCATGCATGCATGCAACTTCCACCGGCGCTCCGGACTTGGCAGGTGAGGGGGGTCCCCAGTGGGCGGCAGAGAGAGCCGGGAGGGCGAAGGGGAGCTGGGGGGGAGCAGTGCTGCTCCCCGAGCCGAGCCCGGGGGGAAACTTCGGCGTCGTTGCGCCGGGTGTTGGAAGCGGAGGCTGGCGGGGGCCCCTCACCTGCAAAACCTAGTCGCCTCTCATATATTTTGTGCATTGCATTCATCGCCCGCTTTCTCCTCCAAGGAGCTCCCGGGGGCGCGCGTGGTTCTCCCCGTGTTATCCTCGCAACAACAGCCCTGCGAGGTGGGTCAGGCGAGTGGCCCAAGGGAGCACCCAGAGATTGTCCTGGCCATGTGGGGTGATTTGAAGCCTGCTCTCTGCCCGGTCTTCGTCCTCATTTAGCCCCCACATGTGCATGACTGTGCATGACTGAGGTTTCCCCCCCTCGTCTTGGCTATGGTGTGAGTCTGTGCTGTTAATTAATGGGGTTCTGCCTTCGGAGAAGATGAGCCAGCCCTCAAGGAGGTGATTATGTAATTTGCTAGCAATTCATGTCCCTCCCGGCGTGACGCTGCGCGCTGACGTCACGGGGCTGTAATGGTGCTGTGCCTCGAGATTTTTTTCATGAAACAAGTGTGTCTTTGCCCAAAAAAGGTTGGGAAACACTGGTTTAGAGCACTGGTTTGCTGGAGAAAATTTCAACCAGTGCTCTTAATTATTTTGCTTGCAACTACTGTAAGTATGCAACAATTGCCAGTGGTGGTAGACATAAGAGAAATCATAGAATCTATTGGCTCAGGTGTAGAGTTGGTGGGTTTTAATTAATTAGCAGCATGCTATATTTGCAATAAAAATAAATAAAAGCTAAAGAGGAGTCTAGTTTTGCTTTAAAATTCTGGCCATCTCACCCCCCACCCCGTATGACAGGTAGGAATGCAAAAGCAGTAGCAGTGTAAGACAATGTTAAGTGTCTCAGTAATTACAAAATAGTGAACAATATGTCATTACAATGGCAGGCTTTGTGGGTTAAATCATGGAAAATGGACCATCACCCCCTCCTACTGTTCTTTAGTAGCTTCCTACTAAAGAGTATACCCACTGAAATCAATCGACTTAAGTCAAGACTATTTATTTCAATGGGTTATTCTTGGGTATGACTTAGGACACAACCCTGCCATTCCAGTTGCATAACCTCACACATACACACATGGCAAGCAGGAGTGGGGGGTTTTATACTGAGGATGTAATGCTTGTGAAACTTTTGCTGAGATTTGGTTCATCATCTGGAAATAGTGAGAATGTAGGACAAGGGTTGACTAAACCCCAGAGCTGGATCTGGCCTCTCCAAGAAATGTTTCTGCCCCCTCAAACCCCACCAATTTTGGTGGCAACAGTAGATGGCAATTGGGTAGATGAAGACCAGAACCCTAACAAGGCTGTAGATCTCCCTTCCAATCATTGGATTCATTGATGGAGAAACAATCAGTATGCGTCATTTCAGTAGGGATTCCGAGTGCCTTTGTGTGTGTGCGCACGCATACAAGTTTATGGGATGGCTGATATGTGATCCTCCTTCCCTGAAGGTTGGGCCAGGGTGAATACAGGCCACAGGCCAAAAAGGTTAGTCAACCATGCTGTAGGAAATCCTTGATTGCTCATCTTCCAAGGACCTTCCATGATCTTGTGCAATGCCTAAATGAGGCCAAATAGTTCAGAGCTTGCAGAGAAAGTGGCTATGATAGCAGCTTTATTGTTAATCAATTATTTGTGAAGGCCAGGAGGCAAAGCAAGGCCCACACCACTGCTTTTGAACAAGGAATGCCAATACTTACCAAACCTAACTTGCCCCTTACGAATCAAGAATTTCTCTTCTGCTCCTGAATAACTTTGCTCTACATTTTTACCATGTTTCCCAGCTTGATATCACCTGCAAATTTCAAACAAAAATACTCCCAGCTGTCCTTCCAACTAGCTAATGACTGAAAATATAGAACAATTTGGTTGCCCAGGACTATGGGCTCATCATCAGACTTCCACTTGTCCCACCGCTTTCCCATGAGGGAATCTGATTTTTACAGCCGAATCGAAACCAACATCAATGGGGTTTTAGAGTGGATTGACATTTGCACCAATTCAGCACTAAAGAGTGGACTTTCTGGAAGAAAATGGACCCATGTATAGAAAGTAAAGAACAAGCGGGGAACTTTTCAGACCCCTGCTTTCTAGGCATGGGACAAGCAGAGGTGTGGACGAGCCCTGTGCAAAGTCACTCCACTGCTTGTCAAATTGAAAGCCTACACCACCTTTCCTCTTTCCCCCAACTCCATTAGTGCTATGCCTTACTACAAATTAAGGTGCCAGCAGGAGCCAGATCGATTACTCTAGGAGCTCAGAAACAGGGCATTATGGCTATGACCTTCCCCACCCTTTGTGCATCCGTATTGAGAAGCCAAACCACCTTCACAGTTTTAATTTCACTCCTGAAAACACTTTTCAGTTCGGTCAGACTCTGTGTGAATGTATTGGGCTGTAAACTTCACAGGAAGTAGCAATTCAGCAAGGAAATATTTCTTATACAGCTTCATCATCACATCAAATGTATTAAAATCCAAACATTTTAAATAATCCATCTACATTTTGTTCAGCATACCAGTTGCCCTCTTAAAAAGTATTTACGGTAAGTATAGCCTTACTTTTTAGCAAACAAACTTGGCCCCTATTTGCTGCTTTCTTTGCCACCTTTAAACTACAGTGGTACCTCGGGTTACATACGCTTCAGGTTACATATGCTTCAGGTTACAGACTCCGATAACCCAGGAATAGTACCTCAGGTTAAGAACTTTGCTTCAGGATGAGAACAGAAATCGTGGTCTGGCGGCAGCGGGAGGCCCCATTAGCTAAAGTGGTGCTTCAGGCTGAGAACAGTTTCAGGTTAAGAACGGACTTCTGAAACGAATTAAGTACTTAACCCGAGGTACCACTGTACTCTCTTTTGTTATTAAACTATGCAGCATGGGGAAATCTGTACCTTTCCTGGGATTTGTTTTATTCCTTGGAGCCCAGGTGCAATATTTGTAGCTTTAAAAGCTGTCCTCCTCAGCTTCATCTCCTAAATTGGAAACAGCTCATTGTTTTGCATTTCTAATCCAATGGCTGGTTCTCTTCATCCCTTTCCTGACTTCACTATTTTCAGTCTCTATATAGCAGTGTGGTGTATTGGTTAAGAGGTGTGGACTCGTAATCTGCTGAACCGGGTTCGTGTCTTCGCTCCTCCACATGCAGCTGCTGGGTGAGCTAGGGCTAGTCACACTTCTTTGAAGTCTCTCAGCCTCACTCACCTCACAGTGTGTTTGTTGTGGGGGAGGAAGGGAAAGGAGAATGTTAGCTGCTTTGAGACTCCTTCGGGTAGTGATAAAGTGGGATATCAAATCCAAATTCTTATTCTTCTTCTTCTTCCTTGGCAGTTAAGCATGCTACAGATCTCCTTGCACCTGATGAGTGTTAAAAGTCTATAGAAAATAAGAATTTTGATTTTTGCGTGGGAATGAGCCAGTTGTACATGTGGCAAAAAACAGAGCAGAATGAGGCTCAATTTAAATTTAACTATGGTACATAAGATTTCTTACCCAAGTATACGGATCAAACATAAAAGCTTCACAAATAATATTCTGAAGCCCACAAATCCCAGTTAGCTTAGGTGTTTCTTGCTCTTCCCCAACCCCTGCCCCACAGTAAACATTTGGAGCATGAACCATATTACAAAAGGTGCAATATTCAAGTGTTTGAATAGGTGTAGCATACAGGCCATGCTGAAAAGAAGAAGAGAAGAGTTTGGATTTGATATCCCGCTTTATCACTACCCGAAGGAGTCTCAAAGCGGCTAACATTCTCCTTTCCCTTCCTCCCACAGAACAAACACTCTGTGGGGCTGAGAGACTTCAAGAAGTGTGACTAGCCCAAGGTCACCCAGCAGCTGCATGTGGAGAAGCAGAGACGTGAACCTGGTTCCCCAGATTACAAGACTACCGCTCTTAACCACTACACCACACCTGCTCTCCAGTGTGCTTATTATGGGCTGTGCTTATTGAACATCTCCTAACCTTTTGACAGTGTTCTCGAAGCTACAAACATGAGCCTGACCAAACTGCGGGAGGCAGTAGAAGACAGGAGTGCCTGGCGTGCTCTGGTCCATGGGGTCAGGAAGAGTCGGACACGACTAAACGACAACCTTTTGACATTAGACTACCTACAAGTTGAACATGTAGATTTTCATCTCCTTCTTCGCATCCAAAAAGGAAAAGTCTTCTTGTTTTTTTCACCAAGAGGAAATTCTGAGAACTCTGCAACAATCACAGTCCAATGCAGGAAATCATACACACTACTAAAGAGACAGAAACCCTGACAGCATGATTTGTAAGCTGTTTCTAAAAAACATACATGTCCTGCTCACAAGCTGAGAAATATCTCCTTGGTCAGACTTTTTAAATGAGAGAGCACTTTTCTCCAACTGCTGAAGGAGTCTGCCCCACACCCTTTCTATTGTTGGTATCATATTGCCCAGAAGGTATGTCTTGGTAGATCATCCGTAGCAGTGACCAGAGGAGGAATGACCACTGGGAGGAGGTGCAGAGAAGAAGCGCCATGGTGCATCTGCAGTGGCACAACAGGATGCCTTCATCTGCCCCAGCTGCAACAAAACATGTCTTTCCCATATCTGTTTCTACAGCCACAGCAGGCGCTGTAACCTTCCAACAGTTTGACTTCATCCCCAAAGGGACGCTCCTCCATTGTCTCCTGAGACAGATGTGAACCAATGGGTAAGTCATCAACATTTGTAGCAACCACTGCCCCTCCTAGAATTCAAGGGATGGGTTTTCTGATGCAGTACTGAGCTTTGGGGCATTCTGAAACAACCTGCCCCAGGCCAGAACAAGCAGAGGAAGGGGATGATCTCTGAACCTGCTCTCCAAGGCTTCACGGCTTTCAGAATCAGCATGACTAGGAACTTTCATTGAATTTGCTCTGAACTTCAGAGGCACATGAAAGCAGAAAGATCATTTTCAGGTAAGAGATTACCCTGCCTCATTTGCCAAAAGACAATGTAAACATGTTTCTTTCCCATTTTCAGATGAGGGTCAGTGATAGTCAAGACCTCCTACCCTTAGAGTAACTTAAGTGGGACTTATTAAATATAATAAAGCATTCACACCACTTTCCCTGAACATCTAGGGGAATTGTTGTACACTCTTAAAGGTAAAGGTACCCCTGCCCATACGGGCCAGTCGTGACCGACTCTGGGGTTGCGTGCTCATCTCGCTTAAGAGGCCAGGAGCCAGCACTGTCCGGAGACACTTCCGGGTCACGTGGCCAGCGTGACAAAGCTGCTCTGGCGAGCCAGCGCAGCACATGGAAACACCGTTTACCTTCCCGCTAGTAAGCGGTCCCTATTTATCTACTTGCACTTGAGAGTGCTTTCGAACTGCTAGGTGGGCAGGAGCTGGGACCGAGCAACGGGAGCTCACCCCGCCACAGGGATTCGAACCGCCAACCATACGATCGGCAAGTCCTAGGCACTGAGGTTTTACCCACAGTGCCACCCACGTCCCAAGTGTACACTCTTACCCTCTTGTAAAGGTGGCAAGTATTACCCTATTACTTTGAGGAGAGACAGAAGCAGACGCCAACAACAAACATTTGACAGCCTAAGATCAGAACAGAGAAGTCCTGGCCTTAGTGAAGATCTTTGAGGATTGACAGATCATACTCATAAAAGCAATGGCCTTTGGAAGTAAAGTGAGAACACAAAGGCAATGTTAACTGAATAAACTGATGCATTTGGTCTGGTAGGGTGGGTCAACTAGGGTGGTGAATTCAAGGTAGGAAGGTTCCTAAGCTACTAATCAGGATGGCTATATGGAACCTCTACACTGAGAGGCTGTATGTTACTAAATGCTGCGAAGTAACAGAAGGTTATTGCCTTCACACTCTTGCTCATGGATTTTCCAGAGGCATCCAGTTGGCTGCTGAATGAAACAAGGATGGTGGGCTGGATAAAACTTTGGTCTGACTCAACAGGCCTATTATAGGAACTTGAAAAATTGAAACCAGTGCCAAAAAAGGGTAAAAACAGTCCAGATTGGAAAGCAGACTTAAATAGGCCATAAAACCAGGCCGATGCATAATGAATGCAGAAATACTGCAAATCTATACACATTATACATACTCAGTAACAAAAGAGGGGACTAAAATGTTTGTTTCACCTTAATGATTTCTTGGCCTGGGAAGACCGGAAAGTGTGGGGACAAACACCTCCTGAACTAATCCTATAAAGTCAAGTTGCTTTAAATTTTCTTTGACAGTTTAATATCACAACTTTTCTGCTACCACTTTCTGTTCAGAAGTCTGTGGTAATCGAGTTGACTAGGTCTGACCTTCATATTGTAGCTCTGGCTGGTACTTGAGGCTGACCAAGTGAGAAACTTTGTTGTTCCAGGGATCAATAATCTGCTTTAGTTGTTCTTTGCAAATCACTACACTTTCTTACCTTGCGGCCACACAATTGAGAGGACACTTTGCTTCCGAAAGCTGAAAATGCAATCCAGAAAGCTATATAAATGAATGGGGGAGACCAAGGAAACCCAGCCAGAGATTTCTTTGAAATGTCAACTATGATTGCATGAGCTGTTGAAGAGGAAAGATGTTTTTCAATTCAATTTTACAGCGGAAGCAGAAGTGGGTTGCCTGCCTCTTCAACATGTAGTGAAAACTTGAGAAACTTGTCAGCATTTTCCACTTCTTCACAAAGGAGTTACGAGGGTCAAGTTGAAATGCAGCTCAGGAGAACACTTGTGGGTCCTGTAAACAGTTTTATAAAAACACTAGACCCACCTGTTGACTTAATGAGAGTCCCCCACCCAGATATTATAGGAGGTGCATTATTTGCAGACGGAAGCCAGCGATGTGCTTCAGGACAAAGATGCTTGATCAACGACATCTCCAAGTACCAGATACAACAGAAGGGACACAAAACAGTCAAGGCAGAACACTACAAGATTTTTATCTTTTAGAAAATCCCAACCCCTGCATCTAGTAAGACTGGACACTATAGTTACAACACTCCTAGAACTGTAGAAGAATGGAAACACAATAGATAATGGGAACGGGGGGGGGGGAGGGGGGAGAGACACCACCATGGCCAGTTTCAGCCACTCACAGAAAAGCCAGCAAGGATCAAGATGCCCTGCTAACAGAACAAACTCCAACATGAAGGTAGCACATGAAATGTTTTGTTTTTACCTATTTAAAACACAGGCAGCAGGTGGAGCAAGGATGTGGGGAGTAACTGCTAATTTCCTTGTACTACAAGGAAGGAATGAAGTTAAAAACCCAAGCCTGCAGGCAGGTTTTTTTGTGTGTGTGTGTGTGTGTGTGTGAGCCTCTCTCTTTTTTCTGTGCTGCTGGTAACCGTGGTTAAGTATAAAAACCAAAGAAAAATAATCTTTCTTTTTTTTTTTTTGTAGAACAAGTCAGTAGTCCGAGACATAGAAAAAAGTAAAAACCAGTCCTTTTTTAAAAATTGGTTTACTAAAACAATTGCCACCTGCTCCCCAAGTCGCCTCTCTTCCAGGAAAGCGGGGGGGGGGGGGGGAGAGGGCGGAGAGAGAGATTGAGCCAGATTTGTGGCAAAGTGTAGGCCTTTAATCCATAGAAACCTAAAGGCGAGGAAGCAGGGCTGCAATCTGTAGACTGCATTTTTAGAACTGTGAAACTACCGTTTGGTGATACTGGGAATACTTGTGAGCTGGCGTTTTTCACAGAAGCATGTCAGTGTGGAATCGTGAGGAAGCTGGGCTACTCTCGGCCCCCATCTCCAACCCCATGCACTCGTGATACCTATCATACCAGCTGCACCTTGCTTCAGGCAGCTTAGTGACAGGGTGTCAAGCAAAGCCTGAGACAAGGGGAAATGGCCACCAGTGCAGAGAGGAGTGCTTTGCCAAGGAAACATACCCTCAGCTACATGTTAATTTATACGGTGAGCTTCCCCCAACAAGGGGAGGGACCACCAAAGGAAGGAGGGCAAACACAAAATCAACGTCTGTTTCCAAGACCTATAGTTCCTTTGCCTTCTAACAACAAAACCAGGAGCTAATTTGTTTGTTTGTATTCCACCCACCCATCTCCCCCTGTGTGGTGCTCAATGCAAGTTCCTTGTCCACATAGCATGGCCTAGGCACCTCTGCCCAATCAGCCCACCACTCAAGAGGCAAACTTGTGGGTTGCAGGATTCTCAGCAATGACCCCCATTTGAACTGTTGAGGCAAAGTAGCTTAATCCATGGGCCTCATATCTGCTCAGCCTGAAGGTGGTACCTATGCTTAGCCTCTTTTTTTCTTAAAGGAAACATGGGAGTAAATACACTGGCTGGGACTTCCAACAGGGTGGTATCTGCATAGCTGGGTCAGTACCCCTGTGCCCATGACATCCCTTTTGCGTAAAGGAAGCCAGCTATATGGGGCCAGCTCCGCTATAGGGCCGTACGTCCGCAGAAGTGGAGCATTTCCAAGTGGCTACATTAGCTTCAAGCCGCCATCTTAGTGTTCCATTTCCCTTACGTCCCAGTAAGACCAAGCAGCTGCTAACTCGTCTCCTTGAGGTCCTCCAAAGGTAGTTTGTAGCTCAGCAGGAAATGAGGAGGTGGTGCGTGTGTCGGACTGCCTGCCCCCTGCATCTGTTTCTTTGCACAGTTTATACAGATATAATCTTCACTCTCGGCCATTTCTGGCGAGACACCAACGCAAACTTGATGAAACCACTCATCACAGCCACCATCGCACTGCACCCAGTCTACCTGTAAGATACAATAGACACGTGTTAGTGACATCGCAACGGAAGAGAGACTCACAAAAGGCGACAGAATTCTCCAGCTTAGCATTACAGAAGCTGAGAAACTGGAGTACAAACCTATTCAGGTGTCATTAGAGAAGCAAGGGTTAATACATTCATTCTTTACCACAAAACCGGGCATCTTTGGAGGAGAGAACTGCATCTGGCCCCAGACCTTCAGCCTGTCCATCAGGAGCAGCGTTAAGGATGCCAGAAACCAGCAGCAGATGCTACAGCACCTCATCACTTGTTCCCAGGTAACTTCTGCTCAAGGGGACAGACTGAGGGGTGCAGAATACTTGGCTGGGAATTTACCAGGGAGGACGACTCCCTGGTTAATGCAACAGAAATGGGCAGGGAAAGCCTGTGAGAAGGAAAAGCCCCATTCTGTAAGATTTACCTGGATACTTCATTTTTGAAACCAACATATCGCAGGCGCCTCCCATGGTTCAGATGTTTCAATTCTCATTCAAGTAACAAAGCAGGGTTTTTACAGCCTGCACCCAGAAGACTCAGAGATTCATACAACATCCTAGCTTGCATACAGTATGAGCATACATTACCTGCATAAACTTCCATAACACAGAGGGGACTATGATTCTGGTAAGTGGGCAATTAGGCTCTTGCATTTCACCACCAAGATACATGGCACTTTGCATAAAAAATAATCATGTGAAATGACGCGAGCACAATCCCAGTTCTTGCAGTTAAGATCACAAAGGCCAGGGACATAACACAGTGAGAATCAGCTGCTGCTATACATTTAAGGCTCACTTTCTAGATAATTACAATGTCCATTTGTTCAATATACTCCATTTCCTCCTCAAGAACATACGCACGAACACACACACACACACACACACAAAATATTTCCAGTATTAAGGTGTTCCTGACCAGAAACTGGCCCTTCCTGAAATCTGTGGTTTCAATGTCATGTACAGGCAATATTGGAAGTAAAAAAGTAAAGGGAGAGTCCACAGCTTTATGGCATAATATATGCATATATGAAGACATTCATGTTCAAGCCTGCAGCAAATCCAGACCTGGATAGCTGCTGCCGGTCTAAGTAGCTGGGCCAAAGGTATCAGGCAGCTTCATATATTCAACTCTACCATAGGTATCAAGTTGAAGCAGACCATCATCCCCTAAATTAGTAGTTGGCTTGATTTTCAAGTAGTATCGGATTTTGTCCCCTAAATTAAGTGCACTCTACTTTAAAAGAATTTAAATGACTATCTCAAAGTAGCCATAAACCCAATTCGATCATATTATTGTAAACCTCCTTAATTCAAGTCTATTCTAAACACAGTTTGCTTCCCCTTTTTGCTGTTCTGAGCCAAGCCTACTTTTTTGTTTCTAGCAATGCTTTAGTCACTGATCAAAGAATTCCTGCTTGTGTTTTTTTGCCCATATGTGGCAGAGGGTTAATGGCCACCATGCAGAGGCAGGAGCAAATAAAAGAGGAAGCACAAGTGGGATGGAAGTGCTAAAATTATCAGTTAAACCAAAGGCAAGCATGCTGTCATCAAAAAGAGAAACACAAGCTTTGGTTCCCGACACTGAAAAGCATTTATTTCAGCAGTCAAAAGGATTTTAACTGAGCGTCTGACCTTAATCCTACCCAAAAAGATGAATGAAGTACAGTAAATTAAGATACTCCAACATTTGAACCCAATTCTCCCTCCTCTTGTCTCCAAGCAGAGCCCTTCAAGAGTACTTGAGGAGGTGCTAATTCTGTGTCACTTCCTGCAATTGCTGGGGTGTTTTAGGGGTGCAGGGCTGTTGCCTCCAACCTGTCATGGTTGTTGGAACCGTCAGTGGGCAATTAAACATTTATTATCCATTATTTAATTCTGGATAAGGCCACTGACCTTTTGTGCGTTATGAGACCTGGCTGAGTAAGGCCTGGTTTTGGTCTCGTGCAAGTATCCAAACTGCAGTGGGGAGAGAGAAGTGTCAGTTATTGGTAAAGACAGTTATTGGTACCTTAGCTATGCATTAAGGTATGCGGTTCTTAGTTCATTGAATGCAAAATCTATTTCTGCAATGCTGGAGGTTGGGCAGACCCATTATACTGGATAATTCAGCATACAAACCAAGGCCGGAGCTGACTTGAACTTCTCGGTCTCTGACAACCAGGGGTCTACACCAATACCTGGCTCTGTTCATGCAACAGGGTAAGTTCTGGGATCCACGATCTGCCCTAGTCTGAAAGCCTATTAGGCAAGGTGGGTGACACCACTGCCAACTTGGAAGGCAGAGATCCCTCCCTCAGGTGCCCTCACTGGGGTAGTAGGCCTTTTAGGCTGGTGTGCCACTGGATTCATGAAGCAAGCTGGATTCCGCAACTCTGGAGGATAAGCAACAGGGAATGGGTACCTGTCAATGGTCTGGCTGATGTGTACAACAGAAGGTTGACTTTAGCCAGTGTTACTCCCAATAGCCTATTCATTGGCACTGTCTCTCTGGTTTAGGAAGGTGATGCACGTGAAGGAGAGACCAGTGTTAACTCTTATTAATGCCAAAACTGACCAATGGACACATCAGCCTTCCCTCTTTGCTGCCACTGTATCTGCAAAGCATCATCCAGTGGACCTTTTCCAAGTGGCAAATTGCACCCCAAAAAATGTTTTCTAAAATTCCTGCTAACTTGACTTTTGGTCTAAATGGCACAGAGACTGTGATTGTGGCTTTTTGGTTGATTCCCATCTACTGTGGGAGAAACAATCTCCTACAGGCCTTGTTACGACTTCCTTTGCAGCCTTTCAAAGTACTGGCCATGAGTCTTGGCGCCCCAGTTACAGAACTAATATTCACAGAATTGCTTGGCTATTGTGTTCATTCTTGAGAGAAACCCCAAGGGCCAGTAAGATGAGATTGCTCACTTCCCTGCCTCACCCCCACCAGCCCTTCTTACAGAATCCCATAATGCACACCCACTATGTATGAAACCACTGGGAGATATCAGGTGTAGGGATGGCATTAGGCATTACTCATGTAACAATCACTATACTTTTTGTCCAATCCAGGTTCTGCAGAGTCTATGCCTGATGTCTGACCACTGAGGATCAAAGTTAATTAAAGCCCTATCTAGATAAGACTAAGGTGACTATGGTTAGCAGGTAGGAAGATGGGGGCTTGAGCTTGGTCCTCAAGCTTGTAGCTTTGCTGGGGGCAGCAAACAACTCCACCTGTTCCAGCAACCTCAGATTCAGACTTAAGGAACCATTCATGTCTTCATAGCTTTGAGGTTGGAATCTCATAAAGTGGCAGAATGGAGTCCACTGTGCTCCAGCATCTGCATCAACTTTCTTATTACCTGGGTCCTTCTCCCTCTTCAAGACCATGGACTCTCCTTCACTGGAAGTTTTTAAAGCAGAGGTTGGATGGTCATCTGTCATGCATGCTTAAGATTCCTGCATTGCAGGGAGTTGGACTAGATGACCCTCACGGTCCCATCCAACTCTACTATTTGATTATTCTTTGACCACCACTTTCCACAGGACCAACCATTGGGTCTTAGAACAAGTGTGCCATCTTAAGCAAAACAGTGCAAAACATTAGAATAAGAGAAATGTACAGAAACATTATTGATGGCTACTGTATGCCATGAAACTCTTTCTCCTACAGTTTGCCAGTGTTTAGCAGCCTCTTGGCACTGAAACGTTTTTTTATTTGTATTTTTTTGGACAAGTGCACAGTGGGCAGGGCAACTATGAGTGGCAATATGTTTTAAACTGGTTTCTAAAAAATACATTAAGTTTATAAAGGGACAAATTAGCAAGGATGTTCTACAATATTCTCTGGTCTGAACTGGTGTGGATAGTGTGAGCGATCAATCTAAAAAATAGGCAATTTAAAGCATCTTCATGGTGTGTTCCCTAGGTCTCTGCAGCTAAATTCTGCAGCAAACCCCCCGGCTTTTGCAGCATATGGAAATTTCTGCAGCAGCTTATGCACTTGTGCAGGATTTACATTTTGAGGCGTGTGGCTTTTTTTGCAAAAGGAAAGCTTTATTTTTCAACAAAGAACCGCACAGCCAACAGCAATCTGCATTGTTCACCTGCACAAGAACCCTCTGTTAGTGCATACCCTGTTTCCCCACCCTGGGTGATTAGGTGCAGTACTGCACATAGGCAACAGCTGGCATTGCCAACACACAAGTCAATCCTAGTTATGCGTGCACACACATGCAGAGCAGCTTTGTGGAATGTTCTCTGAACAGAAGCAGCACAAAACTGTGATGGAGTTTGAGTGTTGCTTCCAGGAGATTGCTCTTGCAGAGCTGAAAGTAGAGTCCAAAGTTGCTGCAAGTGGACCTGAAAAAAGGTCTCCAGGGCGGAAGAGATTTAATTTGCTATAATCCGATCAGTTCTAAAAGCTCTGCAGATTTACCTCCAGCAAGAAAAGTGGGGCAGTGCAGCATGTGGCTTCCCTCAACCTGCAGACTCATGGCTCACAGGCTTTATGCAAGAGCTTTTGGAAGATTAACTTTCCTAGACGAGGACCGCACGGCCAGCTTAGAGACTTTCACTTCGATACACACCAAGGCCTGGGAATACAGTTCTCTCTCAAGTCTGGAATTAACTCCTGGGTGTCAGTCAGCAGGTTTTCTAGAGTGCCAGCAGGGAAGGAAAGATGAGGAGATGGGAAAACTTATCAGATGGACGAACTATTTTCAGATTTACCCATTTCTCTACTGCATCTCTTAAACTGCATCTGTCAACAGTCAGAATCCAGTTAGCAAGACTGAATTCTGCTTCAGAACAGCCTAAGTCATACATGTACAAATGGTACACACACATAAAATTCCTTGTTCATTATTATCAAGCATACATTTGTATGGTTTCTACCCTTTAAATAAAAATAAAGTGACAGAATGCTAAGACAGCCTGAAAGACAGCAGGCTAGTACTGAGCTCTGAAAAGGCTCAGCCAAGGTGACCCACCTTGTCCTTGCAGGGCCTCTGGCAGTTCTGTGCAGCACATACTGCATTTTCATCATCAGACTCCTCAGCTCCTGACCAGTCATACTTGGAGGGGATATCCAAGATTTTCTTCTCCCTCTTTTTCTCTGTGCACTCTTTCACCAGCTCCACCTTGGCCGCGGCTGCCTTCTCACGCTTCTTCTTCCGCTCCTCCTCCTTGGCCAGTTTTTTGGCCAGTTTGTTCAGCTCCTTCGTCTTATCCATGGTCAGTTTTAGCTTCTTCTTCTTGGGTTTCTCCAACTTCTTCAGCTCTTTAGACTTCTGCTTCATTTCGCCAAAGAACTGCTCTGCTTTCTCCAGCTTGCGCTTCCGCTTCCGCTCAGAAGAGTCTCTTCCCCGCATTTTTAATGGCTTCTCGTCCATGCTGTCATCCTTAAAGAAAAGGTAGTTTGACAAAAGAAAGGTTAGGAAGACGGACATATCACAAAGCAAAGTCAAGGAACTAGGATTGTTTAAATCCTGTAGCGATTCCAGGGAGTGCAACACATACTGCTGTGATGCTACTTGGGTGACACTGTTCATTGTTGGAGTGGAGGCCAAGTGAAAACCCTTCATCCGCCCCACAACATTGGCCATTTCAGTCACCACTGGGAGGGCACAAAAGAGTGTATGTAATGCATATCAATAAGCAGAATGTGTGCACATATATGCAGAGAGAGACAGGCTACATGACCCAGAAAGGCAGGTGCTGCAGTTCAAAGTTTTCTCAATCTTATACAGAAAATGATCAGTTGGTCCATCTAGCTCATACTGTCTACACCAGAGCTTAGGAATCAGCAGCCTTTGGATCCAGCCTGCAGCCTGCCTGACTTCCCTCTACAACAGATAGGCTTAAATAAAAAGCTCACACACACACATGACTGAGTCTGTTTTCCCCTGAGCCAAACTGCCTAGTAAGAAGGAGATTTTTGATGGGGTAGGGAAAGAGATGAAAAAGTGATGGGGGGGGAGGAATGAGGCTTTCCCTGAAGGAATGCAACCCTCAACATAGTAAAGATTCCCCACCCCTTCTCTAGCTTAACTAAGCAGGGAAGAGAAGGTAGTTGTTGTTCTAGCCAATTTTGTTTCATCTCCTAGACCCAGAGCCACAGGCTGTCCTGCCTTCCTCAGTGGATGTGGAAGAAAGAGAGGGGAACCCTACAGCATTAAGTAAGCATGTCTTGAAAAGGGACTTGGGGGAAGGAAAGAGATGGAAACTCTTCCTTTTGAAGGTAAGTTAAGGGAACTAAATGATTCTCAGTATGGAACACCCATCCTCACCTCCATAATATGTAGAAACCTATCCTCTGATGGTGGATGTGTTGCTTGCAAGATCCGCCAGATGTGCTGGGTCTCATCCAGAGAAACCTCTAGGAGATCTCCAATCATCATTAAATCTTCTAGCTGTGATTTGGCTCCAGGAGACAGCTCAAGCACAGGAGGTTCTAAACTTCGAGGTACCAGGGGGCTTTTGCGAGGCTGCTTCCTTGGGGTGTTGGAGCCTTTTAGAGAGCAGCCGAAAATCACACCAGACAAGTCAAAAGAGAATGGTTTAATTTTCCATTAACATAAAAAGGATTAGAACAGACAAGACTTCAAATAAACATTTCAAATGCTGCATTTCTTAGTAGCGAATGGCAATTATTTCCCTTAATTATGGCAGACTGCAAAGTCTCTTGAATGATCAAACACAGCAGTGGAAGCTAGAATTATAGTTAATTACTCAAGAGCCACAAGGCACTCAAGTGTTACATGTTACTGTGAGGTCAGACAATCCCTTAGATGCCCCATATATATAGGAAATGTTACCTTGGGAGCAGCTTTTGGAAGCTGATGAATATGCATGTTCAGCACAGAAGGAGGGGGCTGTCCACATGTGTGTTACAACTTCTTCAGATTTAATGGGAATTTCTTCATCACAAAACAAGTTGGGCTCCACACTGCTAGAGGATTTTACACTGGCATTGTCCTACGAGCAGAATGTAGGTATAGAGTTATCTATTTTTGTGCCAACATATGTTAAGCTAGTGTGTTATAGGAACATGGCTTGTGGTTTACTTTTTAACCACTGCAACAGATAGACAAGAGGGCCAATACCTCTCTCCAGATTTATGGGGACGGACGGTGCATTTTTGCTCATTTCCAGTCAGTTAATTCAAATGCAAACTCTGCAGTAAGATTAAAATCCATTACAAGCTTCACGACACATCTTGGATCACCTTGATGTGTCAAGCAACTTTTACAGCTGTGAATGTAAGCTACAGTAAATTGGCTGAAGTTTCATTGAAGAAATAAAACTGGCATTAATGGCTCAAAGATTTTTACTGCAGTGCTGACCTTTATGTCATAGCCAAATGCTTCCCTGATGGCTTCATCTGAATCCGTCTCCTCATCATCATAGTCTATAGTCTGTCGCGGAGATGACGACACACTACTCATTGCCCGGTTAAAGCCAGATTGCTGAAAACTAGTCAAGTGACCCTAAGGGGTGAAAAAGTATTAGGAGGTTAAAACTAAGTTAATTTAGAAGAATTCAACAGGAGGTCTCCTTTGCTTTGCTCTATGGATACAATTCAGATCCAGAAATGTAATCTTCACATTTAAATAAAATACAGTATACTGTATTTTGGCAGAGAAAGCCAAAACAGAAAAAGGAGTGAAGGAAACAGGAGGCAGGATACCAAAATGTGATTAGTAAATCTTCAAAGTAAAGCTATAATCCCATCAGTAAAACAATACGGAAGTACACCTACATTCACCTGTCCTGATTGTCACATTTTACAATCTCTGGCTTTGCAGCCCATAAACCCCCTGCTGGTCAATGAATATACTTTATGTGCTTAAAGAAAACGGATGCAATTTGGCCACTTACCTACATTCGTAACAAACTTGAGTTTATTAAACTGTGAACCCACTCCTATTCAAACTGAACCTTATTCACCTGATTTTGTAAGCCAGGGGTAGGCAACCTAAGGCCTGGGGGCCGGATGCAGCCCAATCACCTTCTCAATCCAACCCGCAGACAGTCCAGGAATCAGTGTGTTTTTACATGAGTAGAATGTGTCCTTTTATTTAAAATGCATCTTATTTGTGGAGCATAAGAATTCGTTCATTTTTATTTATTTTTCAAAATATAGTCCGGCCCACCACATTGTCTGAGGGACAGCTGAAAAAGGTTGCTGACCCCTGTTGTAAGCCTTGTGACTTTATTTTTGTAATGCAAAAGAAAATGTGATCAGCTGGAATTCCAGAGTAACTGGCCATTGTCTGAATGGTGCACTGCAGCTATGAAAACTGAATATACATTTTTATAAAGTTCTGTGCCTTATTGTTTTTGTGGAGGTCCTTATTGTGTACACCTTCACTTGTAGGCCTTACAAGACACCTAAGATTTTTTTTAAAAAAAAATCACCAGAAGCTTTGTGTTGCAGGAGATGGACTGCACTCAGATCAAACTAAGCAACTGTTCTTAATATGCAACAACTTTTCAAGTGTTCCCAGAAAGAAGCACTACATACACCAGAGAAACAAACTACAACCTATGTATTGCTTAGGCCCTGCCTCACCCCTACCTGTAGGTCAGGGTTGGCTGCGGCCTTCTGTAGCTCTGCGCTGATTATTTTCTCTGTTTTCTCCCGGGCAGCCTGTTCCACCATACGTTGGCTCAACACAGAGAGCTTGGCCAATGCAGAGGACAGTTCATCTGTAGCCAGAGCTTGCCGTGCTCGGTCCTGCCAGCTCATAGCCCGCTCTGTCAAGCACTGGAGTGCCTCCCCCTCCGGCAGTCTGACCGGCAGCTTTTGCAAGGACACAAGCAGAGATAAGATGGTCTCAAGGCGGGGTCTTCGCGAACGCATGCAGAGTGGGCACAGGAACTTGACTTCTTTGGCAGGCCAGCTGGAGCCTTTCTTTTGGGAGCTGGTTTTGGGGAGGGGCACACAGGTGCTGTGAAACCAGTCTTTGCAGAGTTCGCACTGGAGCATGAACCCACTGGCTGTTTTGCGACAGATGCAGAACTTGATCTCCTCAATGCGGTCCACCATCATCATCTTTGCCAGGTTGGCTTCCCTGAGGGCATGCATGGCTTCAATCTCCTTCTGCTCACGGTCCTTGAAGACTGCCACCTATTGGACAGGGAGAAGAACAGGTGAAACCCCTTCACTCAGCTCAGCTGCTAAACCCCATTTTCTTCCTTTAAGTGGGGAGCTGAGGAGGCAAAGAGGCCACAGCACCAAACTATGAATCAGAAGATCCCTTGTTTGAATCTCATCTCTGCCATGAACTAACTAGCTGGCCTTAGGCAAACTTTTCTCTCCATCTCTGGCACATTATTACTGAACTCAAAAACTCATGTGAAGCACTATAGAAATATATCATTTTTAAATGTGCAGAAGAACCGTCATCTTAATTTCCACAGAATTTCCTATGAACTTATGTTTACAGATTAGTCCAGTGTTCAAAAGCAGTTCACATCTCTCCACGTAATGAGGGTTTACAGCATAATTATATCATTATCTTTATATGCAGGTACATTTTATCATTCTTCCGAAATGCTTTCCATTTTTAACATAACTTTTAAAATTATGATTGAAAGCTTTCCATCTCAACACTGAAGAGACTTCCACTGAGCAAACAAGAACTATGCAGCATAGCTATTCTGTTTTATTTAATCTCAAAAAATTACAAACAACTACCTCTTTACCCGCCACCTAAAACTATATAGCAATGAGGCATGTTGCACCCTGGTTGGTAAGGCATTCCATTGTGTGCCCTGGCCCTGGAAGAGCTGGGCCTCAGGTCATGATCACAGCATGTGGAGAGGAGGCTACAGATGAAGGTAGACATTAAGATACCCAGGAGTCCCAAGCCATTCATGGCTCTAAACTTTACCATCAACACTTTGTCCTGAGCCTGGAAACAAAAGGAGTGATCAAAAATTGGCCAAAATACCTGCCACAGGTAACAACACTCACAAGCATTTATTGTTCCATGAAGTTAGTATGTAAGGGCCCCCCATAGAAAAAATCAAACCCAGTGCAGTGCTGTTATAGTTCCTTACCACAGTTGCAGTGTCTCTGGTCTCTTCTAGTCCATCTTCTAGCTCACTCAAGGACTCCAGGTCAAGCTCCTTCTCTTTCTCCTTCTCTATCAGTTCCTTGACTCTTTTTCGCCTGTTCTTACTGCTTCCATAAACACCAATGTCAGTTCGAGGGCTCAGAACCTGCAACCAAAAAGCAGACCAGTTATAAGACCACTCAGATTGAATGCTTCACAGAAACATTTCAGACAAATTTCGTTCGAAACCAGATTTAAATCAGAATTCACCCGTGGGACAAGTTAAAATGATTTTGGTAAACAGTACTTAATTAGCAAGCTGAAACTTTTGGGGTGGGGAGTCAATTTCAGGCAAAGCAGACCCATTTTCCTAAAGAGAACCCTTTAACATGGTCCTGAAGTTCATGTATTTTCATCTCACTCATGCACAGATTTAATGCTTCTCAATCGGTTATGCATTAAGACACAGGGAAGTGTTACGGCTATACCAGTGCCAAGCATCAGATAGAGATAGTCACTAGCCTCAGGTTACCAGCTGTCCCCATTTCCCGGGGACAGCCCCCAGATTTACAAATCAGTCCCATCCATTGAAGTTGAAAAGTGTCCTCAGATTCATTGAAAAAAATCTGGTAAACTTACACTAGCCCCAGTTAACCATTTGAAGGCAATGCTAAGGTCATTTCTACAGGCCCCAATACAGAATTACCCACAACTTACCTGTAAGAGTGTATAGCTCGAGTTCTTCTTAAGGAACGTCCTGCCTGTTCGCTCCCTCCAGGCACGGGCTGCTGCTACCTGTGAGTCGACTTGTGGCAATGCCTCAAGGCGGACGGGTATCAGGCGGCCTTTTGCAGACAGATTCTCCAGCTGTTCTAAATATGCATAGTTGCTCCCATTCTAGGGGGTAAAGAATAATTCTCAGCTAAACATTCCCACCACCACAGTAAACTGAACTTATGCCATCCTATGCAGCCACGGGTGGATTTCAACACTGTTCAATTACATTAGGATAAAATGGATAAGTGCAATAAAATCACATATGAGCATTAACGCAGCATGACACAGTAAGAGAATAAAATTACAACAGTAAAATAAAAGCAATTCACACTAATAGCCCTGAGAAAATAAAAGGGTCCATGTCTGCTGCCAAAAATACATTGGACAATGCCTTTTAGGAGAAATATTACCCACCTAACCTGGCAATACTGACCACCATGGCAGTGGTTTCAGAGTTTCTTGCAGTGGTCTATCCCATTACTTGCCACCTGGTTTTTTTTAACTGGGAGGCCAGGGATTGAACCTGGGACTTTCTCCATCCAACACAGGTGCTGTGTTGCTACACTATGGGCCCAACCCATAAAGTAATGAGAAGGCCCTAGGCAATCTACCTTGGGATGAGTGTCCCAAGGCTGGGGTGCCAAAATTGAAAAGGCTCTTTCCTGCCAGAACTCAAAGGCCTAAGCATTTGGAAAAGGGCCTCTAAAGATGACCTTAGTGTATGGAAGGAAGTGATCCCAAGCAGCCTATTACACTACCAGCTCTCACCCATAAAACACACACATTTAATAATTTCCTACACATTTCAATAGTTTCCATAATTTACTCCAAAAACAAATTTTATAATTTGTACGTACAGAATTCCAGAACACCTATCTGTAAATAACAAATGACTTCACTCTGCTTGTGAGGAACAAGTGAGCTTGTATGGGTGCATAAATATAAAATTGAAAACCTCTATAAAAGGACCTGTTCAATTTTTGTTCAAGGAAATGCAGCTATAAGGCTAAGGCTGAGACATAAGGGGCAGGGTGGATGATGCCACATATTTATCAATACAAATGCAGCTCATTTAATTGGAGAAGGCTTCAGTATTCAAGTTGCTCCAACTGAGTAGTTGTCACCAGCAGTGACTATCCACCCTTACATTCTGAAGCCAGTTCAGAGAACTAAAAATGTCAGCTTTTATTCACAACTAAACACAATCCCAGCCAGGGAACAGAATCCCTGCCATTCTTCACTTAAAGAAATTGTACAGTTTTATTCTATTTTTGCTGTGTATCGCTTGCAGCCTTCAGCATCTTTATTGAAATGGAAAGGCAGGACATAAATACGCTAAGTAAATATTAAGAAGACACTGCAACGCATTGCCAGGATGCATCAGGATTAAAAAGCATGGAAATGAATGGGACCATCAATGAATATCAGATTTCAAAATGAAAAAATGATGCTGTCTTTTCAAGGAAGGAAGCAAATGCCTGTTGGAAAGGATTTAAGAATATATATACCAGCTGCATTGCTTGCTATGAACCATACCTGAATAGCCTCCACTTTGGATGTCCAGTCTCGCGCTCGCTGCAGGGCTTCTCTTAGTGCCAGCACATTGGGCAAGTAAGCAGGGATGTTCTTTGCTTCATTGACAATGCTCTCCAGAGCTGCTATGCTTTGCCGAGGCCTGGGGGTGGAGGGGGGCACAACCTGATTAGCATATGGTCTTGCTTTCTTACCTGAAGGCGCGTCTCCACCCCCATCGTTCTGCCCGGACACTGAGGTCCAGTGTCAAGGGCCTTCTGGCGGCTCCCTTGCTGCAAGAAGCCAAGTTACAGGGAACCAGGCCGAGGGCCTTCTTGGTAGTTGCACCCGCCCTGTGGAATGCCCTCCCACCAGATGTCAAAGAGAAAAACAACTTTCAGACTTTTAGAAAACATCTGAAGGCAGCCCTGTTTAGGGAAGCTTTAAATGTTTAGTAGACTATTGTATTTTAATATTCAGTTGGAAGCCACCCAGGCTGGCTGGGGAAACCCAGCCAGATGGGCAGGGTATAAATCATCATCATCATCATCATTATAAAGTCCTAGCTACCACGTAGTCATTGCCTGAACAGCCATCACCCAAAACTAACCCCTTCTCTGTGGCAGTGCATTTTTCAGCGTTATTTATTCCATTTTTAAAGCTGATAATGAAAACTGAATATCATCAACAGCATTCAAAGTGCAGTTTTAGCGAGACGCTCCCAAACTTATCTCTGAAGGACGGAATTAGAATGTGAATGGTTTGGTTTCATTTTTTGGCCATAAGGCAGGCACCGCTCCATAAACTTATTAGAGGAGTCAGTTCACGTGTTGGGAGGCCAAGACTCGACTACAACTCATTGTGGCTTAAATGACACCGCAATTCCGAGGTCCTGTAAACAGAGAGCAGAATGACCAAGAGTAATACTCGCCTTGCTTGCAGGCAGACTTTAGCTTTCTCTTCCCACCTCTCGGAAACTGTGAGCAGCTCCTGCAATTCAGCCATGGCCTTCTCTACCGCATGGTGTGGGGCCAGCCCCACCCCTGAGTCAATCAGTTTCTTCATCACATCCAAGGTGACTCTCTGAGGATCTGAAAGGGTCACCCGCACCTCATCCAGCCAGCGTGCCTGCTGCAGCTCTTGCTTCAGGCGAGGCAATTCAGGAAGTTCCACATAGAGGCCAGTGCCCATGTCTATCAGCATCTGCAGCTTAGATGAGTCAGGGACCTCATCCATCATGGCCTCCTGAGCACGTTCATGAAACTCTTCAACGTCATCCAGCAGGTTCTAAGGGAGCGACAACAAAGTGCTCATTCACTACAGTGATGGCAGCTGCCAGAGGGGTTGCAGACTGCATAACTAAGTACTGGTATGTTTGGGATGAGCTGAACATTCAGAACAATTGAGGTTCTAAGCAATGACATCTGGTGTCAGGCAGAAAAAAAGCTACAATGAAGAGTTTATTGCAAGAAATGCTGCCCAGAATAACTGACAAGGTAGGAAAAAGTGCTATTATAAGAGCTTTGACAGGAATGGCAAGCAGTGCTAAGACACTTGCTTCTATCCGTTGTGTTAAACCTGAAACCCCTCCCCATAAAACACTTTCCTTGACTATGACTACTGGAAACAATCAAATTCAGTCTCATTACTGTCCGTGTTTTGCTTTCCTGGGATGCTACAGTGTCCAGCTCACTGCTTCCCCCCCTTTGAACAATTTGCTTCTCAAACCATAAGGAGAGCAAGCACTGCCAGGAAAACAATCTGCCTTTGTATCACTTTGGCTATATTTAGAGTACACAAAACGCAAATTATTTTTTGTTTAACATTAGGAAGATTTGAAGACCACAGAACTAAATGGAATAGTGTATTAAACACAGCCCCCGGGTTGCATAATTTTCAAACTTAGATATGTTCATTAATTATCTTGCAGAACTTTCATTTCAAACAGGAAATGGAAGCTCTAAATCAGAGGCAGCTGATTTCCAGATGAAGAGCCTGATCCAGCTCCCTTCCTTCAAACCCCACTTATTTAAATGGCAGGAGGTGTATAAAAAAGAAAAGCACAAAGTGCTAAGGTTATTACAGTTCAGTGCCTTGATGGCAATCGAAATCACCACCTCATGAGATCAAACATCTGTTGAGCAGAGAGGGGTTGATAACAGCCCCATGCTCCCTGCCACACACAGACACAGACACAGCTGAACTGCAAAGATCAGCTGAGGAGCAGGGGCTGCAGGCCTGTGCATGACTGCATGCGCAGGATGAACACCCTTCAGTCAATATCAGGTACCTCGGTTCTAAAGAGAACCAAAACTCAATCCAAGTACAGCCTTCTCCAAAAAACTCACCTTTACTTGCCGGGCCTGACTGATGACACAGGGAAGACTAAACAGCTGCTGCACAAAAGCTTTCAGTTCTTCCACAGTCAGCTTGGTCCGTGTCCTTCCGCTCTCTGGGGTCAGTCTACTATGGGGAAAGAAAAGAACCTTGTAAATCACATACACAGTTCCTGGAGGGCAACAGAGTCAACAAACGGGCCATGTTCAAGGTGTTGGTACTAGCATGTAAAGCCCTATACAGACCAGGACCAGTTGTTCTCTGGGGAAGTTTCTCCTGTAAATTCCAAACATCTCAGAAGCCCGCGCCACAGTAATTTGGAGCAGGGCTTTAAGTGTGGCTGCCCATTCTATGGAACAGCATTCCTGTCAAGATGCAACAGGTGTCACTATCCACACTTTTTAGCAACTTTTTTTTGTTGCTGTTGTTCCAACAGGCTTTCCCAGCTGGATAAATAAGTCATTGCCATGAGTGTCTATTTTGTATCATTTTAGTTTTGTTTTAACTGTATTGGGTGTTTTGTGTTTAACTGTTTTTTACTCTTTTATTGCACATTGCCTTGAGACCACTGAGACAAAGGCAAATGTGATTAATAAATTAACAACAACAACACATAGTAAATTTCCTCTGGTTACGTAAACAAATTTGTTACATAAAATCGAGGCTGTAGGGGAGTTTGAGGCCTTACCATCACACACTCTGAAAAATAGAGTTCAGATGTTAACAATGTAATAATTTAAAAGCTGTATAGCCCAATATTTTATCAAAATTAACAGTAGTGTAGATTTTTATGTAAAAATACAGAATTAAAGCTTGCCAAAATCTCCACCAATTTTCACCTCACAAGCACAAATATTTGGGGACAACATTGCTCAATGCTGTCACCATCAACCTAACTTTTGAAGGTGAAATAACCAGAGCAGGGCCTCCATCAGTGATTTTTATTAACATGCAAGTTCACATGGAGGAGAAAGGAGTCCTTCAGAATACCCATGTAAATATTAATTAGGTCTTTCTAGTTGCACCCAGAAGCAGCAAAATTCCTTCAGCATGAACAAAATATGATCAACACCAGTTTGGTCATTTTTGAACACATTATTTCCAATTTGAAATGTTTCACCAGTTCCAATTCTCTCACCACTGCAAAAGTTTTCTACACGCATTCTCTAGGGGATAGAATCCTTCTGATTTGACTTCTCTAAGCACTTTCCAATTTCTCCCCCCTTCCCGACCAAACTGCCTTTGGCACATCCCCCCAACCGCCCACCAAACTAATATATTCCATTTGAAAAGTGTCAATTCTGGCAAGGCATGCACAATTTATTTTGACAGTAGAATAAGTGTTTTTGGTTGCTGATTTATACAGTTACGCCAAAAGTCTACCTCCACCCTTCCTGGTCATACCTGTGCTTTTGTTTTTTGCTCAGAAGCAGTTGGGCCACTGAAGCACAAGTCTCTGCCTCTTTCACAGCATCTCTCAGCTTGCGGAAGAGGTCGTTCTCTGGGTATTTCCTGTCTTCAGCATCCTCCAACATCACTCTCAGCTCAATCACATCTGCAAGAAATTAGCTAAGAGGCCATTTGCACATATACACAAGCACAGCAAACTACTCCCCACACCCAACCACAAAGTCCCCAAGAACAGTAGACTGAACACATTCAAGTTATCATATGCATCCATTCGTTATGAGCTATTTCCTACACCAAGAAAGTATTTGCTCCTCACTTTAGTTAAGATGCCTCAATTCATGGCAGTATTTTAGCCTCATTTCTGCAAAAAAATTGTGTGAAAGGTAGGCTGGCAATCAAATACTTCCACTAACTAATTACCGTATTTTTCGCCCCATAGGGCGCACCGGCACATAGGGGGCACCTAGCTTTTTGGGGGGAAAATAAAGGGGGGGAAACCAGCCCCCAGAACAGGCTGCTATCCGCAACCCGTGGGAGAGCTGCGCGACTTCGCGCACCTCTCCCACGGCTTGCAGAGAGCCGCACGAAGCCCGAAGCCTGGGGGGCGCTGAGCTCAGTGCGCCCCCCAGGCTTCTGGGTGCAGGCAGCTCTCTGCAAGAGATACTAGTTTGGTATCAGAAACCCTGCACACATTGTGTAACACACCCATCACCTTGCTACATGGAATCAATGTTAAGTATTAAACCTCCTCAAGAACAGAAGAAGTTTCCAGGGTGATAGCCATCTGTTGTTTTTAAGAGTCAAACTACAAATTTAATTCTGAACTAGCAATCCCTTGCTGCAAATGTATGTCCTGCATGATCTAATGTTGAAAGCATTTGCTGCTTGATAAATGAGCAGCAGCTGATTGGCTGCTTCTGGGCAACTGGTCCACACACACACACACACACACACACACACACACGAAGTCAAGCATGCAGTACTAAAAGGAACAAGTATTTCAGACGACACAAGAAGTGACATTCCCAGCTGGAATGTCATATAAGCTTGCTTGGGTCATGTAAGCTTGCTCAGGTCAAATGCATACTGTCTCAATCTTATTTTGAAGACAAGAAAACTATTACCTCTCTGCAGGACATAGAGCCACAGTGTAGAAACGTAAGGAAGTAGCTTCACATACCAGCACAGCTTTTCTGACCCTGTAGCCTTTCTTTGTGTCACATTACAAGCTGTTCCTCTGAGCTCAGGGACACTTCCAAAGCATGTTTTATTGCACATGGTTCTTCACTTGCCCCCATTTTGTATCTTCCCCACAAATCAGGCAGATTTGGCTGAGAATGTGTGGCTGGTCCAGTGAGCTTCATGGCTGAGTGGGGATTTCAAACTGATCCTAGTCCAACACGCTTAATAGCTATGCCACATTGGCTCTCTGGAGCTCACTGTGTTAAATCATTTGCTGACTTAATTCAGTTCTATGTTGAACATTTTAGTATTTTTGGTTTTAAATACATGTTTACATGTCTTAGTGAAGTATTTTGTATAGCTTTCCCTGAACTTTATATATTGTTTTAGGATTTGGTTTTGCTCAAGTCCATCTCCCATTTGTGTTTCCAACCAATTGAAAACCTTCCTTAACAGATTCCAATAGGAAACAAAACTGCACCTAACCTTTCTTGTGGTTGAGGTTGGCCGACAGCGCATCTGTGACCCTGCTGACCCACGTATCATAGGACTGTGCTCTGACTTTCACTCCGTACAACAAGGAAGGGAAGTCCTCTAGTGGATACCGGTATCTGGAGATAAACAAGGAGGAAGAACTTTCAAATGTACTGCAACTTTCAAGTGTGTAGAAGCAAAAAAATATGGGGAAGATGATAATAACATTATGTATTTGTCAGACTACTATGCACCGGATCTTTGAATAAGAGGGAACATTATTACTGTAAACATTTATCCTAGTTTAGAGGCAGAAAGTAAGGCAGTATACAAAAGGAAGCAGGATGGACTGGGAAGATGGTACCTTAAACATTTCTTCTGCATAGAGCATGAACACAAATCATTTGGATGATATAGGCATACAAGTCGTTCAGGGTTACAGGAACACGTAAGAGCAGACAGGAAACAGGTGGTCCTACAAGCGGCACACTGACGCTCATCATCTGGAACCAGCTCAAACACTTCCTCCTCTGACATCAGAACTCCCTAATGCAAAGAAAAAGTGACATCTAACAAAGATACTGGTCAGGGGAAGACCTTTTGTTTCCAAGGCCTCACACAATCTCTTTGTTCAGTCCAAAAGGGCACGAAAGCAGACCTTCCCTGAACTCACCATCTGTATGACAGCCTCCCTTAAACGTGCCTCATCTTCTGTCATGAGAGTCATTTCTTTGCAGACCATGGCAGCCAGCCCCACATCCAAGCACTCTGGGTCTGCAGCCATCTTGAAAATTAGCTCCTCGTGAGAGAACACACAGTGACGCCTCAGTCGCCGATAATGGCTGACACACTGCCGACCTATTGGAAGCTAGAAATGCAAGAAGCGAGATATCTGGTTTAGAGCTATCCCCAGCTCATCTTGGGCTTCCACACTGGAGTTCATGAGAAAAACACGTTAAAATGGTCTCATTAAATGATATAGGCAATTATTATGAGCATTAAGTGTGTCACACTATCCAGGAGTAGGGTCTCCAGGGGCCTCAGTAAGTCAAGCTCTTTGGAGTCAACTTGGGGTGGGGGATATGAGGGAATTGCTTGTGTGAGGTCTGGAACCCAAGGGCTTCATTTCACATGATGCCAAAGGAGTCTCAAATAGCCTGTCTGAAATCAGCCTCTCCCCCAGAAACTCCAAGCCAACCACATAATTAGCTGGGAACAAAAAAAGATAAACAGCAATGGGGATGAGAAGCAAAAAACAAGAGGAGTGAGACTTGAAAGTAAGTCTCTCAAGGGGATACCATCTCCTCATAATATCTGAGAAACCAAAGAAGCTGCAAGAGCCAACGCATTTTAACAGAGGAAAATGATGTCAACATTGTAACAGAGTAAGACTTGGACTTACACTGCAAGACTTGAAGTATATCACCTAGTCTCCTGCCAACAGTAATTATTTCAGCAAAAAAACAAGTGAGGCAACCTTAAAGATCAGATGTCCAAAAAAAGGAAATTTTCCTCACTTGAATATGAAAAAAGTAGAAAATACAAAGGTTCTTTCAGAATGATCAACTTTGCATTATAATGCAACATTGCATTATATCAATTTTAATTTTCAAGCTCTGGTTCTATTAAAAACAAAGGTGTCCAAATGCAGAGCAAACAGACAAAAGAACTTTCCAAAATATATAGTATATCCATTTCATGTTCTTCAGAGTGGTGAATGAAGGTTTGACTTTGTAAGTCAGTACAGTGGGTGCTCAGGTTGCAAACGTGATCCATGTGGGATGCACGTTCGCAACCTGCAGCGTTCGCAACCCGCGGCTGCG
This sequence comes from Podarcis liolepis, assembly GCF_965112155.1. NCBI lineage: Eukaryota > Metazoa > Chordata > Lepidosauria > Squamata > Lacertidae > Podarcis > Podarcis liolepis. Next base: position 19,388,035 of record NC_139562.1, on the reverse strand, counting down.
CATGCGTGGGTTGCAATTCAGCACTTCTGTGCATGTGCAACCGCCAAACCTGGAAGTAACCCAATTCCAGTACTTCCAGGTTTCGGCGGTCCACAACCTGAAAAAACGCAACCTGAAGTGGCTATAACCCAAGGTATGACTATACTGAACAAGTTTCAATTTCCACAATATTTAAGATTTAATTTCCAAAAAGACGACTACTGCATAGCATGTCACAACCTCTGAAAATTCTGCAAGGTTTCAGCTTGCATCTAAGCTAGATAAAATACCCAGGCTTTGGACTGCAAGAAGTGTTGTGCTTAAAATTGGTTTAATGCAAGGTATTTTGACCATTCAGCCTTATGTAACTTATCATCATAGCATGGTGTAATACAGTGTGATATGCATAAATTATTCAAGGGGCTTATACGAGTGTTGTTTTTTGCTCAATCAAAAAAAAATACACAGACAATATGAGAAAATTTAAAAGCAAACCTTAAGCAATGTATCTGGATATGCTAGTTTAATAAAGTTTTAAAGAGGTGTCTGAATACATGCCTGTCTAATGTTAACAGCATATTAGTATTTGGATACCAAACCACCATAGGGATATTATTGTAAGTTGCTTGTTCCATACTAATGGCAAGAAGGAAACTGGAGAGCTGCCAAACCTCCTCAGCAAAAAGCTAAATAGCCATAACTGTATTTTGCCCAATGTAAAGAAAACTGCACCTTGAGCTGTAACCAAAACAATAATCCTTTTCAGATGGGTACTACTTGGATGCCTTTTAATATATAGCACCAGACAGTGCCCAGATAAGAGAAAAGCTAGGTTATGCCAGATGTATACAGACCCAGTCAGCAGTGCAGAAGTTCACAGCTTCAGCAAAATTGTATCCTTGATTAAATCCAGAGTGATAGGCACGTGGAAAAGTCACAACAAATTCGCCAGCACACTGATTGGTCCGGTACACCTAGAGACAGTGAGAAGTGAGAGATTTTGGAAAGAAAGCATCATTATCATATTCATCTTTCAGAAACGGAGATTAACATGGCTGGTAGTAACTACTAATTCATGCATCACCTTTCCCCTTCTCAACCACTTCATAGAATCCATCAACTGATGCAGGCTGCAAAGAAACTGGTTTTTAAACCTCAATCTTTTTACATAAGGCTCTTGGGGCATATCGCCAAAGGAGCATCTTTCCACTATCTACAAGTGAAATCACTAGTTGCCTAGATAAGGGTTAAAAGCGTTTAGAACACAATCTATACACAGTAGCTAGAAAGATGTCGGTGTTGATGGTGTTGAAAGCTACTTAATATTCCACTGGGAAACCTTCCTAGTCCAGTTCTTGGCACAGGTTTTTCAGACCTACCAAAGCAATCTCAGTTCCATAATCAGGCCTGAAGCGGGATTGAAATGAATCTATAGGCTGTTTAAAATGCTATTCCGAGTCATTCTGCGTGACACGAGACAAGTAACTTATAGGCAGGTAAAGGTTCTGCAGAACTTACAGGCACACCATGCTCCATTAGCACATTGGGGTTCATGATGGTTACTAGCTGGTGCAGAAGGTCAGGTTGATTCTCAAATAGTTCCGGAGCAAGCTCTCGCATCACTTCCTCCAGCTGTTCTGCTGCATGGGAGGGCACTCCATACCACGTCTTTGGCTCCCCCCTAGCAAAACATATCATCCATTACCACAAAGAAAGCACATTCTAGCATGAGGCGTATTTTCCAACCCTAATCTACAAATAGGCCCAGTCTCCTAGAAGCAGTAGAAGTTTGCCAAGAATAAACTGAACTGGAAAAGAAGATGCTTCAAGTCAAGGATGAGCTACTTATTTATAAGCCTGGTCTTCAGGTAATACACAAACAAGGAGGATGCTGAGCAATTGCAGGGAAACGTATGATTGTTCAGAAGTTGACTGAAGAGGTTCACAGACATTACTCTGGCCCGCCCCACATATTTGGAGTGTTTTGCAACTTAGACATATACCAACTTCCCTCATTAATAACTGTCTTTGCCCCTTAAAGGTAAAGGTGCCCCTGACCGTTAGGTCCAGTTGCGGACGACTCTGGAGTTCCACACTCATCTCGCTTTCTAGGCCGAGGGAGCCGGTGTTTGTCCGCAGAGAGCTTCCAGATCATGTGGCCAGCATGACTAAGCCACTTCTGGTGAACCAGAGCAGTGCACAAAAACGCTGTTTACATTCCCGCCGGAGCGGTACCTATTTATCTACTTGCACTTGACATGCTTTTGAACTACTAGGTGGGCAGGAGCTGGGACCGAACAACGGGAGCTCACCCCATCACAGGGATTCGAACTGCCGACCTTCTGATCGGCAAGCCATAGGCTCTGTGGTTTAGACCACAGCGCCACCCGCATCCCTTACTTTGGCCCTTACTGAACACTCATTATTGTATGCAATGCTCTTCTCCCTCGAGCAGAGAACTTGTGTAACATTCTAGAAAAGATTAACCCTGGGCAAATAAGGGTGACACTACCTGGGCATGCACACCCACCCAACCATTGTGGCAGGAGTCCATACCAGTGAAGGTAGTTGATGGAATAACTCCAGTGATCCTCAATGTGCCAGCAGAAAGAAGAGAAGCACATTCCCACATAAAGCCAGGGCACCTTCATGCCAGAAATATCAGCATTGATGTGAGCAAGAACAGATTGTTCCAGGACTGGCATGTTGTTGAGGTTCCAACCAGAAAGGGCATACTCCTGCCAAAAGAACAAAGACGAGTTTGTAAAGGAACCAGCCAGAAGACCATTAATATACCCTAACATAGGACAAGAGCCAGTTCTTGACACTCTCCTCCTAGAATGGTTATAATCCTCTGCCACATTCAGGCAGTAAATAAGGTTCTGCAGGTGTTTCACCCATCGCTTGAACCCTGGGTTGGGGCAGGAAGGCAGGATGGGGTGGGGAGGCTGTAACTGATGGCAAACCTGACCTCCATCCCTTACACAGGTCAGCCCAACCTTCACTTACAGCAGGGGTGAAGAAACTCTAGCCCATGACACCATTTCCCCAAACCACATCCACCTGCCCCACACTTGGGGACATATGTGACACCAGGTGTGGGGAAGATAAGGACATGGCTGCAAAAGTACAATTGGGAGCTCCCAATTGCGCCTTTGCAAGCAGGGTTCATTGGCCCTGACAGCAAGCCCCACTTCGACTGGATGCAGTAAGATGCTCCCCCTCTGAAGAGGAAGGTTTTAAAAAAACAGCTAAGGGAGTTTCAGCTAGCAGGAAAAGTTTAAACACTCTCCTTCTGCCTCTTTACGACACCAATTACCACTTCTAGTGGCATTGCTACAAGAGGAGTCAGTGAAAGGTGTCATTTATCCCCCTACAACTCGTTGCTAAACCAGTAACAATAAAAGTGTTGGGGGGCTCTAAGTAAGCTGCCCTTGGTGGTCGGTCTAACATCCCACCCATCCTCACCATTCATCAGATGATGGAAGCGCTCCTGGCACACACATGTGCTGGCTGGTGCCTCCATGCTAGTGATACTGCATCCAACATGCATATATAAGGAATGAAGTCATTCATACGGCAGTGCACACACATTTGGACTAAGAACTCGCAGAACTCAGTGGCACCATAGGGCCACCCCCCATAAGGAGCAGGGGCGATAATGAGAGGGTACAAATATCTGTTCAGCCCCACTGCCAGCCTGATGAGCTAAATCAGCAGCAGTGGCCTGGCCCCAAGCTTTCTGTCCACAATGCTCGTTGGGGCCAAGAGATATCATAAAGAATGTTAACTGTATGTTAAAACTGTTGCCTCTCAAAACTGAAATACCCCCCAAACACATTAATCCTAATAACATATAGAGTCAGCTTTCTAAAGTGCATGCAGATTGTGTATCCTAGCCACACCTCCTCTTCCGGCATTAGCTTTCGCCTGCCATCCTTTATAGGGAAACCACTTCCAAAGTCCTTGGATGAAATGTCGGCTCCATACTCCACAATGACATCCTCCTCAATGCTGCTCACAAGTCGCCAGAACTCCTTCTCCACCAACTCAGTGGGAACCATCTGAAAGCACAGAGGGAAGAGCTTTAAAACTAGCAAGTTACATGTAAATAGAATGGAGCAGCACTTACCACTTCACTGGTGTTCAATGCTTTCCCAAACCCACATTTAAAGCCGTTTTTCTCTCCAGACCAGTGCTGAGGAACTTGCAGCGTTCCGGGAAATGTTGGACTTCAATTTTCCCTAATCAGCCCAGCCAAAGCACAGGGAAAATGGACATTGTAGTCCAACAACATCTGGAGTGCCAGGGTGTCCCCACACCTGCCTTACACAGGTGCAGTGAAAGTGGGAGGAATCACACTTGAATGCTACCCTTCTTCCCACTAGGGAAGCAAGGGTATGCATGTTAGAGAGAGAGAGAGAGAGAGAGAGAAAATGAGAATCCACACAAGCATCAGGCTAGGTTGTGAATTATAACAAATGCTGCTACTCTGCTCAAATTCTACATCTGGAGGAAACCAACCAGAGAGAATCAGTCACTGTGCTTGTTTTCTTGAAGCAACAGAGTGCTATTGCTACTTTTTTCACCACAGATCAAGGGTTCATAGGAAACAGAAAGATAGGTGGGCATTACAGATAATTTTTGTATGGGTGTCCAGCTGCAAATTTCTGTAACATTCTTGTTGGATCTGAATTTAAATAAATGATGACATCAACGTAAGAAAGGATCAATCATGATTAGAATTCATAATCCCTTTTACGATCTACCATTTTTCTAGCAACTAAAGCCAATTCACGAAAATGGCAAAGAGTGGCAGGGGATAGAAGAAAGGACATACTGTATTTACGCAAATCTAATGCACCACTGAATCTAACACACACCTCAATTAGCAAAAAAATGAAACCAAAAAAAGTATTTGCTTTGTCAAAGGTGTTTTTCAAGCTTGCAATCAAATCTAATGTGCCATCAAATAATGCGCACCATAATTTTCGCAACGTAATTTGGTCATACAAGAGTGCATTACATTCGAGTAAATATGGTAGTTTAGTACTACTAAACATGCTTTGCATGTTGGAAGCCCCACATACCTAAAGAAGCCACAGGACTGGGAAAGAATTCTGTCTGGGGACCTGAGGAGAACCACTGACAGTTATAGGAGGTCATCTCTGGCCTAGATGGGTCAGTGGCCTTGTCTGTAAACAACAACCTTGCTATGGAATGTTTATAAAAATACCTGAAAACATTTTTTCAAAATTGAAGACAAAATCCAACTCCTAATGCTGCCAGAATAAAAGTCCAAATGGATATTAAAGAGCTTGGCACCTGAACTGCATCCATTTTCCTTTCATTTTGAAATGCAAGGTTTTTACCATGGATGTAGAGAAGGAAAAAGGACTCCATTAGGGCTCTCTGGCCTCTAAAGACACATTCCCCCATTTTTGTCCCATGAACCCAATCCCTGAGGTGTCTCTACAGAAGAGGACAGAATTCTAAATTCTAAATTCTGCAACAACAAAAATATAAAAAGAAATTTTAAAAAACCTATAAAATAGTTAAATAGCAACGCTGTGTGGGCAAATCTGAACTGCCTATAGGTTTTCCGACTACTATTGAGAACACTTATATGACTGCAATATATATTACATACTTACGTGGACTGGCATGTTGAAGTAATCAGACTTGAAGTTATCTGCCATCTCACCAAAGCTCTGAAGGGTGTACTCTCGAACAGCTTGTTCAAATCCAAAGGCCTCACGTGGTTTGTTACATTCCTAGAAAAGAGAAAAGGTGTTATTTGGCATCACAGAAAGCAGTTTAATCAGAGCATCCTGCAAAAATGGAATGAAGTTCCTTCATTTAACTAAACTAAGAAATTGTTAAGCGTTCATTTTTTTATCTCTCCAGGTAAGTTGACTTAGGCCAATGAGCGCATGCAGCAGTGTTGGTGGACAAGTGGACTTGCTTCCCAAAATACTGAGTATCTGCGCCTTTTGCAGTACACTGCTGTTGGGGAGAGAAAGACAAAGAAGAGAGCACAGCAAGCTGTACACAGCTCATCAGTGAACCTGGAATGTGACAAACATCTGGAGCAGGACCATTTGAAAGCAGGTTCCACTTTTCCATAGTAATCTGTGTCTAACTCAGCTGTACAGGCAAGAACTCTGCTTGTTCAGATGTTTTCTGGACTTAGGGCCTCTCCAAATATCATCAAGTCCCTACACAGAAACGCCTTTCGGATAGGAAGAATCATGAAAGATCACATATGACAGCTGCCCATGTCTCAGCAAGCCACAATTGACTGTAGCTACTACAAACTTCAAAACGGACACATTTTCCTACTGTTAACGAAGAAGCCTTGTCTCCTGGACACAATTCCTCTACACCTCAGAAGGGGTAAACCTTGGGTAGCTAGATGAAAAAGAAGACAGGATTCCTGAATCTCAAATAGTTGGAATGAGGAGAGAAGGTATTTCAGCAAGTGTAGCTCACATGCCAAGCTACCATTTCCAAAATTTCCTCTTCTATGCAACTAAAATGACACAGAAATCCTATCCTCTTTTCTTACCTGGCCACCTTAGCCGAACTACTAGTGTTTTATGGCCTCAATGTTTCAAATACGCCAAAAACATAAACAAAATACCTCAGCAACGCATTTAGGGCATCTCCAGTCACCTTTGGGCACATCAGGCAAAGGGGGTATCAGGCAAAAAGTGTGGTAGCTGTCGTCACATCCATCACACAGCAACAATTTGTCCTCGTTGTTGCCCCGGCCACAGAACAGACAGACATATAGGTCAACCTATACAGGAAACAGCATCTTGAGTTTATGTCTTCTATGCATAAGACAAACCTACCCAAATCCTTCATTACATCTAATGTAGCTGCATGCAGTGGCCTCCGCAAGAAGATTCTAAATAAGCCTCCAGTGGAAAGATGAAAGATGTCAATCATCATCCAAGGAAGCCACAGGCTCTTTACAGGGTTGGAATAGCATTTGCCGGGCACTGGCCAGCATGGGGAATCTCTGGTTGAGGAATTCATCTTTATGCTTATTTTTTGCTGTATTTTCAAACTACAGTTAACAAAAGCAAGTTAATGTATGACTTAAAAGGTAAAGGTAAAGGGAGCCCTGACCATTAGGTCCAGTCGTGACCGACTCTGGGGTTGCGGTGCTCATCTCGCTTTACTGGCCGAGGGAGCCGGCATACATGTGGCCAGCATGACTAAGCCGCTTCTGGCGAACCAGAGCAGCGCACGGAAACGCCGTTTACCTTCCTGCCGGAGTGGTACTTATTTATCTACTTGCACTTTGACGTGCTTTCGAACTGCTAGGTTGGCAGGAGCAGGGACCGAGCAACGGGAGCTCACCCCGTCACGGGGATTCGAACTGCCGACCTTCTGATCGGCAAGTCCTAGGCTCAGTGGTTTAACCCACAGCGCCACCCGTGTCCAACGTATGACTTACCAATAACAAAATTCAGTGATTGATACTACTATGCACAACCCAATATCATTCCTGGGCTCACTGATTATAGCCAGGCACCTTTTTTGCATTTCCCCCTAAAAACCATCTATTCTCTCATTAAATATAATCCTCAGTTGTGTAGTATGTAAAGTTATGTAAAATTCAGCGATATCATCTCCCTAATACCAATTAACACATGTTAGAGATGTCACATAATTAAGACTCATTAATTGACCCAAATTTCTCACATTCTGCTATTGGAACACTTGGAATGCATCAAGGTTACTCTGAAACCCAAACAAAATCTGGAGGGAGCTTGTTTTTAAACACCCATTGTACACATGCTTCTTCCATGAAATGCATAGACACAATAATGAGGATCTGGCAGCTCTCCAATTAGCACAGATTTTCTCTGTATAGGCAACTGCAAGCAGTCTTGCTTAAAGACAATGCATAAAGCCAGGAAGAGACTGAATAACATTGCATAGTCTCAAAAACTAGTAGAGGTACTATTTGGTAACAAGTATCCAAGATGTTAACTGTGATCAAACAGAGAACGCCTTGAAATTTCAAATTGCTCATCTTGTAGACCTCTCTCATGAGGTTAATGCAAACAGTTCCAAACTGTAGCCTGAAGAAGAATTAGACTTCTGCAACTAAAGACTGGATTAGAAGTTGCTCTCAGCCAAACTACAGCACTACCAGCAACTTTAATAAAATGAAGGTGTTTTGCTTCCTTATCCCTTCATTCATCATTTCCCCAAGCCAGGTAAGAAGCAACTTATCAGATGCTCAAGAGCAAACTTACAAAGTTGACAGAAAGGGCCCCTTTCCGCTGCCTCATCTGCATGCCGAAAGCTTCCGACCTAGTACCTTTCCGCCTTCGAGGTACGTCATCTAGAGAGAGAATGTTGCGCTAGTTATATTCTCTGCAAAGATTTCACAGGGTCAGTCTGGTGTCCTGAATGGAGCAGCAAGCGAAGCATGCTTAGCAGTAAACAAATGAGTCATCACTTAACTAGGTTGCAGTGGCACTACTAGCCACAGAATGACAACTTGATAGCATCTTAAGAGCCCAAACCTTTTGTGTTTAAGGTGAACAAAATTTATCACGATAGCTGTAAAGCAGAACTTTAAAGCCTGTGAGCAATCTGTACCAAAGGAATGGAAACCAGAAGGACGTTGATATGATTCCTGAGACTTTGTTCACCTCTTCAAGGCCACAAATCCTATCAACTCCATCACACATTCTTCTCTTACCTTCACAACCTTCATTCCAAAGTTCCCAGTTACAACCTATTTAAAACTGGAATGTGCATATCACAAATTTTACCAGATGAACGCATATAAATATATTCCTAACACCTCTTTTTTTAAAAGGGGGGAACACTGCTCAGGCATGCAAATGTGGAAGATCCATCTGGCCTGCATCTTACTAGCTCATAAGCAGCATATCCACAATATGCACATTAGTAGGCTAGAAGGCTCACCTTCATTGAAATCCTTCCCCCCATAAACTTAACTAGGAATCACAGTGACACATGACATCTTTAAACTATATCATGTTCGATTATTTGCAAGGCACCAAGTTCCCTCAAGGTTTCAGCTAAGTACCACAGTAGTTTATTTCGTGCTGGCTTCTAGTAGTGCCAGTTTTAACAAATATATAAAACTCTGTTGCATCTGGAACTTACCAAAGGTTCTCAATGGAGTGGGCATGCAGCTGCTATACAATTTTTGGAAATGCTCATGTCACCACTTTGTACCAGCAGCTAAATGATGAACCACCAGGCTCAAAACAATGTTGAAGAAGTTAACATACCTGTGATCCTCAGATGAAGGATGGTCATAGAAATTTTAAAAAATAAAATAAATAGCCTCACTCCACTTTAATTGCAGTGGCTTAAAGGTGCTGCTTACCTTCTTTTTCTTTTGCTCCCAAAGCCAATCCCATCATCTTTGGTCCTGCTCCAAAGATCTGGAGCTTCTTCAGTTCAGTGTTTCTACTCATCTCGCCTGCCTCTGCCTGAAAACAAGATAACATCAACTCACCATTAGTATTTACACAGAATGTAATTGCTCTCACAGTAAATGACCAGAGGAGTTATGGGGCTGGAGCAAACTCCTGCTCCACAGACATCGGCCTTTGCACAGTCACTGCCAGATACTTTGGAAGATAGTGTGGCTTTTAGCTCTACCATCATCATGTGTAACAAATTTCAGATAATCAATACAATTTACCTTGCTTGGAATGGCACCCAGCTGCAAAATGTCAAAAGCAGGAAGAAAATTAAAATTAGATCATATTTACTATCCCATTTCTATTAACTGACACCATCTGCTAATGCACTTTTTAAATCGTTTTGTAATGAAGAATAAAAACCTATCACATTAGTTATTAAAGGGCAGTTCCAACAATAAGGAACAAGAATAAGAGTTCATTATACATATTGAATCCGCTTTGAGTTTTTTTAAAAATCAAGTGATATATAAATTATAGGAAATATATACTATTAGAATATAGAACTAAGTATATGCCTCTGTTAATGAGATTGAGTCTTGCAGGCCTGGATGCTCTCCAGTATGTGTCTCGATTTTTGCCACATGCAACATTTATCTATAACCATCCTGCATCTTCTGCTACATTTCTAGTGTTTATTAAAACAGTCCAATCTGCTGTTCCTCAGAAATCCAGGAAAGGCTTTATCTTTCAACAGGCTTAAATCATTATTTTTTTCACATTTCCAAATTAAATTTTGTAACACTAAATAGTATCTCTCATGTTCCTGTCAAGTTGTTTAAAATTCAAAAGGGACATGATTCTTAGTGAATGGAGATCACAGCAGTGCCTGAACAACATAAGGCAATAAGTAGAAAGTGAGATGCAGTTTTAAAAAGAGATAGTGAGAGAGAAATTTCATTAGGATTCTTTATTTTACATGATATCTTGCTTAACTTGTAAATGAGCAATTGCTAATTGCAATTGCAATGTCTTCAACAATACTGACTGTCTACCTCAAAGTTAGCCTTTAACAAAGCACTGTACGTTCCTTTTAACTGTGATCAGGTGATGGAGAGCATTAAATTGCACTTCCTAGACCTTCCCTTCTTACTCAACCACTGTTCAGGGATATGCTGGCACCAACATTTATTGCAATTAAGGCTAAGCAGATTCCATACTTTAAGGTTTCTTAAATCAGGATTTCTGACTTGCTTAAGAAGTGGAACCCTTAACCCAAATTTTGGAAATGAACCCTGGTTAATGGGGGATTGTCTTTAATGCCACACCTTCATATCTCTTAACCATAGTTAAGCAGAAGCGATGATGGAGTGTGCATGGCCCTGAAAGCTTGTTCTTGGTCACATTTAAGAATGCCTTTGTTGTGCTATGCTAGCACTAAAATTGTGTTTTAGAGAGGTGAATCACAAATGACCTTGTTGGGAGCAAGCATCTCATTTGGAACATGCACAATTGTAGCACCTGCCCCAACGTGGAGAGATTTTGTAGAAACCCTGTAAGGTTTCTGAAAATGGGGTTTTTGTTTTCTGAACAATTGTATGCTAAGCTGTGCACTGAAAAAGCTGTACCAAGATTCCAATATAAGTACAGAATAAACTGCTTTGAGTATTTCATAGGGTTTCCAAAACTGGTAAGAATGGTCCTGCCAATCTAAAGAACCAAAACAGGCCTATTCCATCCGCATCCAGATATATTTTATCCACATTTCAGGAGAAAAATGCTTTGCTACAAACCACACTGTATTAAGAGCAGGGAAGTTGAAAAAGAAGATCAAGAATACTTTTAATGTTGGTCCTGAGGGAAGTATTTAAGCAGAGTCTGGGGAAAGCCACTCTACTCCACAAAAGTACACTACTGGGAATGGTCTAGCTAATTTACATATCCAATTCCAAAAAAACAGCAGCAAAACAAGATGAACCATGAGAATTGCTTTGGAAGACTCAAAAATAAATATATTTAAACCTTCTTAGAGAGGTGAAGAGAAAAAGAAACCAAATGTGATTATCCACACTCAGTTAACAAGACCAACAGTAGCAGTAGTAGTATTACTCAAGCATTTAAATTCCATGTTTTGATTGAAGAAAACACATAGGGGATCCAGACTTTGTTGTGCTTAGAGGAAACTCACCAAAGTCAATGGGACTTAAATTAGTAATAACTCTCAAGTCCCAAGTGATCTCAATGGGTCTATTCCGAACACAACTAAGACTGGATTCAACCTAGGATTTGTTGCATAGTCAGATACCATCCAATGACCAAATCATACTCTGAGCAGACACAATGAAAAATATCAACCAACATGAACCAAGTTCAGCGATTTCACAAGTCATTGTATTGTATCCAAATTAGAGCCAAGTTAGTCATACCATTAATTTCAATGAGTCTACGTGGAGTATGACAAACGCTAGATATACTGTAGCCCTTTATTTTTCACTTCATACTGAGGGTTTTTCACGCTCATGGTTGAAATTATACATACAGCAATGCAATTCAGTTATTCTATCAAAACACTTAATTCTGGTGGCTTATAAACCAAAATCAATTTTAAAGGGATGTCTTAATAAGATATTTCTGTTTTGACTGTCCAGACTCCTCCCCATCTTCATTTTTATTTTTTAGAATTTCACACTAGACTACACTTGAAGTCTTCAAGACATAATATTATTTCATTTGAACTTTAAGAGATTTGTATACTATATATCTATGCAAAAACCATGATTACAAAACTACTAAGGACTAGATAGAAAACGTACTTTGAATGTATGTGCCTTCTGCATACAGTATATATATATTTTTAATTACTGTTTCGGTAACCCTAACAAGCTCCACAAGGCCTCCCCTATTTGGCCTCTGAGGCCATTCTGGCCTCAACATCCACAGATAAATATGTAGTTGATTGTCAAGGCTTGCAAAGCACAGGCAAAAATGTGTCACCTAATGTCCTTATGATGCCAGGTAACTGGCAGGTCAGCAGTCCCACTAACCAGTCAAATTTGGCCTGTGGGAATGGAGCAAAGAAGATAACGATGGCCTACTGGCTTCATCCAGTTCTTCCACCCCTGTATTAACTTGATACTCTTAGGACACTTGATATTTGTGGAATATTTCTGCTGCGCTAGCACAACCCTCCCTATTCCCATACCTGCACCAGAGCAAGTAGAAAAGTGCAAGCAAAAACCAGACATACCAAATATGCCTGGGAACCCTGCATAGCCAAGCTACCATGTACCAAGTGCAGGCATAGAGAGAAAACCCATCAAATTATTCCAAGTTCAGTCAAGAAACCATCTCCTCAATTGTTATTTCAGCATCATTTAGCCTAAAAAATTAAACTATAATTGTCACTTCATACTTACTTGCAAATGTTAGAGGATTAACCAAAAAGCTAACTTTCCTTTAAAGCCAACTGACCAACCAGCAAAAAGCTACTAGAATGTTTTGTTTAATGAAGTACAGAACGTGTCTCTCCTTCCTGTTCATTCTCCTTTTGCATAATCATTTATATCCTCCTCAAATGTATCTGCAACTTAGTGTTTTTATGTTTTAAACTGAGCTATGGCCACCTCCCCAGTGAGCAATCACTCTTATGAGAGTTTTTGGTACCAGCCGAATGCTGATGCATATGGCTGGTGACTTATAATTGTAGCAGTTGTTTTTTTAGGTGTTAAATGATGTAATGAAAATTTTAATTGTGCTTTGTTTTATATGCTGTATTTTAACTTATTACATTCCCCACTTTAGGATTGCTGCTTCAGTGAAGAACAGGTAATAAATATTTTAATTAATTAATCAAAACATGAAGAATACTTACTTTAAACATACACAGAGTTTAACAATTAAAGAAAAAGGCTGTCAATGCTAGTTACAATTTTTCATATATGTATTTCACTCTGTTAAAAAAGAATTGGGCTTTAAAAGTAGCTTGTGTCATCACATGTTCTGGAAAAAAATACTCTTAACCTTCATGAAATAAAGTGGTTATATTAACTGAAATACTGAGAAATTTGAACGGAAGAAGTAGACATTGCTTAGAAAGCCTTTACTGCTACAAGCAATTTCTTCCCTTCAGTGTTAGGACTATTCTGAAGACTTCTGGCCACCACAACACACAAAAAGAAGGTTGTCTACAAATTAACTGAACCCAAGTTCGTACATAGCTACTAGTTCTGCTGGTGTTAGTGTGCATCAGCCAATCTCCTCATACATACCAATAGTAAGCATTTATACAGGACTTTAAGTTTTCAAGAATACTCAAAACAAGCTTTTCATTCATTCTTATAAACAATCCTGTAAGGTAGACCAGTTTATCACCTTTGTATTACAGCAAGTGGGGAGCTGAGGTTAAGAGATAATGGTTTGCTTAAGGCCACACGGCGAGGCCACAGTCCAAATGAAACCCAAGGAACTCCTCAGCTTAGCCACCAGCTCAAACTGATATAAAATTCAGAAGCTGGAATGAACACACGTCTTTTTCCTCTTAACATAGTCGGCTTACTCAGTGAGAGAAACGTTAGTGAGGCCAGCACAACGTGAGTGTTTTTATCTAGCACGCTCACTTTTGATCTTTAAAAGGATGGCTTTCTCATGAGAAGTTTTGAGTGAGCCCCCACGGCCGGACAAAGGCTGTTGCATTTCCAATGCATCTGCACTGGTGCAAAGACTAAAGCACTCTGTCTACTGTGGCCAAGTGATCTGGGTACCTGGGACTTGACACGTCTGGTTCTCTTCAGCACAACGTTCACTCTTGTACCCTGCTTAGGGGGAGACTGGGCACCAATGCCGAGGTCCTCAACCTCCACTTTTTCCTTAAGGTCCAAGTTTTGCTTTTGGATGCCCTAAAGAATCAGAGCACAGAAGGACACCAGGTTGGTTGGATCTGGGATGGCAGACTCTGGTTTTCAAGATGAGCAGCACTACTGGGAGAAAGGGCCACCAACAATGACACACTGCATTACAAATGTCATCTGGACAGAGTCACCCACGAAAACTGAATAAAACCAATTTCTCAAGTTTTGGCTGCTGCCTAGCCAAGGAAAGATTCCTTCCCATGTTTGATTCTTTTCCAACAAAGTCCTCATCCTATCAAGGTTGACCTCAAGCATAAACAAAGAAGTAGATACCGTCGCAAAACCAGATCACAGTATAATACATCCCTCTTGATCGTGATATAAGCAACTTGTTTCCATGAGGCAAATGTACAAGAGCACAAAACGTTGTGTTAGTATACAGTAGACAAGCAACATACTGTATCTCATATTACTCTCCTGCAAACAAAGCCATCTCTCACCATAAGGCTGACACCAGACTGGAAAAGCTCATATGGATATAAGATCCGTTCATAGTGTGACTTCAGCAGTGAGCCAGTTGCCTTTCCTGGTAAGTAACCAAGACGACTTGCAACTTTAGACCATTTCTTTTCTTTAGTGACCACTTCAAAGCCTCCTTTGCTGGCAACAATCTGAAATAAAAGTAAAACAGATTTATTTATTTATTTAGAAAGCTACATACAAGTTTCTTAAAGCATACTGATCACAGTCCAAATGTAAAACTTCACCAGATCCTCTACTTAATAACAAGGGGATAGTTGTTCTGCAGAATCAAATTCATTTCTCGCTCCAAAAGCTTAATGCATAAAGACAATTTGGATGCCTGAAACCAGACAAGAAGCAGTTCCCAAAGGTGTTTGAAATAGCAGATTCTCACTAACAGCCAGAAACAACCAGAAACAGTTTGCTAAACTTGACTTTCCGTCTTATGAAAAGCATTAATTTAACCTGCGGTTCAGTCCAGTTCAGAAGTCAGAAGAGCTGGAGATCAAGAATAGTGGCTATGCAGACACTCCCAGGAAAGAGTCTTAAGGCAACAGATTACTGCATGAGGTAAAACAGTCTGCTTCTTTCAAGCTGAAGGCGGCAGCCACAGCTATATTCAATTCTTAACTGATTCTTATCAATTTAGACCCTCAATGGCTCAATTAAACCAGTGTTTATTTGCCTTGAAGAAGATGCCATGAGAGTAATACGGTCAGCATCAGGCCCAGAGAGCCTTCCTCCAACACCACATTTCCTCCTCCCCTTAAATTGTCAAGTAAATTTGAACAGAATTACAAGCCAATTGTAAAATTCCCTTCCCTGGATATGTACAGCTTTCTACTTGTTCAAGTTCACATATAACAAGCCACTGAGTTGTGAAATACTACTCATCTCACTCAAAAGGGCCCATAGCTGTGCATACCGCAAATCTGTGTTCTTCCTTCTTGGCATTCAGGGAGGTGACAAGGCACTTTTGAGAAGGCATTCAGCTGACAAATGAACTGCCATGAGACCAAAAGTGCTATTGCACAGTTGGAACTCTCTGCACTACTACTATTATTACTAAACATTATCTAAGCATTTCACAATTATTAAAAGACAAACCAGTCTCTGTTCACAGACTCACAATCCAATAGTTAGAATACAGAAGGGAAAAAAGTAGGAGAGGGGAAAGGAAAGCAGTTCCAACAAGTCCTTCACTAATTGATGAAAGGATTCAGGTTGGTCTGCCCCTTACCATGATGTCCTAAGAGGGAGGGATGCAGCCTCCCAGTGGCCCTTCATCCCCAGCTATGGCAGAAATCAGGCTGTCTACATTAGTTTGCATTATACCAAGGTTGCAGGCTTTAAATAAGTTGTATGCTACATGCAGCTTTGGAAAGGCAGGTTTAAAACATTTTATAAAAATAAACATTTAGTACTACAAGAGTTTAGCATGCTTTACAGGCACTTTTAAAACCAGCAAGAATATTATTTAGCATTATTGTATTAATGATAGTTTTTAAATGTTCTACTAGCTACCAATTAAATCACAATTCACAGCTTTCTGCCATGATGCAATGCATATGCTATGAACTGGTATGGAAACACTAAGAAGCTGTGCAGTATGAACCCTACGTGCCTGGAAGTTACGTTCTAGTAGAGTAACCATATTAGTCTCCTGCAGCAAGACCCAACAAAGAGTCTTAAGACACTTTCAAATAGTAAGAGTAATTTGCCTTGCTGATATAGAAAGCTACTGCACCCAAAACTCCTTATTGCTTATGTACTCCGATAAAAATCCATGGACTTAATATGGAGGGAGGGGGAGTTATCAATGAACACACCATATTATTCAAGCCATAAGCTAGAATATTTTATGATTCTCTATTACAGCAGGGAAAACATGATTTTATGAGAAACCACTAACACCCTACCAAATGATTGTAGATTCACACTCACCTTGCTCAGTGAATAAAGATCCAGTATTTTTCTCTCCACGACTGGGATTTTTAATGTAGATCCTTGAAGTTCCCAAAATTTTGCCAGCTGATCTAAGAAGTCCAGCTTCACTCTAGTCATTGCCTATTAACAAACCAAGGCAACAGATGGACGTCATACAAGTTAGGTATGAGAGAAGCACAACACCCAAGGAAAATAATGGCAGCATGCTCACAGACAGCTCCTCTATTTTGAAAGTCTTCAAAACTTAGACCAGAATATGTCCTATCAGAACCAAGGCCATTTCAACAAATGACAAATCTGAATATAAGCTTTCTACAGTCCTACAACTCTGGTAGAGACTTCTCCTTTAGCACTGGCAGATATTTCTTGCACAGCAGAAGTCAAGAAAAAATATTATGAATGAGGAGAAGAAACAGATGAATCCAAGTACAATAAAAAATACTACTTTAATGCAGATGCCTTATGTTTCCTCTTTTCAGAATTTTTTAAAGTCTCTTGCAAGTTGCATGTATATCATTTAAGCATTTTCAAATCAAAATGCTATGCAGTAAGAAATAAAGGTATGGATGTAAATTGAAGTTTAAAATATCAGAGTAATATCCTCATGGAAGAGTTTCATTCACTATCTGAAAGCTGAAGAGAGTCTATGTCTCACTAGACTATTATGCTGGTATTAAGTCTAATACCAGCTCTAACCTATTTACTTGAAAACAAGTTCTACTAGAATCATTGAAACAAATCCTATTCAGGCATTCAAGCAAACGTGCAAACTTTGCAAGGGGCATGGGGATGTGCAATGTCCCCTATATACAATGACTGTCTGCTCCACCCTAATCTTCCTGCAGTTGTCTAAATGTGTCTAGAATCCTCCTGACAATCAAACTTCCCTATCATGAATAAGGTTCTAAATGTATTCAGCCAAACATGCTTACTATCCCCCTTCAAACCTACTGGAAAGATCAAAAGATTGGCTGGAGGGAGCAGGGGGAGTAGGGAGGGACAGCGTGTGTATAGATGTTAAGCAGTGAATGTACTCCCTACACAGTTTGTGCCCTCATGCATTCTTCTGAGCACCTGAATATGGTTATAGTTTCAGGGGATGTGTTTTAAACTGGTGTTGTAAGACATTTCCAGTAGGCTGTAAACAGCTCCTGCAATGATGCACAGTAATAAAATGAAACATTGCTCATAGACACTTGAAGTTAAATTAATCGAATCAAGACAATAACTTTGTACCTTATATAAAAAAAAAAAACAGGTCTAATGCTTTATGTAGGGGTACAGATTTATGCCAAAGGTTGGGAAGCTCACCTCTAGTTCATTCAAACGCTGAACTCGTGGCGTGAAACGAAAACTTTGTACATCACATGCAAAAGGAGGCTGCCAGTCCTAAAAAGAAAGGAGGGAATTTAGTTTCAAGATATAAGCCTTCAATAAATATCCAACACATCCCCATAGCTATTTCCCCAATATTTTATAAATACTGGATTTTTATTCTTACATGCAAGTTAAATCAATGCACACCTGAGAATATCTTCAGACGAATTAGAAAGTAAAAAGGCTTTTAAGAACAAGGTTAATTTATTTTAGAGCTGACAGAAAACAGTCAGAATGTTGGCATATTTGAGAATGTATCTGGCTTTAAAAGGCCCTAATTCTTCCAATGTCTATAGTCATGTGGGTCACTAATGTATACAAGCAGAAGCAGAATCTGCAATCCAATAAAACCTTCACTCCTGCAAGGAGATGTTGGCATAAGAGGAACACACAACTGAGGACAATATGCAAGGTAAACCCAAGGATTGATCATGTTGTAAACATGCTTAGACTCTGACTTCAGCAAATGCACTTCAATTTCTTGTCAGTACAGCAGGATGGCCTCACAAGTAACAAGTCCATAGAACACTTTATTTGCCTGTCTGCCTGCATCTCTCTCTGCCAATTATTGAACAGTATGGCATGAGTCAACAAGAGAAAAACCACTTGCCATAAGCAATCAAATTACTACAAACTTTTTTGTAGAAAAAAAGAAAGATAAAATCACTTGCAATGCAATATTTCAAAAACATTTAGAATAGCATACTGCTTAAAGCTTCTAATAATATCAGGCAAGCAAGTTATTCATTGCTGAATGAAGATTTAAATTATCTGCCAACGTAACCAGTTCACTATGCAGGTGCTGAGGCTGCTAGTAAGAATCAGAAGACATTTAAGCTCAACAGAATTTTGAGTTTTCATCTTAGGACCACAGCAGATACTACAAACAATCCAACGTATTTGATGTGGTCCTAAAATAGGCATCTACTTATAGAGCAACATGCCACAAGGCCAAGTAGATGGATTCAAGAATAAAACAGAGGCAATAAAAAAACAAAGGCTACAAAACTTAATGGCACCTATTTTTCAGTATTTAGTGAATGATAAGACTTGTTCCTGAAGTGCTTTTTAATCCTTATGTATTGCTACTACAGTTTCAAAATTAAATGTTATGCTACTTTGCACTTGAGATTATACTCTAACTTGCAAGTCAAGTGCATTGCAAATGAATGCACAATGTGCTCTTTTTAACAGTATGCAGTAGTAATCATCCATAATTGTCCTGAATAAAACCATGTTTTTTAAACACAATATAGTAATAGAACTGAAGCTTTTATTATCACTCATCCCCAGTTAGGACTAAATGGGGCGCAACATTACTTCAGAATTCATTTCATTCAGTAACAACTCCCCCAAAATATATTTAAAAATTAGTTAAAAGCTTATTGCCAGATCACTGATACTCCAAAACCATCGCTCACTCCACTTTAGAAACCCCTCACTATTGTGAAATTAAAAAGAGAAACCCAAATACCCAACTCTTTTAGTGACAGACAGGGTGTCGACATCTTATTACGGCAACACTCCTTTTCCAGCACCTACCAAACTCAATGTGCAAAAGCAATGGCAGAAAAAAAGCAATTCTAATCATTGCTATTGCTTTTCCCTTTCTACAAGTTATTTGGGGCAGGGAGCTTAAAAACTGAAAATGAAAACTCCAGCACTTTAAACACCTCTTGAGATTAAAGGGAATGTGATGAGTAAAATCGTCTTTCATACTATGCCATGGAATATAACTGAAATATTGTACATTGAAAATGCAGTAACAAAGATGGAAGACAGGATCTAGATTGACCTTGGATGGTGAAGGGGAATTAGCAACATTCAAAGCAGGATGCAGCAACTGGATCCCATTTCCCAAAGCCAGAAAAGGACTGTTCAAGGGGAGAACTAGGAACTTTTTTATGTAAAAAAATAATAATCACCCCTCATATGTTAAATTGATATTTTAGATTATTGAAGAAATGTACCATAGAAAAAAGGAGTGTAGGATAGAGGACTTTGTTAAATTGGTATAGTGTTTTCTGCTACTACCAAGTTGCCTCCAGATAGACAAGCAAAAAGGCAATTTTACTAGATCAAGTTACACAGGAACTGCACACAAATTTTTGATAGGGAATTTTATACACCTCAAAAGGCTTAGGGGCCCTTCACCCTAAAACTAACAGAAGTTAGTCTTTGTGGCCTAGATCACTTGCTCTATGCAAAACGTAAACATGATAACCCTCCCCCAAAGTGAAAGTAAGTATTCTTATTGTATTGATCATAGCTACTGTATCTTATATTGCTACAACACTGAATGGACCCTTAATCTTCTTCCTGTTTTCCTCCTTTTTTCCTTGTATGCACCAACCAGCTTTTGCTTTTTTGAAACATCGTTACGGAATTACAGTCAAAATTAAAAACAGGTCAGTATAACAAACAAAAATCAAGGAATCCAAAGGAGAAGTTGCCCCATCGTTAAGGAAGCGCCATCCCTTGGGCACCTTTCACGGGCGAAGAAGCATCACAGACCGTGGCAGCTGGCGATGCGACCGGGCACGAGAGGAGATGAAAAGCCAGGGGAGGGGCTGAAGGGGGAAAAGGGGTCGGGGAGCGACTTCACGGGAAAGCCGAAATCCTGCTGCCAAGACCCAACGTGCCCCCCCAACCCTCGGACCCCTTTCCCGGCCCTGAAGGGTGGACCCCACTTCCCCATCCCTCCTCCTCCTCCTTCCCCGGGTACCTTGGGAGGCCTGATCTTGCAGATGCCCGTTTTCTCGGCCAAGGGCCGGATGCGGCCGATGAAGCCGAGGGGGTCGCTGAACTCCTCCCAGCTGGGCTCGAAGACGGGGCATTCGGGCGGAGGCACGAACTCTGCCACGTAGTGAGACCCGCCAGGGCCGTCGTCGTCCCCCGACATGGCGGCGGCGGAGCCGTCGACGGTGATGATGCCGCCGCCTCAGGGCCGGGGAGGGAAGGGGCTTAGCTGCGGCGGCAGAGGAGGAGGAGGCAGGCGGGGAAGGAGTGAGAGAGAGAGGGCGAAGGGGGGAAAGGCGAAGGGGAGGCAAAGAAGCTCAAAGAGGGGCCGGGGGGCGGAGGGACATCCCGGTGTCCATCGAGGGGGGGGGGCGCTGCTGCCCGCGAGCACTGAGGCCCTCAGAAACAGGCGCCGGAGTCTCGCGGAGCCCACGGCTGACGAGGCCTCCCGTTTGTTTTTGTTTCCCCCTTCGGGGGTTTGTTGTTTTTTCTTCTTCTTTCCTTTTCCTCCCCTTCTTGAGGCTCGCCGGAAGTGACGCGTCTGTTAAAAACCCTTTCTTGCGGAAGCGAGCCGTGAGCATATCCCTCCGCGAAGTAGTTTACGTTCAAAATAATTAGTCCCGGCCGTCTCTACCTCGGGGCTTAAGCCGCTCCTCTCTTCGCGCGAAGCTGGGGAGAAGGCACCGGCTCGTGTTCGCGAGTCGCCTGCTTTTGCTCCTGCAACGGGTCTAAACAGTGGGAGCAAGTTAGGCCGAGGCCCTTTTTTTCGGTTCGCGGAGGAATGTGCCGTGCGATTTGTGTGATGGGGCCCGCTTCGGCAAGAGAACTTCCGGTGCCGACTGTCCATGTACCCCATTCTCTCCGTGTGCGAACAGACTCTGCCCCGCCCCCCTCCGTGGAATCTTTGCAGAGCCCCGCCCGCCTCTACGAGCCTTAATGCGCTCCTTTCTCTCACCTCCCCCACCCCCACCCCGCGTCCACTGGCGGAAGCCGCCTCAGCTGCAGCGTCTCTCTTGACGTTTCGCTCCCCCACCCCGCGTGCGAAACGGCCCACCTGGACTCCACCCACTTACAGTTCCCACAGCAGCTGTCACTCTCAACATCTACCTTTCCTTCCCCGCCCTAACGGACGCCGCCGCCCGCTCTCGGTCGCCAGAGCAACCGTCCCTCCCCCCGAAGCGCCGCAGTTCCCTGACCCCCTCGGAGTCCCTCAGAGAACAATCCCTCGGGGGGACTGGCTGAGGCGGTTTTAGCCATAGTGATTAGTAATTAAAACGACTTTCCAAGTAAATAAACTTGCCAGCTAACCAGAAAAAAAGAAAACAAAAACCACGAGTTCAGTGTTTTAAAATCGTTTACCTGCCACTTTTCCTCCTGCTGGCTGCAGTTTGAAATTTTTTTTTTTAAAACCTAGCCCTGCCTCTCGCTGCCTTGCACCAGCTGATAAAATATATATTTTATTCCAGTAGGCAACAATTTTAAAAATTGCTTTTCTTTTTTAAAAAAAACCTGCAAAGGTCATTTTTTAAATCATTGTTGCTTTTAAATGTATTTTTAACGTGTGTTTTTTAGCAGCATTACTCCGATTTTAAATTCATTCAAGCCACTCTGAGGGATGTGTAATCACTAGAAGAGCAGGATAGATTCAAATTAAAACAGGTTTCCCTGCCTGTAGACATTTTAATCCTTGCAGCAATCTTTGCAAGGGCAGGATAGGCTAGGTGGAGAAACAGCAGCCTATTTTGCAGGGTGTGAGGATGCAGCACCCATGTTTGCTCAGAGAGATTCTGAGTATAGAGATTTTAATCTGGATGCTGTACATCCACTGGCTCTCTACACCTCATGCCTTTCTCTCCAAAAAAGATTGCTGGGAAGGTGCTGAGAATTGTAGCTCACTGAGTGGTAAACTACAGTTCCCAGGATTCTTATAGGGGTGTGTGTTTTGACCGCCATACTGCTCCAACTCTTTTTATGTCATGTTGGTGTGCAGAACTTCAGCCAATGACTTTTTCATAACATACATAACTGTGTTATCCTCTTAAGGTCTTCTATTAATGGAACAATATCAGAGACTGGTTAAAAAATAACAACAAACCCATAGGGGGAAAATGGAGGTACAATCTGTAGAGAATTGGGGCTCACCCCTCCCAAACAAAGGGGAAAATTGGGTTGTTTGAAATTTAGACTCCATAATACAATACCATCCCTCAGCATCATCCCACAGCTTTTAGCTTAATTAATTATAATTATGATCAATTTTTTTAAATATCTGTTTTTGACTTTGTTACAATGATAATGTTTTGGTTTGGTTTTGTGTGGGGGTGTTTTGTTTTTTGTTTACCTCTAAGAGCTTCTATTTACAATCAAGTGGTACATCCTTGCTTCTGGTCACTCACTGCCTTCCGAAACCTGGAAGCTAGAAGTGTTGAATAATAGGTAGATAACCTTCTTTCAGGTTACTTCATATGGAACAAACTATGTACCCCTAGTTTTGTCATTAATCACCAACATCAACAAACTGTTGTAAACAGGAATAAAAGAAGAGAAAACAAACCACCTATATGCGTATGATTGTTCAGTCTCTTCTATTGTGTGGACAAAAGGGTTACTAATCTGCTTTTTCCAGGCAGCTCCACAACAAAAGTGGAGCAGAAGGGGGCGGGGACTGCTGTGATTCTGCTTTTGTCAAGGTCCTGAGCAAGAATTCGGAAGCGTATTTTCCATTCAATTTCATTATTTTATTTTAAGGATTTATAAAACGTCCTTCAAATATGTTTCTGGGGGACTTTCAAAAAACATAATAGCATCACAATAGAAATAACAGCAATTCATAAAGCAACAATTAGGACAACTAAACAAACACAGTATAAACCAATTGGGAAAATCCTGAGAAAATAAAAAGGTGGTTGTGTAATATAATATGGAAAGGTTGCCCTGTCTCACATTTATTCATTTTCATTTAAATTAATAACAAATGAATACCACCCCCTGATTCTATGCCTGCAGTTGCTAATAATGTTTAGGGTTGCGTTCTGCCTTGATTATGTACTGCAATAAATTCACAATTATACCATTATGTAACCCCAGTGTTTACAGGAAGTTGGTTTGATGTGCTATGGCAAACTCTTGTCCATGATCCGCCTCACTGACTATTTGCCAGGTGGCAGGTGCTTGATGAGCCCCCTGTTTACTTTTTACAGTCCCAGAAGGGCAAGAAAACCAGGAAAGCAAGCCCTTAATGCGTCATTATACATAGCTAGTAAGCTGAGCTTGATTTGGTTCATGTTTAGGCCGGAGCAAACTAATGTGTTCATTGCTTTTTAAAATATACAAACTTAACTTGATTCATGCCCATTCTTCAGCAATTCCCTTTCAACAGCCATTTAACACCCATAAATCTTGCAGCTGATGGTTTCCCCAACATGTAGATTCGGTGCTAGGAAAAGCTTAGATTCTGCCCTGCGTCCCATAAATTAATGCCACTGACTTATTGGATCAGTAATTGATCTCCAACACTATTCAGGATTATTCTGGGCACTTACAAACAGAACGTGAATATTACAGCCTTTCCCTTGTTTGTGTGCAGCATCTGGTATTTAAGAGATATATTGTTTCTGAACATGGAGGTTTGATTATTTGTTAAATGTATATCATATCTTTCTTCCACGGACCCCAAGGCAATATTTATAAAGCTTCCAGGCAGTCTCCTATCTGGGCACTGACCAATATCCATTTCTGCTTAGAAATGGATCATGCATTTGTCTAATGCTATCTGCTGAACACCTGCTGACTTCCTGCTTGCCACACAGCTTTGTGACTATACAACTAAACTAGTTCAAGGTTCTTGTCTTAATTTACAAAGCCCTTACCCCCTTGCACCCAGGATATAAACACCACCTTTATATCCAGCCCAATTACTAAGATTGTTGGGGGGAGTCTCTGTTGGTTGTCCCCCATGGCTCAGATGCATAGCTCATCATAACTACTAAAAGTGGTATACAAATGTCTGAAATAAATAATGAATTGTTCACCTAAGAATACAGTGGTACCTCGGGTTACAGACACTTCAGCTTACAGACACTTCAGCTTACAGACTCTGCTAACCCAGAAATAGTACCTCGGGTTAAGAACTTTGCTTCAGGATGATTTCAGAAATTGTGTGGCGTTGACACAGCAGCAGTGGGAGGCCCCATTAGCTAAAGTGGTGGACCTCCAGAACAAATTAAATACTTAACCCCAGGTACCACTGTATTTTCAGAATGCAACCGGTTTGGTACCTGACAACGTTGTCATGGGCTATTTGGATACAGAGGAATGGTGGGAGGAAGCAGCTGGGGAACCACCGAGGGAAGAAGGCTCAGAGCCCAGGAAGTGGTGATGGGACAACGATGAGTGGTCAGAGGGAGGAGGAAGTGTCAGAAGCTGAAGAGGTAGCAGGGTTTAGTGAGCAGACAGTATTTATGGCAGAGAGAAGTCCAGAAGCAGACGCTAAAGCAGGTGAGTTGGATGAGGGAGGCCAAGAGGCAGAGATGAATCAGGCTGGTGAAGGTGCACAGGTTTCTCCCCGTCCTGCTGCAACAAGCTCCCGTAGCTCCAGCCTGGTTTCCCAGAGCCAAGAGAGGCATGAAGAGGGTGATGGAGAAATTAGCGTCATACAGGCGCAGTCTCAGATTGCTTGGGGGAAACCCTGGAGACCCTTCAATCTCCACAGCTGCTTCATAAGGGCACCTACCAAACAAGAGCTGCTGTGCTTATTTGACCTAATACTCCTCTGCAGATCCTTTCCCCACCTAATAAAGAGTTCACTGTACTTACTTTGTTGCTCACCAGGGCAAGATAGGCCAACCCTGGCCTGACTGCACTGGTACCAATTAGGATTTTTTAAAGTACCAGAATGTATGTTGGAACAGTGTTTTGATAAATGGACTGTTGTCCACTTTTAAATTTACAGGATAGCCATGTTAGTCTGTTGTAGCAAAAACTAGAGTATTGTGGCACCTTAAATACTTGTAAATGCAATAAACTTTCATGAACTATTTACCAGATGCACAAAGATCCTGAATTGACAAGCATCACTACACATGAGGGAATTTAGAGGATTATTGTTTTAAGTATTATTGAAGGCTGTTTGATTTATAGTGCTTTTACTATTTTTGTTGTTGTTCAGAGTGGTTTGGTAAGCAATGTAGTAAGTAAGCAATATAACAAACAAAGAGTTGTGGGATGTGATCCCATCCACGCTTACAGCAAATACAATGGGGCTTATTTCTTAATATATATTTAAAAGGACTTCACAGTTAATAGACTAGCTGATTTATTTCTGCAATGCAGAGGGTTGGACTAGATGATCCTCAGGGTCCCTTCCAACTCTACAATTCTATGATTCTGTAACAGCCACAATCCTGTACATGTTTACTCAGAAGTAAATCAATACTAAACGGAGTCTACTCCAAAGTAAGCATGTACAGGATTGGAGCAAGGAACACAGTCGGATTTATTTCCAAGCGAATTTGCACAGAAGTGCAATGATAGCTGCAATCCTATGCACACCTCCCTAGGAATAAATACCATTAAACTCAGTGCCACTTTTTGCCGAGTAAGCTTTTTAAAATTTGCAGTGTCATTGTCTTCAGGGGCACCAACCCTAGTTAAGTTTATTCAGAAGTAGATCCCACTGCATAACGCCCAAACGTTAATGGGGTTTTTTTTTTGCCTCTTAGTAAACATAGGAATGTGCTGTGCTTTGAAAGTATCCCAAGTCTCTTAGTCAGGCATCCCCAACCCGCGGCCCTCCAGATGTTTTGGCCTACAACTCCCATGATCCCTAGCTAATAGGACCAGTGGTCAGGGATGATGGGAATTGTAGTCCAAAACATCTGGAGGGCCGAAGGTTGGGGGTGCCTGCTCTTAATTGATGCTGCAAACTGATTAACAGAGCGACTTCTCTGGAAATAAACGACGTAGTAATTTTTTACTCACTTAAGTGGGGGTTTAAGATACCAGAAAACGATTTGCTTTGATTTATATTAATTCCCTCTTTGCTTTCGTTTTGGCGAAGGGTTTGGATTAACTTTTAACATGCCTCTATAAGCCTATCGCCGACTCCTCGCATGCGCCGCCGCTTTCCGTTCTTCCCACGTTTGGGCTTCGTTTCCCCTTGTAAACGAGAGTTTAAAAGTATTGCTGGATGGCAAGAGAGCTGGGATTGGGCGAAAAGCTCCGACTCCGTTTCTCACAGCTCTTTCGATTGGAGAATACTTGTAGGGGCGGAGGGGCCCTCAGCTTGGCTTTTTGGTTCGTCGGTTGAGAGGAGCACTAGCTGCGGCGCGAACGGGAGTGTTAGAGCGGTTAGTGTGTTTGGGGTGAGCGGCGGGGAGGCGCGGGATGGCTGAAGTGGGGCAGGAGCGGAGAGAGACACGATGCAAACTGCTTGCTCCGTAGGGCGGGTTCACGGTGCTTTGCTAGGACAGAAAGGAAGGGGCTCCTGTTTGATTTTCATCTTTAAAAGTTAAGTTGGGGGGCGTCTAATTCAGATGACTAGGAGAGTAAAGATCCCCACTTATTATTACTATTACAGCGGGTTACAACCATTAAAACGCAATACTCAGCAGCAATGTAAAAGATCTTACAGCCACAGAAATCAGGTGGGTCCTCAAAAATATGCCCAAGCAGGCAAATATACAGGTTTACAACCAGCCCTCCTAGATTATTTTGGGGTGTGGGGTTGGAGGCAACCAACGTGTTGTGTTGCCTAGCAATTTGGGCTTGGGGGGAGTTGGGTTTAAGTCCCTTTTTAGCTAAAAGGAATCCTGGACCAGTCACTGTCTCTAAGACCACTCAACCTCACAGCTGTTTCAGGGATAAAAAGCGGGGTGGGGTGGTAAAACGGGTTCACCAGCCCTAGATACGTCCCTTGCTAGCATCTGCTCATAACAACTTGCCACAATTTATATTACTTTATTTCTCTCTACCCCTTCCCATGACATCCTTCCTGTTTTGACTATCCCTGCTACCTTTCCCATTGCGTAGCATACATTAGCCCCTGAAGAAAGGTAGGGGCCTTTTGGTTGAAATTCCTAGCTCTGTGTGATAGGATAAATGTAATAAATCATTTATATGTGCACTATCGTGTATGAAGCCTGTTACAAGTGCATAGTTTGCCATATCAGATTGGAAAATTGTTGGCTGCAGCACGGCTTGATTTCATGTGAATTTGGTTCTTAAACCACTTTCTTTGAGCACATGCATCTGTTTGTGAGGAAATAAAAATGGGCCACTATAGAACCGTTCATACACTTTCTCTGAACCTTTGGCTTTATGCTTCTGTTACCAAAAAGTAAAAAAGGTATATTTGGCACTACTGCAGGTGGTAGGAGTGAGCAACATGACTTCCTCTCCAAGAACACCCTCTGCCTCCAAAAGGTATGTCAAGGAACTGACTGCTTGATTTCCTCTTCATTTGTATTAAATATTATGAATATCTTTTCTTGAAGACCATCTGCCATTCCACACATAGAGGCAGAACATTGTATTGTAGCTTGGTACCTACCTACCCCTAAGACAGAGTTGTCCAACCTTTGTCAGTCCAAAGGCCACATTCCTTGTTGGCCAGCCCTTTAAGGGCTGCATGGGCCAGAAGCTGTGGCATAACCAAGGCTAATGTGGGTGTGGCTGCCCACATCACTCTTGTGTACACACGTGCAGATGACACAACCAATTTTTGTTTTTGTACTAATTTCCCCCCTTTTCCTTAAATGAGCAACACAAAGGAAAGTATCTGTATGGAGGACAAGGTGAGGAAATTCCCAAGAGCAGGTGGGAATTCAAATACCCTGCAATCCCCATGCATCTTGCAGGTGTTTCCTGCATATATATGCTGATGCATGAGTGTGGTGAAGTGGAAGAGCCAATTTTGGATGTAGAACAATGCCAATTTTGACACCTTTAATGTTTGGGTGTGCTTAGTCATGCCTTTGTCCAAAAAGGTTTCACAGAAGGCACGGGAAAGGTACCTTCTTTAGGAGAAATTGAGTTTCTCAAAAATCAAAGATGGATCACTGAGGGTCCTCTCCCAAGGAGCAATAATACCACTCAGTTTTTGTCTAGTGGGAAAGAAATTTTCAGAATCCTTTCCAGGTGTTCCATTTTCCCCAAAGGGAGCCTGCCAGTTTTGAGAAACTAGAGGTGGGATAGATTAAATTCAGGTCTAGATTTTGTGACCTGTGTGAAACCATTCTGTGTTCTTATGTTATTGCTAACTGCAAGAATTGAGGTTTGGTTGTCTTTATGACTTTGTAATAGAATTGTTCTTGTTATATTCAATCATGGTGTTCAGGTCAGCTGCCGGCCACGGCTCCCCCAAATCTCCTAGTTTCCCATCACCTCACCAGAATGATTGTACTCCTCTTCCTTCAATCAACGAACGTCTGGCCTTTCTCCGCCCTTCCCGGCAACTGCTGGAATACTACCGAAAGAAGATTGCAGACTTTGATGAAGAGCATGAGGAACTGGTCCAAAGGCTGGAGAAATATAAAGCATCACATGATGAGCAGGTATGGGAAAAGCAAAAGATGGGTGAATGGATCACTTTATCCGGTGGTTGGCAAAGCCAGGTATAGTATTTTGAATTAGGATTTAGTGTTTGCTGATATGCTTTGTTACTTGGTTTGCAAAGACAGTATTTGCCATCTTGGATTTTCTGGGAAATTCCAAGTGAGGAGTGTTGGTCCATTTTGAAAATACAAAGAGGTGTAAATTTGAATGGTGTGGGTCATGGCAGCAGCTGCCAGAGTTACCTATAGCTTTGGGAAGGACTCTTAATACTTAAGTTAAAGTATTGAGCAGTGAAGTCTTTGTGCTGCTCAGTTTTAAAACTATAAACCTGGGTTTGAGTGTCAAACCATTAGCCTCATCCTAAATAAAATGAATTCTAATATGGCAGCTATTAAACCAGTAGCTTATTTTATTGAAAACTAGTCAATCAACTATAGATGGGATGTAAGGGGCTGTACCTAATGTAGGGTCAGAAAGGCAAAATGGGGATTTTGCTGGTGTCCTGCCAGTGCCAGTGCCCAACAGCTTCTGTGACTGAACTAGCGGAGTTGGTGTTGGAGAATTCCAGAATGTTAGTTTTCAATAGTGGACCATCATATCATCCTGGAGTAACTTGGGTTGGGGCACAATAGTGCCTTGTCGCAGTGGTCCCACTCCTACTTCCAGGGTCACTACCAGGACTAGCATTGGGAAACTTATGTGGCCTCATAGCAATTGTGCTGCTGGGTTCCACAGTGTTCCGTTCTGTCTTTCTTACGATTTACTAGGTATATGAAACAGTTGCGAGTAGTAATCGGGGGATTTGGAGCAAAGGTTATTTCATCAGTACAGTATTTGGTTCCCAGTGAGCAATGAGAAACCCTTTCTCTGCTCTACCTTTGCTGTAACGGCTAGGTGATCAATAACAATATGCTTCCGTTTCCCCCCTGCAGCACAAATTACAATGGGAAATGCGTCAGCGAGAAGAAGAAATCTCCGAGCTGCAGAAGGCTCTGAGTGACATGCAGGTTTTCCTCTTTCAGGAGAGGGAGCACGTCTTGCGCCTTTATGCTGAGAACGACAGGCTGAAAATCAGGTTTGTTGCCTAAGTGGGAAGAGTGAAAAAACAGCCTGCAGAACAGAGGGGAGTGGCATGTCTTTGCCATTTCTTTTTAAAGTTACAGGGATTGAGATACTTGCTGTTCTCTCTCACATGAAGAGATCTGCAGGGAAGAATGTGGTGCATGCTTCCTATCCTAAGGTAGATGTTCTGCTTTCCAATCCCCTCTGCTGTTGTCCTAGAGTCTCGGGAAAAGGGCATGCAAAACAATAAAGACGGAAAACTCGCAAGACGGAAAACTTGCTAGACGAAAGAGTTTTCCATTTTGGAGGTGCTTCGCAAAACGAATCTCCTATGGGCTTGCTTCGCAAGACGAAAATGTCTTGCGAGTTCCTGTGGGGTTTTTTTCCTCCCCCCCCCCCTTTTTCTAAGCCGCTAAGCCGCTTATCAGCTGATCCGATAAGCCGCTAATAGCGCTAATCCATCAATGGGCTTGCTTCGCAAGACGAAAAAACCGCTAGACGAAGAGAATCACAGAACGGATTCTTTTCGTCTTGCGAGGCACCACTGTATTCCCACTTCTTGGATGTTTCCTGGGCTTCCACTAGTTGGCCTTAGGGGTGCACCAACTAGTGCCTTTGGGAACAGAAATAAGTCACTTTCCTTTAAACTGATTTCAGAGAGCTGGAGGATAGAAAGAAGATCCAGCATCTTTTGGCTTTACTGGGAACAGACAGTGGCGAAGTTACCTATTTCTGCAAGGAACCACCTCACAAGGTCAGAGACCTCTGTTAACCTACAAGACCTTTTTATTTCAGGTTCTTTCCAAACTCTTCTATGTTGCCTCTGTGAGATATAAAGTACATTAAAGGCATTGCCTTGGTGGTTCACAAAGCATATTAAGACAATAAAGTACAGCAGGATGTGACATGTAAAGTAACAATAGTAAACCATGACAGCAAAACAGTAAAGAATTACAGCAATATATAGTGAAATAGCTAAAGTAAATTTCTGGAGTGGAAATAACTATATGCCATGCTGCACAATCCTGTGAATGTCTTCTCAGAAGTAAGCCCTGCTGAGTTCAGCCTGCTTCTGGGTGAGTGTGCAAAGGATTGCACTCTAAATCACGAAGCAAAAGTAGGCTAACAGAACTGTCCTTCTAAAATCTGTAACTGTGGAATAGCCTTCACAAAGTAACCCATTAAGCAAAGCCTAATAAATATATTGTGATACTGTAAAAGTTTCCATTGGTCAGAGCCCACTTTGTCAGATATCTAGCTCAACAGATTGCAGTCTTTCCTTTTTTGAAATTGCTTATATGCTGTTATTCATTTCTTAATCTTCTGCTTTGCAAAAACTTAAGATGAAACAATGATAGCTGTAGCTATTCTGCCTATACCCACTTCAGGTATCTTAAAAATTGAAATTGATTAATAGGGATTAGGATCCTTAATTCCCTTACGGTGCATTTTGCTCATGGGATACTCCCATGGGGAGGTCATTTCTGACGGTTTCCCCCACATCCCCGGGTGCACTGTGAAAATCTGCTGCAGAAGGTTTAGAAATTGGTACTAGGGGCTGAAAGCCTGTCAGTAGGAAACCCCACTGCACTAAAGTTCTTCCTAAAAAGGGCAACTCGGGATCCAAGCCAGGTTATGACTGTAGTTAATATTGTTGCTATTACAATGGTACCTCAAAACTCGAAAGGCTCCGTTCTCAAACGTTTTGGCTCCCGAACAACAATAAGCTGGCAGTAAGTGCTCCGATTTTCTAATGTTCCCTAGAACACTAATGTCTTACATGGCTTCCGCTGTGCAAAAACCTAGCTGTTGGCCAGTCGGAAGCCGCGCCTGGGAACTTGAATGGTCTTCCGGAACGGATTACGTTCCAGTTCCAAGGTACCACTGTCTTAAGCAGTAATTGGTGTGTGTGTGTGTGTGTGTGTGTGTGTGTGTAGGGAAGTTTTAATATTTAATATTTTATTGTGTTGTTATATCTGCTCGAAGCCGCCCAGAATGGCTGGCTGCGGAAATCCAGTCAGTTGGGTGGGGTACTATTATTATTATTATTATTTATTAAAAGTGTGTGGACTTTATCCCATACCACTAAATCCAGTGCCTTACATAGTTACAAATTCCAGTGGGTTGTCTTTAAAAAGCAACTGTTATCTCTGCAAAAACAGCTACTTAAAACAGTCTACGCAAATGATTTCAACCAGCTGTCTACCATTATTTGTTCCGGAGGTTTGCTCGTTTTTGATTTTGCCAGCAAGTATACAAAGATGAGAAAGACACTTGTAACAAGGGGCTTGGTGTCCAGTTTCCTGATTCTGAGCACATTTACTTGGTTACTTCCACAAAAGGTTTTAGGAATGCTCAGGCCTAACAAGGACATGCTACTAGTGTGGGGGTTATAATGTCAGAGCAAGAGCTACAACCCTGATTTTTTGCATTAAACAGAAAAAGAAACTGACTCTGCAGGGCAGTAATGGTTTGCACATTCCTCCCAGGATGAAAAGACAGCACAATGGGTTGTAGCTCCACCTGTCTTCCAAAAGCAGGAAATGCACACAACATTGTAGGATGTAGGTGTGGCTTAGGCCTCCTCAACCCTAGTCAGTGTTCGGTGTTTGTCTGAGCAACACGCCCCACACCAAAAAAAAACCCCTTCTCCTTTCTGTCCCCCAACACTCCAGAGCACATCTGTGGAGCAGAAGGGAGAGAAAGGGAAAACTTCCGTTCTGTAAGCAGAAGCCTTTTCTGCGGCCAGATGGATATCATCCCCCTCTACCTAATTCTCTGCCTCTCTGAATTCTGTACATCTGAATGCATTCAGGAAGCTCTGACAGTGTTCACTTTGAAGCTGGCAAGCACAAGACAAGATTGTAATTGTTTCAGCTGCCGTTCTGTGCTTCGCTTGTGACTTCATGGAGCACTACAGATGGGTGCATACAGACCCAGTCCTGTACATTGCAGTGCTAAGGGAGCAACGCTTAGGACCCAGAACACAATCTTGGTAATCGGGGGCAAGCTGACTCCTAATTCTGAAGCCCAACTCCAGCAGTGAAACACCACCCATTTGGTGTTGTTGGGTGGCAGAACTAGATGAGACCTGTACACACAACATGGGTAGAAGTGCCCTTCTAGGAACTGGGCTGCTAGAGTAATAAAGCTGCAGGGAGAACCGAGCCACAGGTTCATGTTGCATTCTGGGATTCAGTCATGTGCCTATTTTACTTTGGAATTCCTTTCCCTCTAAGGCTTTTTGCATCGTGTTGCTACTGAAGCCTATCTCAAAAGCAGAGCAGAAAATAAACTCTCTTTGTCCTTGCAGGCCACTATACCTCAAAAGCTAATCAAGGGCAGGGATTCACATGATCGAAGTGGCAAGCATACTTCAAAAGCAGGTAAGTGAGAAGCTAAAAATTATTTCCATCAAAGAAGACATCTGAAGAGAGAGGCTATTGTGGGCGTGGGGGGGACATCTAAATAAAGGAGTGACATAGCTTTTCTTTACCAATTCAACTTTTATTTCTGCTCTAGGTATAAAACACTGTGCCACAAAACCAGCAGAGAATGGAGAAAAACCAGAAAATGAGGATAGATACAAGAAAGATGAGCAAACACTCTTATTGCAGGTAAGTGGCTTTGTGCAGCCTGGGTGGACTTCTGTTGCTTTTAGATCTCTAAAACCAAATAGTTCTTCCTCCGTGAAAAGTCAACTTTGCCAGTGATGGGCATGATTTTATGCACATTGCCATCCATTGAAATCAGGGGAGCAAGTCTGTGATAATCCCCTGTACCAGGGGTCAGCAACCTTTTTCAGCCGTGGGCCGGTCCACTGTCCCTCAGACCATGTGGTGGTCTGGACTATATTTTGGAGAGAGAAAATGAACGAATTCCTATGCCCCACAAATAACCCAGAGATGCATTTTAAATAAAAGCACACATTCTACTCATGTAAAAACACCAGGCAGGCCCCACAAATAACCCAGAGATGCATTTTAAATAAAAGGATACATTCTACTCATGTAAAAAAACATTGATTCCCGGACCGTCTGTGAGCCGGATTGAGAAGGCAGTTGGGCTGGATCTGGCCCCTAGGCCTTAGGTTGCCTACCCCTGCCCTGTACGATGGGCCATCCCCAGGGAGACAGAGACACCTTTGGGAGGTGAAAGGAAGAACTGCTCTGAACATTTCCTTTGACCCTGTGACCCTCCCCCAACTCTAGTGTACTTACTGCAAAAAAAAGTGGTAAGCCAACTCAGGTGGGCTTTTAGCCCTTCCTGTTCATTTCGTGAAGTGGTCCTCCCAGAGCTTTGCTCCAAAGTCCTGTCCCAACAGCGCCACCGGGAGGAGAGGAGAGGAAACATTCCTCCCATAAACTTTCTTCCGTTAACTTATCTTAGAACGCTAGCCCAGTGTTTCCCAACAGGTGTTCGGCGGCACACTAGTGTGCCGCCGAACATTGCCTTGTGTTCCGTGGGAGGGAGACGAGCGAGTCGGGCGGCGAGAGGCGGGGCGGCGGCGGCGAGCACACGCGGGGCGGCGAGCGAGCGAGCTCCCACATCCCATCGCCGCTCGCTTCAGCCGGCCTACTGGAGGAAGGCGCGAAAACCCGGCGGGCTTTTGGGTGGGCGCCAAGCAAGAAAGGCGGGAAGGCTCTGGTCCCTCCCCTCCCGGCGGGGCTCCCGCACGCACCTTTCTGCGCCGCCGCGTCCCGCCTGAGCAGCAACAGGAGGAGGAGGAGGGAGGCCAGCGCCGGCCGGGTCCCCCGGGGGAGCGGGCGCTCCGGGCTGCTCACCATACCCCGCGTCTCGGGCGCAGCAGCCGGCAGTCCGAATGCATCCCGAGCCGCGCTGCTCTCGCCTTGCCTCCTTCTTCGCGCCTCCTCCCGGCTCGCGCGCCGTCCCTGCGCGGATCCGTCCAGCCTCCGGCCGCCGCCGCCGCCCCCTCCTCTTCCTCTCCTTCCCCCACCCACCAACCCGCACGGCGCGCTCCCACCGCCCCCGATGGGCGCAACCACTTCCGGGTCCGCTGCAGCCGCCCCTTCCCCGCCTCCGGCAGCCGAAAGTCCCCCAGCGGAGCCCGTCTGGCCGCTCCCCCCGCTCCCTGCCCACCTCCCGGTGTTGAGGCGCCCTCTTTCGTTGCTTCGCGGGGAGGGAAAAAACTTTAACTTTTGTGCGTCCCTCCCGGCGTGACGCTGCGCGCTGACGTCACGGGGCGGGGCTTTAATGGTGGTGTGCCACGAGATTTTTTTCCGGTAAACAGGTGTGCCGTTGCCCAAAAACGTTTGGGAAACACTGCGCTAGCCAACAAGAAGTATATCATTGCTTAATTTTATTCATTAAATTTGTATCCCAACCTTCCTCCCGTAGGAGCCTAGGGCAGCAAACATCAGACTGTTAAAACAGCACAATTTAAAACAAATTATTAAAACATACTTAAAGCCATTCTAGAACATTAACCTTCCAGTGAGTTAAATGCAAAAGACTGCTTCCTGTGTTCATGTTTTTGTTCCTGTTGTCAGTCAGTAAGACATTCCTGTGGTGTTTGTTTTCAGGTATGTACTCTCAGGCATCTTAAAGCAATGCTGTAAATTTATTTGAGACGCTATTCTTTCTCTTTGCATATGATTTCATCACACTCAATTAAACATTGATCTTTGCTTTAAATTCTCAGAGCCAACAGTAAAAAGAGAGAGGCCAGAATATTCAGAGAAGAGTTGTCTGTTTTGCATTGGACTTCAAAAAATTTATATCTTTACTTAGGGTGGCTGATTGTGACAACACCCCCCACCCCACCCCACACTTGTAAGCCAGTGTAGCTGATCTATTAGCAACTCATTCATATGGTGATGAATCAAATGCATTTGAAGAAAAGGGAGGGAAATGGGCTAAATGGCTCCAGATCACTGGTTTGTCATATGACAATTGCAGTAATCATGGTCAGTGAATAGCATGATCATTGAATTAGTAAAGGAAGTTAAAAACAGAGTTCATTGATTTGGGTATTTAGCTGCTTTATTTCTCTTTCATTGTAGTGCTTGACTGCCCCAATCTATCTTACAATCTTTTAGCTTTCCAATTGGTTTTCAGTATTGCTTTTATATTCCAAGACTGACAGTTTGGGTAGGCATGGAACTTTTTATTGTGCAAAACCTAGAGTTTCAGAGTTATTTTTATAGCTGAATAAGGCTGCTTAAAGTTGCCTGTTAAAAAGCAAGAACAAGAACCTGACCGGGATTACTTTGCAAATGCATTTTTTTTACCAAATGACTTCCATAATAGTCTCACAACAGGAACAAAAAAATAATATCCATGCTAGCTCTTTCTAAGGTCCATCTAGTTCAGCATCAAATCTTCCATTGTGACAAAGAAATAAATGATGAGAAAGTTTATAAGGAGGGTATGAAGCCATTTTTCTGCTATTCTCCAGCATCTAGCTGCTCTGGACAGGTTTCTAAGAAGGTGGAAATCGCACTTCTGAACATTACGGCTCCCAGTTATTCTTTGTGCATAGAACAATGTTAGCTGTTCTGCCAGAGGAAAACATAACAGAAAATTCTACCCCCTTTTCTGTACTTGTTTAGGTTGAAGCTCTTCAAGCTCAGCTAGAGGAACAGGCCAAGCTGTCCAAGGAACAAACTGAAGCATTGCTGGAGGACAGACGAATCCGTATAGAAGAGTCTCTGGTCCAGCATCAGAGGGACCAGGAGAAGATCAAGGAGCTTACTCAGAAGTAAGTGCAAGAAGAATGTGTCTTTGCTTTCAGTCTGAATACAAATCATTTTATTCATGGTATTTTACTTACATTTCTGTCCCATCTTTTTTCATCGTGGAACCAATGGTGATGTACGTGTGGTTCTTAGGCAGTCGCCCACCTAGGTACTGACCAGACCCAGACCTACTTAGCTTCAGCAAGGTGGTCACTTCTTGTGCCTTCATAGCATATTGTGGGACCAATAAAAACAAACCTTACTGTGATGGGCAGAAGTGCTGGTCAACTGTATTAAGACAGTGCATGGACCTCCTATTGGCGTTGATTTGATACTGTGTGAAGTCACAGGGTACTGTGTGTCTCTCGTAGCAGGTATAAAGTGGCAAACATAACATGCGGTAGAAACCAGTCATACATTTGCACTGTCCTACTCCTTAGATATGAACTTGAACTCATTATATGCATGCATATAGATAGCTCTTGTCAGTAGAGCATCATATTTTTAATATGGTCCAGGGTTTGGGTCGCCACTCAGGTATGGAAGAGAAGCATGGCTCTGGGTGCTGGCTTTAATTTGAGGGAGGGTTCACAGCTCAGTTGTAAGGCACATCCTTTGCATACAAAAAAGGTCCCAGGTTAGATAACCGGATCTCCAACTAAAGGAACTTGTGTATGGTAAGTCTGATGAGCTGCTGACAGTCAGAATAGACAGTATTGAACTAGATGAACAAATGACTCCAATATAAGGTATGGATGAAAGATTCTAATATAAGACAGCCTCATTATGTTGAGGTCCCTCACAGTGGTTTCATGTGGGTCCAAAGCCAGGGACAGCTGCCCGTTGACAAAGTGAATTGCACTGTCAAGCCATTGATCCCCACCCCGATTTGTAACTGGGATAATGGAAGAGTTGGGGAAGAAACTGGTGACCGGTTCATTGCCATTCCTCTCTCCAGTTACCACAAAGTTCAGAACTTGCTGCACGAGAGCACCAGAGATTTTCTCCAGATGAAGTTTGACGCACGGGCAAATGAGAAATCCTGGATGGCAGAGAAGGACATGCTGCTGAGGAAGCTGGACAAAAGAAAAGGAGCACCCAAGTGGAGCAGGATCCAGCGGGACAGCAGCCGAGGTCGGGAGGACATCAAGAGAAGGCAGGACGGCGGCCGAGTGTCAGAGGACATCAATAGAAGCCAAGACAGCGGCCGGCGAGACAGTGGCCAAGGTTCAGGAGACATCAGGAGAAGGCAGGACAGTGGCCAGCAAGGCATCAGCCCTGGGAGGTGGGACAGCAGCCCGGAGCAGTGGGACAGCAGCCCGGAACAGTGGGAAAGCAGCCCAGAGCGGTGGGACAGCAGCCCGTACCGGTATTCTATTGGCAGAGTTTCTCCTGGCAGGAGGAAAATGCAAGACAGAGGTGCCAAGCACGTTTCGCAAGCAAAGCATGAATGCCGTAAACGATACTGTGCAGAGATTAAGGTAACAGGGACTGCTATAAACTAACTGTGCTTTCTGAAGGTTCAAACATATATTACCATGAAATGTCAACATCCCCTGGTGCCGTGGCACATTGAGATGTAGCCTATTATTATTTAATTTATAATTATTATGTTTTATTTATACCACACCCTCCCCAGCTAAGACTGGGCTCAGGGTGGCTAACACCAGGTATAAAAACAATTGATTAAAATACAACTTAAAAACAAGATTAAAATACAACATTTAAATTCAGCCTCATTTCAGTAGAAACTCAAATCAAAAACTTTTTGGGGATGAAAATGTCAAATCTTCACCAAGGCCAGCTATCCAGACTGGTCCTGCGTGGGCCCGAAAAAAGCCACTCCTGCCCTGCCAGTCATGTCTTCTTTTTCAATCCCCCGGTATCAAGAATAGCTTTTTCCTCACCACAGGAGGATATTGTGCTCAAGGCCTGATTGTGAACTTCCCAGAGGCATCTGCTTGGCCACTAAGAGAACAGAAAGGTGGATTAGATTAGCCTTTGTTCTGATCTAGTGCGGCTGTTCACCTGGTGATGTAAAAGTTTGTATAAGATCTGCATCCAGGTTGTTGATTGGGGCCGGTTATAGGGGACATAAGTCTCCCTTGTTACAGCAGCTCCACTGGCGACTGGGTCTGTTTCCAGGCACAGTTCAAAGTGCTGGTTATGACCTGTAAAGCTCTGCCTAACTTAGGTCCAGGCTGTCTGAAACAACGTATTTCCTCATATAAACTTGCCCAAGTTTTGAGATCTTCAGGGGAGGCCCTTCTCTTGATCATGCCACCCTCACAGATATGCTTGGTAAGGATGCAGGAAAGGGCCTTCTTGGTGGCTGCTCCCATATTTTGGAACTCCCTCCCTAAAGAAGCTAGACTGGCTCTCTCCTTGCTGTCTTTCCACCAGCAGGTGAAGACTTTCTTGTTCCAAAAGGCTTTTGGGAACTGATTGCTTTTAATGAAAGGGCTGGTCCTCTGTTGTTTTCATTGTAATTATTGGTATGTTTTTATAATTTTTATATATGTATCTAGTTTTAATTCTATCAATTTTTTAAAAATATTATGTTGTTAGCGCTTCTTATTTTTATCTGTAAGCTGCCTTCCCATCAGGGAAAAAGGCAGAGTATAAATAAACAAACAAACAAACAAACAAACAAATAATAAATTAATTCCTGACAGGTTGAGAGTGCCTCTTTCCTTCATTATCATTAGTAGTTCTGTAATTCATTCATTTATAGCATATCACTTGTCGCTGTTGTTGAAAGACTGAAAAAAATGGGTCTGTTTTAGTGTGTAGTGGAGGGGGAAAGGGGGTTAAGAATAGTCCACAGACACACAAATAGTTATCTGTGTTCATTGTCCAGGCAACATACACACAACACCAAACATAGTTCAGTTTGGTGCCCATTGTTCATTTGCTGCCCGTGCAAAGTTGACTTGTTGAATTCTAAAGTGTTGCAACTAGAGCATGTGAGCTAAAGTACTACTAGTGTCTCAAACCAGTTTAGCTTT
This sequence comes from Podarcis liolepis, assembly GCF_965112155.1. NCBI lineage: Eukaryota > Metazoa > Chordata > Lepidosauria > Squamata > Lacertidae > Podarcis > Podarcis liolepis. The sequence goes on along the minus strand of NC_139562.1, from coordinate 19,347,875 downwards.
AAAACAAGCACAGGGTGATCCTGCTAATGCCCTTCTTTGTCATAATAGGAGCCACTAACTATTCAGGGTGATCTAGTTGCCTTCATAGTGCTGTTTAGGAAGCAAGCAGTTCTGTATAAGGCCCCTCTCTGCTTTACAGCATTTCATAAGCCAAGGTTTATATATATATATATATATATATGTCTCAATCACAGAGGCTACAGGAGCGATTAACGCAGGAACAGCGGCTATCAAACATGTTCCGAGAGCAGTGCGTTTCCCTGGAAGAGCAGCTGGCTAAGATTCGAGAGGAAGGAGATGTAGGACGAGAGATCTTCAAGGTAATGCCTTGCCCTGCTGCTGTCAAGCTTAGCAAGCACTTTGGCATGCTGTGATAGTCTCCTCCATCCTCTTTATTGCAAGAGTTATTCACGGGATCTGTAATCATCTGTTTGCTTTCAAAAGGAACGCTCAGAAAAGATGGGGAAGCGCCTGCAGCTGATGACCCAGCGCTATGAGGCCTTGGAGAAACGGCGTTGCATGGAGGTGGAAGGCTTTAAGACAGACATCAAACAACTTCGGCAAAGTCTGAAGGAGGTAGAGCGACTGCTTTTCAAGGTAAGTGTTGTTATGACCAGGAGAAGGACAGGACTGAGATCCACTAGGGTGGAACCTAGACATGTATAAAAAACGCTGTGAAAATCCTTTTTTAAAAAACATTTTGAAAAATATATTGAATTTGCCATAGCTTGCTATCGCCATCTAGAGTCACATTTGTATAATGCACTTTACAACACTCTTAAAACATTTTGTTTGCAGTTGTGTAGTTGAGTCCTAGGTAGAATTGATTTTGAATGTTCAGACAGAGAATTCCTCTGGTGCAATATTCAGTTCTGTTACAAGGAAGAAAAATAAACAAACACTAGCCCACAACTAGAAATCCTGCTAACTGTGAATGGAGATGTTAAAAATTGATCTGGTATCCCTTTTGCTATAGTTTTGACTGGCCTTTTAATGAGTTTGTGGAACAGGGATTATTGGTTTGCTTTCGTTCTGTTATGCATTTTGTGTTCTCATTTTTTATTTTTATGTTGTGACCCATCCAGTTTTTAAAAACAGATAGAAAAATGGGGTGAGGGGAAGGCTTGGATGGCCACAAACCTTTTGGCAACCCAACAGGGAGACCCACAAAAGCAGTCAAGAAAGCATTTTTTTAACCCTATAAGTTTTTTGAAAATGACGACTTGCAGGAAGGGACAGCAGTAGCCAACAGACCCCAGGATAGCCAAACCACAATCTAGAGCAGGCTTCCTCAAACTCAGCCCTACAGCTCCCATGAGCCCTAGCTAGCTGGACCAGTGGTCCAGGATGATGGGAATTGTAGTCTCAAAACATCTGGAGTTTGAGGAAGCCTGATCTAGAGGATACCAGGTTGACTTAACCCTGCAATAGTCTAACCTGGAGATAACAAGAAATTACCACGGTGAGATCCAGCTTTTTTCGGGAAGCGTTGTAGTTGCCATACTAGCTGAAGCTGGAAAAATGGTTCTCCGACTCGGTGTTGCTACTATTTTTTAAAGGACTCTTCTTCCTTTGAGGACACAAAGAGTGCTAGACTAAGGTGGAAGATGCTTGTGTGGGACTATACAGGCATTTGATCCTGTCCATTATCTTCTTCATTTAGGGTGCCAATGCACCTTTTGAAAAATAATGGTCAAGTTGACTGAACCTTTATATATCCATCTGTTTTTGTTTCCCTCTCTAGGTGACGGCAACTGCGGGGCCAGAGCAAGACCTTGCAATTCTGCAGGAAGTTCGCCAGGGGAATAGGAGAACTAAAAAAATTCAAGGGGAATTGAAAAATTTAAAGTCAAAGATCTATGGGCTAGAAAATGAGCTCAGAGCCTGCTAATAAGAGACACGCCGGCCAACACCAGTGGCATATAGATAAAGGCCATTGTTGCAACAGCTTTCTCGTATCTTTATTTTGTGACACCACGTGGAGCTTACTGTGGCTCTAGGATGTAACTTTATACTCCAGGACTTAAGGAACCCATTAAACCTAATGTGAGGTTTGGAAGGAAACTCTCTTACTTTATTTTTATTTTTATTTTTTTACATGGGTTTAGAATTGGCTTCCTGCTTTTCTCAATGTCAGTTTATGCACAGATTGAGCTGGAGTCACTGGCTAAATTTTACGTTGCTCTTGCAGCTTGCAGGAATGTTTTCATCTGTTCTAAGAATGATGCAATATTCAGGCATCTCCAGAAACCAGCTCAAGTAGATCTCATACTATGTGTGTCAGTGGTTATTAAAAAGAGGGAAGCGACTTCCCTATGTCCCTCAGGAATTACTCTGTAATGGGTGGGTGACAGTTTGTTTGAAGAGAAGCCCTTGGTTACATCCACACTTGTGGGCAGTATTCAGCTAAATAGTTGCGCAAGCAGAACACCTTTTACTCACACAGCGGAACTCCACACACTTCCCGCATATGTGCGTGCCCTACACAATCTCCAAATCTGCTCTGTTGTGTTGCAGGGCAGGAAGAAAATTAAGAACCCCAAAGAATTTGCTTCCAAAGAAATGCGACTCGAGTCGGGTTGTACAAGTGCTGCTTCAGTTGTGGGTCTCGCTTAGGTTTTCTTACAGAATATCTTCTGCTGCAAGATACACACTTGAAGTGTTGTGAGGCAGCATCATTTGTCCCCTGCTATAGCATTAAACTTGACATTAATTTAACATTTCTCTTGGTATTTGTCACCAAGGCTTCCATTTCCTACCACCTCTGCAAGCCGAAATGCAAGTCTTAATGCAAGCAATTGCTTGCCTTTGACCAATATGTCACACTTGGTTACCATACTTTTTCCTAGAGGGAAGTGCTTTCCATGCAGGAAATATATAACCTTCCAAGTGATCCTATCTGAAGTCTTATCCCTTTTGAGGTTTCTGGTCTCCATTCTCTGTGGCTTTGTGTGGGTACTCAAAACAGCCATATCACAGTGCTGCTAATGTGTAAACGCTAACATGCACCTCCAGACAGAATTCACAACAAGAATCACTGCAGCTGGAAAGTCTGTTTGCGCCTCGTTGCTTTCTTTAAAGAAAGCCAGCAGTTATAGTAAGCAAGAAGCTGAGAATGCAAAACAGCAGGCAGGCAGATGGATTTTGTTTTCCCCCCCTTAGAAATCTGACACAGTAAGCAAGAGTAATGTAGATGAGACTGTTTGCACTGCAAATATTAAATGTGATGTGCTAGGTGCTCTTTGCCTGCACCGGTAACATAATAACATCAAAACTATATTCTCGTCTGGCTTGAACTGGATTGTAATGATTTGGACATGCTTACACACAACACCTTGAGGATCTCTGAAGAGCAACATGCCGTACAGTGATTGAACATGCCTTAGCCGTGTCTCTTTGTATTCTGTACCTTCTATGCTATACTTGTCGACTTATTCAAATTTTATAATAAAATTGGAGTTGAAACACTTCTAAATAGATTAATTAAAAACACAGTTGTGTTGTCCCTTACAGGAATATTGGGGGGGGGGGGCAATCTAGTCAGATGGGTGAGGTAGAGAACCTGTGGCCCTCTAGATGTTGGACTCCAGGTCCTATCAGTCTCGGCCAGCATGGCCAATGGTAAGAGATTATGGAAGTTGCAGTCCAGCAACATCTGGAGGGCTACAGGTTCTCATGTCTAGTTCTGTGATCCTTCGCAAGTGCCTGGCAATCAAACCTGCAGGTTGCATGGCAAAGTCAATAAAAGATTGCACTAGCCAGTGTTGCCCAATTTCCTCCAAAAGGTAGAGCCTATTCCCAGCTTTCCTTTCCCCCCCGATTGCGGATCTTCCAAATCCGCTTGCTTGAAAGATGATAGCAAGAATGCTTGTATATGATGAGATGAAGTCCTGAAATGCATTTGTACTTATGGTGGAAATGGAGATGAGGAAATGGGGGGAACAGGGCAGCTACCATGAAAAGAAAAGGCTAAGACTTCAAACATAAATTGGCTCACGCGCTGAACATATGTTGAGCCATTAGCGCAAGTGGATGTCTGTAGACAGCTGCCCCTAGGTGATTGGGATATGGGCATGTGCATCTAACGCTTAGCCATAAAGACATGTGTGGAGAACTGAAGGCCAAAGATATTAATTTCTATAATGCTGGAATATGGTAATATGTGAGTTTGACACTGGAGCTTCACCATATGAATGTGAAGATCACCATATCGGATCATGCTGGCATAGCATTACACAGCTTTTACGTCTTCAGTTGTTTCCTTCCCACTTTCCAACATACATTTTAAATATAACTAGCGCCACAGGAAGCTGCAGCATTGGCTGCTCTGCCTGGGAGCAGAAGCTCCAGTGTCTCAAGGCTTGTTCACTGGAGATGCCAAGACTAAACCTGGAGCTTCTCCAGTCTCCCTTTTTGCTATGAACCCTTGCCTAAAGTCTCTATCCATAAAGTTAATCTGAACGTAATTCCAGCCAATCCTTTATTTAATATTATACACACACACACATCCTGTTATCCATCTGCCCATAGGGGCTGCGGCAACCTGGGCAGATGGGTGGGGTATTATAGTTTTTATTATTATTCAGGCCACCCTTCTGAGTCTTTTATGATACTCTGCTTCAGGGTTAAAAAATAAGTCAGCCCCAGAGCAAGGGGCAAAGTTTTTGTGTATGTATCACCATTCTCACTAGATCACTTCTGAAGTTTATATATTCACACACATACATAATGTTTAGTATTACTATATTTCTGTGTTTTTTAGTTGTGCTAATGTGTATTTTCATGAATGTTATTGATATAAAATGTTATAATGGTCTGTTGACTGCAAATAAGGATTCGTGTTTTGTTGTAACATAAAAAAGCACTAGGGGGCGCAGTCCCTCTGTTGTATTAAGAGGAGCAAAGGAACTGCTCTTTTTCTGCTTATCCTATTATCGAACATAACATGTGTATGCACAGTGTGATTTCATTTGTAACTATTTTTAAACGTGTGTGTCTCTAGGTTCCTTGCAAGGCTTTCTCTAAGTCTTCCTGGAGCTTTTGAGAAACAGATTTAATTCCTTTTGACTTCCTACTCCAGCACAACGCGGGTTGGGGAGGAAGTCGTGCTGCGCTTCCTGGTCTGGGAAGACTGTTCATCTTGACAGCATCTCTTGTTGCTCGCTATCTGCGAGAGAGAGCAATCCAGGCGCCCATAATGCCCTGCTGGCCAATGTCCCATTTGTTTAAACTGCTGGATGGTTTTCTTATTGGGCCACAATGAAAGGAACTTCCTATCAGCCCCCAAATCAGCACAACATTCGCCACTTTAGAAAACCCAGATGCATCTCCAGATGTTGCAAGAGCACACTTGGATACACAAACCAATCCCACTGCCTGTTTTAACACATCAAAGCTTCTGCTAGCTAGGATAGTAGGTAGGGAAGAATTGCAATGCATTCTCTATTACTTTATGCCAGGAAGATGGTACAAAACCACTGCTGCAGTAACTTCTCTACATCCACATTCAGCTTCTGGAGTTATCTTCATGCTGTGAAGTTGGAGTATCTTCAGATAGTACTTTTCCCTACTCTGTGCTCTATGGGGAAAGGGTGAGTGAACTTCTTCCGGAAGGAGCCCAGTGCAACAACTTTTTTTAAAAAAAAAATTTATTTATTTTTTTAACTTTTTATTTTTTAATACATTTTTATTCAATACAAGTTAAAATACATACATAATCACAACAGAAGAAAATACAAAAGAGAAAACAAATACATCTATCCAAGGAAAAGGAATTAGAGAATATTTTGTCTCTTTTCATATTTACATTTATTTATACCTCTATAAAATGCTATTCATGATAACACAGTGAAATGAAATGTAAGATATCAGAATAAAGAAAAAGGGAACAAAAAGAGAATAAAAAAGTAAAAAAACAGGTCATATATGATTTATTTTTTAAATTAGATAAGTACTCACAATACATAGCCATTATTATAATTATTATTAATAATGTTTTATTATTAAGAAAATTAAACAGCTTCCATAAGGTTAAAGGTAAAGGACCCCTGAAAGATTAAGTCCAGTCAAAGGTGACTATGGGGTGCAGCACTCATTTCGCTTTCAGGCCAAGGGAGCTGGCATTTGTCCACAGACAGCTTTCCGGCTCATGTGGCCAGCATGACTAAACCGCTTTTGGCACGATGGAACACCGTTATGGAAGCCAGAGCACACGGAAACACCGTTTACCTTCCTGCCGCAAGATTACCTATTTATCTACTTGCACTAGTGTGCTTTCAAACTGCTAGGTTGACAGGAGCTGGGGACAGAGCAATGGGAGCTCACCCCGTCATGCGGATTCGAACTGCCAACCTTCTGATCGGCATGCCCAGGAGGCTTAGTGGTTTAGACCACAACGCCACCCGCATCCTGCTACAACTTCCATAAAGCTGAGGCTGAAGGAGTTGTGCAGTACGTTAAAAAAGCCCTGCTGGATCAGACCAAAGTTCCATCGATTCCAATATCCTTTTCTTACTGTGGGCAACCAGATGACTATGAGAAGCTTTCAACCAGGACCCAAGTGCAAGAGCAATTTCCCCCACTTGCAGTTCCCAGCGACTGGTATTCAGAGGCAACTTGCCTCTGATGCCATCCATAGATGTTTTGACACAGAAGAAGGGGAAACAATGGGCAAGGAAGTCTATCCCTCTGGAGAAGGAGCAACGTGGGACTAGAGGAACTTCCTCCAATGGCTGCACTGAGACCGCATCACTCACGGCAGGCTGCCCTCTAGTTTCCTTACTAGCACAGGAGAGAGCCAGTATGGAGTAGTGGTTAGAACGTCAGACTAAGACCTGGGGGACCAGGGTTCAAATCCCCCCTTGGCCATAAAGCTTACTGGGTGATAATGGGCCAGTCACCGTCTCTCAGCCTAAGCAACCTCAGACAGTTTTTTTGAGGCCATGTATACCATCTTGAGCAACTTGGAATAATAAATAAACCTGGAACAGATGTAAAGTGGGATAATTAGCCATTCAAGGAATAAAGCAGAATATATATCTAAATAAAATAAATAATAAATAAATATAGCGCCATGCTATTCACTTCCTTAGGTGTGGGCACCACTTTGCTCCTGTGAGTTTAGCATCTCAGTTCGAAACACAACCTGCTTTTAGAATACTTGAAGCACATGGCAAATGCAGCGCCTCATTTCGATAGCTGCCACTCCCCTGTTCTTTGAGACCAGCTTTTATTAATGTTTCACTATGCCTGTTCCTAAAGCAGGGCTTTGCAGCCTTTGGTTTTCTGTCCCACAATCACGTTTTAGTTCATGATACTCACAAAGCCAGGGAAGAAGCGCTGGGAACAAGGGTGAGGGGAGACCAGCAGACCTCCTGTTCACCAAGAGGCTGTTGTAGAGGGCAATCCATTCCATCTGCTGCCCCTGTGGATCCTACCACCCAAGGCAATTGCCTCACCCCTGCCTGAGTACAAAGTCCCTACATTCAAAGTCACCACATAAGGAGCTCGTGAGACAGTGTGCCATGTCTTGGGAGGGAAGAAGAGAGCCTGAGACTGGCCCATCCTCAGTTTATATCCTGCTACTGCTGTGTGATCTGTGACGTCAGATCGCTAGTGGGTTTTTCCAGAGCTGTGTGGACAAGGCTTAACTTACAGCTTGTTGCCAAGTAACTTGTCCAGGATGAATGGATTTAGGAGCCAGCATGTCCCCTCCTTCCCGTTCCAACCCCACCACTCCCCTAGAATGCCCACTTGGGGAAACTTACACTGGCATAAGATCTGCCAGTCCCAATGAGCAAGCTGAGCCAGCTGGGATGGGGTAGTTACACTGGTATATCCCAGCTAAGCCAGGATTTCGCCACCTGAGCCAAAGTTCCACCACATCCTAAGTCTTTCAGCCTAATGGTTCTGAGCTCAAGATTGCAGCCATAATCTCTGATCTTAGAAATACTTCACCAATACGCTGCAGCATTTGTTTTAATTTGCCCCAATTTGTTTGCCTTGCTAATTTATACATTTGGGGGGGGGAGGCTATATAAACCATTAAGTATATAACTGGGCTAATTGCTACTACACTGTGGATTGCACATTGTTGGTGCATTTTCGAACATGCAACTCTGTGTCTGCTGTAATGAGAACAGCCAAACCTCTATTCCCGCAAACAGGCTTGTGTGCTTTAAAGCTTGGGAGAGCAAGTGCCTTGAATCCATACAGGTGGGCAGCATCCATGTCAACAAGCCAAGCTTATTGAATACAATCAAATGATTGCATTTTAGTGTATTTCTTAGAGTTCAGGGATGTGAGGTTGACCTGGCTGCACCACGTCACCACATTGACAGAACCCACATGATTTACACAGGAGACGTCACCAAATCCACCACCAAATCACATTGAATCCATGGACTGAGCCATGAACATCATGAAGCCAGGGCCACCAGGAGCAGGTCTCTGGACCTGAGGTACGGCTCCTCTGGATTTTTACTAGGGAGATCCACAAAATCTCTAATCACATCAGTAGCCACAGACTGCTCCACAAAAACTGCAGATCCAGTGGTACATGGCACCACAGGGCACAGAAACATGAATCCAGAGCGCAGATCCCTGTGAACCTGTTTATGTTTTATGTATCTTCCCCCTCCAAATGAAACCCATAAAACCAAGGATTTGACTAAGGCTTCGTGGGGATCCCCTATGAAAATTCAGTGGATCCTCAAGGAATCGTTTCCTGGATCTGAAGGATAGAATCTGTGCTTTCTATGACTCAGGTCATGGGCACAAATGGGATGGGATGGCTGCTGTTCTTGGATGACCACATATTAAAAAACCACGAGGATCCATGAGTCAACTTATTTTTGTGTCATGCACCAAAAGCCATAAGATCCTTGATTTTTACAGCTCAGCCTGTGGAGACTGTTGTGACCTGTGATTTGGTGGTGGGGATAGTATCCCCTGTTTTGTTTTGTTTTGATCACGTGCATTCAAGAAGTTGACTTGTAGACGACTAAATCCTCCTTAGAGAAGACTTACTGAAATCAGTGGTTGTGTCCAACTTTTAGGTCCAATGATGTCCATGAGTCAACTCCGAGTAGGACGTAGCTGGTTGGATACAACCGGATCCGTGTTTGGGTTTGGTTCGATTTGCCGCTTTCAAGGTATATGGCGCGTCCTCAGCCAGAGACTGGCACGAAGGAATCTCGTTCCCCTCAGCCGGTGGGTTGGGTCGGCTGGGGCGGACAGGTGCAGGAAGGGAAAGAAGCGCCTCTGTAACCAGAGGAGGAGACGCGCGGGCTGCCCTCGGAGATCCCTCCTCCCTGGAGAGACAGCGGGTGTGGGTGTTGCGTTTGCGGGGAAAGAGAGAGAGAGTGAATGAAAAGGGAGAAGACAAGCGGGCTCAGTGCCTGGAAAGGAAGGCGGGAGAGGAGGGCGAAGAAAGGTGGGACGAGGGGACTGAAGAGGTGACTGTGGGGAGACAGAGCGCGCGGGAAGGGCCTGGACCGGCCACCCGAAGGAGAAGCGCGAAGGAAGGCACGGAGAAGAAGGTGGCTCCTGGGCTCAGGGAAGGCGGCGCGTCACAGGGCGAAGAGGCTCTCGCGGCGCCGCCGGGGACCTTACCGTCCGGGCTGCTGAGGGAGCAGGACCAGCCCCGTAGTAGTCCGTCCCCCCCGCCGCAACCGGACCTAGCGAGGGAGGGGCGACGACGGCAGCAGAAGTTGAATTTGGGCGGCCCCGCGGCGGTGTGAGGCGAGGCCACTCCGGCGACGCTGTTCCCGCCCGGCCGCGGGGAGGCGGCGGAACGAGAAGCGGCGGCGGCGGCGGGAGCAGCAGCATGGTCTTCCCCGGCGGCTTCGCCTGAGGCGGGATGAGGAGCCGCCCGTCGCAGCTGGGCAAGGTGCTGAGGAGGAGGTTCCGCCTCGTGCTGGTCTTCGGGGTGCTGGCCGTGGCGCTGTGCGCAGCCTACCTGGAGCTGGTGGTCTTGGCCGACGGCGGGGGACACCCCTTGAACCGCAGTGAGTGGAAAGGGGGTCGTTGGGGCTTAGGATTCCCACGCGAAGACTTCAGCCGAGTTTAAAGATCTTAGGAAACAGGCGGGCGTAACCGAGGCGAGAGTGTCTCTGAGCGTGTGCGGAGAGCCTTATCCCGCTCCTGGGGCTCGGGGGTTCCACTGGGGATTAGGGAGAAGGGAACGCGGCTTCCCAAGCAGATTCGGACTCAAGTGCTTCCATCCATTTCTTTTAGAACAGAGCCACAGTGTCTGGTCTGATGGGCGCAGAGGGAGACAGGTGAGCGTCGGGGAGCAAGGCAGACCGCGCAGCTTCTGCCGACCTCACAATGCTGCTCACTCTGAGGCAGATATCCTGCACGCGCCAGAGCTGCTGTTAGTGAGTTGGTTAAGGGCTGAGAAGTTTCCTGACCTAGAACCTAAAGGCCTAGACGAGAGGGTCAGGAGGGAAGCGCACCTCAGTTGTTATCCCAGGCAGAAGTGGCTGGCTACCTGGAGTGCTCATTCCAGAGATGGAGTCCTTCACGCTCCCTGACTCAATGGAAAGAGAGTCCATCCTACTTCTCTTCTAGCCAGAGAGAAAAACCATAAGCAGGGGCGTTCTTAAGGGTTGGCTGCATAGCGCCTCTTCTCCCGTGTGCTCCCTGGGCTACTCCTCCACTTCTTTGGGCCTTGGAGGAAGCCACTGGTGGGGTGCAAAAGGCAACAAAAAGCAAACTTTTTGAGTTTCTGATCCATGGTCTGGGGGCAGGGGGTGCCAATACATCTCCATGCCAAAGGCGCAAGGGATGGGAGGGCAGCATCCAGGCCCTTGCCAAGGGAGCCAAGGTATGCCTCTGACCATAAGGAATAGCCGTAGGGGAAGGTCCATGGTCAGTGTTAGAGTATCTACAGTACTTTCATAGAATCATAGAGTTGGAAGGGATCCTGAGGATCATCTAGTCCAACCCTCCAATGCAGGAATATGCAGCTGTCCCATACTGGGATCGAACCTGCAACCTTGGCATTATCAGTGCCACACTCTAACCAACTGAGCTATCCATGCTCAGGCTTTGGATGCAGAAGGTCCCAGGTTTATTCCTCCAACAGGGCTGGGACTGTCCTCTGCCTGCAACCCTGGAGAGCCGCTGCCAGGCAGTGTGGACAGTACTGAACTCGATGGACCACTGGTCTTACTCAGTCTAAGGGTTAGGGTTAAGCTCTGGATGTCTTAACCAAGCCACTATCTCTCGACCTCTGCCCTCAGTATCTGTAATAGTGTGTTAATAGTACAGACCAGTCCTATAGAGTTCTTGTAAGGACTGAGGCAAAGGCTGTGTTCACATTACTGGCTAAAAATGCAGCTAAGTTGCTCATTTCCTCAGTTTTGACCCAGCTTGTTATTTTTCTAAGAAATGACAGCATTGGTAGCAGGATAGATATGGATTGTGGCTAATGCCGTGTGCACACCGCTTCCCAAACAAGCGTTGGATGCAGAGTAAATAGGAGTGTGTACACAGCCAATGTATGTAAAATATTGAGCTCAGTAAGTATGTAAATACTAGCTTTATTATATGTGCTGGAACATTGCCTTTAGTCTCCGGACTAACCCATTTGGACAGGACTTGCAAAATTAAGGCTGAAAACCCTATGCCCACTTATCTGGGAGTAAACCCCTTTGAATTCAGCAGGACTCCTGAGTAGAACATGTGTAGGATTGCACTGTAAATTTAAAGATATCCTTGGGGTTAAAATGCACCTTTGGTGAATCTTTCTCCAAAGAAGCTGCCTAGAAATCATGGCTAGAGAGCATGCAATTAAAGACGCATCGAAGACATGGAGAACTGTAGCCAAAAACGTTTTGACTCTGCCCAAGGTTGGAGTTCTCTTCTTGGGAGCCAAATGTGCCTTTGGCTAAGGCTAAGCCTTCCTCCAGAAAGGGGCTGTAATTAAAACCTGCCAACTGAAGACAAGAGATGAATCCTTTCTCATCAGGCAGTGTGAAATTAGTAGGTCCGGAAGAGGCACGTGTTGACAGTTTAGCCATAGGATATAGCAGAGCATGCAGGGATGGTGATTACAATTTCAAACGTCCCACCACTCAGGACAACTAGAAGGATTTACTTACAGCTGGAATTGAAATGGGAGCATCCTATCTCCAAAGTAGGGGGAAATAGATGGTAATTTGCACCTCTCTCTTTTTCTCACATGCGCATCCAGAAATGTGGGTGTACTCAAATCTGACAGAATATAGTTGATTGATTCATGTTTGGTTATTTCATTTCTATGCTGCGGAATATATTAACAGTATGAGAGTTGCACAGAAAACCGAAGCAGCAACAGAGAGCTTAGAGAGAAAGTATTGCAAAAATACAGTTACATATAAAAACGTTACATTAATACAAAGTAACGTGTGTGTGTGTGTGTGTGTGTGTGTGTGTGTTTTAAAAGTTGCTTCATCCTTTCACACAGCCGCCCCTTTTCATGCATTGCAACCCTTTTAAAAATAGCAAAGCTACTATCGTAAAACACTAGGGAGTAAGCCCATTGGACACAGTGGGACTTATTTCTGGGCAACTAATTATGTGTAGGATTGTTCTGCGCAGCTGAACCCGGACAAATTTATTTTCTCCATTGGAACAAGGTTGTCTGAAGGCCATAAAGAGGGCACCATAAATTTGATAGATTCTGCTGCCTCCGGTGCACTTCAGACTACAGTGGTGCCTCGCAAGACGAAATTAATTCATTCCGCGAATTTTTTCTTCTAGCGAATTTTTCGTCTTGCGAAGCACGGTTTCCCATAGGAATGCATTGAAAATCAATTATTATTATTATTATTAATAATAATAATAATAATAATAATAAATCTTCGGGGACAACGAGATTACTTGACTGCTCCATAAAAACACTAATTAAACAATACAGTATAATACAGCAAGGGAGATTAGATGACTTTCAAAGTCCGGGCTTCCCATTCAGGGCCGAGATCGCTCTGGAGAAGAAGCTGTTCTTAAGACGGATTGTTCTTGTCTTCATCGACCTGTATCTCCGTCCCGACGGCAAAAGCTCGAAGAGACAGTGACCAGGATGCGATGGATCTTTTACTATGTACAGTGCCTTCCTATGGCACCTTGTGGCATAAATCTGCTCTAAGGTGGAGAGTGGGCAGCCAACAATGCTCTCTGCTGCCTTAACAACCCTGCACAACCCCATCCTGTCCTGGGTAGTACAGCTTATGTACCACACACATAAGCCATAAGTGAGCACGCTCTCAATGGCACAGTGATAGAAGGCAAGCAGCAGTTCCTATGCGTTTAATGCATTCCTATGGTCAAAAAAAGTCCAAACAAAGCCAAATTTGGTACAACAAGAGTTTATTAAGTGCTCTTTAAAGTCACACATACTGTAAAGAGCATTTCAAAATTCAAACCCAGATTTTTTTTAAAAAAACAGCAGAGTGGCCCAATGGTCACAGAAAATCATAAAAATGCAGAAAAAAACCCACAAGCTTCCAGATTCTTGCAAACCCCTCCCCAACTGTTCCCCCAGCCACCCAGCACACAGAAATTCAAATCCAGAATTTTTTTAAAAAAACTGCAGAGTGGCCCAATGGTCACAGAAAATCATAAAAATGCAGAAAAAAACACACAAGCTTCCAGATTCTTGCAAACCCCTTCCCAACACCAAGTCCTTGAATTCCAAACACCCCAACCCAAAATCCAAAACCCCCCCAAAAAGTTTTAAAAGCTTAACTTACCAAATGGCTGCAAAAGAAGTTTTGGAAAAGCTTCAAAAATCACCAAAGTCTTTAAAAACCTCAAAAAAGGCTACTATGTACACTGCGTTCTATGAGTTGCTCCTCGAAGTCAAGCCGCAACTGTATTCACGGTGTTAAGAAAAAGGAAACAAACTTGCAAGACGTTTTCGTCTTGCGAAGCAAGCCCATAGGGAAATTCGTCTTGCGAAACAGCTCAAAAACGGAAAACCCTTTCGTCTAGCGAGTTTTCCGTCTTGCGAGGCATTCGTCTTGCGGGGCACCACTGTATCTGCCAAAACCAGCTTGCTAGAAATCTGGTTATAATGTAAATTCATCATCCTTTAGACTTAGTCAGATGGCCTAAGGTGGATCCTAATGACAGTTTTCCTGGGTTTTTTCAATCTTCATCATGAAGAGGAAGAAAAAATGGTGGTGGCTTAATCGGAGCTTGTCCATACTGTTATTTAATGTGGGCCTTCCTTACATTACCACATTTTTTGTCTATAAGATGCCCCCATGTATAAGACGCCCCCTATTTTTGGGGACTCCAATTTAAGAAAATGGGGGGAGATACTATCCGTGTATAAGATGAGCCCGGATTTTGAACATGATTTTAGAGTAAAAAAAACATAGTCTTATACATGGAAAAGTATGGTAATTCTCTGTTAGATGTTCTCCTCCAAATCATTGCATTCTTACACTTTCCCTTCCTTCAGTCTGGAGTTTCTCATACCAGGGATACTCTGGAAAGGAGAGGGTAGGAGCATCTGGATTGAGGGAGGGGGAAATGTGGGAAGGCAGAGATTTGGAAAAGAACATTGTATGGACAGTGGAGAATTAATGGAGGTACGGATATGGATGAGAGCTCAGTGATCTTGAGTTGAAACGTCAGATACTGAATTGCTCTAATGAATGGTTCACAATGTATTTATGTATTTATATCGTAGGCCAACTCCACATTGCAAAAGTGGGTTGACTGAATGTAGATTAACATGTGGATTGATCACAATTTGTTTCATAAACCAGTAATTCAAATCATGAACCATGTACCTTTCATTCAGTGTTCCTTGATAAAGTTCTCTTACAATGGGGGGGAACTGGTGGACACAATTAACCCTTTTGCATCTGATAAAGCAGACTGTAGTCCACAAAAGCCTAAACTGGTAATAAATTTGCAAAAAGGTGCTCCCAGCTACCCTTTTGGCAATTGTAAAAATTTTACGTTTTTTGCACAGCTGTCAGCTTGGCTACCAGTTAAAACGAGAGCCAGTGAGGTATAATGGTTAAGAACGGTGGACTCGTAATCTGGTGAACCAAGTTCTCATCCTGACGCATCCTGAGGAAGGGAAAGGAGATTGTGAGTCGCTTTGAGACTCCTTAGGGTTGTGATCAAGCAGGATATCAAATCCAAAATCAAAATCCATGAGATTATACTATTGGTTGTGGCATAAGAAGAGTGTGTGCTGTATTTATTTACATATTCACATTGTGTGGCAGCAGATAACCTTGTTGCATTTACATCAAAGGTTAGCAGCGAACTGTAGCTCAGTAGCAAGTGAGAAACGTATTACCAATTATCTAATCCAAAAAAGAAGGTGAAGGAGATTGAGGTTCTCCAAACATTTGAATTCTGCACTGATTGTGCCTTGGTGAGAATGGGTTCGAGGATTACTATTTCAAGCTCTATTAGGGTTATATAAGGGCAAACCATGATGGCTTAAAGAAAATTACAACCAAAATATATTTTGGGAAATGTACACTTTTAAATTGCAATATGTTATCCTCTAGGTACGTGACAAAAACTAGAGGAAAATTAACTTGTGTGTTTAGTTTATGATTGAGAGGGGGGTTTTTTAGTGGCTTGTGGAGGTAAACTTTGAGACTGCCAGTGCTACCTTACTACCAATAAAAAAATCTATTTTGAGTTGTAGTAATGAAAAATAAATACTTTTTATTTTATAACTCAGTAAAATTTCCACCTTCTACAGGTACAGGCATGCTCTATGTTTGTTTTCTGCTAAAAAGAGCTGGTCTCAGGCTGAAGGAGACAGAGGATGTTAGGAGTGGAGTTCTTCCAGCGTTTTATTCATTCTCCTTTATTTTTGTTAAATCTTTCTTTATAGTCTCCCAGGTGGAAAACCTAGTGACAACACATAATTGGGTAACAGCCAGCATTTATAACATTGCCTTTGCTGATGCAATAGCCTCCTTCTGCGTTTGTTGTTCTGCATCCCAAAGGTAGATTTTTCTCCAGTAATTTTCCAGAGCTGGAAGTCAGTCTATAGATCATTATTTCCATCTCTGTTTGCAACAGAACACTCACTGTTTAACTTTCTCTGGAACGTACTTATGGCACATGGGATGCGTGGGATCCCAGCAGGCTCCCCCCCCCCCTCAAAAAAAGCTTGGTGCTAGCGTTCACAGCATTACTCTGGATTTTTTACTCCTGTTAACGGAGGAATCCGAGGGCTCCCTTGGGCAAAAAACAAAGACACCAACCAGGACAATTTGGAGCAAAAGAGCAGCCTGTAGGCTTGGCCTTTATTGGAAACTGTGGTGACAAGACTCCCATCCACAACAAGATGAAGCAAAATGGAAGCCCAGAACAAAAGAAGACCCCAACTTTTATTAGTTACTAATCCCCCAAACTACACCCCTAAGACTACATCACAACTACATCACAAAAAGGAGGGGTTGAGGGAGGAGTTGTGGAGGTAACCTGAGTATCTTGTCACCTGGCTGGTTCCTCCTTTTCCCCCTCCCCATGAGTACTTTCCAGGTGACAAAGGGGAGTTTGCAGTTTCCTGCCCCCAGAGGGAAGAGCTGATCATTGTCCTTTGTTCCAGTCTGTGCTGAATCCACTCCCATATGCAAGTTCTTTGTGACCTTGATGGTCTTCTGTCTAGGACCATCAGGGTTGGCATAGCAACTGGGCAGGGCTCCTGTGTATGTGTTGATATGCTCAAGGGATTGTGGCTGCCCTGTATCAAACCATCCCCATTTTGTAGTCCTTCCTACATGGAGTAAAATAAAAGTGGAACGGTGCAGATCCAATGTATGGTTGATTTTCTATGAATTTATAACAGAAGCGTAGCGTACGTAGTGTGTGTGTGTGTGTGTGTGTGTGTGTGTGTGTGTGTGAAGTTTGTACAAAATGAATGATGGGGGGGGGGTTCCTGTGACACTCTGGATTATATTCTACTATGGCATTCCTACTTCCACTCACACAAACACCAAAAGACTGAAATATTTACTTCTAATGGCTTTTGTAAGTGTTCTGCAGCATCTGCAATGGGGTCAACTCATTACTGCTTCACATTTAACATTATGGAATAAGGGGAAGGATCCCATTATGAATTGATAAACTGTTTCATTGGTCCATGAATATCAGAACCAAAATTCCATTCTTCCACCTGGCTACCAAATGTGCCAGACCTCTAGCAAACACAGAAGGCCCAAGGGAGAGGCGAAGTTGTGACTCATATGCACAAGACCAGTATCCAGCCAGTATCTTCTTATTGTAATAATAAAAATAAATAATCCATATTTTAAAATTGGGTTTGCCACTAGGAAATACTGGCGAGGGAGCAGGCATCTGTTCCCTAGTGAGAAAAGATGGGTCTCTATGCCAGGTTTGGGGAGCATGAGAACTGCCTACAGCCCGGGTGCAAGAGGGCATGTAAAGCCTGCTGAATCAATTGCGATCGAAAGGCTGGGATTTTTTTAAAAAGAGCTGTGTTTATCTGCCAAATTCCCTATTTGATTTTTCAGTTTAAGATTGCTATCTCAAATATCTTTCTTCAGATCTATTTGCTTGTGAGAACTTGTCTTAATGAGTCTTGTGTAGCTACACCTTCCTCCTATGCTTGGTCCTGGATGACTCAGCACTTCTGCTGGAGAAGGTTGGACTGTTTGTATACATATGGAAAAGTTCAAACTCTTAATGCAAGTGTAAGAAGCCTGAAAGAATTGCTACCTCCACCCATTAAACACACCAGATACTGCCGCCTGAGGAGTATTTTGAGGAGCCTGAAATGAATTTGGTCAAAAACAAGAAGCTCTTCTCATATGTTATATTACAGTTATATTTGCATTTAAAAAGCACACCTGCAACCTGCATTGAGCAAAAATGTATGTCTCCCTGACAAATCTGAGGAATTTCATCTGCACGACTGTCAGTGCTCAGAATGATTTGCAATAATCACTTGGCTTGTACTCAGTCCTGTCAAACAGGTAATATTATTTGCATATTTCAGGAATGGGGATGGAGTGGGCAACCTGGCATTTGAACCCAGGCTGTCTTTCCTAAGGCCGTAGTCACTAGATCCCCTGACTCATCCAAATAGTGCCTAATTTGGGCCTAATTGAAAAATGCCAAACATCTCTGTACAACTTTTGTCTTAATGATTGGAGACTTGGGGCCACTCCAAATTTCTTCATGGAAACTGAAGAACTGTTGTGTAATCTGCAATTAGATTGTCACGTGTGATGGTTATGAGTTTGGGTACCTCACTACATGTTGATTAGCAGGAAAAATACAGCCCATCACAGTTTTTCTGCAAAGCCCCCCCATAATAAAATTGGTGCATATGCTTTTGTCACACATGACAACCAATAGATATTGCCTGTTGTTGCCTATGCAGAAGTGCTTTCCATTGTAGCTACTGTATGTGTAGGGACATAATGGGACAAACCATGGTTGCAAAGGTTCTAGCTTCAACGTTCTCTCCCTGCTTGAACATAAAGTCCCCCATACTGTCTAAGATTTATTTTAATCATTATTTACATCAGCATCAGTGTGAACATGGCGAAAGCAATCTAGGATTGTCTTCGTAGCCATCAAAACCAAGGATCAATGTGGGTTTACAAACCATGGTTAGGGGCAAGCCCTGATTAGCTTTAACCATGATTGTAATAGAGGGGAAGGGAAACATTTCAATGTGAAAGGGATATGGAAAGCCACATGCAAAATACATGCCTTTGTGTGCTTTAGGTTCCTTCTGTGCAGATTAACATCCTAGGAAACAATCGGAGGGTTGTGCGCCCATCCAAAGAGCCTCGGGGGTAAACTGTGTTGTCAGCAAAATGACAGAAAAGAAAAGGGCCCCTGTCCAAACCTGCTCTCTTCCATCTTTCCACATCTTGTTTCCCTGCATTTTTTATAAGGTATGTGCTATATTTCTCTCTGGCCTGTGACACTCTGAGTATTGCCAAACTTAAGCATAGTGGCAGCTCACCTACAATACAGTCGCACCCAGTATGCAAGTCAGTCTGTGGACTCTGTTACGAAGAAAACAAGAGCACATCAGAAAGAGTGCTAATGACTCTTCTAAAGGACCCCGGGGGCTTTCTCACCCTCGAAGCAGAGCTTAATCACTGCTAACACTAAATGTTTTTATGAACTTACTTGCTAGCGCTTCCAATACCCTAAGGTAAAATAGTTTACAGGTTTCACAAAGGCAGAGATAGCCTTTTCCTTTCTAGGTCTTTGTCCTCATCTGTATCATCTCATATCCCCAGAGTATATTGTTATGAGTTTGGGGAGAAGGCAGACCCCCCCATAATCTCTACAGTCAGTGGTTAGAATTTGAGCAAACTCATAAATTCTGGCCAGTTCTTCACCCACTTCCCACAATCCTTTCAGTTGCAAAGAGACATTTCGCTCTTTGCAGTCTAAAGGTAAATACAGTTTAAGGCAGTGATTCTCAAACTTTTTTTCCTCCTGGACCACACTTTCAGAATAAAATTTTACTTGTGCCATTCAGAATTCTTTATTGGTAAGAAACACATTGGAAAACAGAGCAAGAAACAACAACTAGCAGTGCTTGCACACACACCACACTTTTCTGCTTGATGGGCCTGTGACAGCTACTTTACATTTTCATTGTGTACATGCAGTGGCCCTGTGCAATCTCTCTTTTATTTTAGTCAAAATAAAAAAGTTCCTTCCAGTAGCACCTTAAAGACCAACTAAGTTAGTTCTTGGTATGAGCTTTTGTGTGCATGCACACTTCTTCAGATATTTTAGTGTGCCTGTTTTGTAAGGGTCCCCTTCCAAACACACAAAATCGTGGGTTGTTGTTTTTTCAATTTCAAGAAAATCCAACACGGACTAAAACTTTTGGCCTTTCACATCAGGGCGCGGGGCGCCTTAAATGTGCTTCATTGAGTTGCACCCAGCAAATGTGCACAGAGCTGCACCCAGCAGCCTTGTAGTACAGGTTGAATTACGATAGAACCCTCCCAGTAGCTACTAAAAGTGAACGAAGTGGAAGTACAGTTGTTCATTCACACAGCCTGCTGTGGTAGATGAGAGTGCAAAAAAAGCAGCAAAAATAATAATAATCCCACTTGTGTAATATTTTCCAGGACATATTATTTCCATCCACTCAAAGACAGTTTTAGGGTAGTACAACCAGTGCTGTTGCACTGGCCACTGTCCTGCAAGGGGTGCCCAAAAATGCCGTAGAATGGACCACGAAATCCTCCTCCCCAATTTTTTTGCGTTGCACAGGGTGCCACTGGAATTTGAGAACCCAAAGCCTGTCACTGCTCCACTTGTGGCCCTTTAACAAAATGTAAACCCCATGACTCTGGGGAATTTGATGAATTAGTGCTTGCATGCTGCACAGGTGACTGGGAACATCTCTGGAGAGTGATGATGTGTGTTAGGTTCACATTTATTTCCACAAGCAAGTTCAGGCAGGAGGATGGCATAGATTGGGTTGGTTTTTACTTACACTGCCGCTTTAACTCTAAGACTGAAGGCATGTGCCGGGCAAGGGTTGTCTGGGCATGTGAATGGGTGGGGATTAAAAAAAAAAAGTGGTTGGTGTCCTCCCCCCCCCCCCCCGCATGCTTCTTGGTATTTATCATGGCCTTGTTTCCCACACTCTTAAATAAACAGCAAAAGTGCTTGTGGAGTTTTTATTTTGATGATTTACACAAGGTCTACCAAGAAAGCTAAGAAGGAGCGACTCAGGGGGGCGGGGCGGAACCAGAATTAATAGGATGAGGCTTTTTAAATTTTATTTGGCAAGCATTATGAATCAATGGCTCCAGGCAAAACTTGTCCTCGCTTTGTTCTCTCTGGAAAGTGAGAACAACCCAAAGGTTTTTTTTTATCAAGACTTACTTATTATATATTTTTATTTTATTCCATTTATATCCCACCTTTCCTCCAAGGAGTTTGAGGTGGTTTCTATCGTTCTCTTCCCCATTTTTATCCTCACGCCAACCCTGTGAAATATGTTAGGCTGAAGAGTGAGTGACTGGCCCTTTATCCAGGCATTTAACTCAGCATTGTAGAGTGGTGGCTAAACATAGCCATGTTCATGTAACTTGGTTTGAAGTGAAGCCCCTTCCAATACACCAGGCACCCCCAAACTTGGCCCTCCAGCTGTTTTGGGACTACAACTCCCATCATCCCTAGCTAACAGGACCAGTGGTCAGGGATGATGGGAATTGCTGGAGGGCCGAGTTTGGAGATGCCTGCAATACACCTTGAACACAGGATGTTGTGCCCACTGTGTGCACAGGTAAGACTAGCCCATAAACCTCCTCATGCCCTCCAACATTTCTCTGATGAAAATAGGGATGTCTTAAGGAAAAGCGGAGGGACGCGGGTGGCGTTGTGGGTTAAACCACAGAGCCTAGGACTTGCCGATCAGAAGGTCGGCGGTTCGAATCCCCGCGACGGGGTGAGCTCCTGTTGCTCGGTCCCTGCTCCTGCCAACCTAGGAGTTCGAAAGCACTTCAAAGTGCAAGTAGATAAATAGGTACCGCTCTGGCGGGAAGGTAAACGGCGTTTCCGTGCGCTGCTCTGGTTCGCCAGAAGTGGCTTAGTCATGCTGGCCACATGACCCGGAAGCTGTACGCTGGCTCCCTTGGCCAATACAACGAGATGAGCGCCGCAACCCCAGAGTCGGTCACGACTGGACCTAATGGTCAGGGGTCCCTTTACCTTTATAAGGAAAAGCCGGGTGAAATCAGAAACTGGGGCAGCTTCACCCAGCCAGATGGGTGGGGCATAAATAAATTATTATTATTATTATTATTATTATTTAATTTCTGTAAATCCAGGACTGTCCCTGGCAAATAGGAACACTTGGAGGGTCTGATGCCTGAAACCCTCCTCACACATTATTTCTAATTGTGGGTAGATCATCTGGACCCCTCTTGTCTTTCTGTCTTATACTGAGGTCTTAGTCTACACATAAGAATGACTTTCTTATGTTAAGTAGTAAGCAGGGAACTGCCATGACATGAGGCCACCACATTGCTGAAACTAAGCAGGGCCAGGGCTGATCAGTGCCTGCAGGGGTGACTGCTCACCTACACTTTCTTAGGTTGCATGGCATGTAATAAGATAAAGAGTAAATGAATGAATGTTTGTTTTTACTATAAATATACTATACTAGGATCGCCTTTGGACTTCCATACCCAGTCCTGTGCTTTTTAACTGTAGACTAGAAGAGCCATGGTTGAAATCACTGGCAGGAAGTGCCTTGAAGTCTTTGTCTAGTGGGCTTCATTCCAGATTTCACACAGGCCAGCTTGAAGGCTCAGATCCTGCCAGCCCATTGGAATACTGTCTGCTTTGGCACTCCCTTGGGACTCTGTTTGCTGCCCAGATGCAACACTGTGCCTGGGGGAATGGAACAGAGTAGTTCTGGACAGCCAGATCCCATGTATGACAACATCTTAGAAGCTCTGCAAAATTCCACAAAGTGGCCTTGTTCCAGATTTCCTACCACAGCCAAGCTCCAATGTGGTGCTCAGATGGATCAGTCCTTAAATAAATAATAGTCAAAGCAGGTGTGAATATGAATGAAACATGAAGAGACAGAGGTTAAAATTGATTAATGTCCGTTGGGTGAAGCATCAGGCTGTGTGTGGCAGAGCATTAAAAACAGTATGAGTAAGTTTCTTGAAAAACATTGAGACCTTACATACGTTTGAAAGATTACTTACAGAAATGTAAGTTGGAGGCACCCCCATCTTCATCTTGCAAACTTGCGAAAGGATCTTCACATGATCTGCTTTTCAAGTTTTTATTTATTATTATTGATTGTCACAGTCCCAGGGTCCCAGACCCCCTCGGTGGTCATCCAGCCATCTTTTGCTTTTTTCAGGCACAGACTGGCCTTCCTTCTCGATCTTACCAGAAGAGAGAAGACCTGCTCTTCAAAGGGAGGGAGGGGGCGAAAGAAATGAACCCATATAGCACCCTTTGTTGTTTTGTCATGTCCGACTCTTTGTGACCACATGGACCAGAGCATGCCAGGCACTCCTGTCTTCCACTGCCTCCCGCAGTTTGGTCAAACTCACGTTGGTAGCTTCGAGAACACTGTCCAACTATCTCATCCGCTGTCGTCCCCTTCTCTTTGTGTCCTCAGTCTTTCCCAACTGAGGGTCTTTTCCAGGGAGTCTTTTCCTGGGAGCACTCAGCAGTTACAATAACCTCATTTCCTGCCTCCCTAGGAGGCTTACAAGCAATGAGGAGGTTTATGGGTTAGTCTGGATCTTAGCAGCCCCTTTCCAGCCCCACATTTCCTCAGGTGCAGCTATCCTGGCTGGTTGGGCTCCTGTGATGAAGCAGCCCACTGACCGGCTTCTTTACCACACCGGTGATTAGGCAGACAGCTGTATCTTCTGTTTCTGTTTCTTTTTAGGACAAATAAGGAGCCACAGCAGTACTGGATTAGTATGACTGTTGATAGCTTTTGAACTGAGTATGTGTCTGTTTTTTTGAGGGTGGAGGCACCTTTATTACAGGGGATGGAAATAGGAATTGGATAGGCTAGTTCAGAGAAAGAAGATGCGACATTAAAGATATTCCAGTCCTCTCCTCCCTTTCCTTGGTAATCCTGCCAACTGGCCCATATAGATCTTTGTTTTAACATTTGTTTTGGATGCTCTTGTTGTTAGAAGCTGCCTTAAGTTTTGGGGAGGTGGTATATAGATAATTGTTCTAAATCCATGAAAAAATGAAAAAAATGCTGTCGTGTTCAATCAACCCCCTATCTCTTGACACTTCACCTTGTTGCACAAAAGGCAGAGCAAGGAAATCCCATAATTACATGTAGAGCAGGCCAATCAGATATGACAACTTCTTGACGGAGTTGGATTGCCTGGGGCTTATCTGTACCCCCTGGGACTGCTAAGTCATCTTCCTGCAGGGTTGAAAGAACCCTGTACATTTTTAAAGTACAGTCATACCTTGGTTGTCGAACGTCCTGGAACTCGGACGTTTTGGCTCCCAAATGCCGCAAACCCGAAAGTATTGTTCCGGTTTGGGAATGTTTTTTTGGAACCCGA
Source organism: Podarcis liolepis (assembly GCF_965112155.1). Taxonomy (NCBI): domain Eukaryota; kingdom Metazoa; phylum Chordata; class Lepidosauria; order Squamata; family Lacertidae; genus Podarcis; species Podarcis liolepis. The sequence continues at coordinate 19,323,819 of NC_139562.1, read as the reverse complement.
ACATCCGACGGGGCTTCCGCAGCTTCCAACGGGCTGCCAATCAGAAGCCTCACTTTGGTTTTCGAACATTTTCCAAGTTGAACGGACTTCCGAAACGGATTCTGTTCGACTTCCAAGATACGACTGTATTTAGAGGGAGGGGGTTATTGGTTTGTTTTGCTTTTGCTTTATTATGTATTTGGTATTTTCATTTGGTATTTTTATGTTGTGAACCATTATTCGGTGCTCTTCGGGTGAACATCAGCAGACAAATTTAATGAATAAAGTTTATAAACTTAATATATAAACTTAATATTTGAGTATACTGACTGTGAAACTTGAATCAGAATATTTGTGCAGTGCAAAAAGTGTGACAAATAAAACATATATAGATAATAAACAGGTCAAGGAGTTAAAACTTATTGTTGAAAGTATAGTATACACAGTGCAAACCCAGGTTTGTTGCTGTGCAATGCTTAAAATGGCCCCGAGACCTGCTTCAGGCACAGAGAATGCAAGCTTGTTTCCTTACTTTGTGGTTGTGGAAGTAGATTTATATTTAGCCGGGCAGTCTGTGGGCCTTGCGGGCGGCTCGAAGAAAGAAATAATCTCTCCCAATCATTACCTCACATTGCCTAGCTTCCCAGAGCGTTTAAGCTGCCTGGGTGGAAAACTGGGTGATAAATTTAGATGAGATATTTCTTGCCAAGAGCCATGTATCTGACCCGGCCCGGCCTGGTAAGACAGAAAGGGAGAACGACATAAGATCTCCTCTCAGAAAGGAGCTCAAAGTTCTCCAAGTCTTCCATGTTTCCAAATGGAAAAAAGAGAGTGCCTTTCTCAAGGACATTAAGAGTCCCATAGGAAAGCCCTTGGGAAGAGATTACTGCAGTGGTAGCCTTGTGTTTATAGTGGAATGGCCAAGCTATATCTGTCTTGCATAGCATGGAGTAAATACCTTCTCCATTGAGCTCCCTAAGTATGCCAGCAGGCAGCTGATATGCTTATGTGTGGAATGCTATAGGGCTTTCCTAAAAGAAACCTGACACAGATATAAAGGCCTGCAGTGGCTGTCCTGAACTTCCAAATATTTGGGAGAGGGAAAATAAAATGTAAGGAATCCCAGAGAGCAAAGTACAGTACCTGGATTCCCTCCTTTCTCGCACACCGTAGCCTTGTTTGCACATCACTTTAAACCATAATTGAAAGCCTGGAACAAACCTTGGCTATAGCTCATGTTGTTGTTATTGTTTAGTCATTTAGTCGTGTCCGACTCTTCATGACACCATGGACCAGAGCATGCCAGGCACTCCTGTCTTCCACTGCCTCCTGCAGTTTGGTCAGACTCATGCTGGTAGCTTCGAGAACACTGTCCAACCATCTCGTCCTCTGTCGTTCCTTTTTCCTTGTGCCCTCAGTCTTTCCCAACATCAGGGTCTTTTCCAGGGAGTCTTCTCTTCTCATGAAGTGGCCAAAGTATTGGAGCCTCAGCTTCAGGATCTGTCCTTCCAGTGAGCATAGCTCATAGTTTGGAGCAAAACAAGACACGAGCCTGGGAAATGCTAAGGCAAACCATGGTTTATCTCCCAGTAGCATGGGAGGTAGGGAGGAGCAAGGTGGCCATGATTTCCTCCCTGCACAGTGCATGTTCACCTTTAAACCATATTTAAGCATAACTATGGTTTAAAGTGATGTGCTAACTTCACCACTAATATGGGCGTTAGCTTTCAGGGAATTTCAAATGGGGATATGTTCTTAGAGGAAAGATGTATTTCTCCATACCAGCACAGTAGCTCCATTTCATAAGCTTGTATTCAATGAATTTGTATTCATAAATGCATATGCACCCCTGCACAGCTGATTTTCAGTCTGTAAAAAGGGATGTTTCATGGATCTCCCATGAAATATGTAGTTTGACCTATGGCATAAACCTTGTTCTTATAGTTTTCAGTTGCAGCTGTTTGGGAACACTAGTTTCTGTTCTGTCTCTTCCTCCATCTTGTCACTCAGTATTCGTTTCCATATGGCATATGGGACCTGCTTAGTCTTGGGCATACCATATGAAAACCCTCCTACCAGCCATGTCTTATTATTGCCTGTGAAGTGCTTGACTGACACAGGCACACTCCTCCCCCCACCTCTTTCTCAGTCTCAGGCAAGCAGCACTTATCAAGCTCTTGATGGGTGCCAGATGTAACTAATGGGCTGTGTTCAACTTTGTGGAGGTCTGTTGTACGTATTTAAAACTTGAGTCCATTAACATTCGCCCTTGAACATATGCATGTGGACTCATCCCTGCCCTCCAATAACAGAGTTTACAGATGGTTTTTACTGTCCCTGATATTTTTTGCTACTTTAAATAATCCCTTTTTTGTTTGAAAGCCAGCTGTGCAGTCCTTTATGCCAGAGCCAAACTCGCTGATGGGTGCAAGTGCAAGGGTGTGGTCTACTAGTCAGAGCAAAGGGATGGATGCCAACACTCCCAGCAGTCTATATTTGGCTTGGCCAGCAATGCGTTGTGGGATTTTAAAGGAAGCCAGTTTACCTCACTCTGGCTGAGCAAGGTTTTTTTTTGGGGGGGGGATGTGTTTTTTAAAAAATAAATATGTACTTGTTCATTCTTGGAAGATGCTGTGTTTTAATCTATGCTTAAAAAATGTGAAAGTTTCTTAAGCACAAGGGGACAGAATCGGTTGATGATGGACTGAAGAGATTCCACGTTAGACAGTAGGGAGCAGATGTTCTAAGACCCTCAACACTGTTGATAGTTTCTGGTTCCTCAACTTCAGTGGTTGAGAAATTACTCAAATATTAGCTGTGATGTCTGTAAAATATCTTTTAAAAAGCTACAGAATTTACCAGCTTCTTGGCCTTTATGAGCCTTCAGTCATACAACATGAAATGAAAACAATGAAAAGCTCATTTTTCAAAGGTACACATGTTTACCATGGAAACCTTTAAAGGGTGACTGCAATATGTGTAAGGATGTAAGAAGACAGGGATTTCCGTTACAACCTGCCATCATCACAGTTAGAACTGCTTCTGTTCTGCTGCAGTTCTGTTTCCAGCAAATACTGCATTGCTCATTTCATTGACTGCTATTTATCCTAATTTATGTTATGAATTTAATGCAATTAATGATGTAATTTTTTCTCACATCATTTCTTTTAGTGCAAAGACCATTCATTTCAATATTTGTTTTAGTGCAAAGAACATTCATTTTAATAATAACATCAAACATTAAAAATTTCCCTATACAGAGCGGCCTACAGATGTCTTGTAAAAGTCAGTTGTTTATTTCCTCGACATCTGACAAGAGCGCATTCCACAGGGTGGGTGCGGCTACTGAGAAGATCTTCTTCCTGGTTCCCTGTAATGAGGGAACCATTGCTCCTCTGCCTGGTTCACACTGAGGGAACCGCTACAAAGCCTCAGAGCTGGACCTCAGTGTCCAGGCTGAACGATGGGGGCGGAGACGCTCCTTCAGGTATACAGGGCTGAAACCATTTAGGGCTTTAAAGGTCAACACTAACACTTTGAATTGTGCTAGGAAACATACTGGGAGCCAATGTTGATTTTTAGGACTGGTGTTATATGGCCCTGGCAGCCATTCCCAGTCATCAGTCTGGCAGCCGTATTCTGGAGTAGTTGATTTCTGAGTCATCTTCAAAGTAGAGCACATTACAGTAGTCCAAGTGCTAGATGCAATTGAAATGTGGGGAGTTACATTTTGTTTGTGGACTGGAAAGAACAGCAAGAGTGACTAATAATTGGTACTGTACTTGCTGGATTCAGTTCCATTCCGGACATGGCACGAATAAGCATTGTTTCCACTTCCATTGGAATTCTCCAACATCCCTAGGGATGTGCCACCAAGGCCCACACAATGGAGCTCTTTGAGTATGTGGATACTTTTTGTTGTTCAGACTCTATGTCACTTCATTTTTTGATAGCTTGTGGCATTTAAGATTTGTGCTTGTAAGAGACAATACAAGTGAACCACAAGGAAAAATACACACAACATCCTCTTAAAGATGCCAGTGAACAAAGAGTTGGAACTATAAGCAGAAAGAGGCAGAAAATCTGAAAAACCCAGTGTAGACATGACGTTGTTCATATGCATACTTCCACAGAAATGGTTCCTAAAACTTTTCATTGGAGGCAAACATTACATATGAGCTAGTCCTTAAAGAAGTGTGCTACTTGTTGCTTTGCTAGACATGCATCTGTCTGGCCAGATAATAGCTTCTCCTTCCCAGTTGCAGCACCATGCAATTTTCATTCTAATTAACTAAGGAAAATCCTTTCATTTTCTTTGATGGAGACCAAGGGAGGAACCGTTAGGGTATTTATAACATGAAAAGACATAAAAATATCATTTTTCCAGTTTTCGTCCCAGACATTCTAATCTAAAACCAGAACCCTACAGTAGTTTTATACCATAATGATTTTTTAAAAAAACAAAAAACTACCGAAGTTCTGTTTGTTGCACTCCTTTGGAATACTCAAATCTGTGCTCCAGTGGCTGGGATTGTACTGTGGAGAAGTGCCCCCCCCCCCCACACTGCTGTGTATGTTTGTAATGGAAGTCTGAGGTGACCACAAGATTTGCCTTGTACCTGCAGCATTTGGAAGAAGCCTAATCTGTTTTGGATCTGCTTGTGTCATTTCATTCAGATTCATTCTGATCTGTTAAATCTAAAGCTCTGTTTTACACACACTATAATGGGTGACAACTTTTTTCCTTTTCACATAAGTGGATGAAATTTGTAGGTAAAGGAGCACCCCTGCCCCAAAGTAAATTAATTACCGGTAATCAGGCAGATGCATTTGGGGGTTTTTGTGTAGAGAACCTTTCAATTGTTCGTTTGTTTAAAGAAAAGTCTTTCAGCTTAAAAAAATAAATAAATTCTGAAGGAAGGATTCCAACCCCTAATCTCTCAAGCTTTGGGTGCTTCTCCAGTCAGTCTGGTTTAATTTCTCAGAAAAAGAAAGTGGGTAATGCATTTATTTTTTTGGAAAAGCTGAGACCAGAGAACAACTCAGAAGCTTGGGGGGGGGGGTCTCTGATCCACTTTAAGATGCCTTGAGACACTTTGTCAACAGCACAATCCAACTCAGCAATGTGAGATCATGACTCAAATCACCCTGGCTCACCTTGCTCTTTGGGCTACACACTGAGCCAATGAACACCTCTAGTATTTAAAGGGAGCTTTAATATTTGCATTTGGGCACAGTAGGGGGGGGGGAGCACGGTCGGAATTGCAAATGTATCTGTTTGGCTTTGTATTTTAAAATCCTTCATAATTGTCATTATTTGCAATTTATTTCTGCTCTTAGTAATAATAAAAAGTGAAAATCTTTCTCTTTGGACATTGGAGACAGGACAAGGATGATGGTACCATTATGACATTTGCAATGTTCATTTCCAATTTCTTTATAAAGAAATCTGCCCTTTAGCATCTGTACATAATTCATATTAAACACTTGCCTATGTTATCAACTTATGGTGTTTTTCTTCTACGTTTCCCCATTCTTCAGTGCTTGTTTGGATTATGTCTGCTGTGATCTGTTTGCATAACAAGGCAAGCAATGAATAAGAAAACAGAAGTAGTAATTTTGCAGCTGTGTATACCAAAGTGAAATAACCTCCGGGAACCTTATTGTGCTTATGGTTTGCACAACCAGCCCAGCAAACTGACCTAGTGGGTGCAGTTTTCCAGTTCAAATACCACAACAGCCTGGCAGAGGCAGAAGGTCCACACGCAAGCTACCTTTTGCATTGAATATGCTGAGCAATTGTAACAAAAGTCTGCCTTGAAGGTAAACTTGCAAGATTAGCAGCTTTTCTTGTGAAAAGTCTCCAGCAAACACCTATTCTCTTTTTGCTCTGTGTAGTCCAGAGTTGCAGGAAAGACGACTTTCATGTACAGGCATTGATAGGTCTGAAACAGCAAGTAGCAAATGACCCATGATCATCTTGACTTGCCAACTTACTTGATACTTCACAAAATCACCTTTTATAAGAAGAGCACTGAGCATAATGACTTCTTGTGCCAAAAGCAGTGTGTCCAACTTCGTCTCGTTTGACATTGAGACTTTGACTCTGAGTTGACTTATTGTTGTTGGCAGGTTGACCAGCAAGTCTGACGCTATTTGAGACACATGAATGTATTAGTTCTACGCATCACTAGCCCTGAGCAGTGAATTAAAACCAAAAAAATCCAGCAGTAGAGCTGAATTTTCATTTTCAGCTCAGATAATTCAGCACTATCAATTGTTTTAAGAAAAGGAAACAGCTGGAGTGTTTTACAAATCCACACTACATACAGTGGTGCCCCGCAAGACGAATGCCTCGCAAGACGGAAAACTCGCTAGACGAAAGAGTTTTCCGTTTTGGAGGTGCTTCGCAAAACGAATTTCCTATGGGCTTGCTTCGCAAGACGACAATGTCTTGCGAGTTCCTGCTGGGTTTTTTCCTCCCCCCCCTTTTTCTAAGCCGCTAAGCTGCTTATCAGCTGATCTGATCAGCAGATAAGCCGCTAATAGCGCTAATCCGCTAATCCGTCAATGGGCTTGCTTCGCAAGACGAAAAAACCGCTAGACGAAGAGAATCACAGAACGGATTCTTTTCGTCTTGCGAGGCACCACTGTACAGGTTTTGTAGCCTCAAGTATGTTTTGTTTTCAAGAATGAAGATGGCTTGGCGTGAGAAAAATATTGCAAGAACAAATATTTATTGCATTGTTACTTAGCAGAATCTATGCACTGCTTGATTAAAGTAAAACCTCTAAGGAGTTTGTAAGAATTAGTAAAATTTATTTGTTTGTTTATTGCTCATTGTTCACCATAAGGTCCCAGGGCAGGATACAGCCTTAAAAACAATATTGAAAACAATTAAAAACAACTTACAACCATAAAAATAAGGTGTGTTAAAATTATAAATAGAAGAGTTAAAAACAATTAAAAAGATAATTACAATTAACAGAAAAAAGAATAAGACACATCAACATCAATGTTTCTGGATAGCCTTGCCTAAGCAAAAATGTTTTAAGCAGGCACTGAAAAGAGTATAGTGAAGGCTATTTATTTTCCTTTATTACCATAGGAATGCAGAATGCTTGTGCATGTAAGGGACATTCCACCCATTAAATGTACTAGAAATATTTTATTTGAAGTGGTCACAAATGTGCCAAGGAAAAAAAACCATTTCTGGGTCCTGTGAATATGTAGCAAACTTGCTCACAGCATCATGTGTTTGGGCATGGCCCACAGCCTTTTCAGACCAGAATTTGGAACCTATAAAATTGCAATAAAACCAAATGAGGGTGGAGAGACCAACTGTTCTCTAGGTTTGACCATTTATGCATGCCAGACCATTAGTAAGAAGAGTTGCTGCCAAAATCCTCACGAGAAGTTCAGTCTGGAATAGTACCTTCATCATAATCACCACATTATAAGAAGGGGGGGGGGGACCGGCTGTGTAAACGAGTTTTTAAATGCTCCAACTGCGGTTTCTTTCAACTGGGGTGACTGTGGACCGTGGGCTATAAAGGGTTAATGAGAAATCTCAGCTCCTGAGGTTCTTTCTTTCACATTTTTGTCTGTAGGCAAAGTAGGTTGGTTGGTTGGTTGGTTGCTAGGTGTGTGCATAGCATACTTCTGGCTGTGGTACAGTGAACATAGGCTTGGACTGTGGGCAAGTGAGCTGGCAACTTAGGAACCAGGGGCGATAGGGCTAAGTGAATAGTCAAAATCAAAGAGCAAGACAGGAGGCAGAACCAAGGCACCAATGAGGAGGCAAGTCCAAAGTGCTAGCCAGATGTTGAGACAGAGCGATGCAGAAATCACTTGTTGCTCAAGTACTATGGAGGATTTGGTGGGTGTGAAAGAAGTCCTTTAAAAAGTAATCTATCCTGACACTTTCAGCATTTGGCTTCCATGTATGTCCATGAGTTCTAGTGTTAGGAAAGAGGGAGTAAAACTTTTCTATATCAACTTTCTCCACACCTTTCATAATTTTATAATCATGTAAGTGTGAGCTGTGAAAATAGGCTCCAGTCCTGTTCTTCTTTGTCTGCAGGCTCAGACACTTGTTCGGCAATTCCCTTCATGCGCACTCCAAAGCAGGGGGCGGGGGAGTTAAAAAGTGCAGACTTGAATCTTGCAGGGAGTAAAAAACAAAACATTTTGCTCCAGTGTACTGAAACAAAAGTTTTGTGGATCTCATTGACTCTTAACGTTGCTTTATCTGATTATAATTGGGCTGTACTAGGACCTGGGAAACCAGAGTTCAAATCCCCCCTCAGCCATGATGATGTCCATTGGCTGACGTTGGACCAGTCAGTATCTCTCAACCTATCTTACCTCCCAGGGTTGTTGGGAAGATTAACATGGTGAAGGAGAGAAGTTTGCATGCCACCTTGATCTTCTTGTAGGAAAGGTGGGATATAAATGTAGTAATGAAATTAAATATAGACAGTAGGTGGCAGTAACAGGGCCTCTTCTGAGGTATTGCAAATGCCCTTAAATTCTAAGAAGTGTTGCTGGAATGGGAGCTGTGTTCAAATCTTGTATGACTTGGCTATGGCCAAGAACTCTCATTACCAGTGCAGTCAGTCAATGGTGAGGGGGACGATACCAGTATTAAGATGTTGTAAAGGCATTCAGGATATTGGGCTGTCAGTGGGAAGCAGGCAGAAGGACAACAAACTAAGCTTTAATGAAACAAGCCATGGTTTGCTTGGTCATCTGTGCGGCAACTCATGATTTGTTCTCGACAAACCACAGTTTAGCATTGCATGCAAACCTGACCACTGTGTGCATCCATGTGGTTTTAAAAACAAAAAAGGAGACTGGAATGCATGTATAGGGAAGATTGGGGGCCACAAACAATAAATCTAGTGTTCTGTATAATATCTGAAAAGTACTGCAGTCTTTCTCTGAAGGGAGGTGTGACCTTTTGCTGCTGAATGTGTACCTCTTGTTTGTTTTTTTAATAAAAAAAAAAAGAGTTTCACTCTAGGACGGTCTGGGTCCAGATGGTTAGATATCAAAGGTATGTGTAAGGGAATGTATTGTATGGTTGGCTGTTCTTGATATATTGTTAATCTGTTTTCCAGATGCCACTCTTATAGTACAGCAGGACCCCTAGGCTGTTTAGGCTAGTTACTTCCTGGGTCGGACCATGGGACAGATGCCAATATGTCAAACCTTGAATGTGACTTGTGTGACTTCGGGAGGGGTGGGGAGGTGAAGAGAGAGACTGACAACACTTTAATGGCTAAGTGAAAAATGTAGCTGTTTCTTGTGTTCACAAAGGATTTATTGCAATGTAGAGATTAACAGTAGAGATTTTAAGGAGGCTGTGATTTCCGACCTATCCTCTTCTCAAACAGCACTGTTTCCATCCTGCTACGATTTGGCTTCCACTAAAACCTATGTTACCTGTCCCACTGTCCACTACAGCCAAAACCAGTGTAATTAACTGCATAATTTCAGTGCATTTCAGTGGAAGGGAAATGTGGAAAACAACACTATTATTTATGTAATAGTTGCCAACTAAAGAAGCAACTCTAGTGAATATGGCTTGTGTTCGCTTGCAGGATTTCTGTTCCTGACCTCGGATGAACGTGCAAATTGCAGCAATTTCCACTTCCAGAGGAATTCTCCCACATCCTTAATTAACACTGTCCATTTAAATCTGCTGCTGAATCAGGAGACTCAATAGCTGCAGCCATTCCTACCGATTTCCCCCTCTGGTCCTGTTATCTGCCTCTGTTCCCCTGCTGCAGAATGCCTAAGGGTGAACGGTCCCAAACATTTCTGCAGAAAGTTTCAATTGGTCATTCAAATTTAGGGTGAAGCAGTGAGTCAGAATCTAGGAGAAGCAATCTAAGGTATAAACAGATAAGGAACATGTGTCACAGTACAGCACAGAGTTGAAAGTATTGCCTGCCAGCCTTAGAAGCATCCTCTTTCTGGTCCTTCATTTAAAGTTTCTGGGAAGCTGCATAAATCAGGCTGATATGACACATCTCCCAGTGAAAGCTGGAAGTGAGGGCAAGTCAGTGAAGTACATTTGCGTTTTTCCATATGATGAGCCAGCACTGAACTAGCTCAAGTGTGCAGAACTGGGTCCTGTACTTCTGTAGACTTAACTGTAATCAAAGTGGAAAAACTTGAGCTGTTACTGTCTGAGAACCAAACTAAAAAAGAAAGAAAAGTCGTAATTGAGGTTTGATTCTCTGACTTCCAAATCAGCTCACACTGCATAATAGAATGCCGTTTCTAGAAATGGATTGCTGCTTAATGAATCTCATTGCAGTTTTGGCCTTACGCAGTTGAATGCTCTATCCAAACCTGATTACGAAAATTTGAACTGAGATTTGAACACATTCTTTTAATTATGCAGTAGTTTGTAGACACGTGCATACGTTCAACATAGATACCTTTGTTTCTATTGAAAATTAGTAGATGAAATTAGCAAAGTCTTGCCACTGTGTATTTGTTCCCCCTTCTTTTTGGAAAGTCAGTACATCAGGTCTACTGTCATGTGTGCTGTTAATATGGAGGCCTAAGCCGCAGAAGGAAAAACCTAAAAGAAGCAATAGCTCTGTGAACAATGCATATTGGGGCTGTCTTCTGTCAGCCAGTGCTGTAGGAAAGGGAGTAGCCTAGAAAGGTGTATGGGGACAGTTCCCACACCCAGTGGAACTGCAACCTACAGAGGAAACTGCTAAAGAAGGTAGACAGCTCAGCCGTCAAAGGTATGCCTTCCATGCTGAGAGTTGCAACATTAAAGGATATGACTTATCCATTATATAAAGCATGGTTTTCCTCAATAAGGCCTTTTATCATTTCACCTGCAAACATATTGGAATGGGACACTGCCTGTAATTCCAGGATGTTTTTGACTCTCTCTCTGAATATCCTTAGCTGCTCAAATATTCTGTGTTCTCCAGGTGTCTGCCAGTTCATCGTACCCTTCACTCATCCCTGCCTTCTTCCCCCACCTTGCAAATCTGAACCAACCAGTTGAACAAGATCTCCTTAATAGCTTCACTTGCTCAACCAAGATGACCTTGTAGGGGCAACAACAAACCAGGAAGGAATGTCTGGGTGGCTGGTCAGTTCATGTGAAGTGACTGACTATAAATCTAGAATATGCCAATATGTAATGCTTTAAATTTTGTGCAACAATGCCTGCATTGCAGTATCAAATTAGAATGGAAAGAATTCAAGGAAAGGAGGGATCAAAAGCTGCTGATCTCCCAGAAGAGCTGATGGAGAGGCTGCCATATTATGTTTTCAGGTAATTGCTATAGTGTTTGCCTGTAGGACAGCAGTTATCTTTTCCTGAAATGTCCTGGAATGCTTGGTTGCTGTTGCTGACCAGTGTATAGGAAGACAAGAGAACTCCCACAAATTCTTCTGTACCCAAATTTGACTCTGTATAACATATAATCTGCATGCTATGTCCATCTTTTGAGGACACATTTTATCTGGTTTGTGGTGTCTATGTTGCATGGTTTGTAACGTGGCATGACAGCTCCAGTTCTGCTGCCTAGTGGAAATAAATTTAGCTTTGTAATCTTGGCTACCATCTGCAAGCTCAGCATCCACAATATCAATCAACCTGTGGCTATGTTGTTCTGGAGATTACAGTTATAGCAGGAACTTGACTATGTAACTAATGGAAATGAATGACTACTTCACACTAAATAACTTGACTAATGCAGTTCACTTCTCTGCTTTTTATGTTAAGCTCTGTTTAGGCCATTGTAATCTTAAAGTGGATTTTCATGAATTACAACCTCACCCTGCCTAATTTCATAAGCTGCAAAATATTGTTAAAAAAAACAACCCAACTCATCTTATCAGGGGGTCAATTTGTTTTCTCTAGGTAGCCAAGTATATGAAGTTCCCCAGGTTAACATATGACATTATCATTTGCCCTCCTCAGGTATTTACATAAGAACAAATTAATGGTGAACACAGAAAGCTGCATTATTGTACCTGAAGCAGCCTTTTGATGTTTGTGGAAGTCATTTTTGCAAGATGTGTTCTGTAAATCAAATATCTTCCTATATACATACCAATGTAAGGCTGTCGTCGCACAGTCCCCTTTGGAAGATTTGTAGTGCTGTACCACAATCCTGGATTTGCATGAAGTCAGAGTGGGGGGAGGGGAACAAAAGAGAAGGGAGGTATTTTAAATGGTAATTTTAAGCAGCAGAGGCTGGAACAAAGCAGGGGTAGAGGGACACTGAGAAGTTTTAAGGATATGGGTATGATCGAAGGAGCTGTGAGGATATGGGGGGATTAAAGGACCCGTGAGGATATGAAGGGTTGAGTGTGGAGTATAATAGGTGGGAGGTTTGGTGGGGTATGCGAAGAACATGTGCCAGTACTGTTGTGATGTCATTGTTGCATCACAGTCAAAGCCTCCATTCCTTGCTAATCAATACTGATGGGCACAGAGGACTTTGTGCAGCTACATTCTACTTTGTAAAAACAGATAAAGAAATCAAGATTACAGTACTTGGAATTGTGAATAATGGAATCCTGTGAACATTTCTTGCCTCAAGCAAACCTTCTTCTACTCTGTCCCATCGTTAGGTGGTGTCTCTGTACTTTCATTTTGCCATACACATCATGACATCTAGTTGCCTTAATAGGCAAAAGCCCTGTGTTGCACAAAGGAGAAGGGAACAATGGAGCAGCTGTTGAGCTGAGGCCTCTGCACTGCCTTTTTATGGAAATCTGTTCCATTATTTCCATAGGAACTCTTGGGATTATTTTGGCATCCAAGACATTAGAAAGGACACTGAGCAGCTTTGTTAGACAAAGGCAGCCCTCCTGGTTGGCTCTGGCAAATACCTGTGTCCCTTCCAGTGATAAGGTGGTTTCAAAAAGCACCCCCAAGCTATGCACCTGCTTTTTCAGAGGGAGTGCAATCCCATGAACAACTGGCCTTTCCCTTTAATTCCTGGACCTGGAAACCACCCAGCCAAAAGATGCAGGTGTGATACGTATCAGAGCATGAGACTCTTAATCTCAGGGTTGTGGGTTCGAGCCCCATGTTGGGCAAAAGATTTCTGTGGTCCCTTCCAACTCTACAATTCTATGTAGAATAAAGTAGTAAATGCAAATCTCTCAATGCACAGTAAGCACTTTATTTTCAGAAAAGTGTTCATGGCACAGGAATGGCGCCAGATGTTGGGGAGGGTGCTTGGCATGGGGCTTTGGGGGCCCCCCAGGACAGGGTGCAACTGAACTTGGCTGCTGTTTAGAAGTGACCCCACCACTGAAAAGCATCTGGGGGCTTGACGGGGAAGGCAGAGAATGGTGACATCCTGAGTCAGGCTGGTGAGAGGACTTTCCCTTCCCCCCAGGCCCCTGTTTGGTGCATGAATGAACCAACTGCAGTCACTGGTTTCAGAAGTGAAGCGTTATGATAATAATTGCCACCATGGAGCCCAAACATGACTTCTTCTGTATTTATTGAGATTGTAGCTTTGTTGCAAAACGATGCATAGTGGACTTTGGCATTTAGATCTTAGAACTTCATGTTTATAGGACACTTATAAATCTACAAAGCAGGGCCTGCCTGTCTGTGTTTAATTAATTCACACGTCTCTTCCAGAGTTGGGTCATCTTGTTTTACTGGCAGGAAACTGAGGCAGAGCAACACTGGTTTGCCCAAGACCACCTCTTTTGCCTGACATAAGAGGCTTGGCTGAATTCTTCTTCTACCCACTGGGCCAACCAGCTCCCTTGTAGATTCACTGCCTTGAAATTAGGAATTGATATATGTAGTTGTAATAGCCTTGTGAACAGCAGGCAAGGAGAGATGACACCATATGCAGATTCTGCGTAAGCAACCCCCTGGGGCCTATTTCTGCGATGAAAGAGGAGTCCTGGCTTGCATACTCAGCTATTACTTTTCAGGTGCTAACATTGGTGGGAGGTTATTTTGCAGCCTTCTCTATTAACCATCTCTCTGTGTGGCATGAAAATCTTACGGCTGTGCTTGGGTCATTGTCTGTGCCCTTATAACAAAGGCAGATCGCTTACTCGCTTGAGAAGAGGAGATGACGGGGAAATGAAGGACCTGGCGATCATTTATTTATGCCACAGTGTTGCATTTCCTTTTGACTCTTCTAGACTTTTAAAGTCTGTAGAGAAAAAGAGAGAAGTGATGATGTTTAAATAAAAATGGCTGAGAAACTTGAGAGGGGTGGCAGGAAAAGGGCTCCAAAAACGGGTCAGTAAGGCATGAGTTGTATATTGCTGTGGAAGTGTCGCAGCCTGGAGACACAGGCAACATTACATTAATATCTATTTGCATGTATTTATGCTCAAATTCTTTGCCTGCATTTCCTTCCAAAGACACTCTAAGCAGCTCACATGAAAAAAATTAGACTATATGAACATGTCAATGAAGATTTGGTTTGGTAAAGAAGTCCAGAAACAGGAATAAAAGCAAGAGGGACACTGCTGAGAATGGGAGAGGGTAGCTAGGTAGTTTTCTACACTGTGGCTAGGAAGGAAAACATGCTTTTGTGCGTGTTTTTTGTTGTTGTTATGAACTACTTCCAGTTGGGTTGGTAACTTTTTATGGTAATGCTGTGCTTTACAGATTTCACAGCCATCTCCTTCAATTATCCAGGCTTGCACAGTGAGTCTTTGCCTGCTATTAGGAATGCCTCCCCTTTTCTCCATCATTTGCAGATCCTTGGCCTCTGTCCATGTACCCAGCGATAGTCTTGGTCAGAGTTCCACTTCAGCTATATCTGACAAGACGTATGTCAGGAATGTTATGCCACTGGCTCCCCCAAAGCATGACGGACATTCAAAGGGGGAAACAGAAGAATTTTGGTTATATATAGTTATACCCCATGTCATTTCCTCCTTTGTTTTCATCCCAGTTGGTGCTCGATATTTCATTTCCTCCTTGGAATGCTTTTCTGCTCCACATTCAGCCCCCTTAAAAAACTCTGCAGTAAGTATCATTGTGGGAAGGGCTGTGGCTCAGTGGCAGACCATCTGTTCTGCGTGCAGAAGGTGTGCCAGGTTCAATCCATGGAAAGTCCAGGTAGAGCTGGGAATCTTCCCTGTCTGAGAACCTGGACAGCCACTGCCAGTCAGTGCATTTTGTTGTTGTTGTTGTTGTTTAGTCGTTTAGTCGTGTCCGACTCTTCGTGACCCCATGGACCAGAGCACGCCAGGCACTCCTGTCTTCCGCTGCCTCCTGCAGTTTGGTCAAACTCGTGCTGGTAGCTTCGAGAACGCAACCCAGCCATCTCATCCTCTGTCGTCCCCTTCTCCTTGTACCCTCTATCTTTCCCAACATCAGGGTCTTTTCCAGGGAGTCTTCTCTTCTCATGAGGTGGCCTAAGTATTGGAGTCTCAGCTTCAGGACCTGTCCTTCCAGTGAGCACTCAGGGCTGATTTCCTTAAGAATGGATAGGTTTGATCTTCTTGCAGTCCACGGGACTCTCAAGAGTCTCCTCCAGCACCATAATTCAAAAGCATCAATTCTTCGGCGATCAGCCTTATAAATGGACAAGTTCTCTGACTCAGCTGAAGGCAGTTTCCTAAGTATCACTTGGCCCTGCGTGGGAATTCTCAAGCTGCTTTATACCTTTCCTCTGATGCGTAGTTGTTCCTTGGCTATCCCTAAAATAAGAGCCTTTCCATTATCACTGATGAAAACGACACAGTGATCTAAAAATAAGCAACAATTTATTTCTGGCTGTTTGGCACTGCACAGGTTTTGAATCAAGAATGCTGACTATGGGACCCAGACATGCTCTCTGCTTATCTGTGGCAGCCACTGATGTACATTTCTAGAATGACAATTCCATTGTCTGGCAAGTGGGACTTCCTAGCTGCTCTAGAAAGCATTTCTTGGCAGGAGAATAAATTACAGCTGCCCATAGGAAACAATGGAGAAATTGAAGCCTTTAGAAAAGCTATAACTGGGTAGCAGAAGAATGACACACACACACCCCTCAGCCACCATAGAAAGATAAACAAGAAGTTCAGCTTCTTTCTAACCTAGGTCTTACGTTTCATGGGGGGAAATGAAATTTCTGCTGAGAGAGTGGTTTTTATGAGAGCCTTGCAGTGTAGTCCAAGTGGTGTTATCCCCACATGACACACTGGGCAAGGGGATCACAACCACCGCCCATAACTGTGACATAAGTGGCAGGCAAATGAGATTTTGTTCTCAAATTGTCATAAGACTCTTTAGAAAATGCTGTATGAATTGTCACTCTCTTGACACTTTGTTGAGGAAATGTGTAATCATAGATCAACATCAGAGTACAAATGCTTCAAGTGAATTTTTTTGCAAAGATTTGAAAGAACAGGTCAAGCAGTTAACTACTGGTTAATGAACAATACTGATTTCATCAAAGACTGTATTTGTGCATCTCTAAAGTACACTTTCAGGCAGCATATTGCAAATAATTTAGATGTACTTTTCTGATTATGGTTTTTGTCAGCGAAAATATTTGTGACTCAAAGAATTCATTATAAAAACCATGAATATACTCACTATTCCATATAACAATTAGGATTGTTAAAAAGCACTTTAAAATGCTGCAGTAGGATTAATACCCCTCCCCTGGTAAAATAAAATAAAATCCCTGCTGATTATTTCAGATACCCAGTGGGAAACGTTCCACAATATAAAATATATCTGGTTGCAACAAGCATAGCCTTGTTTTCTCACCTTCAGTCACCCTGCAAACTTAAAACCAGGACTCCCTGGAATGTACTGTGTTCTGTTCCCAGGCAAATGGGAGCTTTGCGGGGACAGGATGATGTGTGTGCTTGTGTGTCACAACACAGGGGCAATGGTCAAACCCTTCCCCGACAGCTCTGCAGCCCTGATACAGATCCGTCCTCCCCATGGCTGCTATTACACATGAGCCTTTGACAGTTCTTTTGGAGATTGTCAGAGAAGCAGTACTTTGCAGTGGTTCCATTCCTATCCATAGAGATGGTTCCAAAGAGTAGCAGTGGGAGACTTTTCCTCGGCCCTTTGGCATTTCTGCAGGTTTCAGTCTTGTCTCTCATGCTGTTCTAGATGTGGAGCCATTGGAAACAGTCATTTGGGATCATTTGGGATCCCAAAAAACTGCATCTCCCAAGCATACTGATTGGGAGCAAAGTGCCATCAGTATGCTGATGACCCCCATCTGAATCGAGAGATGCAGCATAGGTGCTGAGCCATTGTCTGGAGGTGGTAGTGGGCCGGATGTGGGCCAATGAATTGCGACTGAATCCGGACACATTCTATGGTTGGATGGTTCTTCAATTCAGGATTTCGAAGAATGTCCTGTTATAGATGGGATTGCACTCCTCTCAAAGAAGTAGGCAACATAGCTTGGGAGTACTGTTCGAGTCATCGTTGTCCCTGGAAATCCAGGTTGCTTCAGGGGCCCGGAATACTTATGCCCAACTATAGCCATTCCTAGTCTGTAATAGTCTAACTAGTTACCCATATTCAGTGAATGAGCTCTACATGGGGATACAGTTGAAAATGGTCCAGAGGTTAAAACCGGTGCAGAATTTGACAGCCAGGGCACTAATGGATGTTCCTGGTCACATGCATATAACACCAATTTGAAAAGAGTTGCATCGAATACCAGTGGTATTCTGGGTCATGTTGTGGGTGCACAAAGAGATAGAGATGTCAGGGATGAAAAGTATGAATAAAAAGGATGCACTGAGCTGGTTCACATGTAATGCTAAACCAACACAACTGTGCAAGAATGGAGATCACAGTCCATAGTGGTCCAAACCCAGCATTCATGACTTTTCTCTATTAGACAAGCCATGAGCTGTAAACCCGAGAACAAGCCTTGGCTACAGCTCATAGTTTGTCTATAGCAACACAAACCATGAGCCTGGGTTTGGACAACCTGCTACACCAAATCATGGCTTAGCTCAGTGCAGCAGCAGGACTAGAGGAGGAATAAAGCCACTGTGATCTCCTCTCTGGGAGTCTCCACACTTGTGCTAAGCCATAGTTTGAGATGCTTTGGGATGGACAACTGATCAGCCACTTGCCCAGTCACCTGTAGCTAACACAGAAGAATTGCCTTTAAGCAACCAAGTGGAGAGCCAAATTAGTCTTCATTTTAAGCTGCAAATTATTAATATAGGTATGTGTAGTCAGGTGATTGGAATACAAACTGTTGTGGATTTATCTGTGAGGCTGGTTTACAGACATCATTAACTTTTTATGCATACTAAACTATGGGACCGAGTGCTTGGATGTGTAAAAATAATCCAATCACATCCTTTGAGGTGAAGAAAGATGAATTCCTCTAGGAATCAAGAAGCAGTCTGCGTCACTTTCTAAAAGCAGTAGACTTATGGGAGTTAGACAATTGTGCATTCTGCACCAAACATGATTGCATCTTCTCTACTGCTAACCTGATTGGTAGTTATGTGCTATTAGCAATGGCACTTGAACTGATTGTTCTTTCCAAGAGCTTAATTTCAATTTGTTGGGCACTAACAATCAGTTGCTTTATTATGTCAGCCATGCAGCCATGGATAGTGAAGAATAATCTTAGATTCTAATCAGATCCAGATAAGAAAGGGCATCCTCTGGCTAAACTTGTTTTTTCTTATCTAGTGATTCTGATTAGTTTTCACGCAACAGTTAAGTTGTTGGGTTATCCAAGCTTTGTGCAATTATTTTTTCCCCCCTGGTACAGATCTGCTTTGTCACCTGAACTTGGCAGATCCCCCAGCACTTTGTAGAGCATAGCCCTTGCAAAGAGGCATTAATTTAGCACTTGGTCTCCTCTTGCAGCTGCTTTTGAACATGGAAGACCAGGGTTAAACCCTTTCCCAACCATAAAGCACTGTGAGTAGCCTACCTAACAAAGTAATTGTGGATAAAGTAAGATTACAGTTCAATTTACATATTAGATTAGTTATTTCTGCTTTGTACCTATCGTCTTCAGTGGTTGAGTCGAACAAGCTCAGATATTGGTCTGATGTGTTTTCACATATGAAATTGATTTTTATTTTCAATGTATCTACTATGACTGTCATTGGATATCACCCATTATTTTTGATTATTGATAACTGTGCGTCGCCTGCACCAAAGTCCCTAGGCAACTTACAACATACAAAATGGGAAACACCATGAAAAATAAATAAAGATGATCACATAAGAGCATAAGTAACCCACATCTAAAATAACAACCCCAATTAACAGCACAGAAAATGATCAGCAGGGTAAAGAAGCTAATTATAAAACCCTAAAAACTGTGCTACTGTTAAAACTGGTAAAACTACTAAAATTTACTGAAATGCTTCAGAGGGGCCACCACCATAAAGGCTTTCTCATTGCCACCCTCCACACTTCCCATAGAGGGGACACCCTGAGGCTTAAGAACATCAAATACTGGATCCTGGAAATGCAAAAACATGGATCAAGCCATGATCAAAGAGAATAATTTACTTTTACTCTTAAAACAGAAAAATTCTTTATTTCTGAAGACTTTTGTTAGGTTTTCTGGTCATGCTGGAATTAAAGGCAAACTTCCCATAGGCATGCAGGGACTCTACTTAGTGGTTTTATTCTCATCCTCAAATTTAAACTGATGGTGCAGTTGGCTTTTTTATAAAGCCAAAACACCAATAAAAGTTCACGAAACTTTTTTTTTTAATGCAAGTCAAGTCACCTAATCTGCAACATGTGGATCTGGTTTTATAGCTAGCTTTATTTATGTATTTAAAAACAACTAGCTGGCTACCCCACTCCCCTTTAATATTACATATTCTGGGACCTGGTTGCTGATGGGAGATTTTTATTTTTTCTTTTACTTTTTTGCATACATGAAATAAAAGAGCGAGCAAGAGATGGATGTTGGCAACATAATCTTGTGTATGGTGCAACATGGCCTAGATATTGCTGCACCATAAAATCTAATCAGGCTCCACAAACCCTGCTCTGTCTTCTCTTAATGTGCCAGGCTGGTGACTACAGGGACATACTGGGAAGGGAGCCAGTTTTAATTACAGGATCAGGTGGAAAAATAAATATTCGGATAATCATGGCACCAGGTGTCTGACAAACACATCAATGAATTAATTGCTTCATCTGGTGCTGTTCTCTGCAGTTGTTTGGCTGAAATTGTATATAGCACTGCTGCTGTGTGTATGGTCAGAGGCGAGGTGGGCCAGCCGGACCACTGGCAGAGGGCCCAGGACCTCAGGGCAGCACACAGCGCCTGGAACTGGACACCTCTCCCTTCCCAGCCTCTTTCCATTTTTTATATAAAAGAAGAAGAGTAAGCCATTGGCACACACACACAAAAAGCAAAACATGACGCTGCTGTGTTCTCAGCCAATAAGAGCGAGCAGAGCTGTTTTCAGCCAATGGGTGGGGACTCAGGACACGTGACTTGTTTTGGTCAGCGGGTGATAGGATTCTATGCTGCTTGCCTACCTTCCTTCCCTGTGATTCCTTTCATCATAGAAACCAGATTTTATTTTTGTTGAGGCAGGTGCTTCCAATATTTATTTGTGTGTGTGTGCAAATATTAGTATTTCATGTGTATGTGGATTTTAAAGACACGCCCCCCACGGCAAATTTCATGTATGCAGCAAAAATAAAGTCGATTTATTTTGCATTAAGAATCCACTATATAGTTAACTTTAAGGACTTAGGTATATATGTCTGCTCAGCAGTAAGTTTTTTATGTTTAATGGAGCTTATTCCCAGTTAAATTAAATGGGGTCTCAGGGTTGCAGTAATCAGACCAGATTAATATTGCTTGGAACTTTTTGGCAGGGTGGGGGGCAGAAAATATGGCCCTCCACAGAACATAGATGCATCACTGTTGTTAATGAAAGTAAAATTTGATGCCTACCATTCTTATGGGGAAACACTTCTTACTGTTACTTTTTGTAAGGATATTTATATATCTCCTGAAAAAGAAAAGGGGAATGCGGTAAAACTAGCAGCGCTGAACCATCTCTCTGCAGCAATATTTTGTGGACCTTTTTATTTTAACTATTATAAATAAAGGCTGTATTCTTTCTGATCTGGAATGTATATGGAGTGGTGGGTAGGGGTTTCTGACTCAAAATAGTGTCCTATTCCATGCAAAGCCAGCTATGGTGTGATTCCTACAGTTCAGAGGTGATCTGCATGCAGTGCTACAGGGGAAAAACCAGCCTGGATAAGCTTTTACTAATTTACCCTGACTTGAATTTTCATAGGGAGCAACCTCCTTTATTACATATGTCAAATATGCTAACAAGGTAATAGATGTACATACTCTAAACTACATTGGAAGATAAATCAAATTAACAGAATGTTATTAAACATGATTACTTAAACACCAAGCATTTATTTTGCAATGGAAATATGTTCTATCATTCTGTGGTACTCTCGTAACATTGCTCTAGAAGTAAAAAAAATATAAAAAAATAAGGAAAAAAAGTGAATGAGAGATTTGTTAATTATATTTGCTCAGCTCTGCTTTTCTGGTACATTTCAGGGGCCTTCAAGGGTAAACTACTAGATTATAAGTTGATAATATTTGACCCACTTTACCACTGTATGCATTGCATACACACCATACATATAAAGTAGTTTGAAAGCACCCCACCTCAGAATCCTGGGAACTGAAATCTATACTTCGCAGAACTATAGTTCCCAGCACCCTTAACAAACTATAGTTCCCAGGATTCTTTGGGGAGGTGCTTTAAAGGTATGGTGTGTATGCAGCCTCAGAATCAGACGCATAAGAAATGCTCAGAGACTGAAGGCTCCTCTGGGGCTCACAGTCTGCAAATTCTTTTGGAAGGTTTTGGAAGGCATTCATCCCCACCCACTGATTTTTACACACTGGACCAGAAGGTTGCATATTCTTTTCCTGCCATTCCCAGGAGCACATCTGGCTGGCATAATTCTGGTCATACAGAATAGGTGGTAGCATTTTGAGATCAAAGGCAAGCCTAAGAAGCTTGGAAGGAGTTGCTTTCCTTGAACTGGCTGTTCCCCTTCTGATATAATGAAATCTGATGCCAATAATTTATTTCATAATACATAATTGGTATTCCACGCCTTCAACATGATTGCGATTTAGTTCATTCGGTTGGTTAGCATAAGGAGAGGCCTGTTGGATCAGACCAAAGGCTCATCTCTTCCAGCATCCTGGTTTTCTTTCCCCCAGTGGCCAACTAGATGCCTATGGGAAGCTTGCAGGCAGGACCAGAGTACAGCAGCCCAGCAACTGACATACTGCCTCCAACAGGGGGCAGGCTAGAGCATTGCCATCATGGCTAGCAGCTCCTTGATAGCTTTATCCTCTATCTATTCATTGCTTCTCATGGACAGGAGTCCTAAAGTGATGGTCAGGGACTGGTTGGACGCAGGTTAAATAAGCGCTCTGAATTGTGTCATGCCCCTAGTCCCATGTCCAACTGTACTGTGTTGCTGGAAGAGAGTGGTCTTGGCTTGCCATAAAATGCCTGTACTGTAGTTTCAAGTTGTTTTAACCTATAATGTGGGTATCACAGATTCTGAGCTTTAGACTCTCAATAATCTTTCTGCTTTTACATGGGATTAAGTCCTATGAAAACGATGAGGTGCGTTTGTAAGTAAATACACAGTGGGTTTGTTTATATGGCACTTGATTATCTTTAACATATGGACAGCATTTTCTTATGCCTTATATAAAGGGGTGAGAAAACACTGCCAGCACGACGGCCATGTTCAGACCCTCCAAGCACCCCTGTTTTCCAGGGACAGTCCTGGACTTAGAGAATCCATCCCAGTTTCTGATTTGACACTGGAATGTCCCACTTTTCCTTAGGACGTCCCTATTTTCATTGGAGAAATGTTGGCGGGTATGGAGTTATCCAATCCCTGAGCCAAGGAGATAAGTAACTATGCAACTTTAGAAAACATCTGAAGGCAGTCCTGTATAGGTTTTTAATGTTTAATGTTTTATTCCTTTTTTATATATGTTGGAAGTTGCTCAGATTGGCTGTGGCAACTCAGTCAGATGGGTGGGGTATGATATTATTATTATTATTATTATTATTATTATTATTATTATTTAGGACGTCCCTATTTTCATTAGAGAAATGTTGGAGGATATGCATGTTTACTTGTGGGCAACCTGCCATGCAATGCATGGCTAGGGTCCAAGGTCGAAAAGTGGGTGGAGCAATGGATGTGACTCTTGTCTTTGCAGAGTAGGTCATGTTCCAGCCACACAAAAGCCTGAATTTTCTAAAACAAACAAACAAACAAACAAACGACACCCCCCCCCTCACTGAGATGTTATGACTGTTCAAGGACACAGTCTAGCCAGGCAAAGGCAATCTGAGGCTAGTGCAGCTGCATTTAACCCTGAGGTGAAGAGGTTCCCCATTCCTACCCTATAGGAATTGTTGGTGCTTCCACAATGATTGAGTTGCCATGGTTTTCTTAACCTGAAAGTTTATTTCCGCATTTTCCTTTTACCTTACAGGATATGGAAGCTGGAGTGAACTAGCTAAAGCTCTGAGGAACCAGGACAGCCCTATAGTGGATCCAAGCCTGCAGTTTTATCTGCCTCAGAAACCAGAAAATCTGGTAAGTTGAACTCATAAGTCATAGTAAGTGCTCCAGATTTAAAAGCAAAGGAATTCAAGTCTCAGGTTAATGAAAAGAAATGGGGTTGCAAAATCAAGTTTCATCAGTGTACAGTCTCTGCAAGTGTTTGCAGTCTGTGTTAATAGATAAGAACTGGATCCTGAATTGTTACACAAAGGTGTGGCTAAAATTATGCATTGCTTTTATTCCAAACAGTTTATGCCCCGCACACCTTAGACACCAGCTATGCTAATTACTCTCTTGGATACAATTGCAGTTGCAGAGGGCACTCTTTTAATAATTACAGATAATTATCAGGTATTTGCAGCAGGAACAAAAAGGGAGGCATTCTTTATGGCAGTCTATTCACTCCACCCCAGTTACAGTAGGAACTCCCTGCCATTGCTGACTCACCTGACTGCTTTTCAAGAGCATTGGTAAGACCTGCCTACATGGGCTCAGTTTGTGTGATCATGGGAAGTCTAAAAAGGGTGGAGAAATCTCAATAAATTTTAGTAGGATGAATTCTTAATCTGCTCTGCCGAGAGTTGGTTTTTGGCATACTTTTATTACCTGCCCCTAACTTTTTATACCAAAATGAGTAATTCAATTCCTTAATCTTTTTATTTGAGCAGTGGCGTAGCGTGGGGGGTGCCAGGGGTGCCGGCCGCACCGGGCGCAACATCTGGGGGGGCGCGCTCGCTGCCTCCGGAGTCGCTGAAGAGCCTCGGGCGCAGGCTGTAGCGGAGCCGCATGTCTCGCGGAACCGACGAGCTGTGCGTGCGTCCGGGCTGAAGGCGCCCGGCAGGCAGCGGCTCTCAGCGCTCGCCGCAGAGGACGCGCCAGGCAGCCCCTCCTCACAGCCCCGCCTCCGCCGGTGCTGCTGCAGCTGCTGGGCCGTTGCATTTTCCTCGCCTCTCTGCCCCCCTCCTCCTCCGGGCAAGCGGCGTCGTTTGGGCGGCAGCGCCAGCGGCAACTCGCAGGTTAGGGGTTAGGGGGGGGCGCAAATTACTTGCCTTGCCCCGGGTTAGGGGGCGCAAATTACTTGCGTTGCCCCGGGTGCTGACAACTCACGCTACGCCGCTGTATTTGAGCTCTGCATTGGGCAAAAGATTCCTGCATTGCAGGGAGTTGGGGTAGATGACCCTCATGGTCCATTTCAATTCTACAATTGTATGATGCTATGATTCTGTGATCACTTTTTGCCACCTTAACTGTCAGAAAATGTACTGAAAGTAGCAAGAAGAAGGAGCACTTGGGTGTATTTGGCCCAAATACAAAGAGGACATGCCAGAAGAGAATAAACAGGATTCAGCAGCTTGATTTACCTCTCAGATTTTCCTGGAAGACATATGGAGCATTCATTTTGTAGTCTAGACCAATGTAGTCCAGCCTTGTAGTTCAGTAAAGCCTAGGGACCCAACTCCTATCACCCTCTGCGGCTCACCCAGTTGTCAGGGATAATGGGAGCTGTAGTCCCAACAACATCTGGGAACCCAGGATTGAAGAACATTGATCTTGGCTGCTCTGTCCATTTCTGAGTGACACATTTCCAGGAAGACGTTGACAAACTGGGGTGCTTACAGAGGAGACAACCTAGATGGTGAGGGCTTTTTGGAAACCAAGTCATAAAATAAATGACTGAAAGAGCACGTCATGTTTAAGCTAGGATATGAGATTAAAGGGAGGCATGGTAGTTGTCATCAAATATCTGCAGCGTTGTCCCATAGTAGATGGAGCAGATTTGTTCTCTGTTGCTGTAGTGGCAGGGAAGCAGGTCTCAGCTAAGATAAATTTTCTCCTCCTTCATTTTCTTTCTCATAGACACACCCACGCACCATCCATCCATCCTGTCTGCCACACTTTTATCCAGTGGAAATTCAAGCTATTTTCTTCAGCAGTTAGACCAGGAGACTCTTCAGTCTGTGCAGTCCCCAATCCCCTCGGCGTCTCTTTTATCTTTTGTTTTGAACAAGTTTTGATTTGCTTGTGCTCCACAAGCCACCAGTTGTCCACCTCTGAGACATATTCTAGCCAGCCACACAGACTTATTTTCTTGTTTTTCATTCCGTATAGGTTCATAGCAAAGTTAACAGAAGAAGCAACAATAAGACAGATCCTGCAACTTTGATTAACTCTGCCACCTGGAGGCCTGAGGTTAGTGTTCAATATAATGTCTTGCAACTGAATTAATAAACCCATTTAGGTAAGATGCATTTCATACATTTAGTCCGTGTTTATTCAGAAAATGCCCAAATTAGTTGGAATTAAAACTTAGTGAAGTTTTATTTATAAATATCCTCTGGATTGTGCTCCCAACAAAAGATCTAATATGCAAGCAGCCATTAAGCTGTTTGTTTACAGTGTTTGTAGGATATGAGAGATTAAATACATCATAATAAAAACTGTTAAACTTGTATAAAACTGAAAGTGTACAATTATGGCTCCTTGAACTCTGATATGCAACCCTTGAGCTGTCTGTGTCCATATGGTGAGGATGTGAGTAAGAGCCTTCTCGGTGGCTGCTCCCTTCCTTTCTCGAGAAGATGGACTGGCTCCCTCCTTGTTGTACTCCTGCAAACATTTTTTTTATTCCAGCAAGCTCTGGGGAACTGACAGCTTTGAAGGAAAGGGCTCTTGTGCTGTTTTTGTTTTACTATCTGTGTTTTAGTAGATATGTGGGGGGGGGGTTTACATTTCTTTAATTCCATAGATATATTTATAACTTTTTAGCAATAACTTTTTACATGTTTTATCTGTGTATATTTTATCTGTCTTTATTTTAATTTTTGTGAGCCACCTTGAGTCCTGGTTCTGGGTAAAAGGCATAATAATAATAATAATAATAATAATAATAATAATAATAATAATACTTCTTGCCTGGATGGAGGATAAAAAGGAGCGTGTATAAAGAAAAGCCTAATGTACAAAGGTTAAATTCTCATCCATTACTTTGGCCACTTTTGTATCTAACCCCGTTCACCGCTGGCATGTGGCTCTTGGCTCATAACGGTTCCCCATCCCTCCTTTCTTTGGTTGGTATGGAAGTGTGCCTTATTTTCTTTGTTTAGTTATTTGGGCTTAAAGGCTTTCCATCTCATTTTCCTGGATTTGGTGAAGTTGTGTTGATAAAAGTTTGCAAAGCTATGGCAAATGGAGTTCAAAATGGCAGGTGGGTTTATTTCCACACACATCAACCTACACTTTTGCTAATTCTGACAGAGACCCTTTGTAACCCAGATTCTTTTTCCCAGTGATATCAGCTCACCCATATTGTCACTGATTTCTGTCAAATTGGGGGGGGCAGGGTCACAGAGGCGGAAGAAGGGGGGGTGTTGGGGGTGGTCTGCCCCGGGTGTCTTTGCTGAGGGGGGTGTCATTGGCAACTCCCAAGCCTACCCCAAGCTGTCGGGGGAAGTGGGGGAGCTGCGCCGCTTTGCCAGCGGCATTCCCCCCTTCCCCCTTCGTTTTGACAGCTGGGGGAGGCTTGGGAATTGCGGGCGGGCGGTGCGCCAAATGTCTGCCATGGGCGGCTCGCTCCGCCCCCAGCTGCAGGGTGCACGCTCCGCTCCATGCACCTGAGTGGCTACCCCATGCCAGGGAGGGCACCTTCCGCACCCCGCACCCCTCGGGAGCGCGCCTGCCCTGGGCAGCATGGGCATATGCTCTGCTGCTGCATGGTCATCTGAGGCAAATCAAAGGATTATGAACTGAACCCTGTTCTGTTCCTGAATTGATTTTTATTATTATTATTTTTGTTCCTCAGATTAATTTACTGTTGAAACATAGCAGTTTGTGGATTAAGCATGAGAAATCCATACCACTTCACAAATTAATTACAGGGGGTATTCAATACTTCTGTTGTATTGTCAGCATCTGCCTAAGCATGCTATTGCGCTGCGGTTCCTGCGGCTGATAAAAGGGCCCAGAAAGAGGATTGGGGATGGTTTTATTTCTGCATGTAATAGAGCTAGTCTTCATTTGAACAGAAAGGTATGTGTTCCTGGCAATAAAAGGAGGTTTGCAACAACAAGGCATCTTTGACAGAAGAAGAGCTTTGGCATCTTTCCCCCACATAGCAGTTTTTAAGAATGGAAAACCAGAACAGGGATTGGCCTTGAAAACCTGGTACTACTTCACTCATGAGGGTTGCAGCAGAACCCCGTGTGTGTGTGTGGTGACTGTACGCTCTTCTTCATGCATCCAGGCCAGGGGTCAGCAACCTTTTTCAGCCGTGGGCCAGTCCACTGTTCCTCAGACCATGTGGTGGGCTGGACTATATTTTTTTTGGGGGGGGGGTGAACGAATTCCTATGCCCCACAAATAACCCAGAGATGCATTTTAAATAAAAGGACACATTCTACTCATGTAAAAACACGCTGATTCCCAGACCGTCCGTGGGCCGGATTGAGAAGGCGATTGGGCTGCATCTGGCCCCCGGGCCTTAGGTTGCCTACCCCTGATCCAGGCTGTGGTTCTGCCAAGCAAAAGTGCTCATTAGTACAGCGGTACCTTGGGTTACAGATGCTTCAGGTTACATACGCTTCAGGTTACAGACTCCGCTAACCCAGAAATAGTACCTCAGGTTAAGAACTTTGCTTCAGGATGAGAACAGAAATCGCGCGGCGGCGGCACGGCAGCAGCAGGAGGCCCCATTAGCTAAAGTGGTGTCTCAGGTTAAGAACAGTTTCAGGTTAAGGACGGACCTCCAGAACGAATTAAGTTCTTAACCCGAGGTACCACTGTATTTGACCAGCAGCGGCAATTGTTAGAGAGCTCCCCAACCCTGTCCTAAGGGAATTGAGTTTTCATGGTTGTTCAGTGTTCAAGAAAGCGTGTGACTACAGGACAGTACAGACACATGTTGTTAAACTACAAGTCTTAAAGGTAATCTGGAAATGGCAGTCCTGAACTGGGAGTTGTAACGGGAGTGCTACTGACCCTAGACAGTACTTGAAACTGAACCATTTGCTTGTTGGAACAGGCGGTACCTGCACAAATTGATGACATTGCTGCCTTCTTTTTCACCTCTTCGCTGTACCTGAGAATAGAAGAGGTCCTTATTGCTGACATTTCTTAACAGATTTTTCACAAGTGCATAGTTTTGCATCCAAGTCATGACTATAGAATGACTATTAGCATTGGAAGTTTATCTAGGGAGGAGAAGCCTGGATGTTCAGTGGAGAAACACAAGAGTCCTATAAGCAAAACTGGGGGGGGGGGGGGAATGTCATACGCAGCACCACAATGCCTCCATTCTTCTCTGGCTCAAACCTCCTTTTTGTCTAGTTTATCTTCACCTGCATTTACACATTCTTCAGATTGTGTGTAGCTGATTTGCCCCAGAGATACGGAACTGCCAAACAATAAAAAACAGAGCAAAGCTTTTTGTTTCCTTTATTTCTAGCAATCACAGACCCCTCCCCAAGGGGCTGCTTTCAATGCTGCATTTCTATATTTTGAGTTTTGCAGGATGGCAACCAGAAAATGGCTGGTCCCGTGGAACTTGGGCATAGGGAAGAAGACAGCCAAAGTGGTGTCTTCCAGATGTTGTTGTTGGACCCCAATTCCCATTATCCCAGTCAGCATGACCAGTGGTGAGGGATGATGGGAGTCGGAAGTCCAACAATATCTGTTGGACTTTGCTGTCTGCAAAACACTTTGCTGTCTGCAAAACACTTTGCTGTCTACACCATGGCATAGGGCATTTTACAGCAACCAAGTCATCTTGCCTGATGCTAAGCAGTTCTGGGTGTGGTCAGTGGCTCTAAGGGTGACCACCTGGAATCCTTCCTTCCTCGAGGTTTCCAAGAGGAAAAGGACAAGGTATAAATATAACACATAAACTATTTTTTCTAGCTTGGGAATGGTTGCATCAGATGCACAAATGAGAGTGTCTGGATTTTTTGTATAGGGATGTTGAAATTCATTTTCTTGTTTTAATTTTTTTTATGGTTTTATGTTATTTTTATTTATTTATTAAATTTATATATTGCCCGTCATCCAAAGATCACAGGGCGGTTTACAATATATAAACACAAAAAACCCACAGCATAACAGCAACAACAAAAAGCAATATCCCCTTCCCTGTTTGTTTATTGCTGTAAACTGCTTTGTTGTTTTTTATGATATAGTGGTATAAGAATACTTTTATAAATAAATAAAATATGCCTTTTCAAAATATGGCGTAAGGAAGGTGTCTCAAGCTCTCTGTCCTCCCCTCGCCCCCATTGCTTTCTGTTTCAGCAACGTTTGGGCCTCTTATCTTTTCCTTGCCCTTAGTTCTCTTTTTCGAGGAACACGTCTGGCAGGAATAAATATTTGCTGTGTAGAAAGAGATGGCCATTTTGCAGCCCACGTGAGATTAGAGATTTATAGCCTCTCTTTGTTGTGCAAATCTGCTTCTCCCTATAAAGCTGTTTACCCAAAAAGGGTTGGGCTGCAGGGTCTGATAGCCTAGAATTCCATTTTAAAGTAAGTAGAAATCTCTAGGCCTCCAATGTGCATGTCTAGTAATTCAAGTTAGCCAGCACTTCTGATAAAGTACGTGAAAAGACCTGTGCACACACCTGACTGTTAATACACCTGTTGAGTAAGCTTTAAATTAGGACTGTTGCCCAGCACTCATTTAGAATAGATCCCAGGCCCAGCTGGAGCTCTCTAAACCTTGGACAGGATAGTACTGTGCAAAATTGGCAAGTGAAAGGCTTCATTCAATTTGGAACAGTTCTGGTTATTTCCCTACTAAACCATAAAAAGCACCAGTCTCAGATGGGGAATACATTCCTCTTAAAAACCTTTGGCAAGTCAACATGCCCTCTTGCTATACCAGGTTGCAAATGAGTGGGTGTGCCATATGGGCACCAGATCATCTGGACTGTGATTAATAGGAGTATCTCCTTATGCTTGAAGTTCCAGGGCCAAGTCAACCTTCATGTCTTTGAGGACTGGTGCGGTGGCTCCGTGGAACAGCTGAGGAGGAACCTCCACTTTCCGCTGCATCCCCACGTGAGTCTTTTGTATCCTTGTGCCAAATGGAGGGTCCTCTTTTCTTGGGTTCTGCCCAGCTTCCTAACCAACTGTGAGTCAGTGGAGGTTGGTCCTGTATTGGCAAATGGGACACTGTCCCTCCAACCTCCTTCCACCTGCCTGCCTTCTTACCTACAACTTCTCGGGGTGTGCCTCCACCTACTGTTGGTCTCCCTGCCTTCCTCCCTACATGTCCCAATGGGCACTGGCCACCGCTGCTACAGTCAGCAGACGTTTGCTGCAAATGCTATACACACTTAGCTAGGAGTTATTCCCGTTGAATTCATTGGGATTCATTCTGAGTAGGGTTTTGACTTGAAGAACCACCAGCTTCATGGTTTGCTTGTTTTTAAGCATTGTGGAAGATACCTGGCCACTGAAATTTACCTCCAGAGAGTAGCCAGAAAGAGAAAGAGAAAGAGGGAGAGAGAGAGGGAGAATATCTGTTTTAGCAAGGGCTTCATTGCAAATTCCTTCATGATCCTGGAGAAAGCTGAACTCCTACCACCCAACTGCAAAGGGTAGGAGCACACTTTGCTCCAGAGTCACAAATGGGGTTTCACTGAACCCTCTCCTAACATGGAGCAAAAAACCTTCAGTTTAGCAAGGCCTTTGATGCAACCCTCTTTGTGATCCTGGAGCAAGGTTCTTTGAAGGTGTGCTGGGAATGTGCCTTCAAAGAGGTTTTCACCTGACATCAGTCCTACTCACCTGTCAGATTTGGCAGATGAGGGGTTAGGCAGATATAGGGGTAGGGCTGCATGTTTTTCATACTGACAAGGAAAACCCAAGCCTGTAAAACACTCCAGGAAATGGAGAGCAAGGACCAACCCAGGGCCATTACTTATTTCAGGTTACTCAGCCTTTGCTCTTCATTTTCTGCTTCTGTGCTCCCTTCTCTACCTTCTCCCAATAGATGCTTCCCCTTCCCCTGCCTCCAATCCAATTTCATAATTGCATACTTGCTTTTTCCCCCATTACACTTTCAGACACGGACTACTCTGAAGAAACTGGCAGCATCTCCAAAGTGGACAAACTATGGGCTACGCATCTTTGGCTATCTGCATCCCTTCAGTGATGGTGAGGGAGAGACTGATATGGGCCCAGGTTGGAGGGAATCTGATGAAAACAGAAGGCATTAAACCTGAACAAAGCAACATTTTACGTTTTTTTACTTCTTTCATTTATTTATGTACTGTTTCCAGATTTTAGAAGGAGGTTCATTCTTATTTGATGCTCATTTGAAAAAAAACTTATTGAGGTTTCTCACAGATGAGCAGTAGGGAGCCTGAGACCCTCCAGATGTTGCTAGACTCCAAACTCTCTTAAGCTGGTGTCAGCATAGAACCCATGGTCCAGGATGATGGGAGTTGTAGTCCAACAACATCTGGCAGACCATAGCTGCCTCCACCCCTGTAACAGAGAAAAGATGTGTGACACGCCTTTACAAAATCTTTTCCCATACTGCTGTTTCAAAACGTGTATAGCATCTCAACAAGTTTTCCAGAATTATTAGTGATAGCTTGACTCTTTATAATAACCCATTTGATGAGAACAAGGGGGACTGCTTGCAGTTTGCTTTCACATAGCCCCATGCTGTACTTAGAAGTCTCAACAATAAGGGCTTCAATGTGTAGCAACCCCTGATGTCACTAGGATGTCAGGTGACTGACAGGTGGGCATTCCAAGCGGCCTGCCAGGGGTGAGGAGATAATGAAGTGGCCTGCAGACTAGAAGAGTTTTGTCACTCCGGATATAGAGGTATTTAGCAGACTTCTTGGCAACCTTGTAAAACTCCCATCCTTGGGGAGCAGCCTTTGCCAACCAAGTGCCCTCCAGATGTTGGGCCAGAGCTTGCAGCTGGCTAGGGCTGATTGGAGTTGTAATCCAACAACCTGTGGCGGGCACCACATATAAATCCTGTTGGATAAATATATATATAACCAGATATTTCATCAGCAGTATGCATTCCAGTTCGTTGCAGTGCTCATGACAGGAGAGGAGAGTACAACGAGAAATGAGTAGGTCAGGCAAAGAAGAGCACTTGG
Source organism: Podarcis liolepis (assembly GCF_965112155.1). Lineage (NCBI taxonomy): Eukaryota > Metazoa > Chordata > Lepidosauria > Squamata > Lacertidae > Podarcis > Podarcis liolepis. Next base: position 19,291,131 of record NC_139562.1, on the reverse strand, counting down.
AACATTCCTTTCTGCTCTCATAGCACAAAACTAGAGGTTTAGGTGTCTACATTCTGGTTCTCCCCCCTTCCACCTTCAAAAGAGGGATTAAGGCTTGCCTTCCATTGGAGAAGAAAGCTATTCTCTTTGTCTCCCAAACAGAATTTCCTAATGTACCAGTTAATCCCAGGAATCTCTCTCTCTAGGTGAGTTTCAGTTTGCTATTTCTGCCGACGACAATGCAGAGTTCTGGCTGAGTCCAGGCGAGAGCATCTTGGACCTCCAGCTGCTGGCAAGTGTCGGCAAGGTACAGTACCTGGGGCCTGGTGGGGCAGCGGCGATTGGCACTGTGGCCAGTGTGCAAGCCTAGCAATGGTGTCGCAATCGGCAGTGAACTCCCTCGCAGGATATTGGACATCTACTGGTCTTTCAGCTTTGCTTTGAAACGGCTGGGTGCTGCTCTGCATCATGGTTCAAGAATGACTAAAAATACCAATCAACAGCACTGGATCCACAGGAACATAAGGCGAGTCTGCTGGCCCATAAGGCTAATGGACCATCTATTCCAGCATCATGTTCTCAAGGTAGCCGGCCAGATGTTTATGCGAAGCCTGCAAACTAGGCATGAGCACTCTGCCCACCTGTGATTCCCATCTCAGAGGCCTATAATGCCTTTTGACAATGGCGGTAGAACATAGCCAGCATACCCTTTAGTAAATTATTGAACACTTGCATTATTTAACTTGGGAAGGGCTCACAGCTGCTCAGTAAGCAAACAAGGAGTGTGTTGCAACTCCATCTGCTTGAGGAATAACGTAAAGGGGACTTTTTCTGTCTTTGTACAGACTGGGAAGGAATGGACGGCACCTGGGGAGTTTGGGAAATTCAAGAGCCAGAAGTCGAGGCCAGTGAAGTGAGTGAACTCCTTAGCTGCTGCTTCTGTTTTGCCCAGCAGGCTGCAAGCCTACTCAGTTGTCACCGACCACCAAGGACCAACGCAGCCTCTTGCCCTGCATAAAACACGATCAGCATGCATTCTCCCATACTGATCTCCAAGTTTTTAAAAATACTGTTTTAGAACATTGCAACTTCAAGTGTGTGTGTGTGTGTGTGTGTGTGTGTGTGTGTGTGTGTGTAAGTTAAGGTTACCAGACATCCCCATTACCCGGGGACAGTCCCCGGATTTACAAACCACTCCCCTGACAAAATCCATCCATTGCAACTGAAGTTGAAAAGTGTCCCTGGATTCATTGAAAAAAAATCTGGTAACCTTAGTGTAAGTAAATTAAGCTTTATCATCAGTAGTGTGCTGTTTGTCCTGCTTAAACCTTAAAATAACCTGAGAGTGCCTCCTGGTGGCTATTATCGGTATTTCCTAGAGACAAACTAATTTCTCTCTTTTCTCTGATGAGATAAATTTCCCCTAAGATTCTCAATAATCAAATGGCAACTATGGATTCAATCAGCCAATGTTGTCCATGTCTAGGCTGCAATAATCATTTGACAAACGTGCCATCTGAAAATTAGCCACCCACCCTGTCTTGTGTCGCTCTGTTTCCCTGTTTTGAGGAACTGGAACTCTGTAACTCTTGAGCTGCATGCACAGCACATGTTTGAAGCGCAGTCTCTTTTCCTGTGCTCTGGGTGTTTCTTCTGCTTCTAGATAATCACACCCGCACCATACATGGCTTCCCCCATGAAAATATTGGGAACTGTAGTTCACCCTTCACAGAGCTGCAATTTCCAATACCCTTAACAAACTACAATTCCCAGGATTCTTTGGGGGAAGTCATGTGCTTTAAATGCATGGTGTGTACACAGTCCAAAGGGCTGAAGGCTCCACTGTGAGTCTTACCCAGGCAGGTGCTCTTGTATACTCCTAGCCAGGGACTTCAGCTGTGGTTTTGAAGTTCCTGCCTGGATCACCATTTCCTTAGTTCCTGAGAGAGACAGGAGGGTATAGAACAGCCCAGGAACCCAACCCAGGCAGCTGGTGTGGCAATCTCAACTCCTGAGGCAGGGATGGTTGGATCCAGTGACTCCATGGTTTATGGTTTCTAATCCTGCTGCTCCTCCAAGGACACTTCAGGTTCTAGGTCTGGGCAGGACTGAACTCTGACACTCTGACAGTCTTTCAAATTGCACAGATTGATGCTGTCAGCAATGGCAGAAAGTATTCCCCATCTTCCATGGAGACTTTGCCATTAGGTGAATTGACTTGTTCATTGCCTAATTTGAGCAAAGATGAAGGAAATCATAGAATCCAGTGGCTATATCCCTTAGCTGGAAGGAATAATTCATCAAAGGCTTAAATAGAACTCCAACCCAGTTTGAGTTCTTGGAAGACATCACTGTACAGAACCAATGGAATCCACCCCCTTTTGGCCAAAGAGTAGTAGTCCAAAGTGATGTGGCTACTTCAGTTTCCATGATTGCTTAAGTGGGGAAAGATGTTCTGCCTTAATAGTGTTTCTTTGTCCACTTCTCTCTTGCAGGTTGTCTGCCACAAGCAAGTACTACTTTGAGGTGCTACACAAGCAAGATGACAAAGGAACAGACCATGTGGTAGTGGCAGTGAGTACTCAGGCTAGGGCTGCATTCAGATGGCACTTTATTTCATCATCCCAACATTTCCTTCCCAACTTATTTTTGCATTTTTATGTGATCTATCCCACATGCTCAGAGAAGACCAATTAATTGATCGCTTGAAATGTCTGACATACTCCTGAGTGTTGCATTGTTGTTGCTGTTTTTAATTTAAGAAGACTAGAAAATCACGTACATCAGGCAGATGACAAATACTAAATTCGATTGAGCAACCAAAACAGTAACTGCAATGTATTCTTCCAGTACTATACATCTAATAATGCCAAAGGCACACACTAAGCTGTCTCAGGAGCAAGGATTAAATTAAACAATGAGCAATGAGTGTTATTTTTGATAGTTTTGCTCATCCGTTTTTGCCTGGATATTCCTCCTTTGTGAAAAGCCTCACTATCTTCACGCACAGTGTAATATATTAACAGGATCTGAAATTGAGAAAGGATTCCTTGACTTTGTAGATCACAATTGTATATTGTGTACCGAATTACCTTGGACCAGTTATGTATAAGTACAGAAGAGGTTAGGGCTCTTAATAGTTGTGCAGAAGAGGAAATTCTAGCAAGGGCAGCCTTTTCTACACAACTATTAAAGGTATAGGAGCCCCCATGCTGTCTCATTTTGGCCACCAGACCTGTATAGCAGTCCACCAGGGCAACAAATCTGGCTTTTCTGCTTGCTAGAGATCTGTTGAACCACAATATGTAAGCAGTGGACTTTATATAGCTTGGCAAACTCCTAGTCGTGTGGGTCTGTTGTAGACAGATCTCTCTTTCCTTTCCTAATTGTCAAATTTATAAACTTTGAATGCATCTGTCTTTCTCTTTCAGTGGAAGCTGAATGACCCAGAAACCAAGTTTGCTGTTATTGACTCTGAATCCCTCTCCCTTTATGCTAGTAAGTATCTTCCCCTCCTGCCCCCCAGGACTAATAAGGCTAAATGGGCTTTTTGTTGCTGTTAGTCTTCCTTCCTTCCTATCAACAGAAAAGCTTTGCCTCTGACCACAGCACATCCTAGGCAGATGCAGAAATATTGCACTATACCCTTCACTTCATACCAGGTTTATTTCATAGGCTTTTGAGAGGCACTGAGCTTTGAGGGAGGGCAGAAAATAGCCTGGGAGGCTTGTGAAATGGGACTTGCATGTAATTTACTGAAATTTGGAATTCAGGTTGGGTTGCCAGATTAGCATTTAAAAATAAGGAGCACTTTGAGCTGTGAAATCCCTTGAAGCTTGTTAGCAGTATGTGACAGAATTGACAAGAGTTAGAGTTGCAAGAAGAAGAATATATCCAGCTGTCTTAAGAAGGTGAATCATTCCTTCTTCCTTCCTTCCTACCCTTTCCCACTATTTCTCTCCCCACCCACCCCAATGTGCTTTAGATGAAACACTTTTGAAAATGGACGAAGTTGGTCACATCCCGCAGACACTGGCTACGAATCCAAAACAGATTGTGTACAATCAGGGTGCAATGGAGCACTCAGCTGACATGCTCAAGCCTGACCCCCGGGACACCATTTATAAATGTAAGCATCTAGCTTGCTGCCAGAGCATAGGATTGCAGCCTTAGATGGTTTTGCTTGATCTAGAGCATCTAGATACAAAAGAGAACAAGCTCCTATGTATTTAATGGCTAGTAGGAGCTCTCTCCCGACTGCCTTACGCCGATCTGCTTCTGTCATAGCCTCTCATTTATTTTCTGTTTCTCAGTGCCTCTCGTAAGGAAGTCACAGTTGCGCAAGATCCTTCCAGACTGCCCTTACAAACCAAGCTACCTGGTCAATGGATTCCCTCTGGAGCGCTATCAAGGGCTTCAGTTTGTAAGTCTTCATTCTCAACTCAAGTCTTTGCCCAGCTTGCAGCTGCTGCTAACACTGAAGCTTAGGTTAAAGGCTGGCTTTCCTTTTAGGAAGGTGTGTGTAGTTGTCCACAGTGGCATGTGATGTTAGTGGATCATCAAATCGTGATCTATTGCTCCACTGTCATTTTTGTGTGTGCTTGCATGAACTTTCTTTCAAAGTGGTAGCTGGATGTGAGCTCACGTGGTGATGCCCAAGCTCAGTAGCTAAGATTGCCTCTGTTTTGCTTGCTCTGCTCCTCTAAGTTCAAACGTATCTTCTCCACTTATCTTGGGGCCTTAGTAGGGGGCAGCTCAATTCAGGTTGCCACACATTTGATTGGCTGAACACCAATGGCATTCATTCTTTCTCCAGTTTAGGCGCTAACTGGGATAACTTGCCACATTGAGTTTACACTTTCTTTTAACCAGTTCACCCAGATGAGAACATTCCTGTAACATGAAATAATGAATCTCTGTAGTGCAGAGCTTTCCAAACTTTTCATGTTGTTGACACACTTTTTAGACATGCATCATTTTGCCGGACAGTAATTCAGTTTTACTAGCAAACCGGAGGTTAAACTAACCACTTTCCAGCCCGCCCCCCCCCCCGGAGGAGCGTGGGGCATGTTCACATCACACACCTACACACTGCAGCCGACGCATGCACGTGTCGTGACACATAGTATGGAAAGCTCTGCTGTAGTGGATCAGTCAACATCTCAGACCTTAAATACCTTATGGGAAATGCAATTGATTATTCTGAGCAGTACTTGATGGTCATTTGAGTAGCATAGATGCTCAGTTACCCTGAAATTGCAGCTGCTGTCATGTGCTTCACTGTTTGTTTCTGTTACAGAAGAGTTAAACCCAGGGCTTTAAATGTTGTTCTTGTTAGCATATATCAACTACCTTTTTCAAGCTCAAAAATAAGGAAAAGAGCTTCTAAATGTTTACAGGTGATTATCTCCCCTCTTTCGTTTTGGAATAAGTGACTACAAAATCAATAGCACAACCATTGTCCTTGGTTTGGAAAACTAAGCATCTCTCTCAAAATTCTACACACGTACACAACAGTCAGTACACATAAATCTGAGGCAAGGTTACTGATTTTGGGGCTAATAGACCTGAGCTGTGCTCTGAAAAGTTTGGCTGTCCCTGATCACACAAAATAGTCCTGAAGTTTAGTTTTAGTACTGATATTTTTTGTGTGTGGACTCCCCCCCTCCCTTTCTAGGTCCATTTGTCATTTGTATATCCCAATGACTACACTCGTTTGACGCACATGGAGACACATAACAAGTGCTTTTACCAGGAAAATGAATATTTCCTGAACAGGTAAAGCCTTCCTTCTTGGTAACTGAACTCTGTTGCTTTGTCACTGGAAAGCAGGGGCTGAATTTTAGGAGAAAGGCATTTCTAAATAAAATATGTAAACTTTTTTTTGCTGTAGAAAGTATTTTCAGTAACTTGGTTCCTGCTAAACATGATGGGATCTGAGGGTGCCGGGTGCCTTCAGAAAGTCAAAAGGAATAAAGACTGCTTCACACTGGATTATTTCCTACATGTTTTTCTACATGGAAGAGAGATCTGTATTGCCTTATGTAAGCAGAATCTAAAGCTGCTATTGTTGTTTGTTACAACCAAGGTCCTGTTCACTGGCCTCACTTATTCAGTTAGCATTTATTATCTGTTTCTGTATCTAACATGGAGTCCATGGCAGCTTACAGTATATTTTTTGTTTCTGTCACTCAGTCCATGTAACTATATAAATCCCCCTTCTTTTTATCTAAATATCTGCCTATCCAAATGCACTCGATACTCCCTACCCAGAATATTTGCTCGAAAGAGGGTTCACAGTTACCAGTACTGCAAGAAATGTTTTTTAAGAAGCTGCAAGATACTTTTGGAACTGAAAAATAAGTAGGTTGTGTTGCCACAAGGTGGATTACAAGTGCAAGGAATGGGGATGTAGTAGGATTAAGGGCCAGTTTATATGATCAGCACATTAAAAAACAAACTAGGTTGTGGAGATGAAGGGAACAGCCCAGACTTCTCTGTCATGTTACGTTTTCTATGGGCAGAGAGTTTTATCAAGGGAATAGCATCAGTGGCGTAGCGTGGGGGTGCAGGGGGGGCTGGCCGCACCGGGCGCAACATCTGGGGGTTAGGGTTAGGGGGCACAAATCCACGGGTTAGGGGGCGCAAATCCACGGGTTAGGGGGCACAAATTACTTGCCTTGCCCCGGGTGCTGACAACCCACGCTACGCCACTGAATAGCATAAGCATGCAACCTGCTACCTGCAGCCTGTAAGTAGTACAGTCCAAGCAGACTTTTACCACTTGATTCAACTGGTTGCATTAAATGACTCCCCTTAAGCAGAAGAGATGTTTAGCAGAGCAGAAATGTTGCATACTGGCTAAGCTTAAAGAGTGCAGCAATTGTAATGCCTGGGTTTCCTTTTTAACTCCTGCAGATTTGGATTCTTCAGGTATGTGAAAGTGGACAAGCCAGAGGGGAGGAATTCAGATTCTGAGGAAACAACTAAGTTGCCAGGTATGGAAAAACCTGGAAAAGGTGTTTTATGGTTGACTAATGAGTGATAAAGGCGAGACTGCAATGGGCAGAATCGGAGGAGGTGGTTTCATATCTACATCAAACGAGGAACAACCAGAATGGGAAACATGGCTGACTAAGATGCTTAGTTCATATGGAAGCATGTCCACCCCCTGTCCAAAATGCAACAATTATAGAATCATAGAATTGCAGAGCTGGAAGGGACCATGAGGGTCATCTATTCCAACCCCCTGCAATGCAATGCCCAATGTGGGGCTCAAACCCACAACCTTGAGATAAAGTGTCTCATGCCCTACCCACTGGGCTAAATGCATCAAAAGCGAAACCTGGGGTGCCTGTATTTTTTCACCTATAGACTTGGGGCACAGGTTCATGACACAAATTTGTATATGCTAACTTTTTATATATGGATGCCTCTGGAAATTAAGATGATAGATGGCTGGAGTCTCACCGGTATTGCACTTTGCAGTACATTCAGGCTGCATAAACACTGTACCTTTACAGCACATGAATTCCCCCAAATAGTCATGGGAACTGTAGTTTGTTAAAGGTGCTGGGAACGATAGCTCTGTGAGGGGGAAACACCAGTTCCCAGGATTCTTTGGGGGAAGCCATGTGCCTTAAATGTATGGTCTGTATGAAGCCCTGGTCACCATGTAAGTTGAGTTAAGAATTACTTCAAAATTAAGAAGAGAGAGAGAAAGAAAAAAACAACAACAACCAAGGCACAAGATATGTAATTGTGTTCGATCTTTTCAGGCTATGAAGGAGAAAATTTTGATGATGCTCAGTATGAAGACCCAGATGACGTGCATCCTCCATTAAGCTCCTCCAGACCCAAAGTGAAAAGTGGTTCCATCCTGGCAGCTGAGTACGCCAATGTTTATGATTATTCCCCACTAAAGCCTCGGACTCTCCTGTCAGTAGCTGGAAAAGGTACACAGAGCAAAGCTGCTAAAAAGCGGGTAATGACATTGGTCGACCAGACCAACAATAAAACCATCCCAGAAATAAATTCACCAGTAGGAAGGCTGTATCTGAACAGCAGAAACCAAGAGAACTCTCCTCTCCGTGACAGAAGTGCCCATGAGTTGCCAGCTACCAAGAGGAAAGGAGGAGATGAAGGCATGCAGACTAACAAAAGGACCAAAGCGATTGGGGAACAAAATCCCATCAGTCGCAAGGATTCAGCTGGAAGTATCCCAAGAGAGACCTTGGTTTTTAATGCAAACGGAAACATGGACCTGTCATCATTAGAAACCACAAAAACAAGGAGGCAATCCCAGGTGCTTGACAAAGGAGCAGGGAAGGCAGCCCTCCGGGAACAGCCTGCTCATGAGGACCAATGGCTTAACCAAGTAGATTCGTATATAGCCCAGCACAAGGCGGCAGATGCTGCAAATGTCATTTTAGGAAGAGTGGATCTGGATCCCCAGCCACCTGTCAGGACTGATTCTGCCCAGCCAACAGTGCACAAGGTGGAGGATGAAGAAAAAGTGGTGGTGGTTGAGGAACAGGAGGAAGAAGAAGAGGAGGAGGTGGAAGGGGAGGTAAATGAAGAAGAGGAGTTTCGTTACATGCCTGCATTTGACCAACTAGTCAACTGGCAGCAGACTTTCAGGGCAAGTAACTTGGACTTCCAGGTGCTGCGGACAGACTGGATTGACCTGAAGTGCAACACTTCAGGGAACCTGCTGTTAAAAGAGAAGGAAGCCCTTGAAGTCACTCATGCATTCCTAAAGAAGCTCAACCAGAAGAACAAAGGGTAAGCCAAAAGTCACCTTTCAGACTCTCTCTGGCAACTGCAGCATGGAACAGACTCTTTGGGTCTGGATAGGTAGCTAGAAACGCTGTCAGATCTCATTGTGAAATGAGGACTGAGTCACTCTTCATCCTTAAAAGGGATGCTTGGATATGTTTGTCTGTAGTCTTGGGGAGCTAGGAACGAGCTCTGATTTCATCTGGTCTTTATCTTTTGTTATTTTCACTGTCATACTGAGTGCCACAGACTTAAACTTGGAACCTTTTTTTAATTCACTGCATTTATATCACACCTTTTCACTCAAGGAGCTCAAAGTGGTGTACATGATTCTCTACCTCCTCATTTAATCCCCACAACAACCCTGTGAGGCTGAGAGGCAGTGACTGGCCCATGGTCACCCATGACCAAGTGGGAATTTGAACCCTGGTCTCTCAGGTCCTACTCTGACACTAACCACTACACCACTGAGCTGTGATACCTTCCTCTCTGCATCAACAGAGTCAATAGCTAGAGGGTGGAGTTACAAGGAGTTCAGTCCAGGGTGCTGACCTTCAGCTGGGTAGGGCTGGACCAGTCTCCCCTCAGCAGGTGCCCTCCAGATTCTGCAGGGCCCCAGCTCTCATCATCCCTGACCACCGGCCACATTGTCTGGCGCTGATGGAGTCAGACAACTTCTAGAGGGAGTCAGTTTAGGGACAGCTGGGTAGACCTGGCCAATGCTTGGTCCTAGTCTCTTGACAAGCCCAGTGGTCTATGGTCAGTATGGGATGGTTGCAAAGCAGGGAAGGGCTGAAAGGGGGCTGTCAACACTACAGGTTGGGAATCTGCGGTGGGCCTTGGGTCTGGACTGGTTGAAGACCACTGCAGGATATGAGACAAGTTTGTTTGGGAGGTAGGAGTTGTCTTGTCTTGTTACGGAACTTGCCATTTTTATTTTAGTTTTGAAAGGGCTGGTGGCTGAACATAGTTGGGGGGAAAACATTGGCTGATCTCTTGCAGTGAAAACAAAAATTAGGCAAAGGGTAACAGTGCAAATGTTTTGTGCATCAGGCCTGTGGACCTGGTGCTTGGTCAGACACGGCCTAAGAACCTGGTGAGCAAACGTGGTGCTGCATTAGAAAAGCCTGCTGGATCAGGCCAATAGCCCATCTAACGCAGCATCCTGTTCTCACACTGGCCAGCCAGTTGTGTGTGGGAAGCCTGCAAGCCGGACCTGAGCACAACAGCACTCTGCCGACCTGCAATTCCTCCACAAAGCTCAATTCCACTTACAGAGAAGTATATCACAAACTAAATAACTCTGTATGTGGTTTCCAAAAATTCATTGTACAAGAAATTCAACACCTTCTTAAATGATATTTACAATACCAAAATAATACGCAACTCAATATCTCTAAGCCAAACCTGCAATTCCTAGCAATTGGTGTTCAGAGGCAGAGGCATCTCTGACATTGAGCATAGCCATCACAGTTAGTAGCCATACACAGGAAGACACAATTCCTTTGTATAATAGGAGGACACCTTATACCATTGCTCCATCCAGCTCAGTCTTGTCTGCATAGGCAGGGGCTTCCCAAGTGTTCAAACTGGGAATGTTCCCAGGCCAATCCCTGGAGACGCCAGGGCTTGAACATGGCACCTTCTGCATGCAACACATCTGCTCTGCCACTGAGCTGTGGCCCTTCATGCCAATTTCAGGAGATTCCAGCTGCTGCGCGTCGTCAATGTAGAGAAGCGGCAGGACCACCTGCGAGGCAGCCGCTACCTTCTGGAGCTGGAGCTGGTGGCACGGGATAAGCGCATTGTCCGTTTCTCAGAATACGTATTTGCACGGGACTGGCATGGTAGCAGCAGCGGTGAGGAGGAGGGTATTATGAAGGATCTGGCATGGGGCCGCCAGCGCCACTTGTTGGCCAGAAAAACTGAGCCAGCCCTGTGCTGGCCAGCAGGCTTTTCCTGGAACCATCGTGCCGTTGTCCACTTCATAGTGCCAGGTAAGGGGGATGTGATAGCTTTATGATCTTGTCAAAATAGCTGCAATGGAGAATGATGGGATTTAGGCTTCTGCCACCTGTACTTCACCTGGTAGAGGTGCTATATCAGGGAGATGAAAAGTCTCAACCATAATTTCCCTCTGAGTTTGTATGTTATATCCTACATTATAGAACAGTATTTTTAGTTCCCATCTGGGACGCAGGTGGCGCTGTGGTCTAAACCACTGAGCTCCCATTGCTCTGTCCTAGCTCCTGCCAACCTAGCAGTTCAAAAGCATACCAGTGCAAGCAGATAAATAGGTACTGCTGTGACGAGAAGGTAAATGGTGTTTTTGTGTGCTCTTGGTTCCATCACGGTGTTCCATTGCACCAAAAGCAGTTTAGTCATGCTGGCCACATGACCTGGCAAGCTATCTGTGGACAAATGCTGGCTCCCTCGGCCTGAAAGCGAGATGAGCACCACAACCCCATAATTGCTTTTGACTGGACTTAAGCATCCAGGTGTTGTTTACCTTTTTTTTTTTACATTCCCATCTGGCAACCTTAATTTTTCTTCTTCTAACTCTCAGTGCCTGGTTAATGCCCCATGCTCTTTCTTAGATTTCCGGAAGAAAGACACAGCATTTTGTTTCATGTATCTTAAATTGTCACATATACTAAAATTCTCCTAGGACAAAATATCCATCTTAAGGTACTAAAACAGAATCGGTCATCATATTTAGCTCCAGTTTTAGGTAACATCCGTCGAACTAAAGGATGTGTGATAAGTGTGTTTCACAGGAGCACAGAAAAGCCATAGGTGTGGGCTTTGGCTCTAAGAATCCAGCATCCTAAGAACTCCACAGCTGTGTTGGTGTTTTGTTTTGCTTTGTTTTGGTTTTAAGTTATACATGAAAGGAGCTAAGCAGAGGTTTTCCTCCAGAAAAATTCTACTGGTCAAGGGATGGAGTGTCTAGGTACTGAACTCCTCACAGTCCTCATAACTATTGAAACCATATAATATATATGATTATTTGTGTGTGCATTTTTTTCCAAAATAAAGAGCAGAATATCTATTGCAAAAGGAAGGAAGTAGTGAAAACATGCTTAATTTGGACAATTTGTTCTTAGCTTTTGTCACAGAACTTGAGTTCCCTTAGCGCAGAATCAATTTGGATAATTATTTTGCACTCACAGCCCTGGGCTGATGCCACAGTATCATAGAGCTATACTATTTAGAGAATTAAATCATGAAGCCTAGCAATTTTTTTCCTGATATTGGCCTAGATAGCCCACTAAAGACTCTGCCTATAGTTGGACAATACAAACTGGTCAGTGAAAGACTGATCCAGGAAAGCATACCTGCTTTCCTCTGAGCAAACTGCTTCATTATCTTCACTGCACCTCTTTGTTTGCTGTATAGCAATGATGCTGTATATCTGTATTTGATAAATTAGTAAGCTCTTAAGCTGCCACAAGACTTCATATATTTTGCTGCAGCAGGCTGACATGGCTGCTCCTCTGGAAGCAGCTGCATTTGCATCTGTAGCTGAATAGGGATATGATGAGCAGCCTTCTATTGCGTCAGACTGTATTCCATCTAGTCTCGTGTTAGAGGTGTCAGCAATTGCATATAGAGCCATGCCCCTGTTTACTAGAACAGGAAGAAAATTGTGTATGTGTGTGTCTTGCCCCCTTGGGACACAAAACCAACTTTGCCCTCATTCTGTTCTTCTCTTTGTTCCCGGTGCCAAACAGTGAAAAACCAGGCACGTTGGGTGCTACAGTTCATTTCTGACATGGAAGAGCTGTTCAGGGTTACTAAGGACCCCTATTTCAACGTCATCATCACAGACTACAGCAGTGACGATATGGATGTAGAAAAGGCTCTGAAAAAGTCCTCATTACGCAGGTGAGTGTTGGGATGCTGCCGAGGAGACGGGGCATCAGGTGCCCCCCAGCTGGCTCCAGCCACCGGCCAGCAGCCGGAACAGCATCAATCAGAAACACAAGCCTCAGATACCTTTAGAGGCTTGGCACGCTCTATCAGCAGAGTGAATAAATCTTCACAACAGAAGTGGCGGACAGAGACATGTGAAAGCATTATTTACAGGAGTTTATTCATCATAGTTCAGGAACAAAGGAAAACATGTCTGCTTCCCTTCGTGTCGAAGCATACAGCAGTATAGCAAAAGCAATATACAAACGGAAGTTCCCAGCAAGCCTGTGCTGGAAGTAAACAGGCATGTGACACACAACAGTCATGCCTATTCCTTTTAAGGTGGAACAGAACTATATCCTAACAGTGAGAGCAGATCTTTTGCATTTGCGAACAGGAACACGGGCCTGCATATTTGAAGCATATAAGGGACGTATACAATAATAATAATCCTTACTCATAGAATCTTAGAGTTGGAAGGGACTTTGAAGGTCATCTATTCCAACCCCCAGCAATGCAGGAATCTCAACTAATGCATGTATGCTAGATGGCCACCCAACCTCTGCTTTTAAACCTCCAATGAAGGAGAGTCCACCACCTCCTGAGGGAGTCTGTTCCACTGTCAAACAACTCTTTTACCATATACTTCTGTTGTTGCAGCCTAGAATAGCATTAACTGGTTTTGCTGCTGCATCAGCTTGTGGTCTACTACAACCCCTAGATCCTTTTCACACATACTACTGGAAAGCCAGGAATCCCCCATCTTATATTTGTGCAGCTGATTCTTCCTGCCTAAGTGTAGAACCTTACAAAGCCTTACTTTGTCTGTAAAAATATAACCCATTTCTTGTCTTCAGGTACCAATATTTGCGGTTAACGGGGAACTTTCAGCGCTCTGCAGGCCTGCAGGCTGGGATAAACCTGGTGAAGGTGAGTGATAGCTGGCTAGGGCAGATGTTGTGAACTACAACTCCCATCCCCCCTGACCACTGGCCATGCTGGCTGATGGTAATGGGAGTTGTGGTCCATAGTGTATGAAAGGCAGCAAGCTAGGGAAGGCTGAGCTAAAGCACCTCAGCTGCCGAATGTTAGGTGGCTTCGGAATGATTGAAAGGGGTTTAGTATAAGGTTTTCTTTGCTTTGGGGCTTTCTCTATGAAAACCAGCTCTGTGGCACTCAATTGGAGCAAATGTCAATCTGCAGAAAACCTGAATTGACATTTGCTCTGATGGAATGCTAAAGAGTGGGTTGGGGTGGGGGGAATCAGCCTTGCCTGCTCTGACTCTCTACGGCAGCCTTTCTCAACTTTGGGTCCACAGATGTTTTGGGACTACAACTCCCATCATCCCTAGTTAGCAAGGCCAGAGCTCAGGGATGATGGGAGTTGTAGTCCAACAACATCTGGGGACCCAAGGTCGAGAAACACTGCTCTAGGGTTTCAGGTGGGATAATCCAAGTCTTATCTGGAGATGATAGGGATTGGGGCCTTCTGCAGGTAAGGCAAGATGTTCTATGGCTGAATGAACATAAACCACATGGAAGTAGATGTAGGTTGAACATTTGGGTTCATCTTTCTAACTGAAAGAGTGGTTCATCCATAAAAAAAGTCTGCCTATAGTAGTGGAAACTCTTTACACACACACACACAAAAAAAATAAAAAATAAAATTCAGGTATCTGACAGGTTTGTTCTGCATATAAGAAGCTGTCTTGGAGCTGGAGGGTGTTGCATGATGATATGTGATGTTTGCATCTTCCTTGAATGGGCGTTTCTGTGAGCCTTTCCCCAAATGCATGAGTGTACTGTGGATAACGACCTGACTGCTCCGTTTCTCAATTACAGGATTCACACAGCATCATTTTCCTGTGTGATCTTCACATCCATTTCCCGTCAGGGATCATTGACTCCATTCGGAAGCACTGTGTGGAAGGGAAAATGGCCTTTGCACCCATGGTTATGAGGCTCCACTGTGGCGCATCCCCAAAATGGCCTGATGGTGAGGTGCTGCAGGGAGGAGGGGTTTTTTTGCATAAAACCCGTATTATTCTGGGCATCTTTGGTGCTCTGATGGTGTTTCCTGCTTGGCAGGGGGTTGGACTCGATGGCCCTTGTGGTCTCTTCCAACTCTATGATTCTATGATTCTATTCTATGATTCTATGATCTTTCTTCCTCATTATCACATTTTTCTGCAGTTCATAGTTTAGCCTTGTAGAGATGGTTAAAACAGCGGTTTCATAACAGAGGGGGGAAGGTCTAGCACAGACAAGGAAAATATTCTGTATAGCAAGTTTGGTGGAATCTTTCTCAGCCCAAAGTCAGCAGTCCCTTCTGGGCAACTTCCTAGGGCCTATGTGCTAGTGGTGGCCTTGGGGTGGGGAGAGGCAAAAGTGGGTGGGGGAAAGAATGTACAGTACTTTCCTTAGTTGGCTACTTTTTATGCATAATCATACATTCCTCTACCCTCCTTCCAGGCAAGCAGGAGGCAGTATCAGAATTCCAGGACACATGCCTGCCAGGCAAAACCATTCAGGGAGGGTGCAAAGCAGGGATCAGTGAGGGGTTTGGCTTGGGGAGATTCATGAGGACTGCAGTTAGGCCCCCCACCCCCAAGTCCTGAAGTTCTTCATTCCAGCATCCTATTACTTCCCAATGAAGAGTGGCTGCAACTCATTAGGGTGTGTGTGTGTGTGTGTGTGTGTGTGTGTGTGTGTGTGTGTGTGTAGTTGGATCTTTCCCTATTAATCTGTTACATGTCTGGACCAGTGGGTGCCACAGGTTAGTCTGGGAACTTTATTTTTTACTAATAAACCATGTAGATGTGGCTGATGCTTTTGTCTTTCGCTTTCATAGGCTACTGGGAAGTGAACGGCTTTGGCCTCCTGGGTATATACAAGTCAGATCTAGTTCGCGTTGGAGGCATGAACACCAGAGACTTTGGGGAAAAGTGGGGAGGAGAGGACTGGGAACTCCTGGACCGGTGAGTGAAGATGTGTAGCAGCAACTGGCTTTGGGTTCTCTTCTCATAGGAACATAGGAAGCTGCCTTATATTGAATAAGACCATTGGTTCATCTAGCTCAGTAATGATGGATGAAGTCTAAGGGGGAAAGCACAATGTGGAACAACTAGCAAATAAAAGCAATTAACCAAACCGCTATTAAGCACTAAGTTTCATCCTCGTAAAAAACTTCCTCCTACACGCAAACAGAGCAATCTTATATATTCACTCACAAGTAAGTCCCATTGGTCCAATAAAAACCCACTGCCACTGAAGGGTCCCCCTTACTCTTAGTTGGAGGGGTAGTTTCCTGTGGCTGCCATTCCTGTCCCAACTTCCCACCCTCCTGATCACTTGCTTAATCAGAGCTTAGAGTCCTGATCCTGATAAAGACCTGGCCCATGGTGCTTTAAAGATTCCCCCACCCTCCCAATCCAAGCTTCACAGAAGCAGGCAGTTCTAGTTAGCCTCTCGTTCCAATCTCTCTCCTTCCCTCTCCTCCCACAGGATCTTTCAGGCTGGCCTGGAGGTGGAACGACTCTCCCTCAGAAACTTCTTCCACCATTTCCACTCCAAGCGGGGCATGTGGAACCGACGGCAGCTGAAGATGTGATGAACATTTGCACTCGCAGTGCAGACTTTATCCAGGCATGTCGAGGAGAAGATTCTAGTACTACAGAAGTCAGAATATTAATTTAGGCGTTATGAGAAAATAAGTTGAGGCGCAGAACTGAGAGCTTTAATCTTGTGAGAAAAATGAAAATGGGAAGAAAACGATGCTACCTCTAGTGTCTTACATCCACGACAAGCGATCTTTTTAAGAGCACAAAACCAAACTTTCTCACCAGCATGTCACAGATGCACTTCTGGGATGCAAAAAGCACACATAGGAAGCTGCCTTCCTCTACGTCAGACCAATTGGTCCATCTTAGCCCAGTATTGTCTGCACTGACTGGCAGCGGCTCTCCAGGGCTTCAAGCAGGAAACATTGTCAGCCCTACCTGGAAATGCCGCAGATTGAACATGGGACCTTCTGCATAAAAAGCAAGTGCTCTCCCACCAAGCTATAACCCTTCCCCTTTCCTCTTCCCCTGCATCATCCCTCTGCCTCAAAAGCCTCTCTTTGTGGTGCCTTCCTACTTCTTCCAAGGTTTTACTGAAATGCTTTCACTTCTTAGAAGCATCAGTAATGCCACAGTTCTCTGGTCAACGGGTACAAATGAAAAGGAGTGCCTTCCACAGTGTGTTAGAAAGAGGAATATAGCCTCGTTATGTGTAGTGCGAGTTGTTTTTAATGATGCTTCCTTTTTTGAGATACTTGAACAAAAACTGTGTCCTGAAATCCATGCCTTTGGACCAAAGTCACTCTGATATGTGGGCTGTGTCTGAATACCTGTACATAAACCCAGTCAGGACATACTAAAGGGGCCTAGCGGATTCTTCTCCTCACTTAATGCACATTGTGCTCTGCTCAGGTACAGCAAAAAGAATTATGTTGAAGCCTTCACCTTGTGGCTTGCCTGCATCTGTATTTCTCAATAAGCAGCCTCTCTCTCTCTCTCTCTCTTACCATTAAGCTGAGTCAAAACCCTGTTAGGACTTGAGATAGGTTTTTGGCACAGAATTGTGTTTATCCTGACAGTCATATGAAATGGGGAAAACAGGGAACTGGAAATATGAACTTGAGACAACAACCCTTGAATAGCCTAGCACTCAAGAGATTAATTTACAGCAGGGATTAGGAAACTGTGGCCTCCCAGATGTTGTTGGGCTACAACTGCCTTCATCCCTACCTAGCAGGACCAGTGGTTAGGGATGATGGGAACTGTAGTCCAAAACAAGCTGGACACCCAAGTTTGGGAAACGCTGATCCCTGACAACTGGCCCTGCTGATCAGTTGGAGTTCTAACAACATCTGAAGGGCCAAAGGTTCCCATCCCTCATTTACAGTGCAATCCTGGGCATATATTTTAGAAGTCCCATTGAGTTCAATAGCTTTTATACACTGTCCTCCCACCCCTTCTATTTATTTTGTCGTTTTAATGTTGGTTGGTTTGTACTCTGATCTTAATGTGCTCCAAGTCACCCTGAGGCAGGGGAAATAATCTTTTTTGAAGGACAAGATATATTTTGTAAAATTAATTGATAAATTAAAGTTATGGTTTTGTTACTACGTTTTGGTACTGATTATGTATGAAGACCAGGTATGTGCTTGCATCAGAAAATATGTAAGAAAATGAGGTATCTACGCTGCAGGTTTGGAAGGAGTGGCAAGAAGTTGTGCAAATTGGAAGTCAGATTTGGGCCTGACACCTTCAGGAAACAAACCAGTCCTTAAAGCAGGTCACACAAAATGGGTAACAGCTGTGTGTAAAATGAGGAGCTGAGTTGGTTCATTGATGCAGGTGGATTAAAGTGTGTGTGTGTGTATGTGTGCCAAATGATAATGGGAATGGCATTTTCTGTCTCTGGAAACATATGAGTTTCCAGACTCCTTTCTTTTTTTAACTCTTTCTTCACCCACTGTAACCCCACCCCCACGCAGCATAAAATTATTATAGTTTTTCAAGCCTCAGTGTGGAGAAGGAGGGGATGAGGCAAGGAAAGGAGGATGTGGGTTGGCCTGTGGGTCAGTGCTTCCCCCAACCCAATTTAAAAACAAAGTAAACCTCTTTCTTCAGAACTATTATTTAATCCTGTTTAAATGTGTGCAGATTTCATTGATTTCATTGATTCAATAATATCTCTTTGACTTGGTGACACACAGATACATAAACATCAAACGTTGGATGTGTGTATCAGGATTGGGTTTTGCTATGAAGTCAAAGAAGGAAATTCTAAGGGCCTATGCTGAAAGGACTTACCTGTATGAATCTATTGTTTGTTTGTTCCAGTGTCATCAATGTCACCTTCACTGAAGTACCTCTACACCTTTTATAGCTTGTGTGAATATCTGAAATGTTCTTTGGTATATTTAAACTGAAATGTGTGCCTTATTGATGAGTCCCAAACCTTTTCTTACTTGCAAGAGGAAGCATAAGTGCCTCCGTTTACAAATACAGATTCCTTACAGAAAATGTGTGTGGTGTCTTTTTCTGACCCTCAAATGCCTGCCTGCAAAGTGGACCAATCTAATGTGAAATTTTTGCATATGGGATCTGTCTCCTCTTCTGTATCTGGGTAGCTATGTACTATTCTATAAAAGGATATAAAAGAAAGATGTTTAGTGCTTAAGATTTTCATTCACAGTCTGCATTGAGTAATTTGATATACAGACCAAGCCACACCTTTGGATAAAATATACTTTAATAAATAAAGAGAAAGCAAATAGTTGGAATGTGCAAAAGATGCACCAGTTCTAAGTGGGATGACAAAATTGCAAGTCCTTTATAAAATATTGTAAGAGTGGCTAAGGACAGCATGGGAATAACTTTCAGAAGCAATGCACTGTTTACAAAAATCAAGGTTAACTTGTACAGCTTTAAAATGCTTTGCATTACTATGCATAGTATTATTGCCACCAGCAGAGGTTTATAATGCAATTTATTTTTTGCCACATGCAAGCTGATGGTCTGTATTTCAACTATGATCCTAGTTTTATACATTTTGTGTGTGTGCACACACACAAAAAATACACTTTTTATTTTATTTAAATAACAATTTGTATACAGCTTAATTGCAAAAAACTAAGCAGTTTTACATAACAATTTACACTCGTGGAGGAGCAGGACTAAGTACAATGAACCTCTGTGTGTGGAATTACCTCTCCTGCTTGGGCAAAACATAGACACTGTGGGAATCTTGGCTAATCAGGAGCTCCAGCAAAATAACAGGAGTTTCAGCTAGTTGCATCAGAGCCTCTGCACCACCACTGATTACTGGATCAGGGTAACATAATGCTTTTCATTTAATAATTGCATTTCTCAATGTTTTAGTAGCTGGGGCAGACTCTTCTCTGAGCTAAAACTGGAGGTACACTTCTCATTCTTACTTTTAGGGTAATAACTGTCCACCCTCAGAGGAGCCAACAACTTGTGCTCCTGTGTGAGTCACTATTTGGGGCCAGTCATTCTGTTGCATCCCATCCCTGAGAGCAGTTGATCCCATTACACAACACAGAAACAAAGTCTCATCCGGAGACATGCATCCCACATTAATTCATGCTCAGGTGGATGCCAAGCAAGAGCAGTGAATCAAAAAGAAACACAGTGGGCAGCCTCTTCTCTGGGTGGATGCTGTGTGCTCATACAAGATGGCTTGGTCTGCAATGCTAACTCCACTCCCCTGGCAGCAAGCCCCACTGAATTCAGCAGGACTTCTTGGCAGTTGTGGTTAGGATTGCAGCCTTAAATCATTTTTTTCTCCTGCTTTGCAAATCTGTCTTCATCTGACAACTTAGTGACCTCTTGGACAAAATTTGAACTAGTGACCTAGCACCTGCCCCTTATCAATTGTGCTCATTTGTAATTCTCTTCCAATGTTTTATTTTGATACTGTTGTCCCTGTCACTTACGTTGACTGCTGCTGCCATTGATGGAGTACATCAAGTTGAATCACTGTGGGCTGCTCCTTTCCTGGTGGGAGCTGGGAAGCTCTAGCTGAATGCAATCTTCTGAATTGCAGAGGAATCTCATTACAACCAGGGGTTGGGAACATTTTTCATACAGTCCCTTCTGGGTCAGAGACAAAGAAGAACTTTTTTCCATGTGTATGGTAGGCTAGTTTTTACTTACACTCACTGAAAAAAGGGTGCAGAGTAGGGCCAGTGGGTGATGTAAGCTGGGGAAGAGAGGAGTGTTTGGCTGAGGAAGAAGTCTAACCTGGGGAAGAGTCCGAGAAAGGCCTGGAGGGCTGCATTTGGCTCTCTGACCTGAAATTCCCCACTACTCCATTACAGGAGATAAACATCATTATGGGTTGAGATGAGGAGAGGCTGCTGTCAAGATCAGCTGAAAAATTATTCACCTCTTCAGAGCTGTAAACATGTTGCAGAAGTAGCCCACAAGGAGCAACTGATGTACTTGCAATAGGGTTCACCCAGGCAGTTGTGTATCTTAAATGGATCATCAAGTCTGAGATCAATAAGGCTATACGGAAAGGCATTCCAGCTATCTTCTACCATGTGCTCCAGCCTGCAAGGAAAAACAAGAGGCTCAGGCAGGTTGTGCATCTTACTGTTGATGGTGACAAGGATAAGACTCCTCTGCTGTGGAACTGTCTCCCTAGAGATAACCACCCTTTTCATATGGGGGGGGGGGGAGAGAAAGAGAGAAGAACTGCCATCATCCCACTTCATTACTTATGAACTGCCTAAGAATAATGATTGATGGAGTATCCTATGTCCAAATAGGCAAAAATGGATGGTGAGTGTTTATCTGTCCAATCTGGAAGCATAAGACTCACTCTTTTCTTACCCTTCCAAGGCTTAGTAGATTCTCCGACCACCATAAATGCTAGGATAGAGACCCGTCTTCTGCACACCAAAAGCAGTAATGAAGATGTTGATGATGACTATGATGAAGACTAGGATTGTGGCGATGTTGTTGAGCAAATTCAGGCGCTGCTGCTTCGTCACGTCGTTCAGGTTCATCCGAGCTATGAAAAACAAAAGACAAAACCAAGACAGAATTCAGAGGAAACTCTTCTGCTCACTACATTCTGCAGAAGGTGTGCCACCACCACCACCATTATTATAACTCTCTTAAATGTTCAATAGGCTTATATTTCCTTTCCTCCAATAAGTAAGGTCAGGAAACACAGTTTTACACACTATTCCTTTCCTTCCGCCTGGGAGGGCGGAGCCTTGATTGACTCCAGCTACAAAAGCCGAAGCTGCCAAACAGACACTTGGGCTGGGGTATCGTTGCTCTTATTGATATACTGGTGTGTGTGTGTGTGTGTGTGTGTGTGTTATCTTTGTGTAGTTTTTGATGTTTTATTTATGACTACATTTGTTATGTTTGTGTTTATATGAATGTTTTCATGCCAGCTGCCATGAGCATGGTTTTAACTATGGAAGGAAGCATACAAATAAAATGATGATGGTGGTGGTGATGAAACAATGCCCGGGTCAAACTCTTCCAGCGAGATTCTTATCTAAGTGTCATTGAAACCACAGATGAAATAGCTATGCTTCCCTTCTCTGCTCTGCAGCCTGGTGCAATGTTAGGATGTTGCCTGCCACCTTGAGTTGAAAATTTACTTATAAAAAAATAATCTGTGACCTAATTTTGCCCATGAGTACAGCTTAAAGTCCTTTTCATATTTCCGTGAGTTTTCTGCCTGATTGCTGTGGTTTAGAGAAAAGGGTGGCTAATGTCCTTTAATGGTTGGTGTCCAGCTGTGCCAGCCACAGCTTTCATTTGGAAAAAGCATGTTCAAAGCAAAGAATGGCCTGGGAAATGCCTCTCAACAGAAGCCAATGGCTAGGGGGAAAACCTGGAGATTTCTCTGGAAGATACGGAGAGCTAAAACCATTTTTTCCCACCCTAGCTCCAAGTGGGAAGCTGTAGTTTGGGAAGGATGGCGAGAGACATGGAAGCGGAGAGCTAGCCAAAGTCTAAAAAGGCTTGGACAAGGAGCTTTTAAGCATGGCTCTATGCCTGGAAAGAGCAAGGCAAAAGGTAGGTGTGGATAAGCCTTAAAATTGGCTACAACCCTCAGGTTTCCAGGGATCTCTCCCACAAAAAGGAAGCTAAATCCTGCCCTTCTTTATTGATGCACAAATATACACCTGAAAAGTCAAGCATGAGTGTGCCAAAAATGTTCTGGAAAGCATGTTTATTGTCCAGGTTACACTCTTCACAGAGCCAGGACTTGCTGTGCTCAGTGGCAAAAAGTGGTTTTCTTATAGCCTTCTCTAGCCTGGTGTCCACACCCTGGTGTTTTGGACTACATCTCCCATTAGTTCTAGTGAGCTCAGCTGTATGATGCTGGGGCGGCTAGGAATTGCAGTCCAAGCCATCTAGAGGACACCAAATTGAGGAAAACCTGCTGTGGTCTGTCGCTTTGTGCAATGCCTTAGATGCAGCCACCTCTTCAGTGTGAGCTAACTCTAAAACCAAAGGCAACCATCCAAAATGGCGAGGACCATTTTATTTTTTAAAAAATAAAGCAGACTACATCCAGCCTTTGCGAATCTGGTGCCCTCCAGCAGTTCTGGACTATAACTCCCATCAGGCCTAGCCAAGCTGGCAAAAGCTTGAAGCAGATGACTATGAGACACACACCAGATATTTCCATTTTTAGATGGCTTTGGTTCTCTAGGGCAAGCCAGAGGCTGGAGGCCAACAGCAGCTGCGGATGCTGAGGAATGTTTGCGGTCAGGCCCCATAACGAGAGAAGAGATTCCATTGATGCAGCATTAGCTGTAGCCCAAGTTCACGACCTCCGCCATTCCTTTCAATGCCAAACTCACAAGCGGAGAAAGACAGGCCTGTGTTTATCATGTAAGTCTTATCATGTAAGGGGACAGTGGGGCTGACCTGGGGTCGGGCCAGACAGCTCTGGAGACTGTAGCCCTCTGTATATTAACTGTAGGGGCAGCAATGGAATGCGGGGGAGAAGGGAGGTGAAAGGGAGAAAGGGATGGGGGTTATAGCTGCAAATGATGGGGTTTAGGCAGGCGGGGGTGGTAGAGGCTGTGTAGGGCAGCTTGGGTAGAGCAGCCTTGTTTCCTACTTCAAAAAGGTGGCCCTGTATTCGAAAGCATCCTCTCTCCGGTTGAAAGATGCAGAAACCTAAGAAGGGAGAGCAAAAGTGGCCTGGAAATTGTCCCATTAACAGTGAGCATCCGGACAGCAAGCTGAGAAGGCACACAGGCCAGGGGGTCCCTATTGTTTCCCTATTTAAAATACAGTAATTATTTCTAAGTTTTCATCTATACATTTCATAAATTACTTTCATTGTAAATCAGTGCTCCTTTGCTGGTGACACATTTATTTCTCTTTTTGCCATCATGTTAAATCGTTGCCCTAATCTGTAATGTCTCTGTGTGTGCTCAAACATTAAATGAGCATCCAACTTATTTCTTCCTAAGAGCTATTTTTTAAAGTCTTTTGATTAAGAGCAACACTGGGCATTATGGAAATGAGATTCCTAACTAAGGCCTGTCAAACGGAGAATCCCTCAAAACAGCCTTGAGAAAACTACACGGGTTCCTGGTCCTTACTTTTAATTCTAACTTTAAAATTACTTGCAAGATTAGATTACGCTCACTATCTTATGAGCATTTTTTCTGATTTATTTCTGGGGAGGTTAGATGACGTTGCATCAAAGTAAATGTTATCTTCACTTTCCAGGGCATTTCCCCACCCCTCTCCTTACTGGGGGGCGGGAACTCCCATATTTTGGGAGAGCATGTTTGTTTAGCCAGGCAGATTCTCTACCACTGAGCAGTCCCACCCCAGCTTCCTAATCACATGGCAATGTTTGAAATCTGGTAAATGACTTAAAGTAGCATCTGAACTGCTCTGTGAAAAGCACTAGAGCACTGTGCTGTGTATCACTCTTTCCTCATATGATGATCCCTGGAATGAACTTTTGAAAGAAGCAAAGAGGTCTGCAGAAAGATGCTTACCTATAATGATCAGGAGAATCCCAATGGCAGTTTGGAAGAAGAGAGAAATGGTGATGAGAGCAGTCAGGACAGCATAATATTGGAAGGACGTCCCCTGTTCCAGCACTGCCTTCAGTTGCGCAGCGTTGGCCATGAAGAGCGCCACATCCAGCATGCTCTCAGCCACGCTTTTCTTGGTGGCATAATGATTGATGTTGATGATGTTTTCCAACCTGGAGCCAGGAATGGATGGCTAGAGGAGGAGAAAGAAAAAGGTCATGGCACATCAGAGAAAGAGATTAGCTTAAGAACATAAAAAGAGCTCTACTGGATCAGGCCAAAGGCCCCTCTAGTCCAGCAGCCTGTTCTAAGTGCAGCCAACCAGATACCCATGGGAAACAAGGGAGCAGGATTCAGGTAGAAGAGCACCAGGAAGTCCACAGGCAGGGCACAATCCCATTCTCTTCCACTTGTGATCCCCAGCAGCTGGTGTTCAGAGGCATTCTGCCTCCAACAGGGGAGGTACAGCATAGCCATCACATCCTGTAGACATTGCTAACCTTCTCCTCCATCAATTTGTCTAATCCTTTAAAAAAACAGCAAGTTGGTGTCCATCATTAAAGATTCAGATCTTCAAATTCTACCATCTATTTTTAATAGTTATTACCTCCTGTTCTCATGGTGGCCATAGGGGGGAGCTCTGAGTAACCTCTAGTCTGGCAGCATCTGCCAGGAATGAATGGGCCAACTGCCCAACAGGATAGTAAATGTTGTTGAAAGGGAGCCAGAGCAAGATCATACTACCACTAAAGATAAACAAATATTTTGGGTACAGCCCAGAGAACCTCACTGGGTTTACTGCAACCACATTCAAATAGTCACTGCTGGTTAATTATTACCTAGCTGGAAAAGAGGTCACCCGCATGACGGCTAATTGCCTTTGCAGTTTCTTACTATCTTATGGACTGTTTTGTTGCTCAGAGCAAATATAATAAACAGCAAACTGCCATGCCGGATATTTATTAAAGGATGGCTTGCGCCAGAGACTAGGCGCAAAATGCAAGACCTGTGCTCCTTCACCCTCCCTCCCTTATACAGTGGTACCTCGGGTTACAGATGCTGCAGGTTACAGATGCTTCAAGTTACAGACTCCGCTAACCCAGAAATAGTACCTCGGGTTAAGAACTTTGCTTCAGGATGAGAACAGAAATCGCACGGTGGCAGCAGGAGGCCCCATTAGCTAAAGTGGTACCTCAGGTTAAGAACAGTTTCAGGTTAAGAACGGACCTCCAGAACAAATTAAGTTCTTAACCCGAGGTACCACTGTAGTCGCTTTTAACCATTTGTCCTTGTTTCTATCTTTTTAAGTATGTATAATCCCCTTTTAATTACTAGCAGTTTGTGGAAGAAATGGAGGCCCTGCACCAGCAACTTAAGATGAACTTGGAACGGGCCAAGGAAATTTACAAGAGGCAGGCAGACAAGCACCGTACGGAAGGGGAGACCATACGGGTGGGAGACCGGGTGTGGTTGTCAACCCAAGGGTTACCCTTTAAGGGGGGGTGCAAGAAGTTGCAACCAAGGCGGCTGGGACCGTTTGAGGTAACACAGCAGGTGAACCCCGTGGCATTCAAGCTCACGTTGCCTGACAGCATGAAAATACACCCGGTGTTCCATAGGTCCCTACTCTCACCGTACAGGGAGGGGCGGGAATTCCCGGGGCGAGAGGGAGAAGTCACCACACACCCGCAGATAGAAGAGAGGGAACACCACAACCCAGCCACGAAAATACTCGATTCAAGGTGGCGAGGACGCCAGGTGGAGTACTTCGTAGCTTGGGAGGGAAAAGCCGGGTCAGAAAACAGGTGGGTTCCCGCGGAGGCAATCAATGACGGGTATCTTGTGGAGGAATTCCACCACCTGTTCCCGGACAAACCCAAACCACTAGCGAGATTCTGGGAGGAGCAATTTGGAACCACAGACGATGAAGAGGATTTTGTGGGTTTTTCTGCCTCCGAAGAGGAGGGAGGAGAGGATTCGGAGGAAGAATAATCAGACTGGGAGGCCCACCCCGCGGGAAGGGATCAGAGCGGGTGGGAAGCGGGTTTTGAATCCTCAGAGATGGCGACAGCTCCTTCCGGGGGTTCCCCGCATCGTCAGCCGAAGAAAGGGACGAAGTTGGATCAAAAGGTCGGGCCGGGGTGGAGGGGGTCCTGGGGGGGAGGTGGATGTCAGGGAACTGACATCGGAGCCAGAGGCGGAGGGAAGGCTCCCAAGTGATGCTGGAGAAGGACCCAGCAGGGAGAGAGGCAGCTCATCAGCTGGGGAAGGAAATCAGCGCAACACCAGGGATAAAGGGGGGCAGATGGGGGAATTGGCGAGAGGGCTCCAGGACTCCTCGCCGGACACCAGCGGGGAGAGCACGGGTCCTCCGCTACCCACACCCTCCCTGCGCAGAAGACTTCCGCGCAGGGAGAGTAGGAAGAGACTTGGCGTCAAACAGCTTTTATGCTGGAAAAGGTTTAAGAAACGCCCACTGACGGATTCTGCTAGCGACTGAAACAGCCACAAAGTGAAGGGCTGTCCAGACAGAAAGGTTTAACCAGGCAACCTAGCCAGGAGTGGCGGCAACTTACGCACGAGCAAGCCCTATTATTATTACAGGTGGCATCCATTATGGGTTTTTGAAGGAATATTTGCAGAGACCTTGCATGGGCAGCAAAGGCCCTATGGCACAGGAGATACTGGTGGGCACCCAGGCACCCATGGACATTGTGTGTGGGGTCCCTGGTTTTGTTTGACCCTCTGTCTGTTAGCCTTTAAGCCCCACAAGACTGCTGCTTTTGCTACAACTGACTAACATGACTATCCTTCTGGAAGCAGCTATCGTAAACAAATATCTATCATAGGTTGCTCATATCCCCCTAGGTTACTGGGAGTGGAAACTGCTCATGCTCACTTGCTCATCCCATGTTCAGAACAGAAATAAATCCAGTTAATACATCACTGCTGTTGTTTACAATTTGCAGATGATACATGACAATACGAAATTGATTACTCACCTTCCCATTCCATTTGTATTGTGTTTCCTTTGCAATGAAACCAATGATGTGGAACAATGTAATGATAACGTAATTAATTGTGCAAAATTTCACCATAGCAGACAGTGAGACGAATAAAGGTTTTTTTTGTTGGAAGCCAAACTGCAGAGGAACAGAAACAGGGCAGCATATGACAAATATGGGGCAGGAAGGGAATCAATGCCTTCTTACATCCCTAGTTACCAGTGTCATTGCCCGCTTTGAGGTCTTTAGGCACTGAGGAAAGAAACAAAAGGGCAACAGGAGAGCACGAGACAGAAAGACAGGGATCATGTGAATGATAAATAACCCTCTTTGAGAGTGTCTGCTGGCAGAGACTAGCTGTGGAGGCACTTTATTAAAAAGCCATTAATTCCAAGCAAGTTGCTGTGGGATTCCAAATAAAACGCAGAAAGACACCCAGGCAATTCACACACAGGGAACAAAAAAGGCACCCCATCTACTGGGTGCAGGAGTCCAGGCACTTTATGATTGTACAATCACACTGTTTCCTGAAGGCTAGAGATACAGAATTTGTTCAGCACTGACTGAGGTCACCACTAGAACTTGAGCCAAAAGGCAATAGGAGAAGAAGGAATGCCAAACAGCCCCCTTTTTGCAAAAGCTTGTCCCTATTTCTTAGCTTAACAGAAAAATGGGGAATCCATATTTCTAAAACACATCTGCTACTGAATGTCACCAAATCTTGATTTCCCCCCACAGCTTTATCTGCCACTAACCTGTATTTAAAATACATGAATACACACAAATTTCAGAAATCTGACATGTTTTGGGATTTGCAACAAGTATTGATGTAAACCACATTAAGCATATTACGGAAAGCATATAAATACATATAAATTGATATTCTCATTGGCATCAAGAAGGCCATTTACATCAGCAAGGTATTCATAACCGAGCTGTTCAAAAGCTCTGGGTTTGCCAATCTCAATGTTCAAAAGCCTCAAAGCCAAAATACTGTACTATATTAACAGTCATGACATTTTAAACATAATACATCTTCTGATATTCTCTTGCAATGCTTTCCATTTTCTGGTACTTGCTTCTTTAACTGAAAGGTAGGATTTTTTAAAAAATATGGTAGTTTAATCAGAATTTAACACTCCAATGAAAGCGCACTGCTAGTAAGCTAGTGTTAAATTCCAACTTTCAATCTTTCATCCTGTAAATGGCCCTGTATCAATAAGTAATTCTTGACACATTTTTCATTCCCATGGCAACATATCACCTGTTGTTTACATAGCAGAAGGATGTGTCTAGCCACACCTGACCAGCAAGTCTAACACATAAACCCTGTCTTATTTAACCTCCAGTCTCATAACAGATGCACACAGAGATCAGTTGTGCCCCAGACTGCTTAAATAAGGGCTGAGTCTGCGAAGTGGAGCAAATTTGAAGCTCTGCACCAAGAACAGGTGGTACAATCCAACTGCATTGACTGCATTCTGTTAACATTTCCACCAGTACCCATTTCCTGAAATATGTGTGCCAGCAACCTCCCACAAAGAGTTATTGCAAGTTAGGAAAATACCACACTTTTTCTTTATTTAACTGTTTATTAAATTTGTAGATCACTTCCCAGATGAAGTCCTCAGAGTGGTTCATAATAAAATAAATGTCTCATATGATTTTAAACATTTATCATATAAACTAGTTTAAAACAACAATAAAATCCAAGGCAAAAATCAGTAACACCTCTCTAATTTAAAACATACCAACTAATAATTGCTCAGGTTAGATCCTGACTTTGCAAAAAATAACCTCCCCAAAATGGCAATATTATTCACTAAGTGGTTTTCCTTCCCATGTTCTAAATGTGCAAAACTGAAGCTCAAATGTTAAAACTTCTCATTTTACTTGGGAGTCTTTTGTTTGAGATTTCACAAAGCTACACACTTCCCAGATGTGCTTTTTCAATGTTGTCCTCATGAAACTGGGCGGGGAGGCAAAGGGACAGAAGAGGCTGCCAATAGTGATCAAACGGGAGACAAAGATTTGTTTCCAAATCTGAGCTTAACAGACAACATTCAAACTGTTAATAGATGCGGTGCCGTGCCCCTGCTGACACATTCCCTTTCCAAGAAACAACATGGAATAAAGGACAAGAACGAGATCTTGGCTTTGGCCCTGCAGCGCACAACGTTTAAAGTGCAGGTAAATCACTGCAAAAGGATGCCAGTGGACAGCTTTATGGCTTCCTTGGAACACTTAAAAAGGCACACAGTCATTCCATCAGAATCAAATGCCAATTAATTGTTTCTCATCCTTCCATCACACTCCCCTAATATTGTAATTGGGATTGCAGACAAATGTAAAAACAGCAAGTCTAATTTTTTTTAGCCTTCTAGGGAGTATTGGGGGTGTACCGTATCCAGGCCCCTTCTTTAAGGAAGTCCCAAAGATGTCTTTCCCCTACAAGGAACCCGTGTTTCACCAAAGGATGGAGACAGCTGGGTTTTATAATTTAGGCTATGGAGAAAACAAGCATTGCATGCTCCATCCCTGCAGTCCTGGGAGGGCAGCCTGAAATCTACACACCACCCAGCAGAGCCTCGTTTCAGTGCCTCCAACCTCTTCCCCCTGTATTCTATCTTGCTTACCAGATGCAAACTCCATAGCTTCACCTTAGTCAATTTTTCTCCACCGACCCATCAGCTCTGTCTACCATCTAACCTGAGGAGTTCCTTGAACTCAAAGCTTGCACACTATTTTGTGACACTTCGTTTGGTCTAATAAGAGGCTGCACCAGGTGACCACTCCAGGTGACTTCCTGATTTGCTGCACAAAGCTTACATGGTGGTTAGCCATTACTGACCAACCATTCTGGTGTTAATGGGGTAGTTTAACGACAATGAGCATCCATCCTGCATTCATCCTGACTTGCTTGTGGGGTGTTTACACGTCTTCCTGCTAGTTATTTGTTCATCCCACATTTTCCCTGTCACTTGCCAAACTACAACAAAATCGGCTGCATATCCTGCACAAAGGCTTCATCTGGCTTTCCTTAGAGCTACAGAAGCAGCAAGCAACTGGGAAAGCTCATCAAATCCCAGTATTGCCATCTGGTTTGAATGCCTCTGGGATCACATTGTAATGGAAAGTTTGCTCAAGCAAATGAAGGCAGCAGAAGGGCAGAGTTTGCAAGAAATATTTCTATACCACCTTTTCTCAATTATGCAGATCACTCATTGGGACAAATTTAAAACACAGCTGACTTGATGAAATGCCTTTGATGCTACCTTAATCTTTCATTGGAAAGATATATATTCAGCCTACAAGTTTTTTTTTAAAAAAAAATTAAGGGTTTTCTATAATGTAACATTTCCCCCTAGTTAATTTTATGCTGCTCTACCAGCTGATATTTTAGGTTTTTATTATTATATACATTTTAGTATTTTCCTTACGTTTTTATCCTTACTATAAAGTACCCTGGGAATTTATTTTTGATGAACAGCACATAAATACTCAAAGTAAATAAAAACACAAAAATAGGTTTTTTGTCTCTACAGTGGTACCTTGGTTTAAGAACAGCTAAGTTTATGAACAACTTGGATTAAGAATGCTGCAAACCCGGAAGTGGGTGTTTTGGTTTGTGAACTATGCCTTGGAATAAGAACATGTTTCGCTTCCTGTTGAGTGTGTTCCATTTGTAAATTAAGTCCCCTGCTGCTATGGGAAAGCACGCCTTGGTTTAAGAACGGACTTCCGGAAAAGATTAAGTTCGTAAACCAAGGTACCACTGTATCTTCATTAGGCAAGTCTTTAGTGTCAAGAGTAGGCGGTATCCAATGATGCCTCCCTACTTGTGAAATAAGACCAGGGTCTGCCCATTCCACCCCTCCAAGTCTCTACCATGACCCCCAAATCTGATCAAAAGGGTTC
This sequence comes from Podarcis liolepis, assembly GCF_965112155.1. Classification (NCBI taxonomy): domain Eukaryota; kingdom Metazoa; phylum Chordata; class Lepidosauria; order Squamata; family Lacertidae; genus Podarcis; species Podarcis liolepis. Next base: position 19,259,922 of record NC_139562.1, on the reverse strand, counting down.
TCCAACCTGCTGGAGCAGTTCTGAAGGGTGCTTGTGGGACAAAAAGAAATGAGAAGCAGATGCCTGCTCGTGCAAAACTCTTAGGATAACTCTTGCTTTGATGCAACATCATCTAACCTCCACACAAACAAATCAGAATAAATGCTCATTAAATAGCCAACAGCCACCTAATCACCCTGCAAACCAATCAGGGTGGAAGATCAATAAACAGGTCATCTGGAAGCACCCAGAATTCACTTCTTAAGTTCCCTGCTAAAAAGAACAGTAGATCGTCAAGATGCAAGCTCCAGGAGGCTGCTGTGCATTGCCTCCTCCTGGCTGACCTAAACCTGACCTGGGTCAGCCATGACCATTAAAAACAGGACACTGGCACTCTGTGAGAGCCCAGTATTCAGTGTGTCAGGTTTCAGCATGACCTGGGATGGAATGGGTGTGTGCAAAAGCACGCAAAGATTCATGTCCCAGATACTGTTGCAAATAACCTTGCTGGGTGGTGAGCAGGGGGAATCATCGGGGCGCTTCAGCGTTAATGCAGATTCAGATTCCTTTTTAATTTATATTTATACATTTCTGGATATGCTATAGCCTGTGATAACCAAGCATGCTCTTACAAAGACAACAGGTGCAACTGAGCCAAAATTAAGCACTTCTACAATCAACCGAGCTCAGTCAGAGAGTTAAGCATGTGCTTAACCCCTCAGAGTGTCATCAATGAGAAGCTCAGCGGTAAAGCGAATGCTTCGCATGCAGGAGGTGCCAATCCTGGCATTTCTAGTTAAACTGATCTCAGGAAGCAAAGCTGGGAAGGATTTATGCCTGAGACCAGGGAAGCACGGCCAGCTGGAGTGGACAGTGCACTGCAAGGCTAGGTAGGTCAGTGGCCTGGCTCAGTATAAGGTGGTTCCTATGCTTACCTATGAGAACCAGTTCTGCGTGGTGGTTAGAGTGTCAGACTAGGACCTGAGAGACAGAAGTTCAAATCCACACTTGGCCATGAAGCTCCTTGGGAGGCCTTGGGCCTCTCAGCCTAACCTACCTCAGAGGGTTGTTGTGAGGATGGGAAGAACCGCGTGTGCCCCCTTGAGCTTCTTGGGGGAAAAGGTGGGCTATAAACACAATAAGCAAGCAAGTAAAGTGGCCTGGAAAATTATGGGGTAGGACTGCAGCTTGGTGCCAGAACATCTGCTTCGCATGCAGAAGGTCCCAGATTCAATTGCCCACAAGTGGCAAGCTGGCATTGTTTTTAAAAGAGCTGGCACCCATCAACCATAGCCTTTCTCTGTGGGGATTTCTTCACCCACCCTCGGTTTCAGACCTTTACCTTGGATGTCATTCATCATGGATTGTCAAGGCCAGAACGGATTTTTATGTCCAGCTACAACTGGCTGGGAGTAAAATCAAGAGGTTTTCGACTTTCCTTTAGTAAATGGAAACATGTTATTGTGAGGGGTTACATTTCCTGTCACAACGGTGGTGGAAAACGCCTTTGGGCAGGATCATCGACTGAAGAAGTGCCACAACAACAGGCCACAGTCCTCACTTAGGGCAGCCCGGCCAAACGTCGCTCACCTCAGGCTGCTAGCTGGTTCCCAAATGCTTGGTCTGCACCACAATGGGGGCTGCTGTGTAGGCAACTCTCAAGGAGTGTGTCCGCCAGGAGAGCTGGTTGTGGTTTCAAACAGCGGGCAGGTTGCCATGCCAACCCCACACACTTGTCGCCAATAACGTTGTGGCCTACTTGAACCCATTCCACAGGCTGGTGTCTCATATTGGGACATGCCCTTGCACATAGCGCAAAAACAATGCTTCCATTTTACTTTAAAGGTAGTCTGAAAAAGCTGCTTTTATTATTATTATTTACTACTTTAAGTGCATAGGCTATATATCTCCAAAATCCCACATGCTTCACTGGTTTAGATGTGGGCACTTTTCTAGTAGCACTTACAGTCCTTTAGGGTAAAGCCATTTCCCGTGTGCTGCGTCTACAGAGATGGTGTCTTAGTAACTAAGTCTCACCCGCCCAAAATATGTATTAATCTCCTCAGCTGGTGTAAGTGAGGGTTCACCTCCAGGAGCGGCTAGGACAGGTTGCACACACTGGATAGCTCTTACTGTGAATAAAGGCAGATTAAGCGGAAACCTCAGCATGAGCAAAGAATGAGGACGACACATGCCTTTCGCGGCACAGTTATTTGAGACCAACCTGTCTCCCTGCTGTGGCCCACAAGAGACAACGCCAACTGTTCTTGAACGAGAGGAGCAGGCCTGCAAAAGTCTCAGAGGGGGGAGATTTCTTGTGGATGTGCACACACTCTCTCTCCCCCTTGTCCTTTGGCTGACATTGAAACACAATTCTGCTTCTCAGCTGTCTGGTTGCTTGGAACCTTCAGAAACTTTGCCTGTCAGATCAAGTGCAGCACACTCCACAAAGCCTCCTCGAACTCTGCTACCTCCATATATATTTTTTAAAACCTACCATGTAGCACCTAGGAAAGCCTAGCCTATTAAGGATGCTCCTCTTAATGCAGATCAAAGCAGACGTTGTGGTTTTAACACCAAGCTGGCCACACACCCCACACACACCTTTGCTTAACTTCCAGCCTGATAAAGAGCTCTGGCTATCTTGAAAGCTTGCTCACTATTTTGAGGAATTGGGGTCATAGTCACGCTGTAAGTTGAAATCACTCCTACACAACTTCTTAATAGTCATGGCCTCTCCAAAGAGTCCTGGGAACTGCAGTTTGTTGAGGGTATTAGGAGAACAGGACAGTTAACCAAGCCCTTGTGTAGAGGAACATCAGACATAGATGTCAATGGGCAGTTGATTGGTTTGGTAGACACACAATGTACCGTATTGGCCTGAATATAAGCTGCACTTTCCCCCCAAATTCTGACTGTGAAAAGTTAAAGTACGGCTTAAATTAGGGGCCTTACCAAAACTGGCTTTTACAATATCACTGCTGAAAGAGACATACGGTAAAATGGAATGGGTGTCAGTGCCTGTGGAATTTTAAGGGAGCGGCTTATATTCAGGCCAATATGGTACATTGTCTTTTTATTGTCTTTTTTTCTTTTCCCCCCTTGAATTTTAAAGATGCGGCTTATATTCGGGTGCGGCTTATATTCAGGCTAATACGGCACATAATGGTCAGATGAATCATTATCACCCCCATATTGTTGATTGGGAATAACAAGTAGAAATGGGTAGGTGATGATGATGATGATTTGTGGACAAGCCCCAAATGATGTCATTGCCAGTGGGGCTGCTTGAGGATTTCATTCAGATTTCACTTTTAAGTGAAGCAGCCTGATTTGCAGTTCCTGGACTAATGTGTGGATTGGAGCACCATTGCCTTTTGATTTTCATCCATCTCTGAATTTTGCAATTCAATTTCCAGCTCAAAAAATAACAAAAAACAAAATGCATATAAAATGTGCGTTTTTGTTTTAGGATGGTATGAAAGTACATAATTTAGGCTAAAATGCATATCAAGTGTATTTTATAGTAAAATGAGTAAAATAAGTGCATTTTGTGGGAAAACACAGTAAAAATAAGAATTTGAATTTGAATGATTTTACAAAGATTCTCAGATTGATACAGAAATAGGATGAAATGAATGAATATGTGTGAAACTGGCATTCACTTATAAATGAAAATGTGTGAGACTGAAATCAGCTTGAACACTGATTGATATTGATTGATGCTTAGCAATGCTGAGAGGTGGCATTAAGAAATATTTTTTCTCTTTGCTTGATGAAGCCCCATTTTCTTGATGTTAAAGTAACTTCAAATGAACATGAGCCTAAAAACTGCTTTGCAGAAGCTCTTGCGACTTGCTAATGCAGTTTCATATACAGTAGCTCCCAGGGGAAACCCTTTCCAAGATGAGAAGTGTCATGTGTACAAGGAGGATTACTTAGAATAATTATTTTAAAAACCAGGACACAGAAGCTCTATATATTTGACTCACTCCTATTTAGCAACCACAGCGGATTCCTCACCAACAGTGCTTAAGGTAGGAACAGAAATCAAATTAGAAAGACCCTGAAATTAAAAGTAGGTTAGCAGGAAGTGGAGGGGGAGGCATGTATTAAAAACTGAAGAGAAATAGGGAAGCACAGGAATAAGTGCATAATTATTCTTACAAATATAAAAGTGTAAAGGTAACTAGTTTCCCAGGATTGCATGCTTATGCCCCCAAATCCTAAGAGCCAAGTCTAAGAAACATAAATGGCCTTTACATCTGAGGTTCAAGTAGTTCCCTTCTTACCCACAGTTATGATCCCAATTTGAAGAGCTTTTCTGTGAAATTTAGGTCCAAGATCAATGTTTCATCCAGAACAAAAGAGTAATGGATTTGTGCAGAAGAGAGCAGAAATTTTGGGGTAGGTGCTTTTCTCATGCTGAGAGGACCCTGTGATGATCTAGTGACTTCCTGTGACTATTAAGACGTCCTAGCATGTCATCTTGAGAACTACTTAAGAATATTTATTTTTAAAACCAGTTCTTTCAAAAGAAAGAAGTAGCTTGAAAGCTACAATTTATCTATGGAAGTTGCTTGGCATGTTTTGACCACAACTTTTACCAAAATTACCAAAAAGGGCTGCTGCTGTTTCCATTGCCTCTGAACACAGTGTGCCTCTAAATATAAGTTGCTGGGGCCCACAAGCGAGGAGAATGCTATTGCATTCAGGCTCCGCTTGCAAGCATCCCAGGAGAAGAAGAGTTCGGATTTGATATCCCGCCTTTCACTCCCTTTAAGGAGTCTCAAAGCGGCTAACATTCTCCTTTCCCTTCCTCCCCCACAACAAACACACTGTGAGGTGAGTGGGGCTGAGAGACTTCATAGAAGTGTGACTGGCCCAAGGTCACCCAGCAGCTGCATGTGGAGGAGCAGAGACGCGAACCCGGTTCCCCAGATTACAAGTCCACCACTCTTAACCACTACACCACACTGGGACTTGCCTTAGCTGCAAGGGGTTGGACTTGGGGTTCCCTTCCAACCCTACAATTCAACGGCCTCAGAAGGTGGCAGGCTTTCATTCGTGGGAGGTTTTTCAACAGAGGTTGGATGGCAACCCATCATGGATTCTTCAGCCATGATTCCTGCATTACAGGGGTTTGGATCAGATGACCTCTTGGGGTATCTTCCATTTCTATGATTCTATGGTTGGCCACTGTGAGAACAGGGTACTGGACTAGATGGGATTTTGGCCTGTTGAAACAAGGCCTTTCTTATGCATTATGATGGTATCTTTATCAGGGGGAAATGAAGATACACGTAGCTTCTGGAGAAGGATGTTGCCTTTATGGCCTGTTTGTGGGATTCCCATATAGACATCTGATAGGCCTCTTTGTTTTATTCAGATGGGTTGTTTTTTTTTGTTTTTTGTTTTTTTTTTTGGATATTTTACATTCAATCTCTATAGTTACAGAAAAATAGACAATTCTTTAATGCCTTCTGCAAAAGTGAAACATTTCCTCGCTTGCAAAGATGTGACATAGAAATTATGGGCACTTTGCCTAAAGATCTGTCATTCTGGTGGGCCCTTAATTGCTGCATTTTTGGCCACTGAGGCAAGATATGTCACACTTTTAATTATATCTTTGGTTTGGACTACAGAAAATGTAATCAGCACTGCAGCCCCCTCACAAAGTTGCCAAACAATAATAGCTAGGGACCTGTATGAACCTGTTTTGCATTTATTTTGTACTGTGAATACCTGCTCCTGAAAATCCTCATAAACTTCAACTATTTCTAAGGTTGTTTTTTAAGAGCACACACACACACACACACCAGTTGGTCGAATGAAATATATCCCTTTTACCTCTTTGGTGGGCAAATGTGAGAATGTCTACAGCGAAAGGCATGGGCTTGCCCTGGAATGTACCTGTTGTCAAGCAGAGAGATATATGTTTCTTCCACAACTGGAAAATCAAGATATACCCAGTGTATAAACTCTTGACCCATTCTGAAATGAGTGATGCTTTTCATGGCACTTGCACCATAGAAACCTTAATGCAATGCTCCCTGAACCGTTTCTCAAGTTGCTGCCTGTCCACGTGATCTGCCTTGACAGGGAGATCAGCAAGAGGAATTATGTGAGGCAGGAGAATGGAACAATCTATGGGCCGTCTCTTTTTCTTCAAGCAGCTGATCTTTTCTTTTTTAACTCCACACTCAGGCCAGCCCTACAATTAGACAGAGTGCAGTGGCCCCCTCAGGCAGCGGTTGCTGGAGGTCACAGCAAGTTGTTGGGGGAAGAAAACTGAGTGTGCTACACAGCCTGCCCCGCTAAGTTTGCTTGTCGTCCTTCTGTATGTGGAATGTGTGTGCATGTGACGCATGATGCAGTACAGATGCGGGCCCCCACTTATGCGTGGTTGACTCGCATGTGATCACGTACCGTATATGTATGGCACCATGAAATAAATAAATAAATAAATAAAACCATACCAGGAAATGGCGGAAGAGAGCTAGAGAGTCCGTGGGGCTCGCAAGAAGACACCCCCACCCAGAGCCCAAAGAGGACATCCGTGAGAGCGAAGGAAGCCCCAAAGAGATCGGAGACTCAGCGGGGCTTTGTTTGGGCTGTTCAGCCTCCCTGCCTAACAGCTGATGCATGGGGTAGTGCAGCAGCAGCAGCATTCCTGCACGGCCTCCAGAATAACTCAGGAAGAGCAGATACAGAACATACTTCTACCGTTGGGAGCACAGCAAGGAGTGTGCAATGGAGTCCAAGTTTGCTTTAAACTGGTGGGCTTTAATCATAGTAGGGTCAGCCTCTAACACCACCTGAAACATGAGACCTTAAGAACATAGGAAGAATCCTGTTGGATCAGGCCAAAGGTCCATCTAGTAAGTTCCTGTTCTCAAAGGGGCCAATCAGATGCCCGTGGGAAGCCCCAAAGCAGGACCTGAGTGCAACTGGGCTCTCCCCACTTGTGACTCCCAGCAACTGACATTCAGCAGCATGCAGCCTCCAACAGCAGAAGCAGAACATGGCTAGCAGCCATTGATAGCCTCCTCCTCCAAAATTTCTCTAACCCTCTTTTAAAGCCATCCAAGTTTGTGGCCACCACTGCTTCCTGTGGCAGTGAGTTCCACAGTTTACTTATGCACTGTGTGAAGAAGTACTTTCTTTTGCCTGTCCTTAATCTTCCAATATTCAGCTTCATTGGATGTCCTGGATTCTAGCGTTATGCCAAGAGAAAAACTTTTCTCCGTCCACTTTTTATGCACCATGCGTAATTTTATATTCTTCCACCATGTCACTAACCTGCCTTTTCTGTCTTTAATATGCCCTTTTCCTTAAGCCTGTCTCTTTTTCTCCTTCTCACTCTTTCTTCTATCTTTGCCTTCTCTGTATTGTTCTCTTCCCCTTTCCATTATTCTATTGTATTCTTATTTCTAAAAGCAAACACATGGGCTAACCAGCAGGTGGTGCTGGGTGGTAAATCTACACTGAGCCTGCTCTCTGCCTGCCCCCCCCCCCCCGCCCTGAGTAATCTTTCCTAGTGCATTAATCATATGCTCTCCATCCTTGTCGGCCTAATGCACCGGCAGATTTCCAGTGCATTATGGATTAGATGTGATAACGCCTAAAAGGGGTCATATGTTATCAGGATAATATATCCCACTCCTGCAAGAAACCACAAAAGTGCATTTGTGTAATTCAGAGGCAACCTGTATTATTATTAGGACTTGAAAGGATGGAGGTTAAGAGTTCAGAAACCAACACAAAATGCTCATTTATATTTCCAGACACTTAATGCAACTTATTTAGAGCAAAGGACCGCAGCTTTATCAAGGACCGAGAGCTACCCTGCCCATATAAATACATACACTAACGAGGGCTCTTGGATGTGATCATTCTGTGCTGCATGAAAACCTATATTAGGATCCTAGCAGCACTAGAAAAGAAGAAACACAGGAAAACCAAGCCACGAAGAACATACAAGCAGCTTGAGGATCCAGCTTGAGGCAACAATTATCAAATTACACGCTGGATTGGGGCACATTAATGTGCTGGGAGAGGAGCTGGCATGTGCTTTGAAAAATTAAGCCACCATCTTGGATGTCTCCACCACTCCATGTCCCTTGGAGAAACGGAGGGCAGATGTAGCACTGATACAAGAAATCAACCTTTTTTTCGTGTGGCAGCTCCCACACTTTTGTGCGACAGCACCCACCTGTCTATTGCCACCAGACAGGTGCCTTCATTATACTGTACTCTTTTCGCTGCCTGCAAAAAACCCCCACATTTTTTGTTTAAGCAAGCCTACTAAGATATATAAAACATTGACATGTGTTTTAATCTGTTTTTAATTTAGCACTGATTTTAATTGTTATTGTTTGAGTCTTTTGAACTGTTTTTTACTGATAACCTGATTGTTTTGTTCCTTTTGTAGATCACTTTTAGGTTTTTTTTAAAAAATAATCAGACAGTATATTAATTTCATGAAATAAATAAATAAATAAATAATTCTTTTCCCCTCACCCGAGTTTTGATACAGGAAAGCATAAAGCAGGCCAGTGAGGCTGGCATAGCTGTCAACTGTTCCCTTTTTTAAAGGGAAATTCCCTTATTCCAAATAGGATTCCTCGCAAGAAAAGGGAAAAGTTGACAGCTATGGAGGGTGACAGCGTGGAAATCAGAGGTGCAGTCCAGAGAGGATTTTCGGCCTGGGGAGTGTCCCAAGAGCTAGATAGAGAAGTCTGTAGGGCTGTAGTTATATACAAAGCATTGCAAAAATGCCATGAATCTCCAGCACTCTCTCCTCCAAATGAAACCGGCCCTTGGGTCTTATTGACACTCAAGCAAGTGAGGAGTATCAATTTTGGTTGATTATATGTACTGTGAGCTGCTTTTGAGGAGCATTGTTTGTGGGGAAGTGGCATATAAATTCTAAGCGAATCTAGAAAGTGTGAGGGCTTGTCATCTGCCCAACTATTATTTGGAAATCTAGCCAAAGTTAAGCACTTTGAAGTTGGGATAACAGTCTGCTTAAATTTCATTTCCACTGAAATGCATGGGACTTTTAAAAAGTTATTTCTATATCTAACTGATCAGGCAGTTGAAACATATTTTTTCGTCTTCTTCAGTTGAGCCAAAATGGACTTATGTGCCTGTATTACGGAAAGTAACACACAAAGGTGCATTACATTAGGGGCAATTGATTTGCAAAAAAAAAAATGTATATATTAGGCAACACTGCAAACAAACATGCATATTTGGAGAAATTTGCATTAAAATGCTGGTGAATTTTCATGAGGACTTCAAAAGAAAATTGTGAGCTGATGTGGAAATGTGGAGAACTGTACTTAAAACTGGGACAATGAGAAACTGAGAGAAACCAAAGTAGATAGATTTCTCCATCCCTATACACCACTCTGTCTTTCAACGGAAGGACACAGCCAGGAGGTTCAGGAAAAAACCCTACTTCCCCACACCAAACCGGGGCAGTAAGTCACTTCATTCATTGATCCAGCACAGCAGCTGTCTCTAGGGTTTCACCCTGGAGACATTTCGAGCCTCATCTGGAGATGTCACGAATTGAACCTGAGACCTTCTACATACAAATGACATGACTACCATTGAACAAGGGTTGGGCTCTAGTCCCAGATTGCCTCTGTTCACCACAAGGAAAGGGAAGAACTACTTCCTCTCTAGAAAGTAGGGCAGAGAGAAATTGGGGCTCTCCTAGAATGACTTTGTATAACATGACTCTTCTAGTAAAGAATGTAGGCCCTGAGCATAAAATGCATGTCAGGCATAGGCAAAGTGGGCCCTCCAGATGTTTTGGGACTACAACTCCCATCATCTAAAACCACTAGTCCTGTTAGCTAGGGATGGTGGGAGTTGTAGTCCCAAAACATCTGGAGGGCCAAGTTTGCCTATGCCTGGCATATGTGAACAGTGCAGTGGAAAGACACTGACTTCTGAAAAGCACTCGGCACAATTCACCCCACAGGAATGCAGTCTCTGAGCATGATTCAGAGCCGTTACAGGAAAGCAATGCTGTATTGCAATGCTGATCCTCTCCACTTCCTTCACAATGGAAGTCCAATGTTCTGATGTGCAAATGTATGAAATTAAGGCATGGTTTACTTCTACAGGAGGGATGTGCTTATGTCTGAGGATCAATTCTGGATCTGCCTGAATCACTTAGCAAAGGGGAGGAGAGTCCAATTTGGACAGTGAAAGGAACAATAGGGGAGTTGGTGCTGAACCTTCTCCCACCTGTGGCTTATCTCTTTGCAGTACAGTGGTGCCTCGCAAGACGAAATTAATCCGTTCCGCGAGTCTCTTCGTCTTGCGGTTTTTTCGTCTTGCGAAGCACGGCTATTAGCGGCTTAGCGGCTATTAACGGCTTAGCGGCTTTAAGAAAAAGGAAACAAACTCGCAAGAACTCGCAAGACGTTTCGTCTTGCAAAGCAAGCCCATAGGGAAATTCGTCTTGCGAAGCAGCTCAAAAAACGCAAAACCCTTTTGTCTAGCGAGTTTTTCGTCTTGCGAGGCATTCGTCTTGTGAGGTACCACTGTATCAGTTTCTCTCTTATCACATCTGCATCATACACTTAAAGCACATTTAAAGTTCACGACCAAGTTTGGCCACCACTGATTTAAAGCATGAACAAAGCAGAGTTGGGTTTAAGCAAATGGACCCGCTGTCACTTCATCTAGTTTGGACCTGAAAGTCAAACAACCAGTCTGGCAAGTCACTCTGGGTGTTGCCAGAAGATGAAAGGAAATTGTTAAGGAAACTGCCTATCAGGAGTAAGTAACTGGCTGTGTGGTTGGCACCAAGCAACACATGGAGCCTGGGAAATGTGGGTGGGTGGTGCTTTTTCTTTTCTGGTTTTGTTTTACCTTCCCAAAACCAAAGAGCACTGACTGAGCGCTGCTTAGGAAGTAGGTCAAGAGGAAATTGTCTCTCACTTCATATTCATATCATTATTATTTTACATGAGCAAGGCAGTGTACTCTCCATCATTGTGGAGTGGAAACCGAAGACTGCTGCTTCTTGGAAGAAAGTTTTGAAAAACAATGTGCACAGTCAAATATTGCCTCCAAGATGACATCTGCAAGCGATCTCCACTTTCAATTCCCCATTGCAAGTTTCCCCAGTAGTTAATTGAACAATTCAGTGGGGGGAGGGGGAGAGAATCTACCGCATGATGCACTTATTCCTACTACAGTGAAAGCCAAACTTTGTCTGCTCCTAGGATGCAGACCAATAACTGCCCTTTGCCAGTGGTGCTGGAGGAGTTACTGGAAACTCTTAAGGGCATCATCCATATGGAGCTGCAGTTTGCATCTGTTACTTTTCACTGAAACCAACAGCTCATTCCCATTGCCAAAATCCTTCATAGTGTGGACTGCTGGAAAGTACCCAGATCTTTGATTCACATTCCAGCAACATTTTTTTCTCTGAACACTGAAAAAAATCATGAGGGGAAAAGCTGGTTTTTGCATGTGATCACCTTGGCAATGGAAAATGGTTGCATTTCTCCCCCCCCCCTTTTTTTTTTTTAAAAAAAGACTAAAATGATTTGAGTTGTAGCTGTTTAAGAAGATCTAATTTACTTAAGGTTGTAATTTGGAATATCTCTATCCGAAAAGACAATAATTTTTACACATGTGAAATTGGAGCAAACAACCCTCAAAGTGAAGTCTAGTTTCAGTAGCAGTAGCTCTTTCACCTTCAACTTAAATGGATAGATGTAAATGAAAAACTTGGGGTTCTCCACATGTTGTTGGACTGACACCCATAGTGCCTGTTGATTGGCCATGCTGGCTGAGACTGATGGAAGTCCAGCAACATCTGGAGCCTGAGAGGTTCCACATCCTTGTCCTGCATCTTATACAAATATACAAACGTAGTGTTATGAGGGGTTTTGGGGGGAGGAGGGAGTAGGCTGTATGCTGAGACCCATCTTTAGCAAAACAGCATATATGCTTAACATTTAAAATATCAGGTCTGGTGTACAGAATTCTGTTGCTAAGTCTATCATTTCCATGTAGGGAGCTGATCTATGCATGCAAATTTGGATCACCTCCTTCCATGGAAGTGAATGGAGATCCGTACAGACACAAGAACTCTATATGCATCAGAGAGCATGGGCACTCCCATGCACTCTTACTGTGAGACAAGTAAGTTCCATTGCACTCACAGGGCCTTACTACCCAGGCAGTGGCTTTGAACCAAAGCTCCATATCTATTCTGAGTCTGACCAGCAGAACTCTGCCTCACCTTCTCATTGATTTCAGCACTGTGGGGCAGCACTCTCTCTCTCTCTCTCTCTCTCTCTCCCTCTCTCTCTCTCTCTCTGTGTGTGTGTGTGTGTGATTTGGAAGAGGTAAGGCTATGTGAGTTGGTTAAAGGCTGAAGGCCTCTCTGAGGACCTGATGTGATTATAGGGCAGATCTGCTGCCTTCTAAGAGTGCCTGCTGACTGTTTGCATCCACTTACGCTGTTTCTATATTTGTAAATGAAGCAAGCATTGCAAAAACAGTGCAAGTCTTCAGTGCTCTCTCATCTAAAGGAGGCCAAGCCTGGGTAGCGCTGCCCGAGGAATTTGTCACCACTCGAGGAAGTGGGAAAGCAAGCAAGCAACAGAGTGAATCAATTAACTGTTAAGATCATGCTGTCTAAAAACATGGATTCTGAAATATACTCAGAGTATATTTCATGCTCTTTATTGCAGCTTGTAAAACAGTTATTGAACTGCCCCCAAACCTCAGACTTTTGTATACATTATTTACACAATGAGTCCCCCGTCTGATTGGCTGATTCTGCTTCCCTCCTGGAGCCTGATTGGTCTTTTCCTGCAGGCCAATCAGTTGTTGCATTCTACGATCCTACCAGCCTAATAGGCTGATTAACTTCCTCCTGGAGCCTGATTGGTCTTCTCCTGCAAGCCAATCAGTTGTTGCATTCTAGGATCCTACTTGTCTATTGTTCTAGGATCCAAGCTTAGTACATAACATAACATAACATAACATAACATAACATAACATAACATAACATAACATAACATTTGTTGACCATCCCGCTAAAGTGCTTCCTCCTGCCATGTACAATGCATTCAGCTTCTCCTTGTTTTTCCCACAACATCCTTCACAGTCTTCACCAAGGACCGATTTAACATGATTTGAATGTTTTAACAGCAAAGAAAGAGAAATGCCAACATTATTGCTGTCTCATTTTAATACATACATAGTCTAATGTTGCATGCTGCCCTGAACAGGATGTTCTAAAGCTCATAACCTTAATTCTCTCTTATATAACTTTAATCAACAGACAGACAGGTCACTGGAAGCATGAACTGGTCAAGTCAGAGATATGGGCGAATACTGCAAAAGCATGAATACAATGAAGCACGAGTCTTTGTTTACTTCGCCTCTCATCATTCAAGCAACACTTTATTTCAAAGATGCATTTTGTACTCAGAAATGCTTAGAAAAATAAGGCCAACTCTGTGTCCCATGGAACTGAAATTAAAACAACACCAGTGCCCACACAGCTTTCCTTTTGACCCAGATTTCCCCATCCCCAGGCAGCCCCTCTTATATGAGATCAGTTGAATAGTGAGAATACAACATTTCAATTTTAGATTTTAATGCTTCCTACTGCAATATGCACCACCATCATAATGATAATATGCATGCCATAAAAACACAAGTTTTTTGGACCAATTCTAGAAACTATCTAAACCAAACAGAGGGACAGAAAGAAGGGGCAGAGTACATATCTGGTGAAATGGTGACTATTCCTGAATTGCGAAGGGATTATCCTAGGAAAGGAGTAGCAACAGCTGAAGGGTAGCAAGGAGAGGAAAAAGATGCAATTAAACAGGAATTAGCAAAGAAACAACATACAGAAACTCCTAGCCTGTTAAGCCTGGGTGTATGTCATTTCTTTTCAGATAATAAAGTAACTTTGTTTTGGCAAAAAATGGGAGAGGGGTTTAATTCAGTTTGTATTTAAAGGTGAACTGACCTAATTTACACTTTCCAAAATAAATACAGAAAACGAAACACAATCATCCTTTGAAATTCACACTTCTCCAAATTTTGAAATGCAATTTTCCAGGCAAGTAATATTTACCAAAAAAATATATGCTAGGGTATATATTAGTGAAAATTGCATGCTTCCTACTGCAATATATTATGGGGAATTTGTTTGCAAAAATGTGTCTATTAGGCAAAAATGCCCAGAGAAATTTGCATTAAAATACTGGTGAATTTTCATGAAGATGAAAAAAAAATGACAAGACATTTGTGGAGAATTGAGCATAAGACAGGAAAAATGAGAAACTGAAAGAAACTAAGATTGACAGGTTCTCTCATCCCTAGTACCGCAGGCACCATGCATGACTATTTCTTCATCCCTGGTGTTTGCTTATCTCTCAGTCATAGCTGTCGCAATCTTTGCAACTGGTAGTCGTGTGTTCATTTCAACAGTATTGTTGCCACACTGTTATTTCCTTGACCTGCTAAAACATGTGGCTGGTTTTCTACTCAGAAGCATCAACGGAAGTATAGTGTCCAGATCAAGGGAAGTAATAGTACCATCCTATTCTGCCTTGGTCAGAACACACCAGGGGTCTGCACCCAGTTCTGGACACCATAGTTTAAGTAGGATATTGAGAAGCTGGAACATGTGCAGAAGAGAGCAACCAAGATGAAAAAGACTCTGGAAATCAAGCTTTATGAGGAATTGTTTAGCCTAGAGAAGAGAAGAATGACTGGTGATATGATCAGGGCTTTCCCCCCCCAGCTGGAACTCAGTTCCGGCAGCTCTCAGGTGGGTGCCATTGACATTCTAAGGGAACAAGTAAGGTGTTCGTGGTGAGTTGTGGCACCTCTTTTTCTAGAAAAATAGCAGTGGATATGATAGCCATTTTCAAATATCTGAAAGACTATCCCAGGGAAGATGAAACAAGCTTGTTTCCTGCTGCTCCAGAAAGTAGGAACTGTATCAATGGATGAAAATTACAAAAAAAAAAAACTGTCTAAACATTAAGAAGAACTTTCTGATGGTAAAAGCTGCTTGGCAGTGGAATGGTGTGCCTCAGAAGGTGGTGGACTCTCCTTCATTGGAGATCTTTAAATAGAGGGTGAATGGTCATCTGTCAAGGAGTCTTTCAGGGAGTTGGACTAGATGACACTTGGGGTCATTTCCAACACTATAATTCTGTAATCATGGGTAATATATGATTATTAATAAGATACCAGCCATATGATGAGAAAAGGGTTGAACATTGTCAAAAGAGATGTCTCACCCAAAAAATGAGGACACTGATTTGCATGAAGGTAATTTATGCAAATTTAGAAAGAATTCGTATAATTTAAATAAATAAAAAAGTACATCTCACCCTAACAGTGTGAGCAGGTGGCCTGAGTGCTTTCTCTGTCTGCTGTCCAGGTTCTCACTGTTAATTGATAACTTGAAGGCCCAATTACAGTAGTACCTCAGGTTAAGAACTTAATTTGTTCTGGAGGTCCATTGTTAACCTGAAACTGTTCTTAACCTGAGGTACCACTTTAGCTAATGGTGCCTCCTGCCGCCACGCAATTTCTGTTCTCATCCTGAAGCAAAGTTATTCACCCGAGGTACTATTTCTGGGTTAGCGGAGTCTGTAACCTGAAGCATCTGTACAGGTACCACTGTACTCTGCCTTCTTAGGCTTCTTTATATTTCAATTTGACAGCCCTTAAAACAGAAGACATTTTCAAAAACTGCACTGACCTCTGATAGTTTTTCAAAATAGAGGGTCATATTCTGTAAAGCAGGGACCATGGTCACCCGTGAGAAGAATGTATATGGAGACATGACCATATAGCTGGGTAGGTGAGTGCCAATCCCACTCTCTCTGACCTGGTCACAGTTAGGTTTTGGCCCACTTGCCCCATGTTTCTTTAAATCAGCCTTAAATCACTAGGAGAACAGCATGCTGGACCAGGTGAGCTTTTGGTCTGATCCATCAAGGCTTATGAGATTTTGTGGGCAGCAATCTGCATCATTGCCAAATGCATAAGCTTATGAACACATTCAACTTTCCATCACACAATCTAGGGAGTGTCCTTATATCATTACTGTCCAGTACAATATCTATATATAGATATATATCATCAAGAAGCAAGGAGGAAACTTTGTTTACCTTAATACATTAAACTATTATTATTAACAAGATGACTTTTATTAATAATAACAAACCTCCACCATTCTAGATTCCTACAGAGATAAGGTACCCTGCCAGTCAGGAGGATATCTGTTTATTTAGCAGGATCTTTCCTGATCTTTTCCTCTGCCCTTGAACTTGGCAACATGCAGCCTTGTTTTTATAGGAACTCCTCAGGAAGGTTAAAACTATTAAAATGTATTCTGCAAGGGCCTTGCCTCAGATCACTCCAGCTGCTTTCAAACTAAGAGCTGTCATAACAATTGGCATTTCCTACACCATTGTGTCCACTTGCCTGCTCGTGACTGTTCCAAAATTAACAAAATAATCTCCATCCCTACGACACGCACGCCTAATGCCCTGAATGCCAGCTTTACAAGATCTTGCAATACTTTGCAGTGTATTTCACTGTGGATCTGAAATGTCTACTGTTCAGAGCCTACCTTGCTGCCAAGAGTAGCTTCCCACCTGGACAAAATAAGCAGCTTCAGGGAAAAGGGATTTATTTTCCAGGAAGGAAGCATGGAGGGGATTGTCTCCCATTTCTTGCATGCCATGGCCTTGAACCTGTTTCCCACTCACTCTCACATGGCTTTTTAAAAATAATAATTTTAAAAGCAAAGACAAACATGAACTTGCACTCAGTGTAGTGAAGATAGCCCAGTTTACAGAATTTCTGCAAAGTGCACAGTGCCTTGTAACCTCCCCAGTCTCCCGTTCAATTCACATCCCTGCCTGTCACAATGACAAGCCTTTTGCTTGTATAAAATGTTCTCAGGTCAAAACTGAGCATGCCGCTTCTCTCTGGCTCAACAGCAACATCATCATGTGTCTTTCCCTCCCTCTATATCCTTTCTACATTGATGGCTGCTGGAGCAACACCTTTCCCTGCAGCTGGCCAGAACAGTGAAGTCAGCTGCTTCCACCGGAGCCAGAACACTCCTTGTTTATACATTGTGAAAATGAGCCTGGAGAAAGAGCTTTAAAGTGACCCATTCAAATGAAAGCTCTCCCCACCCAAAGCGTAAATACCTGAGCTCACCACAAAGCTGGCCCAGTTCCTAGAGTTTCAAAAAATCCACTCTGTCAAGTGAAATCGCTACTGGCAGGGAGAAAGCAGTGCCCAAAAGACCACTAAGTCCTGGAGATCTGACTAGCCATTGGAGGGATATGTTAGGTGGAATTAATTTGTACTAAGTCAAGATCTGAAAGGGCTCAGTTCTGGCATATGAGAAAAAGAAAGGAGCAAGGGACAAATGCTTTGTTTTGGCATGACCAGAGTTCCTTCCAACTCACTGATCAGGTTCACACATAAGACGAAGCCATGGTTTATAAACCATGATTTAATTTAGTAAACCAAGGTTTAATTTGATCATCCAAACTTGCCCTAGTGTCTTGACAATGGTTTCTTAACCATGAAAAAGTCACACTCCTAAACCATTGTTTGCTGCTTGTTTATAAACCTTGGTTTATGTAAACCATGGCTTAGCATTATGTGCATACCAAGCCATTAAAAAAGAAATCTATTATCATGCTGGGGAAATATTTCCAACAGAACCATTTTTCTCCAGGTTCTTACAAACGTTAACCTTTTTTTTTATCCTCTTGTCTTGAACCACCATATTCCATACAAAACAGGCTGGGGAGGATCTGTTCTTTTGCCAGCACTCAAAACAGATTAATTTGGGAAAGTCCTGTATAAACCCCATTAGTTCTTTAAGTGAGCAGGGAATCAGAAATTAATTTTTTTTCTTAAAGGCCTAACTCCTCAAAACATTTTATTTGAAGTCCCAACTAGTTTCTGTTTGGAGGAGCATGCTTAATCCCCCTGAAGCCTGGCCTTCTAGTCTCAAACAGTACCACCCCACGGCCAGCAATTTCATGCTGGTGGAGAAATCCTGCCATGGGCAAATGCTTCCTCACTTTAACTTTGATGTAATGGGCTGTTCTCTCCACTTGTGATTCGCAGCAATTAGGGTGGGGTACAAATAATAAAATTATTATTAAAAACAGAGGCAGAGAGTAATGCAGGAAACTGATGGTATGTGGACAATTAATTGTGGCCTTCAATCTCATTGATTTAAATGGGCCTCAAAGTGCACTTAACCTACAGATTGCAGCTACCTATGTGGACGTTATTTTCACCACTTTAGTTACGTGCTGAGGATAACATCCCCATAATGCAATCAGCAGAAAGTTAAGCGTGCTTTAGTGCCTATTCATATTCGTGGAGCTGAAGGGCACAGCTCCCTCTCTCATCCCTTCTGCGACTTTTGCTGCGTGTGGATCAAGCTGTCTTGTTTGCTATTTGGACTAACCTTTTAAAATATTGCTAAATAGGCCAGGGATCCTCGTGGCTCGTACCTTCACTCAGAGAGGCCCCAAAGCCAATGAGAAAAGAACCAGCACAGGATAATGACGTATAGTGGTGGTGGGTTTTTTGTGGGGGTTTTTTAAAGATAAAGATTAAAAAGATAAACAAACCAGGGCGGGCTGGAGAGGGGGGTGTTTGTGTCCTGCCCTGATGTGTATGTTTATTTTGCCTGTGTCAGCTGACCTTGTTTTTCTGCCCCTTCATTCATGGTCTCTCTGCAGCTGTGCTGACTCATAGGCTTTCAACAGAAAAATGGTGCCACTCAATGCAAAGGACGCAGGCATCACCAGCTCCCATTACAGCAGTTACATAGTGATGTCTCTTCTTCAGCTGCACAGTATCATGCTCTCCTTCTCAATGCCAGCTGAATGGTGGAGCAGTGGTTCAACTGTTGGCCTGGGAGACCAGAATTCAAATCCTGCTTTGGCCAAGAAACACAAGGCTGGCCCAATACTAGATTAGCTTCTGCTATACACCAGTGGCAGGGAAGCTCAGGGTTCAAATGTGGCCCTCCACATCTCTCTATGAGGGTTCTTCCCAGGCCAAATCCCTCCTCACACCTCACCCTCTCTCCCCACACCTTCCTTATTTCACACTCTCATTGTGTTGCCTGGCAGGAATGTGTTGCTGAACTGTGATTAAAGCCTCTTGCTTGCCAGAATAGAGAGAAGGGTGTGTGCAGAGAACCCTCTGGCTTTTGTGTTGTGTTTTGTGAAGGCAGCTCTGTTTAGGGAAGCTTTTAATATCTGAAGGACTATTGTATTGTAGTATTTTGTTGGAAGCCGCCTAGAGTGGCTGGGGAAACCCAGCCAGATGGGCGGGGTAGAAATAATAAATTGTTGTTGCTGATGCTGTTGCTGAAATATAGCTGTACAAAAAGTAAGTGTTGCATCTGTTGCCCCGCCCATTTTCCCCTCTAGCCCCACCCACCGACAGAATGTGGTCCCTGGAAGGCTGTCCTCAGGAGTCCCCATGCCTGCCACAAATGTTTCCTTTAGGAAGTCCCACTGAACTCCACGGGACTTACTTCTGAGGAAAAACACAGAGGCTTGTGCTGAGAATTGGTTTGCTCTTCTGCTGCTTATGGAGACATAGATAATGAAGAAGTTGTTCCTCCCGCCCCACAAGAATGCAGTCATGATGGAGCCTGTTGTCACAAGATTCTTCAGCCTGATTGTCACCCTGGAGGCTAAATTAATCCCTAGAATAAATCTATTAGCTTCGGTGGGAGTTACATAATGGGTGGCTTTAACTCCTGATGGTAAGCAACCTGCTTTATTCAAATTTCAAGACAACTCAACAAACAAATTTACTCAAATTTCAAACCAGCCAACCCCTGGCAGTACAAAAGGTGCTTGATTCAAATTTCAAAGACACCAAGAAACAGACATTTTGAGATCTGTCCTGCACATTGTACAGAGAGACGGTTGCTTATGCATGGGTTAGAACTGAAATCTGGCCTCAGGATTTTGAAAACGATACTGGAAGGCCAGACAAGAGACCTCTTTACTTAAAAGAAAATAAAAATATTTCGTTTTCACAAATAAGAAAAGTCCCAAAGAAAACCAGAATGCCACCAGGGACCATCTATTGTCCCGGTTGCCCCCCCCCCCATCAAACAATACAGAACTTTATTTTCTCCTGCAAATATAACATTACTCTGTTTGGACTCTGACATACAAAAAGTATTTCAGATTAAAAAGCAGCAGCCTCAAACTCAAGCTGTGCAAAGGACCATACAGAAAAGAGACTGCATTATCTATGCAATAAGCAGAATTACTGTCTTCATTGCCCTGGTCAGGGGAAACCGATGGGCTGCCTGGAGAGGTGGAGTCGTTCTGAAACCTGAGAGGACATAATCACCCTGGAAAGCTTTCAGTTTTCCAGGCCTCAAATACCTCACCACTGGGGGCAGCAAAGCACAGATTTGGAGGCTCCAGTGGGGAAGAGAAGATAAATGTGAACTGTGTGCTTCACAACTGAAGTATTAAACAGGACCATCAAAAAAGGAGGGTCATAAATTCATGATCTGAAGTTACTTAGCTGTACCACTGCCTAGAACAGAGGTGAGAAATCTGGTTCTCCAGATGTTGTTGGAATTCATCTCCCATCAGTTGCAGCCAACATTGTCAACAATGAGGAGCAATGGGAGCTGTAGTTCAACAATATTTTGAGGTCCGACCTGGACAGTCCTGATAGCATATTTTAACACTCCTGCTGGATCATGTCCATGGCTGTATAAACTCTATACCAAAGAGAAGCCAAAGAATGCATCAGAGCTGAGCAGCAATGAGTAATAATTACATCGACAGCCTTATTTCTTATTCCAAACTTCACATTAAATTATAGCTTCTACAATACAGTTTGGTATGCATGAGAGGGGCAGAGCTATTTATATTTTTTATTCACAGCTATAAGGGAAAATGCTGCATATGTTAGCAAATCATTACTTTCCATCATGCCTGCAGGTGGTGGTAAATAAATTTATAGCATTATTTCTAATCTTTGTCGGGCTTTTGAAAAACCATCCTGACTTTGCACTTCAAAATCTTACTTAGGGGGTCTTTCTATGAAACTTTCAACATGGTATCAGAAGTTTAGTTGAGTTTTAAATGGTTTTATCTTTTGGTTATGGCTCTAGGCACCACAGCCTTCTACAAAGGTTGTCAACAGCATTCCCTGTTGCAACTCCATTATTTTGCTCAGTAACAGAGCAACCACTTTGTCAGCAAAAGGTCCTAAATTCAATCCCCAGCATCTCTAGGTAGGGCTAAGGAAGCTCCTGCCAATCAGTGTAGACTATACTGAGATACAGTGGTACCTTGGGTTACATACGCTTCAGGTTACAGACTCTGCTAACCAGAAATAGTACCTTGGGTTGAGAACTTTGCTTCAGGATGAGAACAGAAATCACACAGCAGCGGTGTGGCGGCAGCAGGCCCCATTAGCTAAAGTGGTGCTTCAGGTTAAGAACAGTTTCAGGTTAAGAATGGACCTCCGGAATGAATTAAGTATGTAACCAGAGGTACCACTGTAGATGGTCTGCTGCAGTAAAAGGCAGTTTCTTGCATTCCTACTCTATGTCTGTGCACACACCTACCTTTTTTTAAAGAAAAAAACCTTTCAGCATGTCCAATTTCTTGCACAAAGCATGCTACAGTTGATTTACAACCAGAAGACTAGCCATTCAAGTTCCCAACAATGTGTTTCACAATTTATTTCCCTAGCCAATGACTGGCTGATGTGGAAGTATGTTGACAATGACTGCATGATGCAGTTGAGCAGTGACAGATAATTGCTCAGCAGCAATACCATTAGCAAAATATAGCTCAATCAAAATGTCTGCATTCACTGTTGGTAGCCCACCAAGAGCATCCAAACAAAGACTTAAAATACTAAATTGCCCAAGTTCATTATTCTATCTAATCAAGCACTTGGAACAGCTTAATAAGCAATTGGCTCTAACTTAACAATGTCGAAGCTGAAGCCTTTTACAATTCTGAAGCATAGTTAAGAGAGTTTCCCACACCCTCCCATCATTGGCCTCAACTGATGGAAAGTTCAGCCTGATTAACGTAAGTAATAATCAGGTGTTGATGGTGACACCATCAGCTTCAGAGTGGAGATATCAAACAAACAAAAGTAGCACTGGCTGCTTAAAAAAGCAGCAGCAGTAGATAACTAAACCAGAGGCAAATACCAGAATGTTAGAGTTAGGGCCTGGAGAAAGATTCTGGTTTGGTTAAAACTACCAAATTCATGTTTCCTGAAACAATACAGGAACTGAAACACAGTTATCCTTTGAAAGTCACACTTCTCCAAATTTTGCAATGCAGTTCTCCAACTAAATAATGTCTACCAAAATGTGTATAAAAAGGAAAACTGCATGAGAATGTACATATTAATTTTAAAAAAAATTAAAAGCATTATATTAGGGAAAATTGCATGGAAAAATGTGTCTATCAGGAGAAATGCACACTAAATTGCTGATGAATTATCGTGAGGACTTACTTGTTTTTACGTGCAAAGGGATGCAGAAATGTGGAGAACTGAATTTAGGATTGGAAAAATAAGCTGATAGAAAATGTAACTGACAGATTTGCCTCTCATTGCACTGGGCAGTGGCCCACTCCCTTGGCGAACAGAGGGTGAGACTGGGCAGGGCAGTTGAGTAGCTACTTTGCAGTCTTTTATCTGAAGTAGTCCTCTATCTGAAAGGCTGTCTGCTCCAAGCCTGGTTTAAAGATATAGACCCATAAGAAGGGAGGGCAGCAAGGAATCAGGAGCATGGAAGTAGTCCACTTGTACAGCAGACTGGACAGGCACACAGCTCACCTGGTCACTGTCCCCACCATAGTGAGATGTACAGTATTGTGTTTCTATTTCAGTGATTCTCAATGGTGTGTGGAGCCACACTGGTGTGGCAGGAGTTGTGACTGAAGATTCAAGGACAGCCTCAGAATCATGTAAACGTTTCATTTGTGTTGATGAGGAGATAAGAGTTTGTCTCGAATTAGACCCAATATAAAGACCTGGCAAAAGCAAGCTGACACCTCTCACTGAGTTTGTATACATACTTAAGGTACCTATGTAAGAGGCTCGTTTATAATCGTAAGTTGGGAATGAGTCATGTTCTTATGTAGCTGCATTGTTTTATATTTTCTGGATGTCCCATGATCATATAATAAAGCAGTTGTGTTCTATGTTATAAATCAAACACTGCTAGGAGTTGTTTCTTTTTGTTTTCCAGTGTATTTTTTATCAATAAAAGGTTTGGTGTGGAGTGACTCGAGAGCAAAATTTTATCCTGAAAGTGTGACCCAGAGAAAAAAGTTTGAGAACCACTGTTCCATGTAAATTACAGTGACTATTTACAAATTTCCATCTATATAAATTAGCACAAGCAACTTTCCTGCAAATCTGTGTCCTATTTCTAATGATGCATTTCCTCATATCTGGCAATGGCTAAGTGGCCATCCTAGGGCTAGTGCAGAGCACAGTGGTGGCACATTCTGGATGGTGGCAAACTAGATGTTATGGAGCAGATAGAGGGGCAGGAAACAACATGGTACCATGGCAGTTCCGCATCTGCTTTCGTGTCTAATTCTACCCGCAGGTAAGCTCTGGATTAAGTATCTCTCAACTCATACTCTTGGCTCATACACAATACCTCTCTATTTCTCTCTCTATATATGCTCCAGTTGCTCCATGCAGAGTGACTATCTATAGGTTCCCTTTCTCCAATATGCAGAAAAATGCACCCCAGGGTAGTTATGATGAACGAGCAAAGGACAATTTAGAGGATAGGGGAGAAATATCACAGTTCAATTATAGAACAAAGATCAAGTTAGTGGCAACTTACAAAAAAATCCCTTCTGTGCATATTTTCATGCCTCAAGCTCTCTAGCATCACAATGTTAGGCTATTTGTGGAACACTTTCTAGCTCAGAGTATAGTCACAGCACTGTGCGAGTTGCAGAACAGACATAACTTTTGCTCCACATCTTAAATCACCATTATATTGGCAATATTATCTGGTCCTGGCTACAGAGTTTGGACAAGTTTCAGATACCACCTGGATATGTTCCCTTCCACTTCTTTCTCCCCTTTCCTTCTGTACTTACAGGTTATACAGATGACCTTTAGCTGTTGAAGTGCCCTCAACTGCACGGAACCTTTTGCAGAATATCCTTCAATCCTCCCGTGCAGAGGTGATAGGAGAACAACCCTTGCTGCCGAGTTATATGTGCTTATATGTTAAGTATACTTTTACAAAATAATTAGGACAGATATAACTCTGGAAAAGGGATGCTTACATAGTTGGATGAAAAATATAGTATTTAATTTAATAAATAAAAATGGAAGTCTTTTTAAGGGCTAGACAAGGATCGTGCACTGGAATGTTGCCCTAGGACACACTGAACCTAGGCAAGGCACAGGAGGTGGAAACGTTCTGCTGGTGGTTAGTGGTAACACAGCCATGACCCAATAGGCACCTACACCCACTACAAAAATACATTCTGTAGAGCACTTGCATTGGCAGTGGTGGATCTTGGGCTCTCAAATTTCAGTAGCACTCAGAGTGATGTTAAAATTCAACACACACACACACACACACACACACACTTCACACACTGCCTTCTACACCATTGTTGTGGCAACCCCAGCAGCTTGGCGCCCAGTGCAACCACACCAGTCACACTACCCTAAAACCGCCTCTGGAAGTGGTACACAGTGCTTTTTCTTCTAGAAAAATAGGTGATGTAAGGGACGCGGGTGGCGCTGTGGGTAAAACCTCAGCGCCTAGGGCTTGCCGATCGTATGGTCAGCGGTTTGAATCCCCGCGGCAGGGTGAGCTCCCGTCGTTCGGTCCCAGCTCCTGCCCACCTAGCAGTTCGAAAGCACCCCTAAGTGCAAGTAGATAAATAGGTACCGCTTTCTAGCGGGAAGGTAAACGGTGTTTCCATGTGCTGCGCTAGTGCTAGCTCGCCAGAGCAGCTTTGTCACGCTGGCCACGTGACCTGGAAGTGTCTGCGGACAGTGCTGGCCCCCGGCCTCTTAAGTGAGATGGGCGCACAACCCTAGAGTCGGACACGACTGGCCCGTATGGGCAGGGGTACCTTTATCTTTACCTTTTTACTCACCATGAAGTTCTTACAGTAAGTATCATACTTTTTAACAACAAAAAGAGGTGCCAGTACTGCGTACCCTTGAGGACCCCCTGAAGAGAGGGGGGGGGGAAGCACAGGTGGTACCTATGGGAAGAAGTGGAATATTATGAAGATGTCTGGATTCTTTAGAACAACAATGAGCATTCACCCTAATTTGATAACTGAGTGTTTATGTGTCTTCCGTTAATCACACTTTTCAGTGCTTTCCCACTGTCACACTTTCCTAAAAACAGAAAGTCCAGGTTTTTTTGCACTAGCACAACAGGGTGCTTTTATTCATTCTAACTACACACTTAAATTTCAGGCTGATTGGAATCTCCTGCTAGATAAGCAGTCCCAAAGTCCCCTTCCCTACTTCTCCAGTGCTAGAGGCCCAGTTCAAATCCTTCCACCCGGGATTGCTTTTAAAAAGGTAACAGGAGATCTGATCATGGGCCTCCCAGGCCACATGCTCTTTGACCCTAAAAGGCCTTGCTTAAGTCTAACAGCAGAGGGGCAGGGCTTCATCAGTCAGCAACCTCAGATGGTCACATTTCTAGGAAAACCACTAAAAGAGAGCAAAGGGCTCTGTTGCACTAGAAAGCATGCATTAGTTGACCATTTCCGCACATGCCAACAAATGTGCTTTCAAGGTAAAGATTTTGTAACCACTCAGAAACCACTTTTAAAGTCACAGAAGCAGAAAAATGGAAGTCTCTTTCTTTGGTTACCAAACCAAACCTACTTTCTTGTCAATGCCATGAAGGAAACGATATATATATATATATATGTGTGTGTGTGTGTGTGTGTGTGTGTGTATCTGTTCAGTGCTTTCAGTGCTTTCATCTTTTACTCTCTCTTTCTATGTATCTCTGCAGCCCTTTACATTCTGAATAAAGCCATGTGACAACAGGCCATGTGCATATTCTGCATCTAAATTTAGCAGCAAGAAGAACTGGATTCTATGACTTCTATAAATTATGCTAATTATGCTAATCTGCCTGCAATTTGATTATTTTACATAGTCTATTGGTTAGCCATGAGGCATGGCAAAAACTATGCAGGACAATCAAGACTGGGCCACAGCTATTGGAAAATCCCACAAGCCATCCTGACCTCTGAGGTTGACACTGCAATCCTATATAAAGCCTACTCAGAAGTAAGCCCTATTGAATTTTGTGGGATTTACTTCTTAGTAAGCAGCCTTAACCAAATACAGGCGGCAACTATTTTGTGCAGGGATTCTGTTCTTGGCCCCTGTGTGTGTCAACACAGCACACACAAGCCCACCCTGTTACGACTCCACTCTGCCCTCTTCCGGATCTAAAATGATCTGTGCATCAGCGGTCATGCATTAACTGGACATGCGCAAAATAGTTACCACCTGTACTCACTTTTAAGCTGACTTTCACAGCCTTAGGGACTAGAAACATGCAGAAATTTGCAGGATGCTGAATTCTGAGCCTAGTACCAATTCTGAACCTAGTTCCAAGCCTGCCTTTTCTTTGAAACAAGAGTGATGAACCTGAATCCCCACCTGATGTCACTCCAACTTCCATCAGTACCAGCCAGCTTGGCCAGCAGCCAGGGATGATGACAGCTCCAAACCAATAGCATTTGGTAGGCCCCATGTTCCCCATTCCCACTTTAAATCACAATGCCAATTACAAGCTAATTACAAGGCGAATTACAAGTTAAGATTCGGCTCTCGTGCATTACAAAATAGTGCACAAGTGTGTGCATTCACAGAGTACATGTGGTGGTGTCTCAGTTTCAGCTTAAGTGGAAGTTAACAAAGTGTCTTGCTACAGAAACTCTTCTTCCATGCTCAGGGTCAGCTCTAGACAACATACTGCTGAAGGCAGAGCAGCAAATGACAACCACCCCCTCCACTAATCAAGGTGCACACAGTACCCAAGGCCAATCAAGTTATTTTGGCACAAGGAAGTAAATCCTGCATCTGCCTCTTTGCCACTCCCTGTCAGTAAGAATGCAACTAAACATTTGTTGCCTTTTCATAATCATCTGTCTGAAGCGGAAACCTCCCTCTGCCTAATAGTAGAGCCAGCCCTGTCCATCATCGTCATATCCTCCCATCTCTTGACACGCAAAGGAAGCTATTATCGTGGCTTGATTCTATGCAGTGTCTTGGCTCATATGTGTACAACACTGGCAAAGAGTCACCACCATGTGGGGCAGTGGGGTCCAAGGAAAGATGAGCAAGTTTGATGGCACTTGTTCTGTTGGACCGATGCACAAAGGCAGAACATCTATCATCGCATTGTAGGATGAGTCAAAGGGTGTCGTTTGATAAATAACTGAAAACGAATGCACAAATTTCCAGCCAGAAATTACAATCATACCCATCTGGATTCTTGCAAATAATACAATAGTTTCTAAACAGTTTGTGAAAACAGCTTTCAGCTGTTGTGCTCCTACAAACTAGTCGCTAAGCTTTTATTCAATAGAAGGCAACGTTACTCACTTTGTGACCAGAAAAAGACGCTGCTTATTGATGAATAGGCTCACACACAACTACATAGGAAAATGAAAGCAACCACAAGATCAAACTAACAGGTGGAGTCTTAGCTCCAGGCAATATTTAACTCTACAATCACCAATTACTACACAAGTTGTTATTTCCTAGAAGGTACTTCCAGTATGTCAAAATAGGGTACTTAAATTATAAATGTACACTTCCTAGTTCCTGAAACTGATTAGTTCAATTTTCACATCAGGGACACAGTAAGATAAAAGCAAAATGATGAACAGCAGGGCAGCACTGAGAATGTTGCCAAAGGCATCATGGCTTAAAAAGGGAAAGTGGACTACAAACACATTACTTACTTACTTACTTACTTACTTACTTACTTACTTACTTACTTACTTAAATAAATAAATAAATAAATAAATGCACAAACAAAAGCACTCTATTTGTTTCACACAAGCTAAAACAACAACAACCAAAACAGAACAATAAAAGGAAGAAACATCCAGGGTTGGTTTCATTTCTGCTTTGGCCATGGAGAGGAACAAATGCTTCCAATTAATGTCATTTCAAATTTCAGACAGACGCTAGAGGTTTTGGTGTGATTGCATTTATGTCAGGTAACTGGCATCCATTGTAAACTTGATCAATAAATGTCATTTGTACTAGCAGTAGAAGTAGTAGTAGTAGTAGTAGTAGTAGTAGTAATACAATTTATATCCAGCCTTTCTGCACCACTGAGCCTCTTCGGCTTGTGGATCAGAAGGTCGGCGGTTTGAATCCCCGCGATGGGGTGAGCACCCATTGCTCTGTCCCAGCTTCTGTCAACTTAGCAGTTCAAAAGCACACTAGTGCAGGTAGATAAATAGGTACCGCTGCGGTGGGAAGGTAAACATTTCCATGCGCTCTGGTTTCTGTCACAATGTTCCGTTGCGCCAGAAGCAGTTTAGTCCTGCTGGCCATATGACCCGGAAAGCTGTCTGTGGACAAATGCTGGCGAGATGAGCGCCGCAACCCCATAGTTGCCTTTGACTGGACTTAACCGTCCAGGGGTCCTTTACCTTTTTACCTTTACCTAGTAGTACAATTTATATTCAGCCTTTCTGCACTTTCACTCTTCCGCAGGTGACTTACAGCATTCAAATAGCTTAAAAATGAAATCACATAAAAATTATGCTATGGATTGGTGAACGTACAATAAGGAGAAGTTGCAGCAGGGCCAAGAAACTCTAGGGGTTGGCAGTGGACCCCTTGAAGGGGTGTGGGCCTTGGCAGGTGCCCGATAACACCAGCTCCTGATGCTGGCCCTTCTAAGTGCAAAAAGCAAAGGTGTTTCTCTGTCCTTAGTTGGGTTAAAGGGAGAGCTGAAAGGTGCTTACTTCAAGCTCTGCTTTCAGCAGGGGTTGGCTGCACTACTGAGTTCCATATGACATCAAACATGAGTTCCATCATGTTTGATGTTAGGTATAGGGAAGGTGGGTGTGGTTTGAGTAAATGGCCTTGCAGGCCAAACTGGAGCCCATACTGGCCCTAATTACAACTGTGGGTCAAGTGTTCCCCACTCCTGGGTTAAACAGAAGAAATGGAAAGGCAGATCATTTCATTCATTCGTTCGTTTTTGTTTTTACAAAGCCGTCTTTATATTTTCCCCACATTACATCAGGGCTGAGGGAATGACTGGCTTGACTGGCCTGTGGGCCAGATCCGGACTACCAGACTTCTCCATCCAGCTTGCCAGGCCTCTCCTGTTAAGCCACACCCATGCTAGTTCTCTGTCTGGCCAGCTCACTGTTTATTTCTTTCCAAATACTGGGAAAAGCGGAGTCCTTTCTCAGCACCCGGTGATAGAAAGCAGGGAGTTGGTGATCCAGTAAGAACAGTTTGCAGCATTTCCTCTCTGTACACTGAGAGGCAGGAGCTTCTCAGTGCACAGAGATGCAATTCAGTGAGAGAATAAGAGTGAGAAGGCGGAGGAGAAATAGAGGACAGGAAACAGTCTTTATTAAGTGTGTGTGTCAAGTGTGTCTGTGTGCTAAGTGTGTGTGTGCCTTTGTTAAGTGTGTGCATATGCTGAGCCCCACCCACTTTTAGTCCAGACCAACCCACTCTTGGAATGCAGCCCCCCCATAGCTTTCCACCCCAGTAATGCAGCCCTTGGCCACCCCAAAAGAGCCTCTACCTCTGCATTACACAGACAAACATGCGTGGGCAAGACTGCTAGCTACACTTTGCCTGAAAGAGTCACTTTTCTGCGTTTATTTGCAGGGAAATAAGCAATGGCTCTTTTCTTCGTTCTCTCCCTTAGGGAGAGGTGGCAAGCCTCTAAATGCTGGCTTTTAAGTTGTTGAAGGAGGTGGTTGAGACATTGGGGGTTGGCCTGGGCCTTCCTCCAGTTTCTACTTCTCAGCTCTGTTTCCTCACAACATTTTCTGACTCACAGCTTCTCTCAATTCCAATTCAGGCTTCCTTGGAGGCAGCAATGCTTCAAAATACCAGTTGCTGTAAACCACAGGAGGGGAGAGTGCTCTTGTGCTCAAATCCTGCTGTTGGGTTTCCTGCAGGCATCTGATTAGCCACTGTGAGAACAGGATGCTGGACTAGAGGGGCCAGTGGTCTGATCCAGCAGGCTCTTCTTATATTCCTTCACATGAGGGTATTCAGCAGGTTTCTGGGTCTGAGCTCTCTTTCATGCCCCAAGAAGTACTGAGCACCAATTTTTGGAACCATCCTTTCTGCCTTATGGCAGAAAGGGGGTATTGTCCAACAGAAGACAGTCAGATCTGCTTAAAGCCAAAGTGAATTACCGTATTTTTCGCTCTATAACACGCAGATTTTTTCTCCTAAAAAGGAAGGGGAAATGTCTGTGCGTGTTATGCAGCGAATGTGTGGTCCCTGTAGCCGAAAAATAAGGCAAAAATCAAACCGCGCTTCAGGGAGAAGGGAAGCCTGAAGAGAGGAAGTGGCAGCTTCCCTGCATTCTGCCTCAGGGTCTTACTGCCCACCCTGCTCTGTTTCGTTGCTGTGTTTGCTCAAACGGAACAAAGAGCAGGGAAAGCCCCTCCCCTCCAGGCAAGTAGAGAGGAAAGCAGAGCGTCGCTCTATCCTGTCCCTGCTCCGGAGGGAACAATGTTTGTGAAGGGAAGAGAGATTACAGGTTCGGCTTAAAATTCTGATTTGACTTCCTGCTTTTTGTTTTTGGAGACACACAGCATTCAAATATGCTTTCTTCCATTTAAAAGGATGAAATCCTTAAACAGTGGCTGGCTTGTGTGGGTGGGTGGGGGGAAACTTTTGCCTTCCTTTCCTCACGTTATAGCCCTCTCCTGCATTCTTAGCCTTCTGTGTTTTTCCTTCCCTCCCCACTTAAAATGTGGTTACAAAGCATGGATCCACATGGATCCTCAGGATCTTTGCATTGGGTCACCCCAAATTCACCATCAGAGCACACAGCATGTCCATGGCTACAGCCTGTCCCCCCCCAAAAAAATCACGCACCCACTGTTGCCTGGGGCTGCAATGGTGCAAAAACGTGGTTACAAAGCATGGATCCACAGGGATTCTCAGGATTTTTGCATTGGGTCACCCCAAATTCACCACCAGAGCACATAGCATGTCCATGGCTACAGCCTGCCCCCCCCCCAAAATCACGCACCCACTGTTGCCTGGGGCTGCAATGGTGCAAAAACGTGGTTACAAAGCATGGATCCACAGGGATTCTCAGGATTTTTGCATTGGGTCACCCCAAATTCACCATCAGATCACATGTCTGTGGCCACAGCATGAATCACAAAAATGATACGTCCACTGTTTCATTCAGAATATTTTTTCCCTTGTTTTCCTCCTCTAAAAACGATGTGCGTGTTATGGTCAGGTGCGTGTTATAGAGCGAAAAATACGGTAACTCAGATCTATTCAGGTCCAGCACCAGATTACAGGGGTTCCCCAGAATGATCCAGTTGATGAGGTGTCCCCACAATTGTCCTCTTTGCAGTGACAGTGCCCCTTATTCCCACTTCTCTGTCCCTGCCACCGTTACTTTGAAAAACAAACAGCTTTATTGTCATTGCAACAGTGACAGCAGCAGCTGCTTCTCTGCCACCTCTTCCACATCTGGTCTCTGAGAAGGAATCAAAGAGGGGTCCTTCTTCAGAGACAGGTATTCTGTGGGAGCCGACCAGGAGAATGCCTAGGCTGCTGCCCAAGTTTATTTTAAAGGCTTATTTAAAAAGTATTTGTAGTTTCCATAGTAAATCACACAGTGCAGGTGTTTTCCTGACCACCTTTGATTCAGTTCATGCTTTTCGAAACAATACGTGAACACAGCCATCTTTTAAAGTCACACTTCTCCAAATTTGGCAATGCAATTCCCCAACCATGTAACGTGGACAAAAATGCACACACAAGAATAAAATGTGCATATTAATGAAAACATCATTAAAAAAAGTATATTAGAATATAGTTGCACTGAAATATTGATAATTTACATAATAATTTTTTAAAAAATTGCAGACTATGTTAAAATATGGATAACTGAATTGGGAAAATGCAGACGTGAGAGAAACTGAAACCGAGAGTCACCATCCCTGGTGCAACATCTCCCCTCATTTCTGGTACTAGAATGCTATAATACAAACAGTTTTAGGAATCCACAACAAATATTTTGAAAGTTCCCATCTTTTGGCATGCTAGCAAGTCAGATATTTTCATGCACTGCCAATTATAGGAGGTTGCTGAAACAATGTTATCAGTATGCATGGCTAGAAAGACTAGGACAGGGAAATTAATAAAGGACTTCACAAGAAAAGGTGGGCTTCGAAGGAGGCAAGAGGGGTGAACATAAAAACCATGCTGGATTAAATTAAAGCCTTATCTAGTCTAGCATCCTATTTCCCACAGTGACCAACAAAATGCCTTAGTAGATCAGGGGTAACCAACACAGTTCCCTCCAGATGTAGACTACAACTACAATAGTCCCTCATAATTGGTAACGCTGAGCGATAATGGGAGTTGTAGTCCAAAACATCTGGAGGGCACCATGTTGGCAATCTCTGATTTAGATGTTCTGATAGGGGCTTCAATGATTTGCTGGCTCTAGCTCCTTCAACCATTCCTCACAAGGCTTGGTTTCCAGACCCTTTGTCATCTTGGTTACCCTCCTCTGAACACGTTCTAGCTTGTCAACATCCTTCTTAAATTGTGGTGCCCAGAATTGGACACAGTATTCCAGATGTGGTCGAACCAAGGCAGAATAGAGTGGTACTATTACTTCCCTTGAACTGGACACTAGACTTCCATTGATGCAGCCTAGAAGAGCATTAGCTTTTTTTGCTGCTGCGTCACATAGTTGACTCATGTTCAACTTGCAGTCCACCAAGACTACTAGATCCTTTTCACATGTACTGCTAGTAAGCCAGGTGTCCCCCATCCTATATTTGTGCATCTTGTTCTTCCTGCTTAAGTGCAGAACTTTAGATTTCTGTCTTTGTTATCTTGGGCCCAGCTCGTTAAAGTCATGTTGAAATCTGATTCTGTCTTCTGCAGCCTTAGCTACCCCTCCCAGTTTGGAATCATCTGCAAATTTGATGTGCACCCCCTCAATCCCTTCATCCAAGTTGTTTACAAAGATTTTGAACGATGGGCCCTGAAAAACTGGCCACGTTTTTCCAGGATGATGAGGAACCATTAATGAGTACTCTTTGGGTTTGGTCAGATTATTTATCCCTGTCTCTTTTTACATTAAGTTGCATTAAAACAAAATATTATTTCCTTGTGCTCCCTTAGTGTCCTTTCTCGTTCTGGGATTGCATTAACAAGGAAGAGTGGGTTATAACTATGGCAAATAAATAAACAAGATATAAAATACCTCAACATCTGTTAAGTCTTGCTATGTGGTCAACTTTAAACTTTAAAAACTCTTAAAACTCAACTCTCTCCTTTGCTTTGGCGGGGTTTATTTTAAATAAAATGCAATCCATCTGCAATAAGCAGCCCTTTCAAGAGACACCCGAGTTCTAGGAAGCGCCTCTCCTCAGCAAACAAACTCTGAGGAGCAGAAAAAGAGGAGCCTGAGAGGGCTGGATCAAGAGGTTTTGTTTCTCTAGGAACCCCAGGTAGGAATTTGGGTCCAGGGCTGACTCGCTTCGGTGTTGCAGTGTTTATTTCTTTTTCCCCTCATGCCTCGGGTTGGGAACATTTTCTAATCAAGCACAGAAGGGCTCTGTGAGGAAGGACAGAGAGAGATGGAATAACTTTCCCCAGCTTGTCAAACAGGCACGCTTGCCTCTCTCAAGAAAAGCTCTTTCTAAGCCGCTCTCCTTGTCTGGGACTCTCCTCCTTATCAGAAAAGCTTATCAGTCCTTTGATGGGCCCTGTTGGGATCTGGCTCCTGTGAACAGCCCAGAAAGTGACAGAGAGCATGAAGGAAGTGAGAGGAGATATATCCAGAAAGAGACTTCAAAGAAAGGCAGAGGGTGAAATAAAAAAGAGACAAAGAAGTGACTGACAAGCATTAGGCCTCACTCACCAGCCCCCAACCCCTCCTTGATATGCCCAAAATGGACTCACATGAAGGTTGATCATTTCTCCTTCCGATCCCATCTCTTTTTTTTCTTTTTTTCTTCCCAGGTTTTCTTTTCAATCCTCTCAGCCCGGACAAGAGACCAAGTCTCTGCAGCTTTCTGGAGTCTCCCAGTGCCTTTGCTGGGTGGGAGGGAAAGCACAGCTGCTGGAACAGACCTGCTATTCATCTGCATGATGTGGGACTCTGGCCTGGGCTTCAGCTTTTGAGGGCAGGGGGAGGAGGAGAGGAGAAGGGGTGGTGGTGGTGGAAAAAGTGGGCACACGGATCCTTTATTGTCTCTTAAGATGCTGAATGGCCCTCCTGTCATCATAGCCATGACTACATGTCTCCTTAGCTTCTGGGCCCAGCTGAGCCCTGTGAGGTCACTTGCGCTGCGATGCCGTTGTGCACACAATGTACCAAGAGGCTCAAGGCACAGACCATGACAGTTTTCGGCACACATCCTAAATGCCACCGGCTGTTACAGACCCCTTGTGTGGAGATGGCTTCTATCACGTATGGCTGTTGACACAGTTACTGAGACTCTGTCACGCTCCTTGTTGACTAAGAAAAAAAAAAGTCACATGTAGCTTATGAAGCCCTTTCCAGTCCATATGATTATACTTTGGGGCTATTTCCAACACACCCAAATTTGGTTTGGGAATTTGCAATTAGAGTCCCCAGGTGCCAAGCTGAAAGTCATGGCCAAGAATGCAGCTCTGCTAAAGTATCTCTTTAAAAAACACTCTTCCACCACCTGCAGTAGGAAGCAGGGATTTAGTTTTGCCCCAGAGCAGGTGGTGAAAAGAGTAGCAGGCCCAGAGGCTCAACAGCAGAGTGTTTGAAGCTTGGAGATGGTGCTCATTGGAAAAGCACCTGCGGTGCATGCAGAGGGTCCTGGGTTCACTCTCCAGCAGCTCCAGGTAAGTCTTGCAAAGATCTGTCTGAAACCCTGGAAGTGCAGATTAGGCGATACAGAGCTAAACTGAACCTATGGTCTGACTCAATATAAGGCAGCTTCCCATGTTCCTAGGGATGCTTACATATTATATTCAAGTTGTGTACAATCTGTGTACCTGTGTACAAATTAGTTGAGCTGGACCTCCTTTCACACAAACACTCATCCATGTGTATAGACAGCTTGCAGTTGTGTTCAGTGCAACATTTGAACAAGCCGACAGAGTCAGACCATTGGTCCACCTAGCCTAGTATTGATCTTTTCAGAGTCAAAAGCAGATGTCTTTCCCCCAGCCTTGCTTCCTGAGCTTATTTTAATTGGAAATACCAAGACTACTTGCAAGGAAAGCATGGGTTCTCTCAAGGAGAGATGCAGCGTCCTTTGCCACTTCAGTCCTTTTCAGTCATTGCATTTCCTGAATTTACAACCCCACACCTTCCAACACACAGTGTTTCCAGGGTGAAATGAACATAAAACACACCAGCAAAATGTCAAGTGCAGCAACAGCAGATAAAACAGCAGGCCTTATCTGAAAGCACAGCAAAACTAATTCACTAGCTTCCTCCACTAAAAATAGGATAGTCCAAAGCTTGGGGAAATGGTTGTGGTCAGGCACTGAAATGACATCAAGGTAGGCACCAGGTGAACATCTCTGGGGATTGCATCCACTTTTTAGAAGTGGAGGCATGTTCTCAGGTTGACACCTCCATCCGTACTTGTCTTTTACTTGATGGGGACATTTTTGTGAAAAGGCAATACTTCTACATGAGTAGCATATTGCTTATTTAGGATCATAGGAAGCTGCCTCATACCACAACGTTTGCACTACTTAGTATTAGCTACAGTGACCCGCATTGGTTTTCCATAATTCCAAACAAGGGCCCTACCTGAAGGTGCCAGGAATTGAACCTAGGAACTTTGCATGCAGAGCCTGTGATCCTTCGACTGAGCTGCAGCTTTTCTGATACTTTACTCACAATATTTTATATCCCAGGTGGCAAACATATATAGACTTCTTGCAGTAAGCAATGGTTTACTGTGAACACATGGATAATTCCTGCTTCATGGTTTCCCACCAGCGAGCTGGAGCAACAATCCTTGAATTAGCATTGCATCCAAACTGGGGATCATAGTTTGTTTTGCCAAAACAGACCATGTTTGATAAGCCAAGAACAAAGCTTGGCTTCAGATTGTGGTTTGTTTGGGGTGAAACAAATCATGATCCCCAGTGCAAACAGAACATTAAGCAAGGATCATGGTTTGTTGCTCCCACTTGAGAATGGGAATAATCTGCAAGGAGTTATCCACAAGCAGGTAATTATCGGCCGTTTCATAAGCCATTAATCATAGTTTACCATGACATGCAAATACAGCCATAGAGAAACAAGATATTGTTATCATACATCAAAAGAAACCAATGTATTAAAATCAACAAGTCAAACGCTATTGGGGAAAACAGTAACAATGAGAAATCTCTAGTAAAAACCCACACAGGACAATGGCTGCTGGAAAATATGGATCTTTGGTGAGCAATAGTAGAGTCAACCAAGTTTCCTTTGTTATGCAGAGTGTTTCATTGCCTTGGCACCACCACAAAAAAGTCCCTGTTCCTCATTCCCACCCAAAGTGCTAAAAATTATGCTGAAGACACCCTCCCCCCATCTGCAGATTGATGTTTGTTCTGATTCAGCAGTAAACAGTGGGCTTTCCAGGGGAAAGCAGTGGGACAAAAGAAAAACCTCTTCAACCCATGCCTAGAAATTATTGGAGAAGCAGAAGAAATCATGAGACAAAAGTGTGGATGAGCTTTATCTCAAGGTCCTTGGAGGAAAAGTTGGGATATAAATATAACAAACCATCATCATCGCAGGCTCTGATGGAATAACAAAACAAAGCATGGTTGATAACTGCAGGGAGGGAGACTATGTAAGTGGGAGAGAATAAACTGGGGCACTGAGGACACACACCACACCACAAGAACTATGGAACTTCAACCATTTCTAATATGATGTTTTCCCTACATCAATAGTACTTCTGTGTAAGAGAAAGCATGCAAATCACATGTAGATCATTATGATCAACTACAAGCCATGAACATTTAATGGCTGTTAATGCCTCTGTCCTCAATGATCCTTTCAGCAGCAGTAGAGGGCTGCTCCTTTGCTCTTGAATGGGCAGTTGTTGCAGAAGGGGATGAGATAATTGCAGGTATTGGTGGTTAATTTTGCACAGATGGAGCGTTCTGCTTATTCCTTCTATGTGCTTAGATCAGGGGTGAGGAATCGAAGCCCGGAGACAAAATGTGGCCCTCCAAGCAACTATGTTTGCCTCTTTGGACTCTCAAGAGGCCACTACTACTCCTGCACTCCCCAGGCCATATCCCTCATTGGTTCTGCTTCGTACTCTCCTTAAGTGCCTTTGGCTGGCTTGAATGTAGCCTTGAACTCTAAAAATGCCTCTATCATGCCTAGATGGAAAAAAGAAAGATGTACAACTAATCTTTTGCACAAAGGTAACATGTGCATCCATTGCTTTGCCCAGCATAGCGCATGGGGAGGAGCAATGGCATGGCCATGTCAGGGTTGGGTGTGTGTGAGAGGGGGAAGGAAGAGGAGAAGGGTTCTTGTTTTGGGAATTGGTTCGTACCAAGACTCAGGGCTAAGAGTTGTTATTCGGAACTATGCTCCAGCACACTCCCGAGTGAAAAAAGTGCCGTCATTCACCATATAAAAAACAGTTGGGAACCACCGCTTTACAGTACCCAACATAAAAATGAAGTTATAATGACACTTATCTAACAGGAAAGGGAAAGAGAAAGAGAAAGATAATAAAGGATTTTGATGGTAATATTGTGTCACTGTAAGAGTCACGCTAGTTCAACACTGAGGTCAACTTCAGAAATATTTCATAATCTATGGCAATTTCACTTTATTGCCTATGTTTAACGTAGTTTACACTGGTTTTTATGGACACAGTAGATGCCAAACTGCAGCTGGTAAAGATTAAATGCTTATTCTACAACTGTAGCTGGGAAATATCAGTGCCTTGAAAATTCTAAATATTTGAACATTCAAAAATCCGTAAGAATTTAAAGACACCATAATGTTAATGACTTAAGTCTTCCCCCATAATCTTTCTACATATTTTCTCATCCAGTTTTCAAACATTTAGGAAGGAACACAGAAAGCTGCCTTATACTGAGTCAGACTGCTGGTCCACATAGCTCAGTATTGGCTACACTGAATGGGGGCAGATTTCCATGATTTCAGACTGGGGTCTCTCCCAGACCTTCCTGGAGATGCTGCAGATAGGACCTGGGACCTTCTGCATATACTGTCATATACTATATCCTATACTAAAATCCTATAAACGAGGCTTCCTCAAACTCTGCCCTCCATGTTTTTGGCCTACAACTCCCATGATCCTTAGCTAGCAGGACCAGTGGTCAGGGATGATGGGAATTGTAGTCTCAAAATATCTGGAGGGCCGAGTTTGAGGAAGCCTGCTGTAAACAGTCATTCAGAGTGATGGTTTGTCTACTAGGTTCCCCCCTTATGCATTGAATCCTCCTCTCCACTAGGGGCACAATAGTACAGGTCATGTTTTTAATTTCTTATTGCAGCTTCAGGGGAGGAAACCTAAGAACACTATCTGAAACACTGCTGCCAACATGCATGGCTAGTTTGTTTACAGCCACTGTTTTCGCATGAGGAGGTGACTGCATAAGGTGCAAGGATGTGAAGAAACATTGTATTTGAGAGTGG
Source organism: Podarcis liolepis (assembly GCF_965112155.1). NCBI lineage: Eukaryota > Metazoa > Chordata > Lepidosauria > Squamata > Lacertidae > Podarcis > Podarcis liolepis. The sequence continues at coordinate 19,220,936 of NC_139562.1, read as the reverse complement.
GAATGTGCATCATATACCATAATTAAGGAAAAGTCTGGCTGAGTGAATTGCTGGCCTTCAAAGAAAATCACTATTATCTTTTCTGGCTAAGAGTAAGAAAGGAAGCAGTACTATCTGAAACACTAGGTCATTTAAAGTTTTGTGGTTAAACCATAAATTCCACTAGGGAATCAGGAGGAAGTGAGGAATGGGTCAAGCTGAAATAAGGAGAGGGTAATAGACGCAGAGTCCAGCTTTAAATTAACAGCTAAAGATCATATGGTTAAGTTGCCCCCTCAATTCCTAGCTGAAATCTGCAGCTTTCTTTAGATTTTGTTTCCATCATGAAACAGAATAAGCGAAGCCTGGAGAAATTAGAGGCAACTTTTGAACTGTGCCTTTGATCCACAGGTGAAGCTCTTCACAGACCAAAGTTTCATGTGACAACTTCTCATGTACTCTTTGTGCAAGCCCAGCTGAATCCAACCTGATATAGGACAAGTGGTGGCAGAGTTTGAGCGTGTACTTTAGGGTTGAAGTCTGGAGGCTCACAGCCCAGGGGAGGGGGGCAAAGTCAAAGTTGCATTGGTTTTAGCCAATGGTCGTTGCAAAAGCAAACAAGACACCCCATGTGTAAAACTGGATTTTTGTTTAATGTAAATGATTTGGGGAACTTTTTATGTTTTGATGGCTTGCATTTCCAGAAATGTCCATTTATTTTTGGAAATGCAAGCTGTCACAACTTACAATGGTCAAGTACCCCAAATCATTTAAATGTTTAAAATCCCCTGTTGTGGCTTTTAAAAAAACCACACTCGTAGTGGGGCAGCCAAGACTTATTTTGTTCAGATCCTAGAGTTAAGAGTCAGGGTTTATCTAGCAGTTTCTTATCTGATGCCCAGTAGCCTCCATAGAAAAGTACCTAAAATGTCAAGATATCTAATTATTTACAAAGAACAAATCCTTGTTGTATAATAGGGCAGTTTGAGTTAAGAAGTCATCCTATGGACAATAAAAATAATATTTCTAATGATCACATATAGCTTCTAAATCATCTTTAATTGGAACCCTTTGCACCAATCCAGCCCAAAAATTCTAACATCCTAGAAAGCACTGCCGAATGCCTTAAAATAACAACTGAAACCCAAGAGGGGAGAGCTTCATTCTGAAATTGCTTTTCAACCTAACATAGGATATGAAGGCTGTTTCTGCTGGGTGTCTACAGTGGAATACTCACACTTTGTTCACTTACTTTCGGGGGACATCTGTGTGATGTGAGCAAAACATCCCCACATGTTTAGCTTCCTCCCCACCCACCCCAGACCACAGACATTCCAACTTTTGTTGTTTTTTTAAGATAGTGGAACAACTGCACAATTTCCCCCATTATAAATGGCCTATTGTGGAGCTCTTCCAAAGGCAGCTGGGTTAGTTGTGGCCTGTATAGATAGCACAAGACATTTGTTTCTTGTGGTATGTCTCTCTCCTCCCTAGAAATCAAGTCTGTAACTTTAACTCTTCTTTTTCCAGATAGCATTGCTTTTATATCAATTTCAGACTATTGATCTAGTTCAGCATGGCCGACCCACCCATGAGGCCGGCTGAAACAGCTGCCTCAGACAGTAGAATCCTAAGGGGCTGCACCCGTCCTGCCCTGCCCCCAAGAGAAGCGAGGAGAAGTGGCAGTGGCAGATTCCAGCAAGATCTTGTGGAACTATCGCAAGATCTTGCATAGCTCATGCAATATTTTGCTGCTGCTACAGCTTCTCCTCACTTCTCTCATAGCAGCAGGGTGCCCCACCTGCTCCCCTACTGCTGCCACTGCCACCAGAAAAGCAAGGACAAGCGGCGGTGGCTTCCGGGTTCCGGCGAGATCTTGCGGACCTCTTGCGAGATCTCGCCAGAACCCAGAAGCTGCAGCCATGTGACTCCGGTGAGACTTTGGCAGGGCAGCATCTTCCTGTTTCCCCTCAGGCATCAAAACAGAATGAGCTACTCCTGCAAATCAGTATTGTTTACTATGACTGGCTGAGGCTCTCCATAGTTTCAGGCAGAGATCTTCCCCCAGTCCTACCTAGAGATGCTACAGATTGAACCTTGGACCTTTTGCATGAAAAGCAGATGCTCTCCCACTCATCTATGGCCCTGCCGTTTTAATATTGCTTTTTTGTCAGGGGGTTCAATAGCCTCTGCTTTTAGCAGTGTGCTAGTATGGCTGTGCGATATACTGGAAGGAAAAATCATATAGAAGAGTTTTTAATATTTCATTGCTACCGGTATGATTATGAATGTATTGCAATAGATCTATGGTGCTAAATCTTTAGGTTTAGCAAATTTTAGGATTTAATTAGAAATGTATGTTACAACTGGGATATGTTATAAGACAGTCTCAAAGTGCATTAGAAGGGAGTAACATAATGAGGCGTTTAATTAGCGTTTGTATGTACAGACGTTTAATTAGCGTTTAATTAGCGTTTGTATGTACAGACTGTGATTCAGAGTCTGAAGAATGTAACCAAGATCCATGTGTACGGGAATAAGTGTGTGGACCTACTTCTGAGCATCAGCAATTAGCATGCGAAAAAGTAATTAACCTAGGTAAATGTCCTAAGTGTGTACCAGCCTTTAATCTTAGTCAATCAACAAGTGGTTGTTAGGTGAGCCTGGGGGGATTAATCATTAGTACTTCAAAGCATCAAAAGAACTGGGTATTAGAATGCAAAGGAATAAAGGGGGCTAATTTTTTTTAGGAACAGCAGAATTAGGAGAGATGGTATTAGATTTATATACCACCCTTCCTCATAAGATCTCAGGGCAGCTCACAAGATAAAAATACAAGGTAAATACACAAATAAATAGTTAAAATGAAAACAACAAAGCAATACCCCCCCTCCCACCAGGGTACCAGGAAGTGGCAAAGGAACCACATTTTTATGTACCCTGGAGACCAAGATAGGCTGCAGAGCAAAAACTATGCTGCTGCTGCTATTGTAAGGATAAGCTGGCACAGTATGGGGTGCTGCTGCTGCGCACCAGCCTCCATTGTTCCTAGGTTTGTGGCCAAGAACCTTGCAATCTCATGCACACCAGGGCAGAGACTGGGATGGCTTGCAATGCTATTTTGCTATTTTATATTTTAAATTGTTTTAAAACTGTAATCCACTATTGGAAAATATTGTATTTTGCACAGCAGCCAATAAATTTATTAAATAAAAACTACATAAATTCCTGTTTCAAACTCCTCTGAACCCACTACCAAAAGCTGCTTTGATATATATCTTTCCCATTCTCTGATGCAAGCTACCTCCCTGCATTAGCAAAAAGCTTATTGTCATTGACTTAATAAGTGGGCTTTGGATCAGTCAAATAACTGGATGCAAAATGTGCATTTCACCTGCAGACATTTCCAGATCAGAGGTTTCCCTTAATTGGTTTTGACTGCTTCCTGTTTGTTCCTCACATCCTGCCACTGACACAAGAAAGCTTGCGCAATGTGTTCCGCTTTCACATAATTTGTAATATTAGTACCAGATATTTTATTTTGGAAGATGCCTTCAGTTGAACCTTTGTAGTGCTGGATGTGTGAATCTGGATCTTGGATCTAGGTTTCCTATAGACCTAAGGTCACATATGGCTTTTACCATACTGTCATTTCGTTGCCATAATTAGAAATAAATGCAGGGTGAACCAGAAATGCAATTTTGTTTCTTATGCATTGTCCTGGCTTCTTCATTTCCCATTATTGAACACAGCACCCATGAACATCAGGTTTGCTTTAGGGTTGGTTGAAACCTTTGGTTTCCCCACACAATCTGGTACTTGCAATAACGCAAAAATGCAGTCCAGTCTCTGATCCGCACTTCCTCATTTGTTTCGCCCCGTGTGGGAGTTAATACATCATTAAAGAGGTACAAAGCTTTCCACCATTAGACAGAACTCTCCCAGTGTCTCTGCTTTTGCCTTTGCCCTTCTAATTACTTCAAGAAGGGGAGGAGGGAAGGAGAAGCAGATGCTTTCTGTCTCTGTACAATCCTAGAGCTTTCATCTCAAGGACATCATCTCTTGTTCAGTAAGATGCATATAAATGTGCATGAATGCAATGGTACCAAGTCCATCTTTTCTCCCTCTTAATACAAAACCCAACAGTGCTCCTGACAGTCCTCCCAAGAGGGGGAAGAGTGTGTGGACAGCTGCTTTCATGAACATGGCACCTTCCAGATATTTTGGACAGCAACTGCCATCAAGCCTTGCCAGCACAGAAGGTGCCAGGTGGGTGACGGCTGTTGTGTAGGAACTGCATGGAGATAAGTAATAGAAAACAGAGGAGCAAACTGATGCTATGAGTAATGAGGAGCGCTAGTGCAGACTCTGAAATTGAGCCTCCCCTCCAATAATTGGGATCAACATGGGGTCATGGAAGGCTTAAAGCAGAGGTGGGAACCTTTGGGGCTTTTCTGTCCTACCCCTGCAGACCAACTTTGATAGGTGGGTAGGACAACTCATCAGTCAATCACCTGGTGTCATTATGATGTCAGATGCCAAGCACTTAGGAACCACAGTGCAAGGGTCTTTTTCAGAGCTTTCTGCAAGGCAAGGATGAGTGTTTGAGTTCCCCACAGGGATCTAAGCAATATAGCCAGTCCAGCAGGATTGAACTTCCCACTCATCAGCTGAAGTCATCCCTACTTTATGTCAGGATTGGCTATGTGACTTAGTTTCCCACATTAGGTGTGACACCAGGTCGGTCTGCAAACTGGAAGTTCCCCACCCTTGGCTTAGAGGAGAATTTGGGAGATTTACAAGAAAGTTACTGTCTTTTTTCAAGAAGACAGAAGAGCAACCGGATTGGAATTTGCTTCATTGTGTTGAGGAGCTCAGGTGGAGTTATCCCTTATGCACAAGTACACTGCATTTCATTTATTCTCAGGGCAGCCAGAAAGCCACTAAAAAGGGAAGGGCCAGGCACATATTATGGTTGTTTTCATGAAAATGACTTCCATTCATCCAGCAATATCAGTTTCACAATGTGATAGGGTTATGCAATATGCAGCACCACTGATTCAGGATTACAGCTTCAATGCCTTTGTTAAAATTTGCAAACGTGGCGGTAGTCTTGAATACCTAACCTGGCTGTCAAGATTAACTCCTTCCAATTCCCCAGGCAGAGAGCCTGTGCACACACTACAGTTTAGTGTGCATCCAGTGTGCTCTGTATGCCAGGTTTGCTTGTTAAAATATTGTGCATGCAGCATCAACCCAAATCCAGACATATCCTGTTTCCACAAGTTAGTGAGTTTCCCCCCACAAACCAGCATTGTGTTTAGATTCCTGCTCTGTGGTTCCAGTCATGGGTTTGTTGTTTATCACATGATGGTGTATGTTTTGACTCCACGGTGGGAAGTGACAGAGACAGCATGTTTGTGTTACTGTGTTCCGTGAAGTGGGACTATTGTCCTTTGTCCTTTATCTTTGCTGTCTGATGCTAGAGAGAGAGGGAGCCATGTTGCAATGCTCCGTGTGTGTTTATATGTAAATAAGGTAGATTAGCCAAAATGCTGAGTTGCTGAGGTCTGTCATGCAACTGCAAACTCTGTGGATCCCCAGAAGAAAGCTTTTGAAGCTCTCAAACGATCGACCAGGAGGGAGAGAACATGCCGGTCAGGCATGTCTCTCTGTCAGGGTCCTACTCGAGAGTAGGCCGAGCTCCTGAAACATTGATGCAAAACAAGTTTTTAAAAGTAAATAAATCCACTTATGCCAGTCTGCATACCCTTCAACATGTTGAGTCCCCAAACCAGGATGTGTCTTCCCGGCCATGCTCCTGTCTTCCCGGCCATGCTCCTGTGTGAATCACATGACTCACACAAGAACACAGAGCCCAAAAGATGCACTTTGGAGGGTCATGCTCTCACATGGGAAAAAATGGGGGAGGTCCTGTTTTTTCCAGGATACTTGCAGGGTATGCTGTGTGTGTGCAAATGAAAGTGCATGCAAACAGTACCTTTCTTGTTGTGGTGGTGCCCCACCATGGTGATGTCACAGTGGGTGTGTACCACAACAGAACATCCCATTTCCTTTCTGCCCCTTAGGACTGTCACTTAATTTAATTGTTCATTCACCACCATCTCCAATGTAACCTTAGCTTCTACGTTATCAGCAGGGCTGGGTGTTAAACAGCTTCTTTTAAAAATCCACTGTTTTCTGAAAGCTGGATATATTGGAAAACTTGTACTTAAAAAAGTTTTACATTCTCACAATGGACGTCAGATTTTTGGAACTCAGGGTGGGTTGGTTAATAATGGGGCTGGGTGGGACACACTTTTTTTCAACCTACTGTTTTGAGGTGGGATACAGATGTAATAATAAGTAAAAGGGAGGTGGGACGCAGATACAGTAATAAATAAAATAATAAACATTCCACAGCTGTTTATTTTATTTATGACTACACTGTATTTCCCATCAAAGCAGCCCCCCAGACATTTAGCTCTTCTCCATTTTCTTCCCTTCTTGGGATCAAATTACAGCATTTGGGACATACATTTGAGGAATATTAGCAAGCCAAAGAGCATCTGCATGTATAATATATTGAATCTAAACTCAGGATTTAAGTTTCTGACTGGCAAAGCGGTTGTCAAAACAATACGCTTCTTTTAATTAGTCTTCAGGGAAGAGAAATGTTTTGGATCATTTTTTGTAGCACTGGGAATTGTTCAAGAGCAGTGGCCTGCAGTGATGTTTTCAACAAGGAAAAATAATAATCTTCTAATCCCCAAGTAAATAAGAGTCAGTTTCAACTATCTGAGATGGTGGGTTTAGGCAGGGCAAATGCTTTTGAAAACATCCTCTCATGAAATCTGTGTCCCACTTCACAACTTGCAGTGCAAACTTAACCATGTCTTCTTAGTACAGTAGTAAGTCCTATTGAATTTAGTGTGGCTTAGTCTCAGGTAAGTGGGATTAGGATTCCAGGCTTACCTCCTCAAGGCCGCTGCATCCAAAATGGTAGCCATACAGAGACTGCTTTAAAATGCTCTCCTCAGTGGCTTCCTTTATGTTAGGGATGGGGTTTCTGTAGCCCTCTGGAAGTTTTTGAACTCCCATCAGTCCCACCCAGATACCATGGCTAACAGTCAAGGATGATGGGAGTTGTAGTCTGGACTTACCAGGTAGTATCAGAACCTGATGTGAAGGTTCATGTTTTCTTTCCTAAAGGCAAGTCAGCAGCTGAGATTTTAATCCTATTCTTTCCTTTGACTATAATTTCATCCCAGGGACAAGAGTTGTCATTCCCCAGGCAGCCATTTTTTTAAATGCTGTCTCTGGAAAGGAAATGAACATGACATAATTTCCCTTCCCAGGAGGATGGCACTGAGGTTTCAATTTGTGTGGCACCAGCATCCTACAGCAAGTTGAGCTTCTGGCTTGCCTTTAGTAAAAATACAAGGAAGATCACCCACTGCAGACCTTGTCTCATCCTGTATGTCCAGTACTGGACATGCAGAAAGCCCAGGTATCCCTTGGAAACAGCAGTCTAACTAGTAACAAGGAGGAGACCTGGTCACTCTATGGGACAGCTACTTCCCACAGGGACCATTCCTAGCCTTTCCTCTTTATTCTAACATTTCAATCACCCACAGTTTCCAAATATTCTTCCAGGCTTTGGATATTTCTGTCATTGTGGGGGAGAGTAATTGGCAAGTGGGCACAATAAAATTTTTGTTGAGAACCACTTTGTGAAACTTTTTGTTTGAGAAGTGATCCATAATATTTTTAATTAAGCAACTTTTTGAGGGGGCAGAACCATATGGCAATAGCTACATTAATCACAGTGCTGATGGTAAACGTAAAGTCACCTTTGTGTGCCCTTAAAAGTGGTACATGCATTTTATGCAGAATTGTTCCTTTTTATTTTTTTCATACTACTTGTAACTTACTTTCTAGAACCAAAAGGCTCTCAAAAGCACCTTACTGCTACAGGAAATTAATTACCTGCAGCTGTCAGTGCTTGGAATAAGCTAGTTTAACAAAGTTCATAAAATTCGTCCAAAAATCTCTGAGCTGCTCCTGAAAGTAGTTCTCATAGTTGTTGAGTGAACTGAAAGTGAATTGATTTTGGGACAGATATTTGAATGATTTCTAGTTAACCTTCAGCTTTATTCTCTTACATGTTGTCCTTACTCATTTGGGCCTTTAAGCTTAAATATAACAATTGTTGGGGGAAAGAAATCAAACAATTCACATTCTGTTATATGTGTGTTTTGATGTCTTCTTAGCTTTGTCATAGAAGACAAAGACACAGAGTTGCATAGAAGGGACTACAAAGGCGATATAGTCCAACCCCTAGAAAAGCCTTCTTAAGTATATCACAGGTGTGGGGAACCTGTAGCCCTCCAGATGTTGCTGAACTACAACTCCAATAATCCCTGGTCACTGGCCATGCTTGCTATGGCTGATGGGAGTTGTAGTTCAGCAACACCTGGAGAGCCAAAGGTTCCCAACACCCAGGTATATTTCATACTTCAGCACAGCAGCTTGTAACATTCAGAATGAAAATATTTTTGCTGAGGATCTTTGGATAAACTTGAATTGAACTGTGAACTAGCCATGAACCAGTTCATTTTGTAAAGGGTTGAACTGAAACTAGTTCATTTTAAGACATGTTATACTTGAAGTAGAACAAATTCCTTTTAAAAATGAACTTTACAAACTTTGATATCGGCCTCAAAACTGTAGAATTAGCTGTTAAGAATGGCTTGCCACTATACAAATTTACAGACATTTTGCAAGCATTGTAACTTATTAGGAAAGCAAGGGGGAAATATTTTTGTGCAGTAAATGTGCTGGCATTAGTTATAAAATGTTTACTATGTTTTAAAAACATCTTTACTATACAAATTTTAAAGTAGATTTCGAATTGCACTTAATGTATTTATTATTGTTTAAACAGTTCATACTGTTGTGAACTGCTCTCAACAGTGTAAGATTTTACAGTGTAAGATTATGGTGCTGGAGGAGACTCTTGAGAGTCCCATGGACTGCAATAAGATCAAACCTCTCCATTCTGAAGGAAATCAGTCCAGAGTGCTCACTGGGAGGACAGATCCTCAAGTTGAGACTCCAATACTTTGGGTACCTCATGAAAAGAAAAGACTTACTGGAAAAGACCCTGGTATTGGGAAAGATTGAGGGCACAAGGAGAAGGGGAGACAGAGGATGAGATGGTTGGACAGTGTTCTCGAAGCTACAAACATGAGTTTGACCAAACTGCAGGCAGCAGTGGAAGACAGAAGTGCCTGGTGTGCTCTGGTCCATGGGGTCACAAAGAGTCAGACACGACCAAACGACTAAACAACAAGATTTTGCAGAGCACAGAGGTTTTCATCAGATGCCTAGAATGTAATCCTAAATTGGTAGGCAAGGGAGCAAAGTAAGAGTGCGATCAGAAGGAAAGGAAATTCAAAAAACAGCAGATACGTATAACTATTTAAAAGGGAAATAGTTATTTTGACAGTTGACAAGGGCAATGTTGGTCATATCCAAAAATAGCTTGACTAATTAACACCTAAGATATACATGTTTACTTTTATATCTTGATTATTATTTTTTAGTATATTTTAATGCTGTTTTTAAAAAGTACGGTATTTCTTATTGTTCTTATTATTGCATTCTGCTCTGAGATTTTAAAAAAGATGGACTGGATAAAGTTTAAATAAATAAGAGGCATATCAAAGAACACACCAAACGCTTCCATTAAAAGATTGCTTAATAAGTGTTCTTCCTAACTTGCCGAAAATCACTGGATGGAGTAGTTACTGAAAATGATGCTTTACATAATTCTTTTAAAGGTTATCTTCATTGATATAACTATAAGGTACTTCAAAGAGTGCTGTTGACTAGTACAGCAAATTGGTTGGGAGGCTGAGATGTGAACCAGGAAATTCCTGGTTCAGAGCTTCCCTATGTGATGTTGCTCTCTGGATAACCTTAGGCAAGACATTTTCTCTTAGCCCTCTTATCTATGATATTGGGATAATAATGATATTGCTCTACTAGTCTTTTCTTCTAGAAAAAACAGGTGTCGGTACTGCATAGCCTTGAGTACCCCCAGGAAAAAACCCACACTGGCCTTACATTGCCTGCTTGTTGTAATGACTGGGGTGATCAGCTATGTAATGTGCACAGGATACTCAAGTGCCATTTAAATTGTAGCCATTATTCTTGGAAGAATCTGTAGCCATGGCTAGTATGTCATTCTTGGTGGCACCGTATGTGCAGATTGACAGCAGCTTAGATTGAAAATGTGAGGGATGGCAGCATTCACAGTTGTAATTCTTGAAACTTTTAAGCGGCAGAATTTAATGGAGAGATGAAATATACTTTGGTGGCAGACAGGAAATCTATTAGATCCAGACACTTCAGAGTCAATAGGAAAAAATATGATAATTGTGTTGAAATGAAACACAATGCACAGAGATCATTCTGCTTACGGGTTAATTCTGTTCTCGATGTTAGTCAACTGTGTGTGTGTGTGTGTGTGTGTTGCTTAGCAACCAGTTAGAGTGCCATGATCTTTAGTGAGGTAGCACATGCTCTGATTGGCTGTGCAGTTCTAAGGCAGTTTTCCTCTGTATGTTTTAGTTTAATGTCTTCCTGCTCTGTATATAGCCCGGAGTAAGTAAGACAAAACTCCTCTGTTTCTTTCTCCTCAAATTATACACTGTTTTTTTCAGTTTTGCTCAATAAAGTGTTACTAGGATTTCATTTCTCTTTGGACTCCATCTGCGTGACATCAGTGGCTTCACTAACACATTGGAGGGTCTCCTTTATTCAAAAAATAATGCAGTGAGGAAGTCAGGCAAGTGTCAAAGTTCAAGCCTTAACATTCCTGAAAATTGTGTTGCCACTCAGCAAAGTGGGGGTGCGGGAAGGGATGCAGGAAGGCAAACCAAACCTGCAAGAGCCATCCAAACATCATATGACCCATATGAGAAAACATAAGCTTTGTAAAACTTCCAGGTCCGGCCAGGCTCTTTAGCCAGAGCAATACCACTCTTTCCCATTCTGTGATAGTGTGGATAGTGTCATTATATAAGTGAGTCACTAGGTGGCACTGGAGTTAATTCTGTCTGGGCGGAGTCAGGTGTTTCCTGCATCTATTCTGGTTTTCTTTAAGAGAGACAAAAAAGTTCTTGTCTAGCTTCGTGACTGGTGAGTTCTCTAGGTCTACCATGGCAATTATACTCTAAAGACCTGCCTTGCGCTGTGACTCTTCCCATCTGAGAGCCTGCAAAAGATCCCTCTGTGAATCCCTTCTCAGCTGATAATGCTTACTCTTGGGACAACAAACTAAAGTGAGGTTAGGAACCAGAGAGGCTCCACAGGAATGGCCATATCATGGCCTCTGTAAATAAAAGGAGCAGGGAGAGAAGCACCATAGTATCAAGTGTTCAGATGAGGTCATCCCTTGAAACTCTGCCAAACAGCATTCCCTTCCAGATCTGTTGAGCCAGTGGACAAGTCTGCTAAAAATGTATGTCTTCCAGAAAGGGTGTTTTAAATTAGGCTGTCAGCTGACTCAAGACTGTATTCCCCTCTGTTGTTATTCTGAAATGCCCTTGCTTCTCCCATCCTCTCTGCCCACTATGTGAAAGGGGCTGCTGCCCCAGCAGCATATTAAACTGCTTTTCTGTGGGTTAGGGGCACCCAGGCACCATTTCCTAAATATCTGTATGTGATGCATGGCTTTTCAAGAGCTGCATCTTACATGAGAAAGAACACTTTTCTCAAGCGGGGCCCAAAGGAAAGAAAAGGCGTCCATTCATATGGTAATCCTCAGCGATCTTGCCTCCCCTTTGCTCTGTTTGCTTGTCTGAATTAAACAAGCATTGCTTCATCGGTTCCTGAAGTAAGTGTCAGATTGAGGTCGAAAGAGCTGCTGGAAAGCAGGACTGCTGAGGCTGGAGAGGTTGTTTATAGACCACCTAAGGTGACCCAAGCCGGCTCCCTCTTGTTTGTTTGTTTATTTTGTTTCCTTTGGCTTCGAGTGGTGTGGAAATGGAGTAGAAGGGCTACTACATTTCAAATGCTGGAAACTTTCAAGGACTCTGGGCTGGAACCCAGCATGGCTGCAAGTGTCGAAAGGCTGAATGTGACACTGGGGGCCCTCTGCCAAGGGTTTACTACTACTGTTGCAGATGGCGAGGTAAACATAAACTCAGATCCAAGAAGCTTGGACTTGGCTTGTGTATAGCAGAGGAGGTGGTGACAGCAGACAATCTGGAGACCGATACAGAGATACAGAGAGAGACAGAGTACTCCATGGTGAGGCCCAAAGCATGCCAGGGTGCTGGTAAGAACTACCTGGTGAAAGAAAGTCAGATCCAGTCTCTGAGTTAACTTTAAGAAACATGGCTAAGATACATATACTCCAGGTGGTGCCTTCAGACTACTACTATCCTGTGGGTGGGATGCTGGAGCTGTTTGCACAATTCAAGTGGAGTAAAGACAACCTGTTTGTTGAGCATTCATGCTGATTTCCTTGCATAGCTTCAGGCTTTATGGAGAATTTGTTCTGATTTGTTTGCAGGGCGGTTATATGCCAATGAGCATTTGTCCTGCATTCATTCTGATTTGCTTGCAGGTTGTTTATGTGTCAGAACCCAGACAAAAATGTCAACGGGCAAAACCATTTAACAACAAGAAGAACAGGGAGAAGGAAAATGGGAACTGTTCCCTGTAAACAGGGACTCCTGGGGCACATACGTAGACATTAATTTCAGTATTCCCATTAAAATATAGGTCAGAACCAAGATTCTTAACCTGGATGAGAAATAGGTTTATGACCTAGAAGAGTGGAATAAAGCTCACAAGTTAAAGCAAGACAAGGGTACAATATCACATACAAGCTTTATTACTTAAAGGGGGGAGTTATGTCAGTTCAGATGAATCCATGGACAACCTCTGCTGGAACAGTGTCATGATTTCTGGCCACCATTTAAAGCTGTGTCTCTCAAGAGCATTCCTGGGAGTTAATTCACCTTAAAGCTCAGGAATTTGCAAATTGAACCCTTCTGTGCCAAATAGCTCTGAGTCAGTCCAACTGTGGGTAACAAACTGAATAGTAAATGAGATAATGCTAGTCATGATCTCTTTTCCAGTTATGAACAACATAATGCTTGATTTATTTCATCATGCTCAGATGTGGGACAGGGTGGGGGCATGGGAAGACTTTCCTGTCAGGATAATTATCTGTTCATCTCACATAGCTCCGTTGTTGCAACTCGTTTAAAAAAAAAGATAAGATGTTTGCTTTTGTTGACCAATAAATATTAAATTACAAATTTTATCACAACAGTTCGTATTAAATGTTGCAGGGAGGTAAATTTAGATGAAACTTTCTAGTGATGGACACAATCCAAGGAACTGCAAAGAAAGCTCCAAATGCCTAGCAGAGCTTATGACTTTTTTCTTTTTCCAATTTCCCTGCAATTGAACAGGTCACTTTTAAATGGAATAATTAAACATGCAGTTTGCTGCACTGTTTTCTAGGCATTGGTGGGGAGAGGAGGTGCTGCTGTTCTAAAGTTTTGCTAGACATGAACAAGTTCTTGGGCACAGCAAAAGGACTTCTCTGAATTTTGGCATGCAGCTGCAAATCCACCTGGGATGGTATAGTGCAGGAGTGGGCAACTCCAGGCTTGTAGAACCTACTTTATATTTTACTAGAATCCTGATATTCACCAACCAGAGCCAGATGTAAAAGGCATGCACTTAGAATCAAAAATACTATGAGCCCAGGAATTTATGTTAAGTGCCAGAACCAAACTGAGCTCATAGTCCTCCCCCACAAAACCCACTCCTGGTTATAGCCACAACCACCTGCTTTCTTCATCAGAAATACTTCATCCAGATCTCTTCATCAGAAATACTTGCCAGTCTTCTTTAATTCACCCAGATATCTGCCAGTAGATCCTTATCTAACTTCTGCCCATCTGTGGTGTAGTAGTGGGTAAAATGAAATTAAAAATCAATGGAAATGTGTGGCCATGTTTTTTAAGTAGTGGGTAAAATGATGGACAAGGATAGGGAAGAAGACCAAGAATGAAATCCCCATGCAGCCATGCAGTTCACTAGGGGATGATGCTGGCCTGGTCATAATATCTCTAGTGATGGACACCAAATTAGATGGCTTTAAGAGGACTTCAGATAAACTAAAGGAGGAAAAAGTTATCAGTGGCTATTAGCAATCTACTAGCTCCACAGCAGTATGTCTCTGAATATCAGTTGCTGAAATTCACAAGTGGGGAGAGAACAGTTACACTCAATTCCTGTTTTTGGGTTTACCACAGGCATCTGGTTGGCCACTGTGAGAGCAAATGGGTTAAGGGTGGATATCTGGGGTAATAAACAATGGAGGAAAGGTTTTTGTAGTACACTGTACTGCCAGGGACAAACGTTTTGTTTTACTGTGTTGCAATCAGCAAATCTATCCACAATCACCCCAAGGAGGAGTTCATGGATTCCAAAAGTGGGCAATACTGATCTGGTACCTGCATGCCTGAATCATCGTCAGAAGAGTCTTCCTTTTAAATTTAATCACATGATGTCATATTACTTTATCTGATATTGAAAGTGGCCTGCAGAGTGTGGGCTAGATTTGTATTTAGGCTTTTAAGATATCGAGAGTTCTGTTTTCTAGTGTACGGGAAGATGCGCTTGAGCGGTTAAAGGAAAGGGCACTGGGGACTGTTTGGGATTATTGCATTAGAGACTATTGCTATTAGGAAGGAATCTGCCATGAGAGTATGACATACATAAAGGAGAAATCACTGGGGTAATTTGGAAAATGGCTGACAAATGCTTGTGGAATGCAGGGCTCTATTTGTTGAATAAGAGCTTTTGATGTTGCTTTCTCATGGCATCATAAAAGCTGTCAGTGCTCAGATTAGGTAACTTTCCTAAACCCAATGTCTGTCACCATCTAACAGATAAGGATCTTATGTTCCATGTATTGCGTTTCCTGTTTCTGCAGTTACATTGTTGTTCGGCTCATGACACTTTGACCACTATGCTCTAGTCTGTATGCAGGGAAAAGAGTAAGATAAACATTTTTTTAAAAAAAATCTAATTGATTCAGTAATATTTCTTTCACCCAGTGATGGAAAGGATATGAGGTGGGGCTGGGTGAAGCCTATCATAGTCTCTGACTGATGTCTACATTCACATAGAGAAGACCAAAGTGTCACAGGGGCAAGTGCCTCTCCCTTGTCTCCCATTTATCTAGTGAATTTTGTATGTTATTTATGCATTGTGATGCCAGTAAGTGTGCAAAAGTAGCTGGGTAAAAAAATGAACAAAAGCCTTCAAGCTTCAGCCAAACAAACACACAAAATAGAGGAAAATGACTGCTATGCCCTTTGGCTATGATTCTATTACTTTTGTCAGTATTACAAATGTCCTCCAGATATACAGTGGTACCTCGGGTTAAGTACTTAATTCGTTCTGGAGGTCTGTTCTTAACCTGAAACTGTTCTTAACCTGAAGCACCACTTTAGCTAATGGGGCCTCCTGCTGCCACTGCATCGCCACTGCACGATTTCTGTTCTCATCCTGAAGCAAAGTTCTTAACCCGAGGTACTATTTCTGGGTTAGCGGAGTCTGTAACCTGAAGCGTATGTAACCTGATGTGTATGTAACCCAAGGTATCACTGTACATGGATAGCTTTGGAGAGATGTGTTGTGTTAATTGTTGAATACAAAGGAGAGAAATTGGGGCAATGTCTTGGTGCATATACAGGTGTTTCACTGTGTACACACCATACATTTAAATAAAATACTTGGCTTCCACCTAAGAATTCTGGCAACTGTACTTTACCCCTCACAGAGCTGCAATTCCCAGCACTCTTAACAAGGTAAAGTCCCCAGGATTCTGGGGGGGGGGGTACTTAAATGTATAGTGTGTACATAGCCTTCATTCAGCTGACCATAGCTATTGATCTCTAGTTGTGTGTTTGTTTATTTGCATACCCAGAAGAGACAGAGACAAAAATCTAGTTTAACTCACCCCTGCATGCCATTGCCCTGTTTACTCTTCTTAGCCTAGAATTCCTGCTAGGAATGATTGATTAGCAAATATAATTGACCGTGCCCCACCCCTAAACACTCCTTCAGGGTGACTTGCCCAGTTTCCTACATCTGCACTCCTCCTGCATTTCGGCAAACTCCATCCAACGATAGTAGTTAAACTGTCTAAAACCCTGTCTAAGCCTTGTTGTTACTTCAGACTACTACAGCCCAACTATCTTCTGCTTCCTATTCCTACCAACCATGAGCAGGACTGTCCACTTACGTAGTGACTAAATTTGTTCAGGAATCTAGTGAACGGCTTTGTAAAAACTTTTTGGAAGTCCAAGCAGGTAACACCTACCAGATTGCTCCTATCTACATATTTGAGGCTTGACACTTGTAAAGAATTCTAAAATGTTGGCAGAAGCCACACTGATTTACCCTCAGGAAGACTTGTTCTTCTGTGTGTTTTAACAGTTTGAGCTTTAACAGTGAATTTTACCAAATTATCTGGAATGGAAGCTAGGCTGACAGTTCTGTAATGGCATAACTTTGCCAACTATCCTGTGACCAGCGGCGTAGCGTGGGTCATCAGCACCCGGGGCAAGGCAAGTAATTTGCGCCCCCTAACCCGGGGCAAGGCAAGTAATTTGCGCCCCCTAACCCCTAACCATGGTCATTAATACTGACGGCTCTACTCTGGGGCAAACGTCGTGGTGACTACTGCCCTCCGTGGTGTTGTTTTTGCAATTAAAGGACCCCTGCCTCAAATAAAGCATCTTGGGGATTGGGGACTGGGATTTGCCAGTTCAGTGGCGGGTCAGGGGGAGAGGGTCCCTTCCGCGTCTGGGTGCCGCGGGCCCCTTTGCGCCAAGGGCGTCGCGGCGCAGCCTTCTCGGTCTCCCTCCCCGGGCCGGCTAGTCCCGACGCGGCTTCTTTCTGGCGTGGGGAGGGGGCTTCTTTCTGGCGCGGGGAGGGGGCGGCTCTGGGGCAACTGCGTCGGCCGGCCTCCAGCGCAGGGGGGGGGGCGTCGAGGCGGGTGGGCGGTCTTGGCGCGCAGGCACTAGAGCGCCGCTGATGGCGCGTTTGGCGGGCTGCGCGCATCTAGCGACCCGAGCCTGGGCGGCGTGGCGCTTGGTGCCGGAGCCTCCGCCCGCAGCGCCCCGTCGGGAGACCCGGCCGGAAGGAGCCTCGAGCCGGCTGTCGGACGCGGTTGAAGCAGCCAGGGCGGCATGGCAGGCGGCGTGCACCCCCTGCACCCCCCACGCTACGCCACTGCTCTCCGCCCCACCGCCAGCCTTCGGAGGAGGTTGGGGTGGGGTTCCTGCTTCCTCGAGGAGGGCCGGCCAAACGCGCCCCCCCAAATGTTGCGCCCGGTGCGGCCGGCACCCCTGGCACCCCCCACGCTACGCCACTGCCTGTGACATTGTGATCAGGGATCAGAGGTTTGCACCTCTGGTGTTACCTGCTCATTGTTGTTACTGCAAGCCTACTGCTGTAAATCTCAGTCAGCCCAGGGTTCTCTCACGCACAAGGCTATAGAAAATGAATGAGATTAGCTCTAGGGGCTGAAAAGAGAGATAAAAAGAGATGAGATATTAGCACAGAAGATCTTTTTCCAGATTATCCTGCAGCAAAGCATAAATTGAAAAAAGATCAAAGTGGTTATGGAAAGGAGTGGTGCAGAAAATTAAAGGCTGGGATTCGTTCAACTTTTTTCTTTGCTGATAGAGAGGAAAGGAATAAGGATTTTCACATACGCTATTCAAATGATTTTCTGGGCCCATAAGTATACAGTGGTACCTTGGGTTAAGAACTTAATTGATGCTCGAGGTCTGTTCTTAACCTGAAACTGTTCTTAACCTGAGACACCACTTTAGCTAATGGGGCCTCCCACTGCTGCTGCGCCGTCGCTGCACAATTTCTGTTCTCATCCTGAAGCAAAGTTCTTAACCCAAGGTACTATATCTGGGTTAGCGGAGTTTGTAACCTGAAGCGCCTGTAACCTGAAGCGTCTGTAACCCGAGGTACAACTGTATTCGAAGCCACCTAATATAATAGTTCAGAGAAGCAGGTTTGAGCATAGCTAGTTGGCTTGAGGAGGGACTACCTAGGAACCCCATACTCTGGTCTCCTTGGAGGAAAAAGTAGGATAGAAATGTCATATTTGGTTATGAAGTACCATGCAGACAGATAGCAGCGGTGTATTTGTTTGCGTATTTCATTCATGCTGACATTTTTACATGTACAGCATTTGACAAGATGTTTGCCCTGCAGACAAGAATGAAACAGTCTTATTGTATTTGACATAATATTTTTAAAAAAATCATATTTGCTGTCAAATCCTTTAATGAGTAATCTCAGTATTGCTATTTGACAAGTGCAGTTGCTGAAAGCTGAACACTGAAATGCAAAATCACTAGTTTTGGGAAAGTTTTGTTCAGAGATCAGGGGCTCCATTTACAATTCTATGGCTTCACCCCAAAGCAAAGTGGTGCCCAACCTGGTGATAACAAGGGGGTAGCTTCAGCCCAAGATAGGAAAAGAGGAGATAGGGGAATACCTAACTACTTTAAATTAATCCAAATCTTCAGAGCCTGATGAGCTGCACTCAAGGGTACTAGAGCAGGCATGTCAAACTCTCATGAGACTGCAATCTACTCCCACTATACAGTATATAAACTGTCAGTGATCTACCCATTGGAGGAAGGAAGATCCAAAGTTGTTGAGCTTCTTGCGGGGAGGCTTCACTAAAGTTGTTAAGCTTCTATTGAGGTGCATTTGCCAAAGTTGTTGAGCTTTTTTTGTTTTTTGTTTCGTTTTTGGGGTGATCAATCAGGATCACGCGATTGACCAGGATTGACCAGGGATGCCCTGTAGATCAACCAGTAGATCGCAATCAGCAGGTTGGACATGCCTGTACTAGAGACATTGCAAGCTTGGTGAATCAGGGGGATGCTGTAGATGTATATTAATTTCAGTAAGGCTTTTGATAAAGACCCCCATGATATTCTTGTGAAGAAGCTGGTAAAATGTGGGCTGGAAGAGGTAACTGTTAGGTGGATTTGTAGCTGCTTGAACCAAAAGAGTTGCTCACTAATGATTCCTCTTAATCACTCTTAGTCCCCATGCACAAATGTAAGCACTTGGGGGTGGGGCGGGGGGGGGAGTGTACAAATGTTATTTTCATCTTTGCCTACAAGAGGGAAGCTCTGTGATGGGAGCACTATGTTATATGAGAACTCTCCTCCCTCCCCCCCCCCCGAATATTTTCATATGAGCTCTAAGAATGGAAGTGGCATTGACTGCAGGGAGCTAAGCCATAGTATGGGGATGAGGGTGGCAGTTGAGGTAGAAGATCTGCTCTTCTGGCCAGTGTACTCCTTTTACTTTTAAAACTGAACTTCCTTCATTTTGCATGACTAGGTCAGTTTTGAGTGGATAAACACTCACAACTGCTGCCATCTGGTCTAGATAAGTCTTCAAAAAAAGGAAATGGCCAATTAAAGTTGTCCCCATCCTCCTCCCTGCTGATTTCTACAAGGGCAACATTGAGCTTAATATGGAGGAGAAGGCTGACAGCCACTGCCCGGACTGGTTGTTAGTACAAAGACAAGTAGGTGAAGGCTGGCTGAAGGAAGATTGACTGTGGGACAGTGCCCCATTTACCCCACTGTCACCACTGTCTGCAATGTGGGAAAGAGGGGGTGAGGACATACAAGCAAGTCTTGAATTGCAGGATTGAATTGCCTTGTGGTGAATCTTTCATAACCTAGCTGAAGAGCCAGGATCCTTTCCATCTTCCGTGTGGTTTGAGGAGATCTGTGCTGCAGATCTGCTCCATGAAAATGCAAGGAACACTTAAAACTACGCTCATTTTACTTTTCACAAATCTGGGGTATTAGTTTTTGCATCTCTGCTCCATTTCATTTGAAGTTAGGGAGAGGGAATCACATGGAGGGGTACTTTTAACATATTCAGAAAGGAAAATCCTGACATGTTGTCAATTAGTTTGCTTTTATCAAGAAAGAGCAGTTATATCATCATGACGTGGCAAAATTATTACAGCAAACTAAATGGAAATAATCAATGCAAAATTAAGCTCTGCTCTACTGTAGGGTCAAATCAGGATAAAGCAGACTATACTGAAGGAAGTTGGGAGTTGTCTCTTCTGCAAGTATTGCCCTAGGGCCTGGGTAGGCAGTCTGAAAATTTTACGGGCAGAAAGTCTGAAATTCATTTCTATAGCTTCACATGTTCCTTACTTAGTGTTCCTTCCTGGTGTAATTTAGAGGCTTCTACATATCCCTGTGTTTGGCATCATGGATAAGTCTGTAAATGTGGGTTAAAACAAAGAGCTGCCTCACTCTTATATTGGTGAGTCACCAGTCCATGTATGCCAGTGTGAGACATCCTCGAAAGAACCATACCTTTTGAGCTAATTCAGTATAAGTTCTGAAAGAGATACAACAAGAGAATTAAATCCTGCAATTCAAGATTTGACTTCTGTGAGTGGCAGAAATTTCCCAAGGACTCAGGCTAGGGATGGAGGAGAAAGTCGACACAGTTCACATTTAAAGACAAAGCTACCTAATTTGCACCTTCTGAAAGAATACATGGACCAACACAGTCATCTTTTGAATTTGCTCAACTTCAAATTTTGCAATGCAGGTTTCCAGCTCAGTAATATATTCATTTATTTTATTTTGTTAAATTTATATACCACTAGATTTGGGTGGGACCTCAAAGTGGTTTACAAAAAGATAAAACAATAAAATCAAGAAAAGATTATAGCCATACTTTAAAAATACAAAGGTTAAAATACTAAAACAAATTAAAATTACTTCAGCTTCCTAAGTATCTGGGTAGACTTTTCTAAATAAAAGTGTTTTTAAGCAGGCATCAAAAAGTAATGTGTGTGAGGGTATAGTGTGCATAAATATGTATATATTAGTGAAAATAATATAAAATTTGTGTTGCATTAGATGGCTTTGCTAAAATGTGGATATTGGGCAAAACTGCATACAAGCATGTGTCTACTGTACTAAGAGAAATTTGCACTAAAATGAAGATGAATTTTCACATACACACATACATATACAGCAGCCATTTTTTGACTGGTGTCCAGGGCACTTCCTAAATATTCCAAATATATCCACTGGTGACAACTGTTACCAGGCCCATGCAGAGGGTGGGGGAAAGCCAGGTACACTTACCCCAGACCTCAGAAGGCTAAGCTGGCCAGTGGGCCCTGCCAGGGCCTGGCTGCTTTTTTGTTTGAGTTTATCAAGACTCCTGCCCATTTATTCAAAAGTTACAATACAGCTTTGTTCACTGCCATATATTGCTCAGGTTCCCGAAGACCCCATGGATTTTGGAGCAGCAGCAAATATAGAGGGGAGAGGGTAGGTAAACACAGCATGGAGGTGGGTGGGTCACGGTGTAAATTGCCCTCTCCCTGGTCATTAGATCAGTCATTTGATCAGCAGTGAGGGGGCAATAACACCCCACATCTGTTCTTCATGGAGCTATTGAGGAAGGGTGCTGTGTGTGTGTGTGTGTGTGTGTGTTTGTGTCTGCCTATGTGCATCTTGTGTTTGTGTGTGAGACTGAGAGAGAACATGCCTGTCTGTGATGACCATACTGACCATTGGCATGTGACTCCTGTATGATTAAGCCCTCACACCCAAAAAAGGTAGCCACCCATGGACATTAACAAGCCAAGTCCACGACATGTGCAGTCTCATCCTGCATGTGTTTACTCAAAACTCAGACCTATTATAGTCGATATAGCCTACTCCCAAGAACGGACACACAGGCTTCCTATCCTAATCTACAGTGAAGCACTATTACAATATAAATTATATATATCTGGAGCTTATGCATCACGTATATTTGTATTTTACATATTTAAATACAGCTTGGAAGATGATATCTGAACATAAGGAAAACCCATCAATGCTTTTTCACCCTGAACAGTCTGCTTCTCCTCTCAGTTACGCTGGATTTATGCTGGAACCAGCTGATAAGATTGACTCTGATTTATGCTGAGAAGTGAAAGGCAATTCAGTTGAGTGTGATGCTGCTGATCTACCAGTAGCAGTTGTAAAATTGCCTATGGTTACAGGATTATTTCTATGGAAACACTTGAGCTGCTTCCGAAATAAATGTCTCAAAAATAGGTGTTAGTACATTATTTAAAATACTTGCACAGTTTCTTGTCACCTGTGTTTTAAAACACACACACACATATACACACTTTGGCCTAGAAACTTCACAATGGTTTGACTCAAGTGCTTGACAAGAACAAGAACTACATTGGAGAGGCCTGTGACTCTGGTGTTGAAAGGTTTGCTAGCAATTAAATAATTTTAGCCACAAATTATTGCAGTTCTCAGTACACAGGAACCTAAGAAGCTTTTTTATAGTGTGTGGGGCCATTGTTTCATCTAGTGCAGAACTGTCTACATTGACTGGCAGCTGATCTCCAGGTTTCTGACCAGGAATCTTTTCTAACCCTATCTGGAGATGCTGGAGATTGAACCTGGAGCTTCCTGCATACAAATCAGACGCTCCACCACTGAGCTATGGCCTTTCCTGTACTCACAAACACTGCAGTGTATACCATATGCAAGAAAAGCTTAGCTTGTGCAATGTGGACTTGGAGCTGTTTTGGCTCATTCTGAGCTGGTTGTGCCTATATGTACAGCATGGCAGACTTAATTTGGCTTGTGGTATATCACGACAAAACATCTCAGTTGTAGGGTAGCAATAGGGTGCCCAAAGGTGAAGCTGGAGCTAACTCAGCTCATAGCAGCAGTCTTCTGGGCACTCAGTAGTTCTGTCAGAGGAACAAACTAGAAATTCTGGGAAAGTTGCTAGTTTAGCTTGTGGGTGTTTGTAAGTGCTCATGTCTTCTAGAAAATGTTTTCTGTCACAATGCAGCTAAAGCTCATTAAGGCTCTGAAAAGGGCTCTAAGGCCTAAGCATAAACAGCCAGAGGAATGGAAAAGGCCTGAATCAGGCCAATGGTCCATCTAGTCCAGCATCCTGTTCTCAAAATGGCCTATCAGATGCCTATGGAAAGCCTGCAAGCAGAAGCTGAGCACTCTCCCTTCTAGCTGTTTCCAGACACTGGTACTCAGAATAAGCATGCCACCTCTGACAGTGGAGATAATAATGGCTAGTAGACTTAGCGTTTATGAATTTGCTGTATCCTCTTTCAAAGCCATCCAGGTTAGCTATCTGAGTCTCAGGTGGCTCACAAGTCTAGGTAACAGGCTTCAGCTCAAATTATACAGGGCAATGGCCTGTTTATTTAAATCTGGGTCTACCACAATCACATACATGGAAGACACTGTGGAGTCTGATTTTACAGCAAAATATGTATGCTGGGAGGGGCCTATGGACACTCCTTCATGTCCTTGTTGTTGATTCCACCCCCAGCGTTTTCCTTCCAGCTAGGCAAGCTTCCTACATAGCAGCATATATATTTGGGGGGGGGGGTGACATCAGGCAAACAGGTGTGGTGGGATAGCCAGGTGCAAAAGAGGGTGGGGTCCTGCACCTTTAATAGTTTTGTAGAAGCAGGGATTTAAGCAGATGAAGCTGCTGTTATGAAAACTACATCTGCTGAAATTCTTTACACACCTGTTAAAAACCAACCAACCAACCAACCAACCAACCAGTCTTCTACTCTCCACTCTGTGACTAAGGAATATTTCAGTTCACACTAATAGATGTTCTGCCATCTCATGTAGTTTGAGCCAACCATCCCTCTTTGTTCCAGTGACCCCTATTAACCAGTGGCAGTTCCTGTTTTATGTAACCTGTCCCTGGAAAATTACTGTCCCTGTTTTATTTTTGTTGGAGGGATGTCCTGTTAAATTTGTCAATGTAAGTTAAAGCGACCAGATAAAAATCAGACCGAGTTCCTGCACCTTTAATAGTTGTACTGAACAAAAGGAATTTTAGAAGCAGTGGCTTACGTGAGTAAGATACACACAATTACATTTCCATTTCTACTTAATTATTATAGGTGCAAGAGTTCTGTCCTATTTTTCACACAAAGCCTTCATTAGGAGATGTACTTCCCTGATTATAATAGCAGCAGAAGATAAGAACCTGGTTACTAACAAATTTGCCAATGTCTGTTCATACTCAGTAACAGAACCAGAAAATCCAGGAACAGCTGAACTTGGATACGTGTCCCTAGAGGCCTGGAGCTCTGCCGCATGCATACCTTGGAAGACTCCATTGGAAAGCCCCACTGAACTGAGGCTGTACGAACCTTTAAAAAGCACTCTAAAGAACAATAAGAACTGTAGTTTGCTAAAGGTGCTGGAAATGGTAGGTCTGTGAAGAATAAGCTACAGTTCACAGGATTCTTTTGGGGGGAGGGATGGAATGTGCTTTAAATACATGGTGTCTGCACAGCCTAAGTGCAACTTATTTTGAAATAAACATTTAATATGTTTTAGTATACTTTTACAATGTTTTGTGAACCACTCAAGAGGACTCATCAAAAATAAATAAGTAGAAAAAAGGTTGTCCATGTGTGTGCGCGAAGTGTAAAGTTGTAGGTACTTGTTAGACTGTAAAGTATTATTATTATTATTATTATTATTATTATTATTATTATTAACAAAATTTCTAGACCGCCCTTCATCTAAGAATCACAAGAGTGGTTTACAATATAAAAACAAACACACAGCATAGTAACAAACATAACAATAATAACCCCCTGGATTAAAAGGCCAATGATTGTTTAATCAGCCAAAGGCCTGGGAAAAGGGGAATGTTTATGCCTGGCACCTAAATATATGTAACAAAGGTACCAGGCAAACCTCCTTGGGGAGCGTGCTCTGCAAGCAGGGAATCTTCTCTGCTGCCTTCACTGCCACTAGGCTCAATGATGAGCCCTCACCAGCATTTGATCGCATTCAACTGGAGTTTTCCTCCACTCACGTTCAATTCGTCTCCCAGCTTGTTTCCTCACCATAAGCTCTGGACTATATCAGGGAGCCAAACGGGCTTCACTAAGCAGGACAGGGTGCTCAGGGTAGAATGTGTCAATAGCCAGAACTGTTTGGATGTTCCAGAGGTTAGCCAGGGTTTCGACAGGAGTGCCAATCATACCAGACTCTCGGATAGACGTGTGTTCCCATTTTGTTTTGTATAGATTTGACTGGTATGCAAAACACATACAAATATTCTGGCACTCATCGGGGTGCTAATTACATTTAATTGATTTGCTTCTGCTTAGACAGGCACACACGTTAAATAAGCTCTAGAGAAGTTCTGTGCCTTTAAGACTGTAGAGAAAAGAAAATTCAACAGCTGTGGTTCTCCCTTTTTCTGCAGCATAGTGACAGGAAAACATCACCAGATTTATTTTTATGCTACTTTGTTAAGACTATTATCTCACTGTTTAGGGCCAAGCCCTCACAAAGCAGTTTACAAAAGAAGCAGCTAGGATCAAAACATTAATACAATACTGCAACTATAAGAAGATTAGGCATTCTATGTAACATTTTGGGCTGATTCACACATACAGGCATGTTTATTATTCGGATGTCTGCAGCATCAAGTGATGACTTGCCTTTGTGCAGGACCTATGACAAATCAAACACACCCCAGACAGAACTTTCATATCACTTCAAATTCAGCCTCCTTCCATTGGACATCTCAATGTGGTCAAGGGATCCAAAGATTTTATCATGCATGTGCATGGTAAACTGGGCTTTTACAATAATAAAAGCCCTCAAGAGGGACTAGATCTAGACCCTTGCTTCAAAAGTGACATTTTCCCTATTTTTTCCTCTCACATCCTGACCACATCAGCTAATGCTTGCATTTATAAACTAGTTATTTACTCTGTTGCTTCTTTCCCATAATTTAAGAGCTGGATAGGATGCATGTTCTGACAAGTGACATTTTAAATTAAATTTATTTTAAAATCTGCACTAGCTGTTCGTATAGATGCAAGAGTTAACAGTATATATGACAGAGAGGTCTATGCTACAAGTATTGAATTGTTTATCAGCCATGTCTCTTCCAGAGAACTCTGTGAGTGTGGTTCTAGGCAGGAGCAATCGTCAGCATCCTCAGATCTACTATTGCAAATAACAGGTGTCCTGGTGAAGTAATTAGTGACTCTCACTGGCCATGCTTGGACATCACTTTAAACCATAGGTTAGTGTGGTGAAAACAAGCCTAGGAAAGTCTTGGACTCATATGGTCTCTTACCTCTAGTGGGTATGTGAGGAGGAGATTGGAAAGTTTTGTGCCTATTTTTGATTAAGTCAGTTTTAACATTACACCCTAACTTTAAATTGAGTTAATCTTAACTCTGGGCCTGTGCTCAGGATGACTATTCCAACCCACCCCCAGGCAATTTAGTATAAACTAATCTGTGAGGGGGGAAAAAACAGAAGAGAGGGAAGGAAATCTCAAGGCTGGACTTTCACCTCTCCTCACCAGACAATTTTCCACCAGCTGCCCTGTGGGAATGATCTTGATGTGTTACAGACATGTTAATTTTTAATAATAATAATAATAATAATAATAATAATAATAATGGTAATTGAATGTTACTTGTAACCATCTTGGTAGGTTTTACATCCTAAAAGGCGAGATATAAATATTGTTATATATAATGAGTCCAGAAGGTCTAAAGATGTAGCACCATTTCTGGGCCAACTGCACTAATGCCGATGGTGTTTCTGAGCACAATTCAAAGTGTTGGTATTAACCTTTAAGACCTGAAGCCATTTGGGTCCAAGTTACCAAAAGGACTGCCTGCATATGAATGACCCTGTGTGTGATCTAAGATCTGTTTGAGGTCATGCCAAGGTCAGAAGACAAGATCTTGATGGTGGCAGCTAAGCAGTAGTTGAACTCTCTTCCAGATTACATTTGATTGGCTCCTTCCATTCTGGCATTCTATAAGCCCTTATTAATTTATTATTGTCTTGTGAGTTTAGGTGATCTAATTCAGTTTCTCTCACTGTGTTATTTGTCAGTATTCACTCAATGCTTCTTATTCTGCCTGATAGTTTACTGTTTTTATTTCTCTCTATGCATTGCTTTGGGAGAGCCTGGCCTTGAAAAGGAACAAATAAATAACCTGAATAAATGGAATAAGGTGCAGGAGCTATACTCCCTTTTGCCTCTGGCTACCCTAAATTTATGGACACTTTTGAGTCAGATTAGAATTTTGTTAGCATTAATAGCTACTGAATGGTTAGAAAAACATTGATATGTTATAAGGTAGTTAACACCTGCAGTGATTCCTGCCAGTTTTTACAGTCACATTTTCCTATTTTTCAAAAGTGCTGTTGTTTCACCTGTTTCTTTAGGCAGCGGGGGTGGGGAGTAATCCTAAAAGGGGAAACAGATTGACTTGATCTGAAAGGGAAAACAAATAAATCATGTATTCATAGATTTCTGAGCAATAAAACTTGCAAATTATTAAAACATGTTGTTAGAGCAAAAAAAAGAGTGAAGGAATTGAATTTATTACAGCATCTTTAATCAATTTATCGCCTGATTTTGCTATTTTCCCTTTCCCATAATAATATCTTATTTGTGGGCAGTATTTATTTAAATTATGAGACGAGGTGCTCAGAGCTTCCTAGGATAGCTGGAGAGCTTTAAAGTTGCAATGTTTTTAGAGGTACTTTAGAGAAGCCATCCTGCTTTCTGATTTAATCCCAGAATGTCCCACTTTTTCTTAGGATGTCCCTATTTTCATTGGAGAAATGTTGGATGGTATGGAGTTACCCAATTTCCGAGCCACCTGAAGGCAATCCTGCATAGGGAAGTTTTAAAAAAATGTTTTATTATTTTTTATATATGTTGGAAGCTGCCCAGTGTGGCTGGGGTAACCCAGTAAGATATGTGGGATATAAATAGTAAAATTATTGTGATGGAATGGGATGTCCCTATTTTCATCTGAGAAATATTGAAGGGTATGTGAGCCTGGCAGAGGGAAAACAAGCCTCTAACAAATCATTTGACTTACCCTTTTTGCTAGTGTAACACAATGGGTTTGGCATATTACTAAGCTGAAAGGAGTTTGGAATAGGAGTAAGTCTCCCCTGCCCAAAGCATCCTTTTTGGGGGCTTTACACTAGTCTCAGCTGAGAGTGCTTTGACTGAGCTGGAATGGTGGCATTATACCACTGTTATTTCTGGCTGAGCCAGGTTGAAGTAATTCAGTCAAGGCAGCCCCAGCTGATCCATTTATTCCCAATAGATATTGGGTTCATATTGGTCCCTTTAAAAGTGCAGCATTAAACAGTTATATTCTCCATTCCTTCATCTATTCTTTCCCTAATAGGGTTTTCCTTTCCCTGTAAATTTTGAGTATAGTGCAGCTGGAAAGTAAAAAGCTCTCTTCAACTTAAATGGGAAAAGAGGTCTCGACAAATTTGACAGAACAAGCATCCCACTCAGATACCTGAGGCAAATGAAAATCTAGAGCAAAAAGCTGTTTACAGCCCACACCCATGATTCCACAAGAAATATTCACTCTACAGACAAATACACCACAGGCATGAATGGGCATGAGGATTCTGTAAACTATCCAAATTGCAATTATTAACTGCTGTACAAAGGAAACAAGGAAGAATGCCAGTAAAGCTGCTGCTGTTGCCATTTTAAAATACAATGTAAGATGTAATGAAACAAATAGTTTTAATTTATCTCTGGTAAAGTTTTGTTTTTAAAGTGATTTGGCCACCATCAGCAGCTGCATATACTTTAAATAAAGGTGCAATTTCTCAAGGGTGCTGGGAATTATTTCTTTTAAGTCCTTACTCCATGCCCACTGACACATAAGTACAGTCGTACCTTGGAAGTCGAACAGAATCTGTTCTGGAAGTCCGTTCGACTTCTGAAATGTTCAACTTCCAACGTGCAGCTTATGATTGGCTGCAGGAAGCCACACCGGACGTCCTGCTTCCAAAAGAACGTTTGAAAACTGGAACACTCACTTCCAGTTTTCGATCATTTGGGAGCCGAAATATACGAGTTCTGGGGCGTTCGAGAACTGAGGTACGACTGTACTGTTCTTCTATTTTTCCCTGGAGAGACAAAATCCCTATTAACTATAATGCCCTTAGTTATTTAAATTGTCCTTCCACACAGCATCGTTGTCCTAAATTACATGATTTATGGTCAAAAGCTTAGTGGTATATAAAACAACAGTGTCTCATATATTTTACATATTGATCTTGCATCTTTATTCTAGCTAAAGTCCTACCTTCCAATGGCTACACAAGCCTTAGTAACTAGAACCTTTTTGCTAAAATCTAAAAAATGCTGTGCCCCAAAACCACAGACTACAAGCCTCCTTCTATGTGGTTCGTTCAAATTAAATTCTGTTTTATGTGTAACTTTCAGCCTCAATGCTTCCTAGAAAGAGGTATTGCTGCTAGTATTTTATTCCTCCCTGTTCTCCTGCCAGCAATACAAAGATTTAATGATCTATTTGTAGACTTGTCAGGTATCACAAGATCTAAACTGTTACTGCAGGCTAGGGCCATTAGAGCTGTTCCAAATTATTCTTACAGCCCATCAGAGTTTAGAAAGCTGCAAGGGAAAGCAGTGGAAAAGTTACTTCCTCCTTTATGGAAATGGGGGCAGGGAGAAAGACATTTCCACTTCCATTCATACATTCTTCTGCAATTACCATCCAGTTAGCACATGCACAAAGCCAATGAGGTGTAGTGGCTAGAGTGTTAGACTAAGACCTGGAAGACAGTCTCTCAGCCTAACCTACCTCACAGGGTTGTTGAGAGGATAAAAATGGGGAGGGAGAACGATGTATACCACCTCAAGTTCTTTGGCAGGATATAAATGTAATAATAAATAAAATTCCTGGTGATTAGCACTATTGGCCAACATTAGGGAAGCAATTATTTCAGATTAATGGAACTTCCTTCTGAGTTCTGAGCAAGTATGCAAAGAATCAGGCCACACATTTTCAGGTCATAAGCTTGCTCATGCATGTTGCTCATATCTCTAAAAACAACATGGAAATAATTTCTACATGAGTTGGGAGGTGGTGAGCATGTAGAAACAGAAAATATGTCTTTCAGATTTTAATGTGTTGGCAGATATGAGTTTGGGTTCAGAAGAGGCGTGACTGAACCATTAACCAGTTACAGCAACTATATTTCATTTCTGATCAAGCTACAGAAAATGCTTACAAATCAATAGTAAGCTTGGGGAAGGAAGAACCCCAAGGTGTGACAATGCCAAAATAATTTGTCTATGGATTTAAGGGTTACAGATCAGCATTGTGATAGCCTGAAGGTTTTTAGTATTTGTTTTACAAAATGTGTACACAGAGCTAACCTGTTAAAACTAGAATCCTAAACACCCTTGCTACAGAGTAAGCCTGATTAAACTCAATGAGGCTAACTTTCAACTGTATATCTCTAGGATTGCCTGGCACTGCCACTGGCACTGGCACTGCCACAATCCCAAGCAGAGTTAGGTGCTCCTAAAACCACTGCTTTCAATGGGCTTAGGAATGTTCTCACCTCTCGAAAAGGTACAGGCTTGAATACAAAGGCTGGTCCTTGACTATGTAGCAGAGGTGACACACATGCAACAAAATATTATATCCTGAAAAAGCTGACAGATAAATCCTGTTTTTAAATTATCATTATCATAATTTCTTCTCGAAAACCATTGTCTCAAAGTAATTTACACATAAGAAAAAACAGTTAAAAGCACAAAAAACGATGAGCTGTGGAGGCTCCTTCAACAGGAATAATGCAGTAGAGGTGACACACGTGCAACAAAATATTATATTCTGAAAAAAGTTGCTATACTAGTGAATCCAGTTTTATTACCATTCATTTATTAATCTCCTTCTAAACCAATGCAATTTAAAACACGAAAAAACCAATATAAAAACTGACCATCTTCAATTTATAAACTAATGGAATTCTTTGCCCTTATGAGTGTCTCTAATGCAGGGGTAGGGAACCTTTTCCAGCCCATGGATGGAACCTTCCTACATCCAACATATGGAGCCTGCTGGAGGACACATGCCAGTTCTGAGTGGGGCCAAAGGCCAAAAAACATTGGTGAAGCAAGACCACATTCCAGTCATACAAAATTGTGCACACATAGATACCTCAGGATCCTCAAGAGGCATTGTCACAGTTTAAAGACACTTTCCAGCTGAGTAAAAGCATGCAGTAGGACTAGGAATGGGTTTGGCTTAGGAAGAATCCTGGAAGGCCACATTTGTCCCCTGGGCCTGAGGCTCTCCCACCCCATCCTAAGGAGACGATCAATGGCTAGTAGCCATGATGGTTATACTCTGCTTCCACAGGGGGAAGCTGTATCCTGAATACCAGTTGCTGGAAACCACAGGTGAGAGCTCTTGTGTTTGGGTCCTGCTGGCAGGTCTCCCACAGGCATCTGGGTGGTCAGTATGAGAACAGGATGCTGGAATAGATGGGCCATTGGCTTAATCCAACAGGGTCTTCATATGTTTGCCTCATATTACACAGAGCTGGTGAGTCTAGGTGACTTTTAAGCACTTGCTTTCTTATTAATTGTCTATTCTTCTAGTCAGTGCACCAGTCATCGAAAGAAAGTTCCAGTCAATAGACGTATAAAGAAGAATCAATTGTGCTTCCTTGCATTCACAGCCAAGTGTTTTTGTTTTTTGTTTTGCAGTGCTCCTTAAGTCATTTGTATTTGGCTGAATCACACAGATTGAGTTCAGAACTCAATATTTTGGATGCAGCACATAGTTTGCTGGTTTTTAAAACATCCTAGTGTTATGAAGTATTTAATCAACACCGCAAAGCTGTTTAATATAATGTTAAAATGTTACACGTAATTAAAAGCTGGTTTGAGTCAGTTCACAAAACAAAAGGCTTATTTACTCACAAAAGTCTAAGGGCTTCCTCGAGTTCATTGGGCTGCTCTTGTGAAGACAACAAAATATTTCTGGAAAAAAGAAGAAAAAACTTGGTATAGTTAAAACATTACACAAAATGATATATGTTGTTTTCAAAAGTGTGAATTGGGTAGGTACACCTTTAAATATGCATGGAATGGAATTTGTCCCCCATCCCTAAAAAGCAACAACAAAACCAAAACCAGAATTGGGCCAAATATATGATAAACAGCATCTAATTCAGAGGTCATCAGTCCTTGTGGAAAAGTGGACACATTTCAGATTTTGAGAGCGTGCTATGAGTGTCGTGGGAGTGGGGAATGGCACAACACAAATGGCTACTGTGGGGGGGGGAGCATAGCATAAAACAGAACAAGAGAGATCAGTCATTGCTGCTCTCCCTTCACCCAGAAAACTGTAATGTTTACCACAGGAAGTTAGCTAAGTCTTGCTAGCCCTGATTTTGAAGATACAGCTGTTAAACAATACCTCTGTTTTCTTCAATGGCAGTCTTAAACTGAAGTCTGTTCTGCTATCCTGTACCCACTTACCTAGGAGTAAACCCTATTAAACACAAAAACTTACTTCTGAAGTAGTCATGAGTACCCCCCTACTGTACATTAACTCTACAGCGCAGTTAATTATTAATGAATGCTTGGACATCACCTTTTGCATCATAGGAGACATTAAGCTTCTTTGCAAAGTTTCCATATTTTGCATTTGCAATTTGGAGTGAAGATTCTTTAACATTTACCTGCACTTATTGTGTAGTAATATTTGCAGAAAATAACTGCTAGGGAGTTCCTGAACTCAGATGAATCCACCATAGGAATAAAGCACTGTTGTTGCTGGGAAAAAGGAGCAAAGTACAGAGATTCCAAGGACCACAAGAAAATAAGAGTGAAGCAGAAAAAGTTTACAAAAGGGGATGGGGGTGGGGAGATCCTAGGTTTAGGATTTTCTGTGGCCTGGTGTTGAAATAGTTCACTTATCAATCTAACTTCCCTAATAAACCAGGCATGAGCAGCTAGGCTGGCTAATTTCACTGAAATTGTTTAGAAGGCTATCAGTACATTTTGTTTCATAACTTACTTTCTAGGAGGGCTATAGAATAATACCTATCTGGACTATATATTTAAAGCAGAAACAATCATGGTTTTCCCTAAAGAATCAGCGGGACTGTCATTGGTTCAGAAACCTCTATTCTCCAAGAGATAGAATTATCAGAATGGTATAACAGCCAGTCCCTCTTTCCAGGAAATTCTGGGAATGGTAGCTCTGTGAGTACAGTATAGGGGTCTCCTAATTCTCACTACCTTTAATAAACTACAGTTCCCAAACTTTTTAAATTATTATTATTATAACTAAAGCTCAGATTCTGGGGCCCCTGCCTGCCGCAACAATGAAGGCAACGAAGGCATAGTTGCTGAGTTGGCGACCCCTGCTCAAATCAACCAATCAGTCCCCTCATAAAAATATTATAATTTTATTTAGAAGGCATTATGGGAGGAACACCAGTGGGATATCTCCTGTGGAATGGCAATTCTGAAACTCAAATATTAATTAGGAGGATTGTTCCTGATTACACTAGGATATTACATCAATTTCATTT
This sequence comes from Podarcis liolepis, assembly GCF_965112155.1. Lineage (NCBI taxonomy): Eukaryota > Metazoa > Chordata > Lepidosauria > Squamata > Lacertidae > Podarcis > Podarcis liolepis. Next base: position 19,187,349 of record NC_139562.1, on the reverse strand, counting down.
GTAGTTTGCCACGTGTGCTGATGGCTCAGTTGCACGTTTCACTGTGTAGAAATGCAGCAAGAAGCTGTTACTAGTCATGTTTTCCAGCCACATACACCATTAAAGACATACACATACATGGATTCATCCTGACTTAGGAAATTTCTCTTTTGTGAAGTGCAGGATATAAGCAGCTGCCTTGGGGCGGGGTTTACATGTTCTGCAAGGGCTGTTTCTTCACTCACCACGTAACCTATGAGTTGGTAAAGGTAAAGGTAAAGGTACCCCTGCCCGTACGGGCCAGTCTTGACAGACTCTAGGGTTGTGCGCCCATCTCACTCAAGAGGCCGGGGGCCAGCGCTGTCCACAGACACTTCCAGGTCACGTGGCCAGCGTGACATCGCTGCTCTGGCGAGCCAGAGCCACACACGGAAACGCCATTTACCTTCCCGCTAGTAAGCGGTCCCTATTTATCTACTTGCACCCGGGAGTGCTTTCGAACTGCTAGGTTGGCAGGCGCTGGGACCGAACAACGGGAGCGCACCCCGCCGCGAGGATTCGAACCGCCAACCTTTCGATCGGCAAGCCCTAGGCGCTGAGGCTTTTACCCACAGCGCCACCCGCGTCCTATGAGTTGGAGTAGTAGACAAATTCATGGAAGATAATAAGGCTTTTAGCCATGGTGTCTCTGTTGGAAGGTATATCCCCGAATGCCAGTTGCTGGGAATCACAAATAGAGTGTGAGCTGTTGCCCTCAGGTTCTGCTTTCATGGTTCCCATAGGCTCATAGAAATTTAATTTAATAATAATAATAATAATAGTTGGAATTGGAAATTGTTTCAACCGGGCATTGGACTGAAGGGGTCAATGGGCTGCAACAGCAAACTCCTCCTATGTTGTTAACTAAACCAACAACCAACTAAAGCAAACCATTGGCCTACTTAAGATGTAATACTAAACCATGTGAATAATCAAGTTTCATCCTGACCATAGTTTGAGTTCCATCAAGTTCAATCCCTAACAATAAACCTCTCACTTAATTTAAATCAGAAAGTGGGTGAGTCTAACTGTTTATTGTGTTACATGGAGCTTAATCACAGGTAAATGTGAATAGAATTGCTTCCTAAACTAAAAAACCACGGACAGATTTAGCTTACTTTTAGGCTTTCTCACATAGCTCTCTAAAACCAGCGCCGGTGGCAAAATAAGAAGTACGAAACAATTCTCCTGAGAAGCTGGGCTGTATAAAATTAAGGAAGGTACTTGTTCTCTTTTAAAGTTCACAGCTTCTGCTGGAAGTCCAAAGTAGGTGAGTTAAGCATGATGGGAAACTCCTTCGCTTCAGAATCAACCCACTGATAATGGCTCCTTTCCTCTCTCTCCCCACCTCCCTTTACTACGCACTCTCCTCTGAGGCAGCGAACGGGGCGCGCGTGCGAGGGGAGAAAGCTTCCAAGTCCTCTGTGAAAGGAAAACCACAACTCCCACAGTTCCCTCCAATTCCTCCTCAACCCTCTCTGCCTGCGGTGCATCACGGGACCTGTAGGCCGCGCCGCGGCGGGCCGCTTCTGAGGCACCCGCGAACTACATCCCCCAGGCAGCCGCGAAGGAGAAGCGGCGTTGACGCAGGCGCGGTGGAGTGCGGACGGAAAAAGGGGGGCGTGGCCTCCGAGGCTTGCTGTCTCTGTGGCTCCCTGTGAGTGAGAGTGTGCGTGTGTGTCGGTTTCGGGTACAGTCGCCATTTAGCGCGGCGAGTTCCCCGGGGCTGGGAGAGGTGGCAGCGGGGAGGCCCATCCCCCACTCCCCTCAGGAGCCGCGAGCGAAAGGAGGACGGGAAGGAGCTGAGGCGGACGGGCGGGACGAGCTCGTCTTCCCTTCTTAGATTATAATATTACGAATTTCTGCCTCCTTCCCACACCCCGCCTCTCAGGCCAGCCACTCTCGCAGCGTGAGGCGCGCGGTGGCCTCCTCCTCCTCCGGGTGAGAGGAGCGAACGAGGGAAGGAGGGGCGGCGACGGCGGCGGGAGTCCCGGCATCGTGTGAGGGGACGGAAGGCGACTCTCCGGCGGCGGCGGCTGGCTCTCTGACTGGACCGGACTCGAAGCAAGGAGCGGGCGGCGGGGCGAGGCAGAGCGCGCGCGGCCCCGACAGGGAAGGGCCTCGGCCAGCCCCTCACCCCACCCCGTCGGCTCGGGGCCTGCCGTGGGCTCCCGCCCGGCTCCTTCTCCGCTTTTCTCCTGCGCCCCCCCCACCCCCCGCTCCTCATCGGATCCCTCCTCATCTTCGCCGCTGTTTGCTGCTCCATGTCGGCCCCGCTGCTCGGCCCCCCGCTGCAGCAGGATGGATGCGGACACTGACCGCCTGCCGCCGCCGGCCCAGCCCGCTCTGCTTCCACAGCAGCAGCAGCAACAGCCGTCGCCGCTGCTGCCTTTCCTCCTCGCGGTGAGGAGCCTCCGGGAGCCTCCACTGCCGCCGCCGCCGCTTTCGCCGCGAGAGCAGCTCCTCGGCGCGCTCCCCGCCTTGCATTGACCCTCCTCGAGTCAGCTGCTGGTGCTGCTGCAGCAGCGGCAGCTGCTGGTGCTGCGCCTGCCGCCGCGGCTCCCGCGCCTTCGCCGCGTTTCCCTCCTCCTCCGGCACCATGTCGGGGGGCGCTTCGGAGACTCCCCGCTTCCTGGCTCCTCCGCCGCCCCCGCCCAAGAACGGCTCCAGCTCGGACAGCTCCGTTGGTGAGAAGCTGGGGGTCGCCGCCGCCACCACCGCTACCGCCGGCACCGGGGACCCCGAAGGCTCGGAAGGCAGCGGGGCCCGCATCGAGGAGTATCGCCGACGCCGCCACACCATGGACAAGGACAGCCGTGGCGCGGCCGCCACCGAGCACCGCTTTTTCCGCCGGAGTGTCATTTGCGACTCGAATGCGACCGCTCTGGAGCTTCCTCGGCTGCAGCCCGCAGCGCCTCCCCCTCCTGCAGCCGCCCGAGGGAGCATCCCGCCCGTGCTGGGCTCGCCGCCGGAGTCTGTCATCCAGGCAGCATGTGCTTCTGTCACTGCTAGCCAGGCTCCCACGCTGCTCCTGCAGCAGGCACCCCCTCTACCTCCACCCGCAGAGGGGCAGCCTGGTCAAGAGGCGTTGGTAACAAAGGACGTTGCCCCACTGCTGCTGTCCAAGGAGGATGGGATAGAGGTCACCCCACTGCCCCCTACCAGTACAGCGGGAACCACTGCCGTTTCTGCCCGGGATCTGCAAGAAGAGCGGACTAAACAGCAGGAAGATATTGAGGAGCTGGAGACCAAAGCTGTGGCCTTCTCCCCAGATGGCCGTTTTCTTAAGTTTGACATCGAGATTGGTAGAGGCTCCTTCAAGACTGTCTACAAGGGGCTTGACACGGAGACCACAGTGGAGGTTGCTTGGTGTGAGCTTCAGGTAATAGAAAGGTGTCAGCTTGCCTTCAGGGTTAGGGTAGACAGGCACTCACTCCCCTACTGCCAAATTGATAGTCCCAAAAGAATGGCTGTATTCCTGTGGGCGATCCATGGAAGATTACAATTGATCATGGCTATATATTAAATAGTTTCATTTTTGTGTGTGCTGTAAAGGTGATCTGGGAAGCATTGGTTACTCTTAATGGCCTGGAACCAGGCTCATGATACTGGGCTCGTGGTTAAGTTCTCTTCTTACTAGCCACAAGCTGTAGCCAAGGTTTATTCTTGGCTACAGCTCAAGCATGGGCCAGAGTTTGGATAACACACTACTGTAAATGAAACTTTGACTTAACTCTATGTGGTGTGACAATAAGGAGGACTGGGGAGAGGAGCACAGTGGCTGTGAATTACTGTCTGGGAGTGTGTGGGCGTGGTAAACCATAGTTTAGTGTACTGGGTTGTGCAAATCATGCCAATATGTGAATCAGGCCTATATCTGCTAACATTAGATGATAGTCTCAACTTAAGATTTTGGTATATACTTTGGTAGCTTCACTACTCAGGCTGTTGAGTTTTGGTTCACATCTGCAACCTGTCAAATGATAGCAAACCCTTTTTAAATTAAAAAGAAGTCAGTAGGGAATGGTTTTATATTGATTAGGGCTGAGTCCATTGTACAATGTGGTGATAAAATATTTGGAAAATGAGAATTCTGTGGAGCTGTAAAGGCACTAAGTTTAGCACCAACCCTGTTAAATTTGTGCAAAGCCTTCATATTTCTACTAACTGTATACCTCAGCTTGGTAATGATACTGCAGCATACATTGTTTATTATGTTTGTGTATGTAACCGAAGTAAAAAAAACCTTTCTGATACGATATTTTCCCTGGAATAACTATCCAGAGATTTTTTTCTTGTTCCCTCTCCACATTTAATAAAAAATCCCAGTTACAGTATGTTTGGCTGTGGTAATGTGTGTAGGGCATATGTGTAACATCAAACAAACTGTGGTCATGCACTAGAGAACTGTGACTATTACAGTTCACCAGTGTACATTGCATGCTTGTAGGAGCAACACTGCCTGTCACACTAGTGGTTTGCCCTGTCTGTTGTGAAGTGACTCTTAAAGTCTGTCTGGCTGACACATGTTAGGTCATGTTTAAAGTGAGGTAGAAATGTAAATTGGTATTGCTTCAGATATGTTTTATGGAATGGTAAGTGATTAAGGCTTCAATCCTAAGGGGTGCATTTGTGTGGATGGGAGGAGAGGGGAAGAATGATGGTGGTTCTACCACGTTATCCTACTACAAACTGACAGACTCAAGCTGGCACTGTGGAAGTGAGGGTGGAGGGACACTCTTGAGTTCCAATGGGTTTATGCAATTCTTTGTTCATGTAGTTCCATAGGTGCAATGGGATTTCTATTTCCTCTCTACTGTCCATACTCCCAAACTCTGCTCTGGAGGATGCCCCAATCCTCCACAGCTGATTTAGAGGATGTGGGGGTGGGGGTCTGGAGGTGACAGGAGAAGAAGAGGAAACTCCATTGTGCACACACAAGTCAGTTGCGCCATTGTAGCTGCAGCATTGGAAACAATGAATTGAAGAGGAGATAGAGATCTAAATGCACTCAGAGGTGGACTGAATTTCCCTCCAGTTTGTGGGCGTGTCATGGGACTGGAAGGAATTTGGATCATTCAGGTCCAAATCATTTTCTAGCATGCTGCTTTTTGACAATACTGATGCTGACATCAGTTAGGCCAGGGCTTTGAAGGAGCTAGGACCATAGCATTGCCCCCTTTGTGAACCATATGAGGGTCATATTGTATGTAGCTGTCTGTACATTGTCAGCTTTCTGGCTACCCTGTGTGTGTGCATACGGGTGCATGAATTGAAAGGATTGCAGGTGTTCTTTGAGTGAGCTACTCGCACCATCTTTGTAGTTAGGCAAGTAGTAATTCCTTCTTGATAGGTCAGTAGCAGTATTCCACACCCAGTTAACAGACATGAGTGGTACAGTGGGTAGGCTGGCAATTTTGGTTTGTCATTTCTTGTACTCCACAATCGTTTCACAGTAAAGACACCAATAATAGTTCATATGAATTGAGTCTAAGAAAGAAGTTGTTGCATTGTGAGTTGAACAGTAAATACATGAAAGGTGCTCATTCTGCTTGGGAAAAAAATCTGGGTTGAAAAATCAATGCTGATATTTTCCAAAGGCATAGGGGGCAGTCATATAATTTGCACTGCTCGCCAGTGAAGTTGCTAGCTCCAGTATATGTTGAAAAAGTTTGTATGAACAGTGATATTAAAATATTTTAAATAAATATTAGAAGCACTAAACTTCAGAAATGTAAACCAGTGATCTCCAATTAGCAAGTACTGTGGACTTTCAAAACCCAAAGCCATGAGCTCCTTACTTTTGAAAATTTTGATATCTCTGTGGTAGTTTTTTTAAAAAATGTGAATGGTGCCATGGACCCCCTGGGTGTGTTACACGGACCTCCTAGGGTATGTAGACCACCATTTGGGAACCACCGATGTAAACAATACAAGTTGCCTTTCAGAGAACATCTTGTTAAGTCTGGCAAACTGGGTAAAGATTCTTCAGTTTATATTGGTTTGTTTCAGGGTCAGCATTTGAAACAAACTCATGCTCACATGAGAATTCAAAAAACTTGGAAGTTTCTTGCAGGCAGAATAGACCAAATGCAGCAGTGAGGAAGATAAATTAACTCATGAACTAATTAATTTGACTCCCCTATACCAGTGAGGATGGCCAAATACAGACTCCCCTGAGGTTTCCCTTCCTATACTTAAATTTAAAACTTGAACTCTACTTGTAATGATTTCTTTTTTACGTTTTATTTAAGTGCTTGCTTAAATTGAGACTATCAGCTTAGAAATAGAAGCTCTGTAGTAAGATTGTGTGCTTTGGGAACAAATTGGTTTAAAGTCAGTCTGATATTAGGGTTTGTCTGCACTAGTAAGTTGCCTGGTACTTATTGTGCTCTGCTTTGGCCTTAATCAAAATAGGAGCTTTTTATAGATTGAGGAAAACTTTCCTTTGAAGCAGGATTCAAGTGTGCAGCTTGACAACTGCACTGGAATAGCAGTTATGCCTGTTGATCACAGTGTAGTTTTGTGTAGGCCGGTTTGGGGTGCAGAACAACTTGTGGGGGTTGGATGTGCATCCAGTCCTTGAATTTATGCCAGGATGCACTTGCCCTTGAAGACTTTGAAAAACTAATGGTGAACCAAGTGTAAGTGAGAATTTTAAAGTGTTGTCAGAAGTTTGTATTCTTGGTGAAATGAACTTTGAAGTGGTTGATTTTTGTTTGCCATCCTCAAGTACCTTTTGTTTGAATGCATTATGCTCTCTCTTCCATGGGTTTTTTCTCATCTTGAGTCCTTAATAATGTAACAGTAAAGTTATCTGATAAGTATCAATATGAAATTAGAACAGTATCATCACCATCATCATATTTGTATACCACCCTTCATCTGAAGATCACAGAGTGGTTCACAACATAAAAGTACAAAATGAGAACACAAAATACATAATAAAACAAAAACAAACCAATAACCCCCCTCCCAAAACCCAGTTAAACGGCCATAGAATGTTAATCGGCTAAAGCCTGCTTATAGAGAAACATTTTCACCTGGCACCTAAATATATGTAATGAAGGGAGAGCATTATATAAGCAGGGAGCCACAACAGAAAAGGCCTGTTCTTGTGTTGCCAACCTCTGGACCTTTCATGGAGGAGGCGCATGAAGAAGGGCCTTCGAAGATGATCATGGGGTCCAGGTTTGTTCATGCATACTGCCATGCTCATAAATTAACTGAAAAGGGTGTAGAGAAACATGTCTTTGTAGGCAGTGTTTCTTTTGGGGGGGGGGGGTTATACAAGGCATTTGCAGTTCCACATAGGCACTGTGTTGGCCTGATGCAGTGAGATGCAACAGGCTTTTTGGTGAGATAGCTGCTGAAAGCAAAAAACTTCACGGAGTGCTCTATAGAAGTAGTCATAACATGGATATCCATGAAGTACTTTCAGCTCTCCAAGTAACTGTGCTTTCTTCTCACTTTAAATACGTTTCTTGCAATGTTGGTAGATTAGGTTACATTCGTATCCCACTTATCTGGGAGTAAGTAAGCCCAATTTAACTCAGTAGGACTTCTGAATAAATGTGGTTAGGTCTTCACTGTTAGTTTGTTAAAGATGTTGTATTGTTTAGTTAATAGGAATTTTAAAATATTATTAATTTAATAAAATGAATTTCAAAATACAGTTGTGAAGCATGGTCTGATACATTATTTTATTTTATATACCTTATACCCTGCCTTTTACTGTTAACTCCTTACAGAGGCAGCTTACCAAAATGTAAGAATAAATACATCAACTATATCTGAAAAATATCTTAACAATTAAGCAGCAATGTAAAATTCTGGAAAGATGCTGTTTATTTCTGTATTATGTTGGAGTCCCTAAGACCTCCTTCCCTGTGCCTCCTTCCTACAAGTCCTGCAGCCAAATTGGTGCTGATGTATTCCTCTGCTTTCCTGGGCAGCCCAGGACCTCCATACACACTGCCCAGGCTTACGCCCAGGGGAGATCACTTCAGTGCTGCTAACTCAGTGGTTTGACTTCCCCCCCCCCAGTGCACTCCATTGTCTCTTGAGCAGACAGGTGCCAATAACAACCTCACCTCTGTATTTAATGTACAGTGGTACCTCGGGTTAAGTACTTAATTCGTTCCGGAGGTCTGTTCTTAACCTGAAACTGTTCTTAATCTGAAGCACCACTTTAACTAATGGGACCTCCTGCTTCCACCGCGCCGCCAGAGCCTGATTTCTGTTCTTATCCTGAATCAAAGTTCTTAACCTGAAGCACTATTTCTGGCTTAGTGGAGTGTGTAACCTGAAGCGTATGTAACCTGAAGCGTATGTAACCCGAGGTACCACTGTACTGTTGTTAACTAGTAGACTGGGGTTTCCAAGATAACATATTTTGAGAAGGTTGTGGTACTACATTATATATTGAACTTGAGTACCATTACCACAATGTCCCTTCAGCATTTATAGAAGCCAGTGATTCTAATATAGAGTATGATGTGAATAGAGTTCTTCGTGTTGAGATAAGTGTTCTTGACTGTACAGGCAAGTGGAGAGCTTTGAGGCTTAATAGTAATCATGATTATTTATGAAACTTTTACTAAATTCCCAGTTTCAGTATTGTCTGTGTTTATGGCAAGATATAAATATTTTGGAGAATGTAGGATTTGAGTAGTCTACAATGGAAAGACAGTGAAATCCTTATTTGCTGGGGTATGTGTGTGTGTGTGTGGGGGGGAAGTAGGTTAAGTGTGTTGCTATACTTCAAAATGCTTTGTTTCCAGTCTGAATCATCTTCCTCTGTTTTGAGTCAGCAGCTTGTTCCCTTAGCTTTGATGGATGCCAAAACTGCTTCATGGACTCTTGTTCACTTCTGAAAGTTCATGCAAATATAATCATGCAAATAAAATATAAAATTATCATTGGGAGGTAAAACCAACCTACCAACCTATTGGTTTCTGATACAGAAACTAGATTTAAAAAATGTTTGTGGATATAGTGGTTTAAATTTTCACTGATTTGACAGTTGATTTTTCAGAATGTGTTCTTGAGTTTGTAATAGCCTTCCTAGCTGAGATAGTATGGTTAATAGGCAGAAATCCTTTTTGCCTTCACTATATTTCTGTAGGTCAGAGGAACTTAAGTATGCAATTGATTATTCATTCATGTAATTAAAGTGTTGGGTGTGGCCTGTGACCTCCTGTTAAGTCCCTCCTTCCTTTTCATTGAGTCAGTTCTGGGTGGGAATGCGGAGCAGATTCTTAATTCATATGTGCTGAAAGCACACCTGTGAAGTAATTAGCTCATTGTGCTAAGAAATGTTCTGGCATTGGATTGCTGTTGAGATTTCTGTTACTCACCAAGGAGCCAACCCTTTGTGTAGTATAATCTTGCACCATAAGAGGAAGTGTCATCTGTCTGATCAGTGGCAGGTTTATTCTAAGCATTTTTTCTTCCTCCACAAGTAGCCAGTACACTGCCTGCCCCTGAACTTTTCGTAACTGAAAGAAAGAACATGAAAGAGGGAAGAGGAAATAAGAATTAGCAGAGAAGGATGGGGAAGAAGAAAGAAACAACCAACAGAGAATGGAAGAAAGACAGGAAATTTGGGGAAATGAAAGCACAGTGAGGGAGCAAGAATAATAGAGATGCCTTAAAAATAATGGGGGATTAAGGAGGTCTCCCTTCTGAAACCAATAGCTGAGCATTGATTCCCTTCCCCCATATAGCATAATGAAGACACTGAACCCACACAGTAAATTATAGCTTTGGTGAATAGGATTTGCCCTGTTTTACAAAATGGCTATTGTCCCTGTAAAATATGTTTTAAGATTCTGTTTGCATTTACAGTCATAGTATATCAAAGGTTAATGGAGGAACTTCACAAAATGGCTGCTCAAAAACTGCAAAGTTGCTGCCTGTAACCCATGTATTATTTACAACATTGTCTGGAATAAGGTCCAAGACAGAAATTTATTAATAACAATATATTTGCCTGTCCTTCTGATTGTCTGGAACCTTGTGCTTCTTGGCCTATATAGTTCACTCTGTGAAGGCCTTGTCTCAGTCTGGGAATTTCTCTGAGATGCTGCCTTTGATTAAATTGAAATTTCCAGAAGTCTGGCCATGTGATGTAAATTTTCTTCAAGGATTAGTTCTATAGGATATGTGAAGCTCAAAATTAATAGGAATCCTGGGAATTGTAGTACGATACAACAGAGACCTGTCCTATGCTTCAGCTACTGTTATACGGTAATTGAGAAAAGAATACAGAAGTGTTGGAGAAGGGAAGACAAGGCACCTGCACAAAGAGCTGAAAGAAGAGTTGGGGACTTATACTGTGATTTACTAAGTTGCCTGCTGAAAGAGAACAAACTCTGCTATCAGGTCTAAGTTCTACTGAAGGACTGAGGGGAACTGTAGCTGCTGGAGACAGTTCTTGGACCACAGACTGCTGAACAATAAATCATACCACTTTGTCTTTGGAAAGAGTTTCTTGCTGGCAAGGACAAGCACAAAGTTTGTGCTTGTAGGGATATTCAGCTGGGGACCAGGAGGAAAAATAGGTTATACTGCCTTTGTATACCCATATATCCCATTCAGTCACTTCAGTTACTAATCTTTAATACACATTTTAAAACTAAAGTTAAACCTGAACTTTTGCCCAAGACTAGTAGCACTTTGTACCTGAATGAAAAAGCATTAATTCAGGACTGCTGGTGAAAAACCAACTCCCATTCAGCACTGGCTTGTAGCATCCAACAGTTCACCATCATCATCACCTACGGTGGTACCTCATGCACCAGCTCCCAACACAATATTTGCAGATATGTTTAAGGGATTCCCCCCCCCCCCCCCAGGTTTGCAAATGAAATTGCTCAAAACACCCAGTACCAGATAATCTGACCATCTTGAAACAAAATAAATTTTAACATGCTCAGCATAATGTGAGAGCAGGCAGCATGGCACAACTGTGTAATCTTCTGCTCTGTTTGTTTTGTACTGGTATATATATATTTAAGTCAATTTCATTATGAGTCGGTAAATGCATTTGACTAGTAAAGTAGCAAGTTCCAGAATACTATTAATATAAGCTTCATTTTCTATTTCGTTGCATATTTTCTCATCTATTTCTTTTTAAGAAATAGAAACCTAATTCCTTATTAAATCCCATATGCCCAATTCACAAAAACTTATTTCACACATATTTTTTACATTGCACAAAATATGTCTAGCTGCACATTAGAACAAACCTTAATCAGTCACTTTCTAGTGAAATGTTCTGGAAATGTCAACTCACTTGGAAGGTTCCAGTAGTAGATAGGTAGCCGTGTTGGTCTGCCATAGTCAAAATAAAAAATTCCTTCCAGTAGCACCTTAAAGACCAACTAAGTTAGTTCTTGGTATGAGCTTTCGTGTGCATGCACACTTCTTCAGATACCTCTTCAGATACTTCTTCAGGTATCTGAAGAAGTGTGCATGCACACGAAAGCTCATACCAAGAACTAACTTAGTTGGTCTTTAAGGTGCTACTGGAAGGAATTTTTTATTTTCACTTGGAAGGTGACATCTGAAAGCTAGTGGCACATAAGCAATACTTCACTTTGTTTACCACTGTTATTCTAGAACTCTTCAAAGATTTATCTTACCAGGCACCCTCAGTACTCAACTACTTACTCCAAAACTGTGCTGCCTCTGTGATGACAGAATAGCTAAGCCACTGGCTGTATTTGGACATTCTGATGGACTATGGTTTATCATGACAGGAGTGAGTCTAGCCTCACACCTCTTCCAGTGCCGTAAAGGACTTTGGAAGAATTTCCTTCTGTTTTTGGTGCATGGCAACTTGCTGTGTCATCCAGACCTGACAAAAGAATGTCATGTCATTTCCCCCTTTCTGCTTTTTTGTAGTGATTGGAATGGACCATGCCTTCAGGGACCAGTTCTTATTTAGCTTATCATGCTGCTGTACCTAATTGTGCAGTATGTTAAACGCTGCTGCTTAGCATTTAAGTGTTTGCTGCACATATATTGGACTTTTGTAATCTCTACAGCAACCCTTTCAGGGCAGTTTGGTTTTATACCTAGGTTGAGGTTGAGAGAGTGGTTTAAGGTCACCTTCGGAATTCATGGCAGAAGCAAGATCTGACTCAGGAACTTCTTGATCTGTAGGTCAATCTCAGTCACTATGCTACTTATCCCCAAGCTCACTTTGTTTATGATGTAAGACAGATGTGAATTTAAGAGATAAATAGTGCAAAAATAGATGTTTGTTCTACATTGTGTGAGAAGATGGATTAGTATATTATCACACAAGATTACAATGCTATTCTAAATTACTATGTGTCTGTAGTAAATTGCATATATCATTTGTTTCGATTTTCTTTGTACAGTGTTGTTGCTTTGAAAAGGTTGCAGTATGCCTAACTAGACCATGGAGTTAAAAAAAGATTTACCTGAAACTCAAAATGCATATCTCTTAAGTTGGGAGATCTCTATGTGGAAAAACATGAACATTCAAGTTGCAATGTTTATTTTTAACATTAAGAAGTGTTAAAATTGTTTGTAAAACATGCTTTGTTAGGAGCAATGGAATTACCAATCAGCCTGGGGAAGAAATAGCCAAGTTAGCTTCCTTCTATGGAAATTTTTATTTAAGGAAGAATGTACCACATATCTTAATGTGGAAAAAAATCCTGACAATAGAAAGAATGTTCATCTACCCCTGTGTTTTTATTGACATTCTGATCGGTCTCCTTCAGGCTTGGAAATCAACTCTTGTGGTAGTTGTCTGCCCCAACCCTCCTCATTTGCCTTCTCTGTATCATGCTCCATTGGTACTTTTTGCACCACCTCTTTCTGCTGTGCTTCTCTTTCTTCCTCCCACAGCATCCTTTCACTTCTGCAGATTGCCAAAGGGGGTGGCGGCAACTGCCATTTATGGAATGCTAATGTTGCCTATTCTTCACCTTGCCCGCAGCTTGCATGATGGAGTCTCTTGAATTATGGAGGCTGCAGATAAGGCTTTCTTGTTCTAGTCATATAATTCATTGATAGAAGGTTAGAAAGGAGATTGCCTTGTATCCAGTGTTCAGAATGTTTTTTGAAGACTATAGCCAACACACTCTTGCTTGTCCTTAGCATTCAAAATGCACAATGGCTTGTCTTTGTCTCTTATCTAGAAAGGAGGTTGGGTAGTTAAAATCTTAACTCGCCACAGGTGACCAGGCTAGCGGGCAGCAGCAAGCATGATCTTATTTTAAAGTATTGCTGTTATGTAAACAGACTTTTGCTGAAACATGACTACTTTGTTTACACAGAATCTGAAAATAGACTGCAGAAGTTTAAGTAATGATTTGAATTTCCAAGACACAGCTGATCTTAATTGATTTAAATTATTTACTTTGTTGTAAATTGTGCATTACCTAAACAAGTGTCCAGTACTAGCTGGTTGCCATAACAATCTTTTCAGAGAATATGCACCACTAACTATATTGTCACGTAATGTTAAACCATGGTTTAATGCTATGTGGATGGATCTCATTGAGCTGAACAAAGCCCCTGGCTTGCATTCTCCCCTCTTCCCATGCAGCTGACTGGAAGAGAGTTGCCAGTTACTTTGTTAACCTGACTTTCACCTTGAGTATGAACCAGACACATAGTGTAAAACAAAAACAAAAAAATAAAAGCCAACTTCAAGCTATGGGTTATGAAGCTGACCTGTTAAACTGACCAGCTTTTACTTTAAACCAGGATACCTTGTTTGTTAGTAACACAGCCAAGATTCAGGGAAACTGAAAGTAGTCTTTGCAGCTCTCCTGGCTAAAGGGGTGAAGGTAGCTGGAGCAGTGTGTGGCCCTATTCCTTTCTTCAGGCCTGGTGAGACTTTTCCATGTACAGGCAGCCCCCCCCCCCCAGTTTACGTGTGTTCAATATGTGTGCAACCGTGCATCATGCTGAATCTAGAAGTGGCCCAGAAATGTTATTAAAATGTCACTGAAATGCCATTAAAAGCGGGTGGGCGGTGCATAGAATGGGGTACTTGCAGGTTTTTCCAATGGGTTTCAATTATACATGATTTCACCAATGTGCATGGTGGCATGGGATGTTACCCACGGGTGTAAACCAGGGGTTGCCTGTAATTCTAAACTATGGTTTAGCATTACTGTATGTGTAAATGTAGCTTTCGTATCCTTGTGAGGACACTTCAGGAAGATCATTCATTTGAAAATAAGGGCCACCATCCAATACAGTAAAACAGTCCAAGAATGTTATAAAAGCAAGGCTGATAATTTCTGGGTAAAAGCTGTATTTCTGGATTAGATATAAAATGGCCATGTTGTTCAGCTGATATTCTATAAATACCAGAGGACTTGCTCCAGTAATAAGTACAATAAATGATATATTGTTCCATATTTATAAGGCTTGACCTCAGCAGTCAAATATTCTCCCTCATCCTGTTTTCCCCCCTCCTGTGTGTCTGTTAGAAGATCATGGATTCAGTCTTAAGAGATGCATACAGTTTCAACATATTTGTGTATCAGCTAAATTTCATCTAATTTATTTAGAATCAACCCTTAATTGTGGTTGAAATGAAACTGAGTATAAGCAATTTTGACTTTAAAAAAAACACACACCAAAACTATCCACTCTTAACACATCTTTAGTGCATGGTTGAACAGCTATACGGTGACAAAAAGTGTTAGGGAATGTGCTCTACAAAAGGTCTTGTGTTTGAGTAGTCATAAAAAAAGTTAAGATCACAGCCATTTTGGAAATGTAAGTATCAACCTTAGCAGGTGTCAGGTGCAGGTCTAAAATGGTTAACGCAATCTATTTACTGTATACAAATGAAGCCTGTAGTCATGCATGTGCAACATAAAGTGAATTTGCAGTAATTATATCTGTGCTCACTTTTGTACCCCTGAATATAATGCCTGTTGTTTTGTTTTCATAGTTTGCCCGAAATTAAGGGTAGTTCTGAGTCATACTGAAGTAAAGCAAATTTATGTTATACAGTCTTGTCATCTATTGGGGGGAGATATTTCCAAACTTGAAAGTTGGTTGCTCTATTTCATGGAATACATTTGTGTTTATATTGCTTTGCATGTGGTTGAAATGAGTTGGTCTCCAGTGTAAATTGAGGATTCATTGAGTTGTAATGTTGGTTAAGCCCTTCCTCCTGGATAAGTGAAAATAACTGATATTTTAATAGTATCTAGAATCATAGTTGGCAGATTTAAGGCAAAGCTGTCTCAATCAGAGTAGCAATGTGGGTAAATCTCTGTATAAACAGTTTATATAGAGAAAGTGATGCAAGACAGCTGGTTTTCAGTGATGGCTATAGTTGTCATTCAGCTCACATTTAGAATGTACGTACAGTAATTGTAGCAATAGTGGATGCTGCAATGATGTGCAGAAGTAGTAAAACTAAACTTTGGCGCCTTGCAGTTCAGAAATTTTACAAGCTTTTATTTTAATTTTGCAAATTTAACATTGTGAAGGTCTGGTTCACATGTCGCTTTAACATGTTACTTAAGCTTAATTGCGGTTTAAAGTTGAACATGGTTCATGGTGTGAACATTATAGGAGCTCCACTCTTTTCCCTGCTCCTGCTTTCCTTCCAGGAGATATGCCATGTTTGGGTTTAGTGTTGCAGGGCTCATGGTTTGTCTCTTTTCAAGCAAACCAAAAGCTTGTAACCACAGTTTGTACTTGTCATAGTGCCTATGATTTGTTGGGAGCAAATTAACTATGAGCCTGGGTTTTACATAACTTGAAGCCAAACTATTGCTTGGCTCCTGCCAGTGTGGCTATAGTGATGGAGGAGCAAAGTGCCTGTAATATTTGGTTTGTTTAACATATTCAAATCTAAAAGTTGTGGGAAGGCTAGAACATCAGTAAACTGTATTAGCGCCATTACTCTGACTGTGGTAAAATACATCCCTCAACAGAGTAGCTCTAATTTTGTCAATAATTAGATATAGGGTTCATAGTCATTGATGCCTGCTGAAGGGGAGCCCCACCACTGCATGTTCCTTGCAGTGTTCTTCTTGGTTGTTGTGTTGTTCATATATTCATTTAAAAAAATGCTTTCCATCTGATCTGCAACACATAGCTTTGTTTCTTATCCTTTTTAAATGGTGGATTTCTATTTTTTTAAGGACTTGGGAACTCTTGGGATCTGCTTTGCTGATGGAATAAACTGTGTTTTAAACGCAGAATTGAAATTTAGGGAACAACTCGCACCTGCCAATTTGTATCAAATTAAGATCAAACCACAGTGAGCTATACTTAAGATAATCTCTCATGAAATTGGCTTGCTCTGAAATGTAAGAGGACATTTATTTTTTATCTCTGTTTCTTCAATGCAGAATATAAGTACAGTGCCATTCTATATGTATATGGCTGTATCACATTTTGCTTATTGTTCTAGCTGTCCCTTTCCCAAGGATATATTAGAGCTTAAAAAAATATAGGTAAGTCATTAAAATGGTCAAGAGCTTGGAGGACCTTGTGAGGAAGAGCTTTTGGGTTGGCTTTTTAGCATAGAGAACAGCTTAGAGATTGGCATGTTTATAAAACTCCAAATGGTTGTGAAAAGCAGAACTTTTTCTTCTTTTGTTTGATCCGGCTTGCATGTAATGCTAAGCAATTGTTGAGTGCTACCTACACATGTTGGAATAAGCCTGCATTAAGCCAACCTCCCATCCGATACAGTCATACCTCATGTTACATTTGCTTCATGTTACGTTCTTTCAGGTTACATCCTGCGGCGACCCGGAAGTACTGGAAAGGGTTACTTCCGGGTTTCGCTGCTTGCACATGCACAGAAGCGCCAAATCGTGCCACACACCTGCACAGATACGGCGCTTCAGATTGCGCTCTTTTCATGTTGCGAACGGGCCTCCGGAACGGATCCCGTTTGCAACCAGAGGTACCACTGTACTCATGTCTGGTTAGGAGAAAGACTTCTGAAAGCTTTAGTTTCACTTCCCACAAATCATGATTTGTGACTGCAGATGAACTTGAATTGTAGTTTAAACAAACTCTGGCCAGTTTCAAAGCAAGCCAATTTCAAAACATAGGTTATGAAAGCTCACTTATTGAGCTAACTAGAGTTGGGCTATGGGTTTACATGGGATTAAGATAAACAATATACCGGTATACCACAGACCCATCCCGTAGGCCTTTTCTTACTACTCTTAGACTTCAAATTATTGAAGCACTTATTTTGAACCAGTTCCTGGTATTTGTGTGCAAATAATCAGTTTTGTATTTTAGGGCCAGAATGTTAAGGTTTGGGTTTGATACATTTCAGAAAACAATCCTCTTAACAATATTTTATTTTATTTGGAATTGGATTCAGGTTTAGGTTTAGGTTCGGTTTAAATAAATTTTTGTGTATCAGCTAGTTACCTGCCACTTACGCCTATTGTCTATTTCAACTGTCTTAATACCTTCACAACAAAGTCTCCAGGATTTTACATTACATTAAAATCAAGCTGGGGCATGTTCATTTGGATGAAAACTATATTCTGTGAGACATCATTAAACTTTCAGGCACTGTTAATGTGGCAGGTTTAACAGGACAGCCTTGATTCCTGGCCTTTTTAAATTAAATGCCTTTAACAGTGTTGCCAGTTAATGGTAACCTTGTAGTATGAGCTTGTGTTCTTGCCTGACCAATTGACCTGTGTTGCATTCTACCTACGTTTCACTTCGGATCATCTTGCCTTGCTTTGTCAGCAAGCTGCTTGTGGCCCTGATCTTTTGACCATAATAAAACTTTGATTCTTGATCCTTGTTAGGCCTGATAGCTCATAAATGATAAACCATAAATATTTCTATTTAAATCTGCAGTCCAGTCTGATTATCTTAAGGATTTAAACATTTACACTTATGTAATCTTCATCTGTTAATAGCAGCTTTTTTGGTTTGTTTTCAGGTCTGATCATATTTTTAGGTCTTCTGAACAATTTTGTAGTAAATCTTTACATTTTGTAAATATTAAGTATCCTCTGTTGATTGTTCTTACTTACATTTTAATATGGACATGTCTGTCAAAGGCTGACTACCTTCGACTTTACTTTTGATACCTCTGCTTGTGAGTTTGCAAAGAAGCATTGTACTAACACATATTGCCATTTCTGTAGGCCTGTAGATGCATGTGGCTTTTTTTTTAAAGACTGGTTTAAAATTATATTGAAATAATCTGTTTGACTTGGGCTGAAATGCACCCTGGTAAAGAGGCATGCAAGCTGGTGTGAAAACGTAAAGGTATTAAATATATTGGGTGCTTACCAGCTGCTCATTCTTTATACCCTGATGGGAAAAAAGTTAATTTTGGAAGAAGAAATGCAATCAGATTTTGTATGCAATCAGATATGTATCATAAAACTTCCTGTGCCATATTTAGTTCTTGACATTGCCCTTTGTGGTTTTAGGTGAGCAGCGCATTGTGGTATTTAGAACTATCTTATTGGGGTAAAACCTTCTTCCTGCTCACATTTGTTTGCTTACAGTTCACACACTAACCAATAGCATGCTGCAGTGGTTTGCACTGTGGAAATTGCTGAGGATGCATTAAGCATAGTTTCTAACTTTGTTGCATTTCATTTGCATGTTGCCTCAGTTTACAGCCATTCTTCTTTGTGAAGCACTAGATCTTGAAGTGTTGGTCTTTTTCTTTCTTTCACAGAATTTATTCAGTCCTCGCTTACTAATGAGGATATGAAAGCAGGATCTGATTAGCTTACGAACCTGTTTTTTTTAAAGTCTGGTTTCATATTATGGTTAATAAATAGAGATGGAACCACTGTTTCCCCATTCGGTTGTAGCAGAAACTGTAGTTCAGAGTTCTAACAGGATCTAATACAGGGGTGGGCAAACTTAAAGGCTGGTGGGATCTATTTTACTTGAACCCTAAGGTTCTGCTCACCTCACCCCTGGCCTAATAGATACATTGGTTTCTGCATGTTCCCATGTTACCTATCCTACCTGAGGAAAACAGACATTGTCTATCAAGTTTTAAAAACACTTCTAAATCTTAAGATGAGAAGAAATCATATGTGCCTCATAGAACTGGCTTGGCAATTATCTTGATGTTATATTGAAGTAACTGTAGAAGCCAAGCAAAGTGAAGTGCTGTATGTTTGACTGCAGATCTGTAAAGAAGTATGTGCATGAGCTTCTCTGAATAAGTATATTTACTTTATACAGTGGTACCTCAGGTTAAGAACTTAATTCGTTCTGGAGGTCCATTCTTAACCTGAAGTGCCACTTTAGCTAATGAGGCCTCCTGCTGCCGCGCGATTTCTGTTCTCTTCCTGAAGCAAAGTTCTTAACCCGAGGTACTGTTTCTGGGTTAGCGGAGTCTGTAACCTGAAGCATCTGTAACCAGAGGTACCACTGTACAGTACTCAATAAAAGACTTGAAGATAAGTACAAAAAATGCACAGCATGCAGTAAACTTGCCCAGCTTGCTCACCTCCTCTTATTGTAGTTACAAAATTGCCCTGGGTGAAGTGTCTAAAATTGCTGTAGGTGAGTGTAAAATGTAAAATGTATGCAACTCTCTATCCTGTAGGTGATTGTTCTTTCTGACATATGAAAATGAAACTTCCATTATCAGATGTGTGTTACAATTACAGTTTTGACATATTAAATTCTAACCCAGAAGCTTCAGGGTTTCTCAAATGATTGAAAATAAACAGAAAAAACTACAGCAATATTTCTAGATGGTATTTCAGGAAAACCTCTGACAAACTTTTGAACAACTCAAATTACAGCATTTAAATGAGTCAATAGACAGGCCAGCCCTTTGTTCAACCTTCATTGCACCTGTAGCAATAGATTAAGTATTTGCCATGTAAATGTTCGTTTTCAGGTTTCTACAAAGCAGGGAACAACTATAATATTTTAAATTAATTTAACAGGATTTATGTACCACTTAATCATCAAAACGTCTATGAAATTTAGATAATTCATTTTAAAGTTGCTATTATGGAATACTTTCTATTCATTTATTTAATAAAATTTGCATATCACTGGACTGTAGAAAAACAATCTGTCTCTGGGCTTCTGGGTAGATTCATAAAGGTCATGATATATAGATATTGATATTTGGCCATGGCTTGCTCAGTGGCCTGTATGTTTTTCCAGTCTTGGTATATTTCCAGCCTGCTTTCTTTCCATACTTTAATCTTGAAATTTCTCAGTTGCCCTCAGAAATGGAAACTTTAAAAAAAAGTTTTCTTTAAAATTTTCTTTTATGCATTTTCATCTTTAATGTGGTTTAATTAATGTGGTTTAATGTGGTAGCATTAAGATACATCTTTGTTTACATAAGAGCATATGACATGCAACAATTACATAAAATTAAAATTAAACAACTATAAACACTCAGATAAATGTTAATAAATATATTAACAAAGTTATGTTGAAGTGTATCAAAATTACTACAATCGGTACATATATGAAATGATATATAGTAATGTGTATTGCTTAGATTGCTGACCATAAGTAAAAGGTATTTTGTATCAATAAACAAACTAAACAATGGTCATATAATAAAGATGCCAATGAAGAGGTTTTAGGTGAAAAAGATGGTTTATTGATCCTAGATTCCTAAGCATGCATTTATTACATCAGATTCTCCTCCATAAACTGTTTTTCTCATCTCTTTACCTATCCATAATAGGTTTTTGATGTTTGTCTTAACTGAACAAGATATTAAACATGAAAGGAAATGGAATAGTAGTTTTGATTTTAAAAAGCTAAAGCAATTAGACAGGCTAATTTAATCTGTCATAATGAGTTTGTAGGTGTTTGCTTGCAAACCAAGCAAAGACCAGCTAACAAAATCTGAGACTGCTCTGTATAGACTTAATACAGAACATTCTTAAAGCCAGTTGACACATGCATGCCTGTCATTTTTAATCTCATCACTTGATTACTCAACACTTGATGGTATGATCCTACAAATAATTATCACTGTCTATTTATATTTTATTGAAAACTTGTGATTTTAACTAATCTCCTAGTTTTATTGACTTTTTTCTTAGTCAACCTGTGCTTCAGCATGGAGGAAGAGTGGGATTCAAAAATACAAAATAATTAAATGAAGCAGAATATACACTGACCACTGAAAAGCCTTTTGTTTGAGGTGATATAAGATGGTGGTTGATTTAGGATTGCTCAGTCACATGTAAGGACAGTAGTACCTTGGTTGTCAAGCATTATCCATTCCAGAAGTCCATTCGACTTCCAAAATGTTTGAAAACTAATGCACAGCTTCTGATTGGTGCAGGTGCCCTGGAAACAATAGCCAACAGCTGCATCGGATGTTCGGCTTCCAAAAAACATTTGAAAACTGGAACACATACTTCTGGGTTTTCAGCATTCGGGAGCTGAAATGTTTAAGTACCAAGGCGTTTGAGAACCAAGGTTCCACTGTACTAGATTATACAGCTGTAAAGCCATTGAACATAAATGTGTTCAGTGCTCTATATTAGCTTGTTAAAAAACTATTCCCTCTGTTAGCTTGTTAGCTTCTTGCTCTGTGTTAGCTTGTTAAGAGATTATGGGTTTTGTTTTTGTAAATTAATGGACTTCATTTAACTGCTCTGTGGCATTTTTGTGTGTAAAATCTTTTCCCCCTGTCTTGTTGAGAGTTCTGCTTTCTACCTTGTTCTCTAAAACAAAGCAAAAACCACATTTCTGCTTTGCCACTCTAAATAGACATGATTTCATCAGCTGTGACTGTTAATTTTGTTTCTTGTGGAAATTTAAATGGCGTATGATTTTACTAAACACAATCAAGGTCTAAGATTGGTGTTCAGTTTCACTGCTCAAAGGCTGTGGCTGTTACTTTGATAAAAATTAGAGACATCTGTTAGTCACAATGGTTCTGATACAGTTTTATTGGCAAACTATGAGGGAGGCTTAGTGCTGGAATGATGTAAGAATCCTTGGAAGAATCCTTGCTGGGGGGGGGGGAGAAAACTACTTTGATTCGCCCCCCCCCCCTTAATCATGATCATGGGATTCTGATTATGTAGCTCCCAAACCATTTAGAAGGCTTAGTGTTAACAGATCTAGGACTCTTTTCCCAATCTCATGAAGCATTTATGTAGTTGTAAAAGTCTTTTTAACAACATGGAAAAGCAGAACAGGACGGAAACGTCACATTTTTAACAATCATTAAAATAGCTTTAGTTTCTTCTAAAAACTGAACCAGGGGAGGGACAAGGCTTGAACTTCAATTTGGGCACATCAAGACTTGGCCTTTGGAACCTATTTTCAAGTGAAAACAGTAGGGATGTCTCTGTATATTCCTAACACTTTGCTTACCACTTGTTACCACAAGCATTTCCCACATATCTGGCATTATCCAGACATCATTCCCAGGCCAAAGGATACAAGCTGCAGTTAAGTTTGAGCTCCTGTTTCTGCCATTTCAGAATACTGGGAAGGAAGCAACACAATCCACTGGTATGAAGGATAGATTTAATTAGTGCCCAGTTCCTGGAAGGTGTCTTTCAACTTCCCCATTCAAATAAACCTTTGTTAAGTCAAACTTACTTGGAGAAAAGGTTGGAAGCTTAGAAATTCCTGTTGGCTATGTTAATTCATTTTGCGTTACATGCACTGTTGAACATAATGTGAAATTAAAAGTACCATAAAAGGTTAAGTGCCAGGTAACTCCACCGAAAACAGCCTTTAATGGGAGAACAAGCATGGTCCTAAATCTACTTGAACAGTTCTTAGAGGCAATTTTATACAAACAGAAAAAAGATTTTTGCTAGTGAAATCTGAAACATTTAAAAGTACAGTGGTAGCTAGGTTTACAAACTTAATCCGTTCTGGAAGTCCATTCTTAAACCAAAAACGTTCTTAAACCGAGACGCGCTTTCCCTAATGAGGCCCCCTGCCGCCGGTGCCCTTCCACTGTTCGGATTCCATTCTTAGACCAAGGTAAAGTTCTCAAACCAAGACACTATTTCTGGTTTTGCAGAGTTTGTAAACCAAATCGTTCTTAAACCGGACTGTTCTTAAACCGAGGTACTACTGTAGTTGCTTGCACTACTCCTGACATTTAGCATCATATATTGGAAGACTTAAAACTGTTCCTTTCAAATGATTTTACATATATATTAGGATGCGAGTTAGGTTTTTGTTTCCTAAAGTTTCTGCTGTATTTTATTATTCTGAATAAAAACATGGTAATTTCTTTTTGTGTACTCTGTGATTAACTTTGGAGTTCTATGTTAGTATGAATTGTGTGCATGGCGAGCATTTTTATTTTTACCTGCAAGAAAAAAAAATTGATGGCTTATGTGACTTTAATATGTTAGATGCTGAAATTTTGTGGAATATCAACAACTTTGGCTCCCTTCCTAGTTGCATTGAATTTGACCCAAATAAAAATAGCAGTGAGTAGACAAAGGGTGAAGGTTATTGGAAGAATTTTGTTATCATGTCAGTAATATTTTGGCATGGGCATTGCTCTGAACGATGTAGTAGCGTACAATGAAAGTGCTTCACTTGTGATAGTGTGTTCTCCCAATTGTGTTGTGCCAGCACTAAAATTATATCATTAATGCAGCTCTTTTAGTCTCCATTTTTGTATGTATCTTTAAATGTTTGTTACTTAATGAGCCCAAGCGATAGTGCTAGAAAAAAAAGTTAAAATATAAAAAGTATTCTTGTGGTCGTGACTGACAGTGATATTATGCATTGGTTAGAGCTAGTGGGTTAAGGTTAAGCCTGTAAAAGTTTGGATTGTAATGGGGGCATATAGGGAGGAAAAGCTGTTATATTTTGTTGAAGCTGCTTTGTAGCCGATTGTAGCAGTCTTGTAAATAAGCCCATGAAAGTTACTTACATGTGGCAGGTGGAGAGGATAATTTCTAGCCAGGGTGAGGGCTGGTTGAAGTGGGATGAAGAGCTCTGCCCCTTACACTTGTATGCATGGCAACCTGCTTGATTTCTATTATGTATGTAGAGAAGTGATAGATTTGCCAGCCTACTCACTCAGCTGTGCAGTTCCTTGTCAGCTTATGGCTACTAGGCAAGTCTTAAATGTGCTGAAATATAAGGCTGGATTATAGGTATGGAACTTAATATATACTGACCTCAATGTTCCCAGCTGAAGCTCTTGATTTTCTCATGGTGAGCAAACTGGCAGTATACCCTTTTGGAATAATTTTAAGTTAAATAAACCATAAGTACTATCTGAATTTGAAAATATCTGTTGTGGAAATACAAAACTTTCCAGTTGAACTTGAAATAAGTCATAATTGTAACTCGGGCATTGAAAGCTGCTTGACAGTAGCGTTGTTTCTTTTGACTAAATCCACTTTACAGATTTAATCCTGTTGCAGAAAGGATTTTAATGAGGCTTCTGAAAATATAGTAAATGTAGCAAATTCTTGGAATAAAGTTGGAATATTTCAGCAAATTGCATGTTGCTGAAAAATTGCATGTTGCTGAAAAATCACTTGGCAGAGATCCCATAGGGTTCACTTTTTCATGAGATGTGATATACAAATTTAATAATCATAAACCTAACCTACATGCGTTGGCTTTTATTGGCATTGGTTTGGCAGGTCTTGTGGCCAAACTTCCATCATGGGGTGGATGTGATGCCAACTCACAGAAGACACTGTACTGGAAGTGCAGATGACCACGCCAAGCGACCCAAATCTTGTATTTTCTCCCTGCTGGTGCTACTTTAAGTGGGTTGCTTCACATTACTGCATGATAGGGTGTGTCCTGGGTAGCAGCTGTATAGAACTTGTGATTGTACACAAAACTCTGAGGATTGTTGCTGCAGGTCATGTATTTTCTGTTTCTTGATAGGTAGACAAGCAGCGCTGTCTTACAGCTGCTGACACTGCGACTGGCTGTAGACTACCCTTTGCAGGAGTTAGTACCGGAGGTGGTGTTAAGAGCGGCAATGATTCATTGTGTATTTATGGTGTGCTTTAGCTGGCATTAGTGGGATGTGATCACATATTCACAAATGGTCTTGTGGTGTTTTAACAATGGTTATAGCTGCTGCTTCTGCTACCACTAGTGTTTATTCAGTAAACATTTGTGGTAGAAATTGTGCATCACAAGTTGTGCTGTTAAAATATGACTACGTAGATGAAGTCAAGTAGTTTGAAGCCTATAGATGTCTTTTTATGTTTCTGGCAAGATGCCTTTGTGCATTGTGATAAAAAAATGCACATCTGACTGCCTGAGATGTGATTACAAAGCCACCTATGCTCCAAATTTTTCCGAAAGTTTTATTTCTAGGATATTAGCCATGGAGATCAGATTAGCTTCCCTAACATCGCATAGGACAATTGTTGTGAACTGCATGCCAACTTTTGCATTCCAGTGTTATGTAACACTTTATTGCTTTTTGAAGGAACTTAGAGGACTCGGTTGTGTAACCAGTGTTGTAGAGATTGGCATGGTAGCCGTTTGACCTTCACATATAACGTTTCTTTTAAAAGGTATGCAATTTGTTAGCCTGCTTCATAATAAATGCAAAATCAGACCTCTAATATAATACCTCTTATCCCTTCTTGAAGTGATATATTTATATAATTTTGAGGTTGTAAAGGATTCTTCACTCTAGTAACACATTCTTTTGCAGGATGGCCGATACTTTCCATCGTTCCTGGAAGAGGAAAATACAGATTCAGTCATCCTTTTGAATACTTATTGGGGAGCAGTGAACAGAATGAAAACTCATTAGCATTTAATACTTTGCTTCTTTATATCTGGCAATTTCAGTTTGTCTTTAAGAATATATTAATGCGCAGTTCAGAATAGTAAATACAGTGTGTCTAGAAACTTCTTAATTCTTTGGAATTTCAGAATTTTTTATTTCATACGCAATATTCAGCATAAACTTTAATTATTTCTCTGTTTCTTAGCATGCAATATACACAGTTTAGCTGTGACAACTAAACTGCAATTTGAAAGGCAGGCATTGTGGTTGTGGTAGGGCTGGTCATTTATATTTTAAAAGAGAAATGCTAATAGTGTTTGTTTTCATCTTCCCCATTTCTTCTCACATTGAGATTTGCAACTTGTCTATGTTGAATTATACCATCTTCAGAGATTCACAAGACTTAAGTGGGGCAGAAGGAAGGTAATAAGCAGTGTTAGAAATTAGCCAGGTGCATTTTGCTACTGGCATGAGTCTAGTTGCGGCCACATGAAATCCATATTGTGATATTGGTTCCATAATTTTTGATCATGCATGCAGTATGCAAAAATCCCAGTGTGTTAAAAACTGTGAAGCTAGCCAATGCCTCTACTTAGCTCCATCCTTATTTCAGACATTGTGACATAGCCATATATCACAATGTTGAAAACCAGATATCGCCCAGCCCTAATCTCTAGATGCCAGGTTGGTGACTGATATCTCCAGCTTTCTTAACCAGGTAAGCAGAAGAGCTTATTTATGTTTTTATAGCCCACTTTTTTATCCAAGGAGTACATGCTCCCCCCCCCATTTAATCTCTACAAAGACCCTGTGAGGTAGGGTTAGAGGCCCAAGGTAACTCAGTGAGCTTCATGACAGTGGGGTTTCAAATCCTGATTTCCCAGGTTTTAGTCCAGTACTCTGACCACTTCACCACACTGGCTTCCTAGAGTACTTCTGCTATGGGGAGCTATATAAATTAAGTAGGTAAATAAATGTGGGGAAAATTTCACTTAGAGAAGGATCTGAAATATTTTCTTTGAAGCTTGAATTTGTTTTATTCTGGATTATTTTATTTGATGTTTTAATGTGTTGTAAACAGCTTTGAGATTTTTTCCCTTTAAAATATTAAGTGGTATAGAAATGAAAATCATCATCATCACACCACTTTAAAAAAGGCACCTAGACATCCACTGTGGCAACCGTAACCTAGGTTTAAGGTTCTGTTTGATGATTAGCTTATATATTTGAGTTCCTAACACTGGTAATAAGATGTAGGGACTTGATTATATAGGCTCCTTGAACCATGACAATCTACAGAGTTCTGGTTTTGAATCCTGAGAAATAGCCTCCAAACTGTTCTCATTTAGGCTTTTGAAAAATAGAATGGCGCAAAACCAAGGACAACATGTGCCTTAAAATACAAAGTAATGAGAAACAGACTTCTCTGTTGGTAAGACTGTGTATGAATAATATCATAGGTATCTTGCTGTATGATGCATTTAGGTCATATTGTTCATCCTTAACAGTACTGACATTTCCTGGTCATTCTCTTGTTCTGTCCAGAATTCTTGCAGAATAACCAGTCTTTTACTTTGAATTCTCTTTCATCCTTACTGCACTTCATGTTTTCTTGTTTACACCCCATTCAGAAATATATAAAAATGCTACATGGCGCAATAATTAAATACTTCAGAGATTCAAAACCATATCCTTTTGGCTTCCTTATCATTAGGCCTTATACACAATTACCACAGCAAACCTCTGAGTTATTCATAACACCAAATGTCTCTTTTGGTTATGCAAGCTAAAAAAATAATGCCTTTGGACACATTAATCCACTAATCCTTACAACCACCCTGTAGGGCATATCAGTATTTTTAAAAACTCAGTTTGGAAGGACAGGTGAAAATGTATAATCTGTTTTTACTTGAAAGTAGTCAGGACAATTTAGGAGATTTAGAAGCAGGAATACAAACACTGCAACCACCTAAACAAGTATTTATTTATTTTATTTATGGATTGCTTCCTGTTAAATAACTTTGAGATCTTTCATAATAAAAACAGCAACAATAAAAGCACATAAAAATAATTTCAAGCATTAAAAACAATATGACATCTGCCATTGACTGAAATAAAACAGTAAAACCCACACTCAAAATCTAAAGCATACCAAATTGCAGCTTTCAGGCATAGGATATCGTACTGTGACGTAGAAAGAAGGCCTGGCAAGAATAAGGCTTTCAGGTGCTTCTTGAAGCATGAGAGAAATTGGTCTAGACCAGTCTCCCTAGAGAGTGGGTTCTGGAGCTGTTTTCCAGCTGAAAACTGAATTCCACTAGCACAGGAAAATTCTAAATGGGACTCTTTGTTCCCTACATGCAAAGGGGTAAGCTTGTGCTGAAGCTCAGAGCTATCCAGTTAGTTTTTGCCTAGCTACCAATTGGTGGTAGCAGGCTGTGGGGGAAGAGGTGTTTCTAGTTCTTTTTTAAATATTAATATTAATTATGGTGATTTCAGTTAAAATAAAGTGAAACAGAAAAAAGGGGAAAGTGAGAGGGAGAAAAACAATAACAATGATACATTTAAAAACACAAATATACAAAAAAAGAAGAAGCAATATACGCTATTCCCATACATTCTTATATAAATAGGTAGAGTGTTAATGTCCTGGTGCTTATGTAAATGTTAATAGCCTACGACATTATGTATAAACTCATTCCAAATTTTATCGTATTTATCCATACAGAGTCTGTGCCTGTAAGCAGTCTGTTCATAAATTGCGAGTGATGTCATATCATCTGTCCATTGATTGAAAGCTATCATATCTTTATTTTTCAAATTCCTCAACATCAATCTCTTGGCCACCACTAGGGCATGGAAAATCCATTTCCATTGTCTCATTGATAATTTCCATACTGCAGGTATATAGTTCAATAAAATATTCGCTGCTGAAAGATTTAACTTTCTGCACAGTCATAGTTACACAGTCCAGCAATTTCTCCCAAAACTTAAGTAAAGAACACTGTACAAACATGTGTTTCAGAGAGGCATTGTCCTTGCCACATCTCCAACACTGAACTGTCTTAGCTAACCCTTTTTTATACAACCGTAAAGGGGTCCAATAAACTCTAAATATTATTTTCTGTTGTATTAGTCTTAATTTTAAATCTAATGACACCTTAGGTATTGAAGCTAATACATTTTCTTTAAAAAATGTGCTACTTTAAAAATGTGCTCTATGTGTGTGAGAGATGTCTATTATGTATTCTGGAAAGGTGCTTGCTATACATTTGAATATTTCATAATACATTATGCCCAAATATTGCTAGATGGTTCCTGAGGTCAAGGAACAGGTTTCCGTCTGTGTTTGGATACAGCTGGACACTATTTGAATCAAGATGGTGGACTGAAACTTTAAAAGCTGCACTGATTTTTTTGATTTCTTACAATTCCCAAGCAATGCCAGTTATGAGTAGTATATATTAATTGCATAGTATGAATTATTCAAATATAAACAGTAGTTAGATCTTCACATGCAAGGCAAACTGTACCTATGAGACTAATTGGGACGTTGAATTAGCCAGAAATTATAAACTTAAATCTAGAAGAAAAACATTGATTTAGAGTCCTAGTATGTTAGCTGGCATATTGCTTATATTTGAGTTAGTCATAGGATAGGAGAACTGAGCAGGCAAACTGGTGATAGTTATAAGTATTACTAAAGGCTGTATTTGAAGATGGTATTTTCCTAGGGCAGCTTCCTTGTAAAGAGGAAATGAATACAAACACAAACTGAACATTGAACGGTGACCTTATCCAAAACTATGATAAGAACTGCATTTGCCCTGCACATGCTTCACTCAAACTTTGCCTTTATGCATACAAGAGTTTGTAGTTGATTTCCTCAACTTGGTAGATTTTATACCCCAAAGTGTAAAATATAGGAGCTGTTGGCACTAGCTTCTTGGCCAAGGTTTCTTTTTGTTTGCCTTCCCTTGGAACACATTAGTCTTATGTAGCCCCAGGGAAGGTGCGAATGCGGAAACCCCAACAGTTCTCTCAGACTGATGTTTGTTTCAGGAGTTGGCATGTGCTCCCTGGCCTGGGTTTCCTTGCTTCTGCAAGGAATAATATCTGACACTGACCTCCTTTTGGACTCTGTACAGTTCACTAATATCTTTTTGAAAAATACCATCCTATTCTGCTGTTCTTGGGTTCATGAATGCTAGAATTTTCTCCTACGCAACTGCTCTATTCTTTCCAATCCCCTGTGCTTATGAGCATTGTGCACAGGTGTTAAAAACATCTGATTGTTTGTTGCCTAGCTACAGTTACTATAGTTTGGGATCCCATTGTTTTAATTATACTTTTTTTAAAAAAGTGTGTCTAGTTGCTGACAATGCCATAGTTTGTAAATTTAAGCATTTGCAGAATAGCCGGCATGTTAATTATTTTATCTACTCTTTATCGTTTCATGTAAACAAAAACAGAATTTTGAAGATACCAGTTGCTATGCACTTGCATTTCTCATAGACTTTGTAATATCTGTCCTTTATAAAATATCAGTGTTTTCATCTTGGAAAACTGTAATCGGAGACTGTGTACTGCATTATGCATGTGTGTGTGCTTTTAAAATTATCTTGCTCATTTAAAATTTATAAGCTCTCAAAGACAGTTTAACTCACCCATGTGAATTGAGATCAGCTAGAGAGACTTTGCTCTGGGTTGTCACCATCATCTGCAATGAAGATATCGTCTGTTAGAAATGTGTTTTTTTTCTTGGAGTGGCATACGTATTGTGGCACTCCAAAGGGAGATTCACCAGGCTTGCTCCACTTAAAACCTTTAGGGGATTGGTTAAAAAACACAGCTGGAATTCAGAAAATATGATCAATATTTATTTCTGGGACAAAAAATTGTCTTAATTTTGGAGCAACTATATTTCCTTAAAAACAGCAACACTTAAATGTGTTTGAAAAGTTATATTGGTGACCCATAGTTGGCTTTGCTCATCCTCACTTCTATTTCCTATTCACCTTCATCTGCCCATGATGGCAAAGTCATTCAATTGACATCACTGCCCAGAGGGGGAGGGCAGGTGTGTGTGAGCAGACTAGTGGCTGCTGACCCATCTTCCTTGTTTCCATTGCCTCTTGTTCTTTCCTGTTCAGAAGGAAATGGTGGATTAGCAGTCAACAGTGATGAGGAGAGGAGGAGCAGGGTTAAAGACCCTGAAATGGAAGGCTTACTTCTGGGTTACGGGCTTTGGAAGGTGCAAGGAATATCTGACTCAGTGCCATGCCTGAATAACCTTGTTAGTGATAGGAGGATGCAAAGTGCCAACATGGACCTAGAGAGAAAGTTGTAGTATTCTAATTTACTAGTGGACACACAAGCGTGGTAGGAAAAATATTTTTTTTAAAACAGCTCCTGTAAAAACCATTGGGGGCAAGGACTGTGTAAGCATCATTCCTTCATGCTGCCCAGACATGTTGGTGACAGAGAGTGGTGCACAAGGATAAGGACCTCCTGGAGTTGGGGGACAGTTTCATTCTACCTACTCCTTTTTATAGTGAGGGTGGATGGGACACTAAAAGAAACACATGGTAGCCAAGTGTGCAACTTGAACAATTGCTTTGTGGTTCTCTGCTTGTGAATTAAAAATAAAATAAAAATGAAATGTCCACTGGGGAAATGGGTTGCTATTACCTGAATGTTCTATGAAGTTTCAGGGGCCTGTTTATTTGGATCTGGAGCTAAATGAAGTTGACCAAGTTATAAGTAAAGGTTCTTCTAATCTTGCAGCTAGATGGGAGAAATGGTTGAAGGAAGTCTGGCTTCTGGCCTGGCAGTTGTATGAATGTTGTTTAATGTGCCTCCTTGATACTTAAAAAAGTTACATGCAGAAAGGAAAGTAGAGTTAAGCTTTGGAACAGACAACTAAGCATTTTTATTTGGATGAACTATCAATATAATTCGGATCATGATATAATGTGTTCAGTGCTACACATTGGGCATCTCTAATACTGAATGCTAATTCCAATGTTGAATACCTGTCAAGTATAAATTGCCAAGAAAGGCTAGTTGTGGTTTGAATGATTCTTTTATTTTCTGTCCACATTTAGTGCCCTTATATTACAGAAATGCAAGTCACATGCTGGGTAGTGTTGCATTTCTGTTGAAACAATGTCAAAACAATTTACTGTGGGTGGAAAGGAATGAACAAAGCTAGCAGACAAGGCTTCATGCATCTGTTTCAACTTGCTAGGAAGGCAATATTGTTGAAGGGGATGTGATGAGCCCTGGAGGTTTGCTATCAAGGAAATGCAGTGTTTATCCATTTTCTTTCTTATCCTTTGGGATTATCTGTTATAACAGTGAAAAAATAAATGCTATATAAGCCATGGACCACTCTTAATCATTACACAGCAAAGCACATGTCATCTTAATATTGTGGGGCAATTAAATTGAAATTGATAAGTGGTAGAACATGGTTGAAGACTTCCACACGGTCATGCACCTCATTTAAATGACCAGCCTGTGTGCTGTAGGGGTTTTGCCCTGATCGGTAAGGAACTATGTATTGTTAAAAAGGTTGTGTACCATCCCCAATCCCTGCTGAGCAGTAGCAAGATTCCAGGGGTTCCAGGCAGCTACCCAGAGTTGTGTTTCCTTAAACAGTATGTTATAATACATTGTCAGCTGCAGTGCAATTCACTCCTTTTCCAAATGACTTTGGAGTAAAGTTAGCATTTGACACACCCTGCAGAGAACAGGGAAAGCATCTTAAGTCAAAAATTCCATGTTTACATCCAAAGGTTAAAGGCTTCCAGTAAGAAACATACTTAACTGGCCTGGTTTTGCTGTCTAGTCATCAGTAGTTCATTTTTAAAAATGTGTGCAAATGTGTTTGCTTTCTCATTTAAGTAAGTCTTTGAGGAATACTTGAAAATGTTACTGGGCTTTCATATACTGCTTGTTGAATCCTTGCAATCTGAGAGAATTTGCAGAAGACGCAAAATATGTGGCTTACCAGTCAAGTCAGTTGCCCTGTTCCAAAAGTGTAATTTGCTGCACCAGCACTTCTAATAGCATGTTTTCTTCTGCTTTTAGTGCAACAAAAGTGAGATTAATTCTTTTGTCATGCATATGTTTGTGAATTTTGGGAAAGGATGGTAGTAGATGAGTTTACAGTACAATCACATATTCCACACATTTAACTTACATGATTGAACACTGGCCAGTTAAAATTGCACAACTGGAATGTAATCAAGGTGGAGAGCTTAAAAGCTATTTTGGGGCCAGGTTCACTGTGTGAAAAAAGCTTTTAAAGGGCAAGGGCTTCTCTGTGTACAGGTTCTGGAAGTTCTGGGCATGTTCTCTTTCTTCCCTTCCCCCACTAGCCACAAGGATGTTCCAAGGGTTTGGGTATACACAATTTTTGTGTATATGCAGAGCCCTTGGAACCAAAACCCTGTGTAAGATGTGGTTATATTGTATTCTGTTTGCCATTACAAATCTGTTGCAAAAGTACTTTTAAGAAGAGAATTGTGGTGGTGGTGAAATTCAGGCTTTTTGAAAGTTCTGTATTTAAATTTCTCAGATTAGGTTACTCAATGTTTCTAAATTTGTAGAACACAATTGCATGTGTTTCGCTTTTCAATCCAGGGTTTTCTTTACTCTTTTGGAATTCAGCATTGTTGAGATCTCCAGCCATTTTGAATACCAGTGGCTGGAAACCACAGGTGCAGGGGGGGGGGCGAGTGCTTGGGTCCTGCTTGCAGGTTTCCTACAGGCACCTGGTTGGCCACTGTGAGAACGGGATGCTGGATTAGATGGGCCAATGGCCTGATCCAGCAGGTTCTTCATATGTTTTTCAAGTAGCATTGTTACATTGTTGTGGATTACTGAGGCATTCCCTTTATGCTTTGTGTGCGAGCACATTTGCTTAAATTCTTGAATAGCAAGACTCTGAATTCTAAGATAACATTCAGTATTTCATGCTAAAAAAAGGACCTAGCAAGCAAAACTGTCAAAAGGGAAAAGAAAAGCAGCATTCAGTAGAAATACAAAAAATAATAATGAATTGCATAAATTAGTATATAAAGCCCTTAACAATTTAGGACCAGTTTACCCACGAGATTGCCTTACCCTACATGTGCCCACTTGTCCTCTTCAGTCGGCAGAATTGGCATTACTACAGGTGCCATGTAGAACTCATTCCACATTTGTAAAAACTTGGTCATTTAGTGTGGCACTGCTTACACTTTGGAACTCCCTACCTATTGAGATCAAGCACCTCCACTGTGCTATTTTCAGTGCCTGCTAAAACCAAATTACCTCAACACCTGATTCACACAATAGCACAGCAGAGGGAGGGAAGGAGGGAGGGAGACAAATTATTTTTGCTGCTGAGTGATTCAGGGGGTCTGCAGGGTAGTGCAGCAGCAAAAGACACGTATTTTACAGTCGCGCTACCCTGCAAGACCCCCTGAATCACCAGGCCAGGCAGGTGGAGATGTTAGGTGTCAAAGGTGGTGCTTTGACATCTCCATCTGGTTGCAAGAGGCCAGTTGCATGTTGCAAAATGTGACTAGCGCCCAACTGATTTCAAAACCTGGTCATATCTTACCCTGACTGGGCCTGATAGGAGTTGCAATGCTACCACATCTGGAGGGTCACCACAGTTCTCTGTTATTTCTTTTATCATCCTTCGATAGTGAGTAATTTCAAAGTAAGGATTCCTTTATAGGCTTATGAGTAGTCATACATCATATTTTAAACCTTACAGAAACTAGAAATTAAAGTATTAAATGAGCAAGTTGTATTTTTAAACAAGGTTGGTCTGCAGTGGTTAAGTGTGCATATGTTTGTTTTTTTAAATGATATTTATTAAAATTTCAGAAACAAAAAAATCACATAATTAAAAATAGCAAAGACAAGGAAAAATATAGAGGGGGAAAAAGAGAAAAACATACAAAATACAATATATAGAAAAAAATGGAAAAAAACACTTAAAAAACAAAATTAATCCTTCCGTATCATACATTTCATTTCCTTACTTTCCTGACCTCCTCTCACCTCAAGTGTGCATATGTTTGTAGGCAAAGTCTGATAAGTTTGCCATAAATTCAAAAGTAAATTCTCCAGATGGGTTTTTAAGGAAGAAGATAATCAAACTGCGTGAAGTTCTGTAAAAACCATACTTTTCTAGGGAAGAAGTAGCTGCTACAAGTTTATCTGGTCACCTGAGGTGTCTTTCTCCTTACAGTTCTGGTAAAATTTAGTATAGCACAAGTAGACACCACTGACTTTCTGCTGTGGAGATAAAGAATGGAAAACTGCAGTGATGTTACATCACATGTTGGCTGAGGAGGGGTTGTGCCCGTGGCTGGGCTCCTTCAGTCCTGTGTGTCGTAGAATCTAATCCTGCCCCCAGAGTCTGCATGTTTGTGGCCTTGCCTATATAATTAAGTTTGATTTGTTTTTGTTCCAGTTTTTCATATATGTTTTCTTGCCCCCATCTTTTAGGATCGGAAGCTGTCCAAATCGGAGAGGCAGCGATTTAAGGAGGAGGCTGAAATGTTGAAAGGGCTTCAACATCCTAACATTGTTAGGTTCTATGATTCCTGGGAGTCTACTGTCAAGGGAAAGAAGTGTATTGTTCTGGTTACAGAGCTTATGACATCTGGCACATTGAAAACGTGAGTATAGGCTTGCCAGAGCCATACACTAATGATGAATATGGATATCAAAATTACCAAAAAATAAATGAAAGGTTTTGGGTTTTTTGGGCAAAAGTCTTGTAAAAGCCATTGGATATATATTTGGATATATTGACCATTTCTGAGAAGGAGGTTCAGAATGATAGCTACTGTGTACTCTTTGGGCTTTAAATTACGAAACCTCTCAACCCATTGTCAGTGCTGTACTGTGAAGGAAGAATAGGCTTTGAGGTCCTACTTTGGCAAGCCATATCATGTCTCCTGTACAGCAAATGCTTGAAATTCCAGGCAAAATAAGCAGCAAGGGAGTCCTCTAGTGGTCAGTGAAGCACTCTTTGCTCTTCTCTATATTTTGATTCAGAATAGAATTATATATCAAATAAACTATGGGGAAGGACCATAAATATAGCATCTGCCTTGTATGCCGAAGGTCCCAAATTCAATTCCTGGCATCTCCAGGTAGGGCTGGGAGAGAACCCTGCCTGAATCCCTAGAGTGCTGCTGCCAGTCAGTGTAGATAATACTGACCTAGATGGACCTATGCTCTGACTTGGTATAAGGCAGCTTCCTATTTTCATTAGTTCATGTAATATAATTAAGAAATTCTTACTTAATTAAACTGTTTTTAAAATTAGAATTCCTTAATGGCAACTAGTTTTTGTGTGGAGGTACATTGTGAGGGAGAGTAGCTGTCAAGTTTGAAATCCTCTTAAATGAATGGAATCAGTGAGTTAGAGGAAAGGACTGTAGATAAGCTAGTCAAAGTATCTCAACTTGAGTTCTTTCTGAGGTCTACTGATACCCCAAAATAGGATTAGTTAAAAAGTGGTAATAGGGTCAGTTACCAGGTCTGCCAGATTCCTTTTCAGAAACTGTGGATTTGGAGACCAATTGCTATTTTCATATCTCAACACTTTGATGAATCTCTTTATTTCCCAAATCAAAGACAACAGGATTAATTGAATTTACCTGGGTGGTAGTCGAAATTTGGCTGTCCATAATGGAATTAAGTTTAAATTGTGAGTGGTTTACTTCTGTCCAGGTACAGAAGCCTGTAATTAGTCTCTGTTGGCAACTTCTGTAGGCTTTATTATCAGCTTGCATGTGCAGTGACTGAGCACATGTAACCACCATTACAAAATATCTTATTTGAGCAACAGCTGTATCTGCTAGCATCTTCTAAAACCCGCTTCCCCCCTTTCCCAAGCGAGCAAACCGTCAATCTTAGAAGTTATGGCTTAAAATAAACTTTAGTTAAACAAGCCTGCTTCATAAGCCTGATTTAAATTGGCTTAAATTGACCAGAGATTAAGAATATAAGAAAAGCTCTGCTGGCTCAGACCACTGCTGATCTAGTCTAGCATCCTGTTCTCACAGTGGCCCAACCAGATGCCCATGGGAAGCCTGCAAGCAGGACCCGAATGCAATGGCATTGTATTCTCCTGTCAGCTATTACTACATTTCCTCTTTTGTCTGCTTTCTTGATTTCCTTATTCATCTCAGGATCTCCCCAAGCATTTAGATAAGGGAGGGTGATAGTACATACCCCATACTAAATTACTCATGGGGCCCACAATAATTTTGGGGACAAGCCTGCCTCTTTGGGGATTTCTAGTTGGCTTGATTCAATATCCTCTTTGATGTACAGAGTGAAACCATCTCCAATACATCCTTCCCTGTCCTTACTATAGAGTCTATATCTGGAGATAACAATTTCCCATTACCTCCCTCCACTCCACGAGGTTCCCACTGTGCCCACTATATCAATGCTGTATTTTAAGACCATGCACTCCAGTTTGCCCACCTTGGCTCAGAAGCTTCTAACATTAGCCTATAAAGATTTACATACAGTGTCCATCTTCAAGTGTCTGGCCTGGGGTGCTTTGGCCTCTCTGAATTGCTGACCTCTGCCCCTTCACCTAGTTCTACAGCTCCACAGTTTAAAATTTCATCATTTCCCCCCTCCCCCCAGCTTCATCTCAGGTGGCAGATTTGTTCCAATCAGCTCCTGTTGGCACTTCCCCTGTAATCAGTTCAAAAGCTGCTATGCCATCTTTTCTCTTTCATTGTCAGTGGTCTGCTTCCACTCTGGTTCAAGTGGAGTCCATACCTTTTGTACAGGCTTGGCTTGCTGCAAAATGTTCCCCGGTGCTTATCAAATCCAAACCCCTCTTCCCACAACCAGTGTCTCATCCACACATTGGAATTGCTAGCCTGCACCACACTAGCTGGTCCAGTGTGTGCAACTGTTAGCATTTTAGAGAAAGCTACATTGAATGTCC
Source organism: Podarcis liolepis (assembly GCF_965112155.1). Lineage (NCBI taxonomy): Eukaryota > Metazoa > Chordata > Lepidosauria > Squamata > Lacertidae > Podarcis > Podarcis liolepis. The sequence goes on along the minus strand of NC_139562.1, from coordinate 19,149,613 downwards.
TGGCTTTCAGCATCCTATCTAGCAACCTAAATTTTGCTTCCAGGACTTCGTGACTACATTTCTCCCATGTCACTGGTGCAAACATGCACCATGACCACTGACTTCTCCCTAGTACTAACCACCTGTCTAACTGTGGGCAGTGGGCAACACCTGCACCCTTTGCACCAGGTAGGCGGTTCACCATGCAATCTGTATGCCTATCATAATGGCAACCATCTATGCCTCTAATTATTATAACCCACAACCAGGATCCATCCACCTCCTAGAAAAATATCCTTGGCACAAGAGGATATCAGCTCATCCAAGGAATGGGCTCCTTCTAATGTATTATTTCCCTCTACCTCAGAGCAATGACCTCCTTCCTTGAGACCCTCAACCTCTCTGACAGCTGGGGAGCTTTCATTCTGGAAGTGGGCTGCATGTTAGATCTTCATGAGCCTAGAAGGCTGTTGCTGTGTTAGTCCTAGGAAATGGTTTATTGTTTTTGCAAGTTTTGATAAGGTAGTATTTATGTTACAGAAGTTCAGGACAAATGGGAAAGTAGATGATACTCAGCATTTCAGAGGTGGCTAGAAATGGAAATGCATTTAGTTACAGCAAGTACTTAAAAGATTTACAAGGACACTTGGAAGTGACTAAAACATTTGAATTAAAAGCCACATGTCACCCACATAAATTGAATTACAACAGATGCTATTTCACTTCCTCTGATAGATTTCAGTGACCTGTAAGCTCATTTTTGTTTGCTGCAACATATGATACTAGTTTACCTGCCAATCTGTTTTAACAGAATTAGCCAGTACTGGTATGCACTGCTTTCAAATTCAGAACAGTGCTTTGGTTCATTGTTGCTTTCCCTGGGTGAAATGGGGGAAGGAGCATAACTGCAGAATGTCAACTCAGAATGAAAAGAAGTTTTTGTTGGAAAGTGAATGACAGCTATGATGTCACTGTAGCAACCACTTAGCTATTGAAACATTAAATGAAGGAGCTCAGCCAGGAAGCCTTGGTTACAGTGTAAACTTGCCTTTACTTGACTGATGGTAATTAAGCTAACAAATGAAAAGATTTTTATGTTCTCCTTGAGACCTTGATCCTGTCCAATGACAATATCTGCACTAATTTTAAGAATTTTAGAAACGTATTTTTAGTTGGCATATTCTGTATTGTGATTCTCTCCCCACTACCCTTTATCTAAATGTGAGTGAGGTGTCAGTGCTTCCAGAAGCATTTTGCTCCTCCTCGAAAATCTGGTGGGAAAAGTTATTTTTGTGTGCCTTGACAAGCCCATTGTCCTGTGAACAAACCTCATTATACCCCAGTTAGCTTCCAGGAAAATAATTTAATTTCTTAGTTCAGCCTTTAGCAATACCCCTTCCCCCCATAAACCTTTCCTCTATATTGATAGGCTTCCTCCTTTTCATGTAACGTGCAACGTTCAAAGGTTGCTTCCCATGTCACCCCCCATGACAGGTGTTTGGGATTCTGTGACTAGCTTGGATGCCATTATTATATGATCTTACAATAGATGCTTATCGTGATTATTCCACAACAATTCAGTGCATGTTCTGATCTCTGCTTATCCACTTCATTGTAAGAGCATGTCTTGATAGAATAATTTGGACAGCTGCCAGTTCTGGATGATTGATACTAATCCCCATTGCTACAATTTCTGTAGTTTGAAAGGAGGGACTTTGAAATCACATTTCAAACATTAATCCTGGTGTGAAAACTGCCCTGTAAAAAGCATTTGAGAGATGGTTTCAGAGGGAAATTGGAGTTCAGCTTGGAATAAGAGTTGAGAAGAGGAGGATATCAGAAGGAAAGTATGAGTATGAAGGGCTCATGGGAGACTGGGAGAGGAAACTGCTGGTGTACGTGTTCTGATTTGATTTCTTGGCTGAGATACCCTTTGAGTATTTTGCTGCTCGCATAATATCACTCAGATTTTTGTGCCCATTGCACAAGATACATCTTAAGAGAGGCAGTTTGGCTCAGCTATAGTGTCTTTGCTTACATTCTTGGCTCTTAAAACGTACTTGTCTGTTGCCAATTCTCTTCTCTTAAAGGCTTTGGGCCCCAACTTTTCCTGCCAGGGATGCTGACTTTTCAAATATTATCCTAAGCTGGTATCACTTCTGAAGTCTCTTGAAAATGGAGCATTTGCAGGAAGTGTAACAGCTAGGTTTTAAGTAAAATTAATTGATGTAAAGCTAATTGCTTAAAAAGACAAAAAAAATATTACAGCATGTACAGAAAACTGAATGGATACTTAAAATTATTTTAGTTTCCTATGAAAAAGAGAAACTGCTTTGAGGTAGTGAATGTGCTTATTTTGCCCTGCTTTTGAAAAACATATAAAGATGAAACAGGACGAAGGAAGAGTTTTCCTATGTGCTTTTCAAGACTTCAGGCAACTGATTAGAAAATGGAGTAATTAGGAGGAAAGGAAAGAAAGGGAAATAATGATCTTCTAGGACAGGCATGTCCAACCAGTCAATTGCAATCTACTGGTCGATTGTGGGATTGCAACCCGCCCCCCCCGCCCCCCGCAAGCCCAACAACTCTGATGAAGCCTCCTCAAAAAGAGCTCAACAACTCTTGCCACTCCTTCCCACCCAAAGAAAGCTGACAATGGATAGATCACTGCTAGTTTTTTTATACTGGGAGTAGATCGCAGTCACTTGGGAGTTGGGCATGCCTGTTCTAGGATACTGAGGGGATGAATGAAGAATGGCCAGCAGAGAAAGAAGAGTTGCCAAAGTCAGTAGAGAAAAAGCATGTGTGCACACATGGATCCAGTAAAACAGATCTTCTTGAAATCACATTTATTGTTTCAGTGGTTATTTACTCCCTGCTCCCCTCAAAATCAAATATAAATCTGAGGTGTCAATCCTTATGGAACCTCATAATTTGTGCATGGGATCACCTCAAGAGTATTGTCAAATCATAGTCCACCTGTGTCACAGATGTGTTCTGTGATTTGATGGCGACTTTGTTATCATGTTATGTAAAAATCATGAAGATATATGGGAATCTGTTCCTTAGGCATGTTTTTGTGGTGATGGCAAGCACTGTCACTGTGAATTTTACTGTGCAACCTACTACTAAAATACATTACTAGTGTAAGGGAACCTCATATAAAATCATGCACATTAAAAAAGATTTGTTTTAATTCTATTGAATCTCAACTTTTACCCAGAACCCAAAGAATATGAAAGAGAGGGAGTGTGTGCTTATGTGAGCATGTGCACATGCATGCATTTTCTGGAGAAGGGAGTTGAGGAAAAGCACCAGAGGTGGGTTGCTCCTATACCACACACTCTCAAAATTTCAAATGTGCCCACAGGTTCAGAAAGATTGGTGGCCCCTGGATTCTAACTCATGAGCCAATCAGTTCAGTGTATTGATTTATATAAAATGCTGCAGGTGTAGTTATTCTTTTTGTGAAGGAGCACTGCTGTGCAGTTTCTATTACCTCTGAAAAGGAAGGCTGGTTTTCAGTACTCCCAATACTTCTCTTTGCCCTATGTTCTTTTTCTGGAGGTGTGGAGTTTGGCTCATATGAAAGCCTGCTTTTGTTACGAGCTGTTTGTTTGATGTTTGTAGTTCACTTGTGGCATTCCAACAGCATGGACTTCAAGATGAAGCTTGAAGCTTATTTTTATTCCTCTGGCTCTTTCCCTAGGTACTTAAAAAGGTTTAAAGTGATGAAAATCAAAGTACTGCGAAGCTGGTGCCGGCAAATACTGAAGGGTTTGCAGTTCTTGCACACGCGTACTCCTCCCATTATCCACCGTGACTTGAAGTGTGACAACATCTTTATTACTGGCCCCACAGGATCAGTCAAGATAGGAGACTTGGGTCTGGCAACCTTGAAGCGGGCTTCCTTTGCCAAGAGTGTGATAGGTAAGCTTCTGGTTTTGTTTTAGCAGTTCTTACTTGAAAATTTGCCTAATAGAATTTTCCAATTCTCACAAAGCAAAAAAAGGAAATGAAAAAAAAGCTTCATCCCTGAAAATTCTGGAGTTTTAGGTCTCATAAAATATGGGTCCCTGATATTAGTATTCTCCTAAAGAATCTTCTCAAGGTGTGTAGGCTCTTTCACTTAGCAGAACACTTGATAAAACCAAAGTATTTCCATCCTTTGAAATAACTGTTCTGAACTGGGATTAAGGGGAAGCACAGAGTTTTGAATGAAAATTCTTTTTTAAAAAATACAAACCTCTGCCTTATACCTAAAATTTCTGGGCTGCTGCATTTAAGTACCCTACAATAGCTTTGTCAGCTGGTCTGAAACTATGACCAGATAATTGGTTTTAACAGCTCTGTTCTGCTATTTGTTTTGTGAAGGATGCAAGCTAACAAGGGAAAAGATGGTCCTTTTTAGTCTGCATCTGCTAGTGTGTGTTTTTAGAATGCAATCTACAGCTATTTCTGAAGTTCTGTTTTCAGAAGTTGTAATACCTGATTTTAACAATACAAATTCACATTTGCAAATATCTTGGCCTTTGTGACAATGAAACATTTCCTGCTTTCCAGCCAGTCTAGAAACAACTAATGTTAGTGGAAAGGGGAGAATATTCAGTGGGAAATGACCAACTTCCTTAACATAGCAGTCTCTTTTCCATATGTTATGATCAACTTTCAATTGGAAAACTGCCATATTCTGACTTTTTTGAACAATTGAATTAGTATGCTCCCTTTCAGTTAAGGCTGGAACACCACTGAATCATGGGAAGATGGATAGGGAAGTAAAAAGTGATTGATTGGTAAATTTGCATACAATCTGGTTTGTTTGCAGGAAATAATTCTCTGCTTATTGGTAATTTCTGGCTCTTACATATCTCTGATTCATATAGTGCAGATTTCTGTGAAATGGAAGGGTGCATTGGTTTGATACATCAGGGATAATACACCTCCTACAAATTGATTTTAAAATTAGGATTTATTGAATCTCGCCCTCTGTGCCTATAACTCAATCTCTCTATATTTCTGAGTATTTTTGCCTGTAGGATGTCCCTCACTATTTCCTGTATCTGCAGTAGGCCTATAAAATGTACTGCAGGTGAAATGGTAAGTATGTAAAAAGGGCTCTGGTGAGTGGCCTTTGCAGAACATTTTTGAAAAATTAATTTTTAAGAAACCTTTATTCATAAGCACAGGGTTTTTCATTGCAAGGCTTTGTTTAAAGTGACACTAAACAGAAGTAAATGGAGTGTTACGGGTCAGAGACTAGCTGTGGACTCTTTCCAGTACTAATTTTTTACAGCAGAGGGCAGGCAGGGATGCTGAAACAAGCCTCATACCTCCTTTCTCACAAGGAGGAAAGGTAAGTGTGTCTAACAAGTATTTGGTTTGTAGTCTAGCTAGTCTCTTACTTTATTTTTCTCCATTTATCTTCAGCCTGGGATTCAATCATATACCATTATGACTAAAATCTTCATATGTTCCCCCTGATTCTGTTCCATTATAATATCTATAAATGGTGAACATAAAAACCTTTAACTGTTGGTTCCTCACTTCTTGCAAAGGCCTTGCAATGGAAGACCCATGGGATACGTTGATGAAACAGAGTGACTGAGGGTGTCCTCCCTCTTCTTTTTGCTTCCACTTCTTCTTTTCTCACAGGTCTACCCGTCTACTCCCTTCTGCGGTGAGTAACGCCAGCAGCCTCTGCTCGCTTTGAGACATTTAGAGTCTGAATCGTTCTTTTAATTTAAGGTACCCCAGAGTTCATGGCACCCGAGATGTATGAGGAGAAATACGATGAATCCGTTGATGTATATGCTTTTGGGATGTGTATGCTTGAGATGGCTACGTCTGAATATCCTTATTCTGAGTGTCAAAATGCTGCACAGATCTACCGTCGAGTGACCAGCGTAAGTCTCCTATAACCCTCTACAATTGTAGAGCTCCTACCACAGCTAACAAAAGATGTCTTCCTTCAGTGATAGAGGATGGGTAGCTTTGCAGGAGAGGAAAAGAAAAGAAAGCACACACTTGGGATAATGTAGAAGCTCTCTTTCCTAGCTCTGCATGAAATGCAAGAGGTTGAATGCTACAAAAAGGAAGAGCCACAGCCCACACCTAAAGCTCAGGTGGAAATCAGTTATTTAATCCTACTGTTCATTGGCATTCATTCAGGAAAAGTTGCGTAACCAGGTACTGTACCAAACTAAAATTGGATATTGGTGGAAATCTTTTGACCCTGTCAGTTTTTTCTTCATTACAAAACATTAACTTGAACATTAGCTCTTGATCTGAACAAATATGTTACAGAATGAAAGAATTATTATAGGCATGTGTTGCTTAACTAGGATTCTAAATACTTGTTTATATAAGCTGTAAGTACAAGTTTAAAATACTTTTGCCCTACCATTCAAGGAATATTATTTTCCATTGGTTTCCAGTGGAAATATCCTTATTTCTGTTTCAAGTCTTAGCATGCTTGCACAAATATAGCTAAAGCTACCACCTTCATATGAGGAATAAACAGACTGGGGTAAGCTTGAGGTTTGTGGGGGTGCAAAAAATAAGTGGTGGGAAGAAGCTCCCCTCCCAAAAACAACACCCAGGGAGAATTCAGTGGCTATAAAAAGCATTAGTAAAATCATTAAGCATTAGTAATGTAGCTGAGATTGAGCACAAGTGTTTCCACCAGGTCCATGAAGATGGGGGAGGGCAGCTGGGTACACTTTCTCCGGGCCCTGGAGGGCTAAGCTGACCAGGGGGGCAACCCAGGACCAGATTCTTTTTTGTTTTTGAGTTTATAACTATAACAAGACTCCCACCCCAGACCTCAGGTAAGCTCTGCATGGGGCTGGTTTCCACCCCATGCCCCCCCCCCAAATTGATGGGAACCAAAATGGAGAAAACTACCCACCACATAGAAGCCTCACTGATGTGCATCTGCATGACTCATTGTTCTAGACTTGCACTCCTTAGAACAGTGACTCGAGCAGAAATACCCAGGAGATGGCCTCCTTTGAGTGTGGCAAATTCATAGCCTTGCACATGAATAGGAAACCTTTCCGAGTTCAGTAGCAAAGTGTGCCTCTCATATTCAGGGGGAAATAGTGTGTCTCCACAATTAAGAAACTTTGGGGGGAAATTGATGAAAATGGATGCGAGATTCAGCCTATGTTCAGTAAACAGTGCCTTTTGATATTAACTCATAGTATTAAAAAATAATTTATCAGAGCACCAACCAGTGCCAGTTGAGATAATTCCTCTGGGAAGGGGCTTCCTCACTCAGTGCAGCAGCACCATCACAGGCAGCAGATTTTTTCCATTTCAGTCACAGGAGGTGGGAGCTAAGGATAGTCAGCTGGTCTCACCTAGGCCTGGATGGGACATGCGCTCCCTTGCAAACACAGCCTTTGAATTATTCTGGCCTTTTCTTCCTTGTTGGTGACTTCACTGCAGCTGCCTCCTTGAGCTACCTATAGGATGTTGCATCCCCCTCAATCTCCTTCTCAAAAGTCCACCTTTTCTATGAAGCCTTTGACACAGCCACATTATCTGTGGAAGCTAAGCCTAAGTGCAAATGAATTGAATACATTTTTCTACTTCCTTCCTCTATTGTTTTGCTTGTGTAGGATTTTAAACTTCTTGGGGCAGGGACCAGCTGTCTTTTTTCTCTGTAAAGCACCATGCACACTGATGACACTGTGTGCAAGCCTACCTTTTAAAATAATAAACTGAATAGAATGCAATGAACTTTATTATTAAAGTTTCTGTTTGTATTTTTTCTTTTAGCTGATGTTCTGTAGTACTGAAATTTTAACTCTGAAAATTGGTGTCTCTTACGTTGGTGACTCCAAGACTCCAGGCAGCAGTGAGCAGCATCTTGTTTTGATGGTGGAGTTGCCTAGGGTTTGGCTCCCCACCCCCTCCCCACCTTCACCCTAGAATGGAATTTCCCTTGTCACCCTCATCAGAGGGCTATGAAATGTGCACTAAAGTGGGATAAATTTGGACGTACTGTGGGACCTTAGGGGGAAGGGTGGGTGATTAATAATAATAAGTGGGTGTGATTGTGCAGAGCAGAGGGAAAGCTTTGGTATACTGGGGCAAGTTAGAAAGAGGAAGATCAAGCCTTGTATGCAGGCCAAATTTGGTTCAGGGTGGCATACACATTGCAGATTTAGGCATACCGGTAACCTACAACATGAAGGGTCAAGTTAGAAAAGAGAATCAGAGACTATAATCCATTTCATTTCACTTTTTCTTTTAAATTCATTCATAGGAAATAGTGTTTCTGTAACGTTCCTGAAATAGGGAATGATTCTATTGGGTTTACAACTGAGCAGGGCAAAAAGCTATTAAAGTTCAGCAGAAACGGTTTAAGGGAAACCAACTTCATTATTCGCATGAGCTAAATAAAGAGAACCAAAAGCAAGACAACACTACCAATAATGCAGTTGCAGAAATCAGGATAGTTATTGTTCCCCCTTTACTTTGTCTTTCCTCTCTGCATGAGTGTTTGTATGTCAAACAACAAAGATCTGAGGATCAGAAATCAGACTTGTAACTGTACAGGCAAAAGTAATTTATTTTAATCCTTTGTGAATACAGTGAGTAATACAACTTCCAAGCTACTTCAGAAGTATGCAGAGCTCCTGGGGCTAAAACGTTAGGTATGCTGGCCTCCTGTATTTCCATACAAATGTGTGTAAAAGATCCAGGTTTATTGCTAATCTCCCAGGGCTACACTAAATACTTAACCATGAATGGATACAAGTTGTTTTGGAGTTTGGTACTTGTTAAAGGACAAACTGTCCTTGAGTTTCCTGCATCTTTTTTAACCTTTCAAATCTCTGCATGGAAGCTGTTTTTGAACGTCATGCTAAACCATAGTTTAGCATGAAGTGAATGAGCCTAGGTGAGCCTCAGGCTTGCATTCTCCTCTTCTCTCACTCAGCTGGGCAGAGGTTTGAAAGCTTTGGCTTTACTAGTTTGTTCCATCCAATCTGGTAAACATTAATGTTCCTTGAAACAAGTTGGCTTGTTTCAAACATCATAGTTCTCATTAAGCAGTTTGTTGATCTGGATGAAGTGACAAATAATGAAGAAGTGGAAGCATCTGACTGCTCTCAGCTGTGTGGAGGAGGCGAGAGATCATGTATGTTTGAGACTAAGGCTCACCTAAGCTTGTTCGTGTCACTTAAGCTACAGTATAGTGTAGGAGTGTGGAATTTATGCCACTCCAAAGTAGCTGGACTGTCAACTCGCATCAGTCCAAGCTATTGTGGTTAATGGTAAAGGATGATGAGTGTTGTAGTCTAGCAATATCTGGAGTGCCGCAGGTTCCCCATGCCTGGTTCAGCACAATGTCCAAACTTGGCCTGAGTCCGTTATATGGGACTAGCATTTTTGTTTCATAGCTCCTTCTGGTGATGCAGGTTTTTCTGTATTTCCTGCAGGGTTGTTTGGTACAATTCAGCATTAATTGGTTCAGTGACTTAGATATTGCCCAGAATTTCCATATAAGAGTGCTGCTTTCCACAATGTGTGGAAAATAAGGTAGATTCAGATAATTGGAGTGATTTCAGTGATTCCAAGGTTTAGTTAATTGTATGAAGTTAACTTCAATTGTTCACATAAGCAATAGGTTTTATTTATGGACAACCTAATATATACATAGAATCACAGAATCATATCTTAAAATAACACATCTGTCTTAAAATGTTAGGCTTTATGTTTAAGTTCTAGGATTCATTCATTAAGAACCTCATTATTTGACATTTTCATCCCAATATTATGGATGTTTGCTCAGGAGGAAATCCCATTAAGTTCAGGAAGACTCCAGTAACCACCTCACAGAACTAGTCCAGGAGGATACTGCTGTCGGTGGTATCAAAAATTTTCAACAGATTGAAAAGCAAGAGCCAGAGATGTATTCTCCTTGCCCTAGTTCTTGGTACAGGTCATCAGGGCAACACAGGCTGATTTAGTCACCAAACCAAGCCTGATTCCAGATAGAACTGGATCCAGATAGTTTGTATTCAAGGACTGCTTCTCCCCATATGAACCGACTCAAACCATGCTAACATAATCTGAAGCCCTTCTTCGTGTGCTTCTTCCATGAGAGGTCTGGAGTGTGGCAACACGAGGACAGGCCTTTTCTGTGGTGGCTCCCTGTTTGTGGATTGCTGTTCCCAGGAGGCTCATCTGGTGCCTTCTTTAAAACCAAATGAACAAACAAAATGAACCAAATGAACAAACCATATGAATGAACAAACCAAATGAACAAACAAAAAACCCCCCAAATGAGCCAAATCCAAATGAACAAACAAAATATCCTGCAGCTCCTTTGCCACCACCTTGCCCAAGAAGCGAGTATTGGTGACCAGGTGGTACTTATTGTAAACCTCTTCAAGAGTGAATGTGCCACAGCTTTTTTAAGGCCAGCAAGCCCCACTTCATTGCACAGTGGCATGTTCTCCACACCCTGGACTGACCTGATCAGTCCCCCACCCCCACCCCACCTGGCTTTCATCAGCCAGAATGGGTAGCGTTCAAGAGAGCTTGTTCCATCATTGCAAGAGTCATGCCCACCTTCGCAGTTGACTGTGAAGAGCCAAAGGTCTCCAGTTCAGTGGGTTTTTTAAAAAAATGAAACTCTGCAGAGGTCTATGGCAGTTTTAAACTATTTAAAGGTGGTCGAAACATGTTGAGTGTGTTTTGCTCCTGATGGTTCTTGAATCTGTACTATATAAAGAGACCATCTTATCTATTATGCTATTCTGCTTTGTTATTATAGCACTGAATTTTGCTACTGACCCATGTCCTCATTGAACTTAGGGCCAAGATAGTGATATGTTAAATGTGTGAATGCATTTAACTTGCTGACTTCTCTCCCCCTCCCATGTTGTTGTTTAGTCGTTTAGTCGTGTCCGACTCTTCATGACCCCATGGACCAGAGCACGCCAGGCACTTCTGTCTTCCACTGCCTCCCGCAGTTTAGTCAGATTCATGCTGGTAGCTTCGAGAACACTATCCAGCCATCTTGTCCTCTGTCATCCCCTTCTCCTTGTGCCCTCCATCTTTCCCAACATCAGGGTCTTTTCCAGGGAGTCTTCTCTTCTCATGAGGTGGCCAAACTATTGGAGTCTCAGCTTCAGGATCTGTCCTTCCAGTGAGCACTCAGGGCTGATTTCCTTAAGAATGGATAGGTTTGATCTTCTTGCAGTCCATGGGACTCTCAAGAGTCTCCTCCAGCACCATAATTCAAAAGCATCAATTCTTCGGCGATCAGCCTTCTTTATGGTCCAGCTCTCACTTCCATACATCACCACTGGGAAAACCATAGCTTTAACTATACGGACCTTTGTTGGCAAGGTGATGTCTCTGCTTTTTAAGATGCTCTCTAGCTTTGTCATTGCTTTTCTCCCAAGAAGCAGTCCCCCTCCCATAAGATGCCATTAACGCCAATACCTGCTTCATCAGTACTGCAATGTTTGTGGGGAATAATTAAATCTCTCCTCCCCATACTCTGCAGTTGTGCTCTCCCTGTGCCTTTAAAAACTTTTTTGAAAAGTTTGACTGTCATCATGAATTTAATGTTTTGTCTAGCTTGACTGTTGGCCATTTTTTTGTACATGTTTGCCCATATAACGCCACTAATTGTCTAGGAATGAAACTGGGCTGAATATATTTAATCTGGTCTTTTAGAATGATCAGTTCCCACATGCGTTTTCCCCACTTAATGCAAACAGCTATCACATATGAAACATTATAGATGGCATTTCCGTATGACTGTACTTTCTAGGAAGGAAGTTCACACATTTAACTGCAAGTCAACTGACAAGTCATCACAGGACTAGTTCATGCGCATTTTTAAAAGTTTCTACCCCCCACATTCAGTTCTAGCAATCAAAATAAGCTGTGAATCTGTCTCTTTAGTGGGGATTTATAAAGTAACAGTGCATTTCATGCATCCAAGCAACACATTAATGAAAGTATCTGCTGTAAAGTGTTGAAATAGGTATGGTCTGTGGAGTCAAAGATGTGTAGGAGATCCTAAAATGGAACTATATTTGAGACTTGCCTGTCTCTACAGTGCAATGAAGGTAACCTCCCTCTGAACAAAATTACTGTAACCAGTTCATAAACTGATTTGTGAATCCTCAGGGATCTGCTGATGATGAAGGGAACCCCAACCAAGGTTCACAATGTGAACTCACAGAGTATAATTCCCAGAATGGAACTGAAATGTTGAGAGAGAGGGAATATGGCTGGTAGAGGCAGAGGCCAGAGGCAGAGGCAGCCAGCTATCAGAGGAATTCAGTGCCTCCTTCATAAGCACTGTTCCACGTCATCACTGATCTTCCTTCCACCTTCCACTGTGTATTACACTGCCAGTTGACCCCACTCACTACTTCATCCTTCACTGTTTGTCTCCTCTCATGTTTATGCCTAATTCCCCCTTTCACATACTGCCTCCAGCAGAGCAACAGGTTCAGCCCACCCTCTGGATATGTTTAAGGAAGCGCAATGACTACCAGTGTTAATTAGTGAGAACTACATTGGATTTATGAAGATGCACATTGTGAAGTAACTCCACACCCCCATCATAATATGACCATTCACTTCATAGGAATAAACTGGAGAACAGAACTTCCCAGACGTACACTGGAAAGTCAAAGATGGGGATGAAGGTGGGGAAAGGAGAGTCAAACTGGTTGTGCAGGATAAAAGCTGTTATGATGAGGACAGTACTGCAGTGCTGGTTCACAAAATGTGGACTATGGTGGTAAAATTCAGTATCTCTAAGGCATGGAAAGTATTCTGAGAAATCCTTATATACTGTATTTTTCGCTCCATAAGACACACCTTTTCCCTCCTAAAAAGTAAGGGGAAATGTGTGTGCATCTTATGGAGTGAATGCAGGGGGGAGGCAGGCAGGAAAAGCCCCCGAGAGCCGCACACAAGCTCAGCGCGGCTCTTGTGGGCTTTTCCCCAGGAGGGAGAAGGGATTGACGCGGCAAGTCAGTCCCTTCTCCCTCCTCGTAGAAAAGCCCGCAGGAGCCGCGCGCTCCTTAAAGGGTGCGCGGTTCCTGTAGGCTTTTGCGGGAGGTGGGGGAATTGCCATAGCCGTGCGCAGCCTCTCTTGGTCGGAGAGGCTGCGCACGGCTAAAGAAGCCAAGACAGCGAGCGGGATGGATCCCGCTCACTGCCTTGGCTTCTTTGCTCTTTGGGGCTGTGGGGGGGGGGATAATATTTTTTCTTGATTTCCCCCTCTAAAAACTAGGTGCGCCTTATGGTCAGGTGCGCCTTATGGAGCGAAAAATACGGTAAAATGTGTTGATACCACTAAGTAGGGGTGAGTATTGTGTGCATTACTAGGGCATAGCAAGCTGTAATACTGGTAAGGAAAAAAAACATAATTTGGATTGGATATTGGTATTTAAAATTGAAGTTTAGCTGGGCAAGCTTTAGAGTCAGGAATGAAGTGGTTAAGCATGGATTGGGTAACATAACAGAAATTTGCATTTCATAAGATGCATGGAGTAAATTAAATTACCTTGCATAGTATTGCCTCAGGGTTGGGAGGAAGGGGTTAACTTTGTTTTCCATTAGGATCATGAGTTCTTTTAACATTTCCTTTAACGGTTTGTAGCAGCCTGCATCTAGCTCAAACCAGTACTGAAATAGCTTAGTAAAAAAGTAATGGAGATTTTTCAAAGTACCTTGCAGCTTGACTCTAGAGTTCATGGGCCAACATAATTAATGGCAAAGTCTAAAAGAAGATTAAAGCAATTAGAGTAAAATTCCTTTCAGACTCTATTGTTAATCCCCTTGTTTGGGGGAAATCCTAAATACCATTATCAGCTATCATAACTTTCTTAGCACTTCCATGTAGGAAACTGCATGTAAATTGTGCACAAATAGTTGTGTGTGATCTCACGGGAGGGCAGTAGCCACGGGTTGTGGCTTCCTGATGTGGATACACAGTGACACAGATGCATATTCAATTAACTACATGTGATCTGAATGTGATCTTGCATGAGTTTCTTGTATATCTAAAATTGGAAAAAGTTTCCAATCTTCTTACAATCCCTCCCCTCCCTTAGCAGTCTTGCTGGCATGGCCACTCTTCTGTCTTTTCTATGAAACCTGCCACTGCTATGCACCAACATGGTATCTAGCAGACTGGTGTCTTTTCAGTAGAAAGACTTGGATTGTTTTGTGGATGTTCTCATCTGAATACTAATTAAGATGGGCCTGTGATGAGTCAGTGTGGAAAAGTAATGTCATGTTTTGTCTTGCCCAGTAGCTTGGGAAGAACAAGGGTCTAAGAGTGTATTAAAGGTGCTCTCCAGCTTTGGTAGAGGTGGCTGATGTTCTCAGTTATATTCAGCATTCAAAATTAGCTGGGCCTTTTGCAACTGGATGGAGATGTCCAGGAGCCACCCTTGGCGTCTAGCATCTCCACCTGTCTGGGTGCAATCAGCTGGTCTGCAGGGGGGACAGCTGCAGCAAAAGGCACTACCCCTGGCAAATACCTGATTCTCCCAGCAGCACAGCAGCAAAAGATGCACCTTTTTTTGCTGCTGAGTTGCTGGGCAGATCAGGTGTTTGGTGGGCTACTGTGCTACCCTGCAGACCCCCTGATTTACAAGGCAGCAAATAAAAATAAAATAAATTTCTGCCAGGTGAATCAGGTGTTTGGCGGGGCAGAGCGATAACAAAAGATGTGTCTACCCAGCAGACCCCTGATCTGCCTGGCAGCATTTTTTATTTTTTGCTGCAGGGCTGCCTGGTCTGGTAGTGGGGCAGTCCCCCACCCCAATGGTGTCTAGACGTTTTGGTGCCTACAACCTAGGTCCCAGGAGCCACATGGCTCCTAGCATTCATATCCCAGTTTCTAACAATGATATTTTAGTGCTACATGTGGTTTACTTGTAAAACTTTTCAACAGTCCATAAGATAACTGGCAAAAGAGCAAAATGTAGAGGCATAGGTAAATGCAGGGACATAGTTCCATTATTTGCTCCCAGTGCGGAGTAAAATTAGAAAATGGGTTGTATGACTACTCATAAAAAGAATACAGTAATCTAGGTAGAAAGATGAGTTCTGTAGCTTCATTTGACTAAGTAACATCCTAGTAGTGCTATCAGATTAATTAATAATAATTGCTATAATGCCAGTCAAGTGGTTGTGCCTGAAATTATAAATAGAATCATCAAGACACTTCAGTTTCAGCTACATTCTTTTTAATACTCTGCATGATATAACAGGGAAGCTTGGACAGGGTCTATTCTGGGTTTTGCAAAAGAAGATGCCAATTTGCCTGAAATAGCAGGGAAGGACAAAATGGGAGGAGCCCTAAGAAGGCTTACCTGTTCCATGGCATTTATTATTGCTGTGTGTCAAGGGGCTTGGCCAGTGGAAAACAGAGTTCTGATTTCTACAGGCTAACACAGGATGAGGGAAGGCAAAACTGTAGAGAAGACTATGCTTCCTTCAAAGCTTTATCCCTGCTTTCCTTCTGCTGTGCGTTAAGTGTGGACTTTAACAGTCCATTCTCCTTTTGTGTGCACAAGTCTCTCAGCATATTTGCCTCTGAGTCTCCTAATGGATCTTTCCAAGAGAGATTTTTGCCCAGTTTTTGTCATCATAAATTCACACTGTTGTTGTTCTCACACAGACTGTGGTAAAGAGGTAAGAATTTCAGTTATACTAGCTTGCATTCATTTAAGTCATATGATGGGAAATAGGGGGTCATGATGCTTCTGTAGAGAATTCTGTATAGATCTGTTCTGTAACTACTTTCATATGTGGGGTGCTATGCAGCGGCAGTCCTGACTTCAAAATATTGAGTATCTGGACTTAAGTATGGATGTAATGGTTTTGGTGCAAATTAATTGGAGAAAGGACAGCTGAGACTCAGGTTTTGTGTGGATCTGTTTAGGAATTATGGTCTCCATGTGCATGGAAAATAATGTTGGCACAATTACTTGGATAATGCCTGGAAATCTAGATACAGTACTAGGGCTTTCTGACTAGGATGAACAAACACACCAGCAAACTGTGCAGAAGAGGGGGCAAAGGAATACATCTAGTATCTTTGATATACTAGATGATATACTAGATATGGGTTCTTGAATAACTCTTCGCATACACAAGTGAAGGAGGCTTGGGGCCCAACCACCACTGTGCACAAAATGCAAGTTTGTCTCTGTAAGAATGAAAGGTAATCAAAAGTTTCAGTTAATGTAATTTAAGGGTGGTGCCTGTCTTGTGCGGTTGGAAGGAATAGGAATGTTTCAACGGGCTAATGTAAGTTAATTACACTTGACAAAGATATGGAGTATTAAGCACTCTTTATTTTGATAAGTGCTGTGTTAACCTATGCCACTTTAATACAGATACTATATTCTGGCGCTTGGTTGAGCAGTTAAGAATTTATTTTTGGCTCTAAAGTTGCCTTTCAGCATATTGTTCATTTGCCATTTTGAACTGCTGTGAAAGAAAGCTTAGTGCAAATATATTAACCCAGTTTTCAACACAAGTAGTGTGAAAGAGAGCTATACTCACTTGATTCTAAAATGCTTTAAAAATAGTTAACACAGAAAAAATTATATAAGTGACAGAGTAGGCTATAGTTTAAATTGGCATGTAATAGCAAGCAGGAACTTCTGCAAAAACAGTGCAAAGGCAGCAAATACTTAATCCAGGGGATTGCCTTGAAAGGAGGAAATGTCGTAATTATCCAGTGTACCATTTAATGTACTTGGAAACTAATTGATGAAAGAGGAAGGTCTGATTCACTTCAGACTTCCTTCATCCTGTTCCATGAATGCTCACTCTGGTGACTTTGGTTTCATTGTCTTGCTTCTTAGCTACTACACTATATTAGCTCAAAGATAACACAGAGTTTTTCTGATTATCTTTTGTTATGATTGATTATCTTTTATATATGCAAAGCTGGTATGACTTCGAGAATGGAATAAAGTATTTACATTATTTGATACAAAACAATTGTATATCAATGAAAGTGTATAGTGCCAAATAGTAAACTTCTTAAACTGAAACATTAAGTTCAAAAGAGATATTAAAACAACAACAACTTGAAACGTCCGTGTTCATAGTCCTCTTTCAATGGAAATATTAACTGTTCCAAACCATTCACAAGTAAACTGCCTTTATTGTGGTTAGTGAGTATACTAATATATGTGTATGCTAATACAATACTGAGCATAGGTTCACAAAAATTATCAGCCCACAAGTTGTTACTAATCCTATGGTGGTCATTTAAGGTATAAAATAATAATAAACAAGCAACTTTATATCTGTCAATCCCAAACAACGTGCCATTGTTCTTGAGCTCTTATCATCCCTCACCGTTGCCCTTGTTGACTGGGAATAATGGGATTTGTAGTGGAAATCATCTGGAAGTCAGCTAGTTGGGGAAGGCTGATTTAAACCTTACCTGTCTAGTCACCTAGATACAACTCTGTAAGCAGCTCTTTTCACAGAATAAATAAGACCAAGGAGTTTGGAAGAATGTGCTAATAGATAACAGTGTGTCTCTTGTCTATAATAAGTCATCAAAGTTTGCACTACTAAGTCAACATTATCTAAATCATGCCCTGCTAGTGACTGGAAGGCATACTTCGTATTATATGCAGGTACAATGTGTTGTAGATATGTGTGTTGACCAAATGTGATGTGTACTAGCTTATACATAACTAAGACTGCTTCTCAATGTTAGCTTGACCCTCAAATGGCTTTGTGTACATGGCTGGAAGCCCTGAACAGTACAACATGTCCTTTACTTGCCCTCCCTCCCTCCCTCCCTCCCTCCCTCCCTCCCTCTGGTTTGTTTTTTAAATTGTTTCGGTGGACTTTTGAATTCGTATTGTAATCACTTCATGTGATCAGATCACAAGAAGGTAATTTGAATTCAAGACTTTTCCCTTGAATAGTTCTGCATGAAAATACACAGATCATAACTCTATGCAATTAAGTGTTCTAACTGATAAGGGCTGCCTGTCAGATTACTAACAGTTTTTCCCCCCTTTTGAGTTGTAGATTAAAATGTTTTATAAAAGTTTGTTATAACTTAGAACTGCGGCCTTTAATTATGCCTCATTAGTCAGTTAACATATATGTCTAAAAACAAGGGAAGTATCATTTTTATTCAAAATCATTTCGTTGTATTTGATAGTTTTCCTTTAGTAGGTGAGCAACTGGAGAACAGGGTTTTGTTCTGTTTTTGCAATGCAATAAGAGCAGGGACTTTTCACCGAAATTCATACTTCTAAAAGAACAGGAACAATTCATCTGAGCCAACAGCCTTTGTTGATAAGGCACTAAAAGTGAGCTGGTAGGAGTAAATTTAATAGGGCAAAATGGTGACTAAAAGCCCCTTGGAATGCCAGTTAGACAGTAGCTTGTATTGTATCACAGTCCATGATATCAACAGTTTTTTAACTTTTTACATGGCCCCCAGATTCCAAGTTGGTTACTACTATTCAGATAATTTTACTGCTCAAAGTGCCAATGTGGATTGAGGTTTCAATCACCTGTGAATAAATGTTTATTTAGGAAGAGTTCTGAGACTGTTAGGTTATGTAAAAAGGAACATGAAGAACAGGTCAAAGGTAGCTTGCCATATAAATTAGGACCTTTTTATGTGTGTTGAGTTCTGGGTTTAATAAATATTAATCTTGTAAAATGCACACAGTCCTATCCTGTTCTGTCACATCTGTTTATCTGTCCCCACCACCACCACCTCAAAATCTTTGCACTGTGGCTTAATGGTAAATATAGGTTATGCCTGGTGAGAGGAAAATCTGTTAATATTAATTTTGTGCTAGTTTATGTACAGAAAGATAGGCCATGGTGAAGGTGAGACTGACCACCGGGTTTGACAGAAGAGTAGTATGATCAGAAATCAGATCTTGGCCTGTTTGGATAAACCATACTAAAACTAACCACAGTTCCCTATTTGGAGGAAAAGACAAACTGCAGCTGGTATAAAATGGAAATGGATGTGTCAGAGGAGGAGAGAGGAGGAAGAGTAGGCTTGTATATACTAAACCACGATTTAGTGTTGCATCATTTTGGGTCACTGACCTAAAAAGAATGAGAAAAGAAAAGATAACGATGAATATAATAAATGTGGCAATGTATTTGAGAGAAAACAAAGTGAATCTCATTTTGCCAATTACGACAAAGCTAGATTCTGGGTAAGTTGGAAACCAATGGTTACTTTAGAGAAAGAAATTATCTTAGCATGCCTTACTTAATTGTTGCAGACTTCTAGGAGAGAGGGGGGCAATATATTTGTATATATACGCTTGTTGGAATCTTTCCAGCATTCCTCTTTGAAAATGGATTTTTATGACTGCAATAGCATTTAAAATATATAGTTGCAAAAATACAAGTAAAACAAGAAAAGTTGTTTTTTCATAATTAAGTTTGGAAGTTCATTTGATTAAAAGCTGGTGTTTTCCACACTCAAATACAACTAATGCTTTGATCATTGAATTGGAGAGAAATCATGAATCAAATCACCATGGCATATCTTGTGAAGAATAAAACAGTCCATATGACACGAGCATTGTG
The DNA here is from genome assembly GCF_965112155.1 of Podarcis liolepis. NCBI lineage: Eukaryota > Metazoa > Chordata > Lepidosauria > Squamata > Lacertidae > Podarcis > Podarcis liolepis. The sequence goes on along the minus strand of NC_139562.1, from coordinate 19,130,029 downwards.
CCTCCATAAGATTGAATGTCACCAGCCATGCTAGAGATTTAAATAGACATTTTTGTTACCATATTTTCTCACATATTCTTCTGTATTTCAGGGAGTCAAACCAGCAAGCTTTGATAAAGTAGCAATTCCTGAAGTAAAGGAAATCATTGAGGGATGCATTCGTCAAAACAAAGATGAAAGGTAAGTATTCATTCCATTTGGACGAGGCACTTCAGATATTCCATAGTGCACAATAACAGTGGTGTGTACTCCTTGAACAGTCAGATAAAAATAATAAAGAAAGAGAAATGAAAAGGACTTTCGATTCCCTGTCTGTCAGTCCCATATAAAAAGATTATTCAAAGTATTCATTCTACAATAACATCCAGCTGTTCTTCCTTCTGCTAAATGATACTTTTTCAGTCTTCAGACCCAAATCTCTCAAATTCATTAATTTTCCTTTCCACACAAAACATCTAAAAGGGGTTCTCCAATTATTATTTTTGATGTCGACAATAATTTTTCTCTAGTCCAATGTAACAACTTTTCCTCCAGTAACTTCAACAACCTTTCTTCCATATTGAAAAATAATAAATTGTTTCATCTTTGTTCACGCAAAAGTCTCTACACTATGGTCATATGTTAAAATAATATTTGATATTGATTTATTGTATGTTTGTTAATTCACACTCAGTTCTGTTATCTTCCGATCCTATTTTCTGTTGGCCGTGATTTTCCTTCCTAATTTTACTTTGTAAGTTCTTTCCATTTCTCACCAATATACAAATAAAAATGAAGCTACAAGGAAACTAACAGAATATGAAAAGAGAGTAATAAGAGATAGTATAATGACTAAGGGATTGATTTCCCTTTTATACAAAATCCTTATTAAGATTTTGCCCCCAAAAACATTTTAAAAACTGATGAGAATTAATTTGGGATATAAACATTGAAGAGGATAAATGGAACAATTTATGGACAAAAGGACCATATAAATCTCCGTCAGCAACTAAGGATTGATTGCTAAAAATTGTGCATGGATTGTATTTAGCATTCAGTATCAGTCATCCTTATTGTTTTGAAAAAGGAAGTCCCTTTAGAAATGGCATGGATATATAGAGTTTGTCTTAGAACAAGATTTAAATATTCAGTGGAATATGGGCAGCCCAATTGGAAAATGGAGGAATTGTTTGTGTATTGTACTATGTGATAACGTTCTCCTGTCTTTTCCATTCCCCTTTTATTATTTCCTTTCCGTTATGATCAGGTATGCTATCAAGGACCTTCTGAATCATGCATTCTTCCAGGAAGAAACTGGTGTGCGGGTAGAGCTAGCAGAAGAAGATGATGGAGAGAAAATTGCCATCAAGCTCTGGTTACGAATTGAAGACATTAAAAAACTTAAGGGCAAATATAAGGATAATGAAGCGATAGAATTTTCTTTTGACTTGGAAAGAGATGTCCCAGAAGATGTAGCACAAGAAATGGTATGTCATATAGATATGACAGGTATTCCCACTTCCGCACCTATTTTGGCAGATTCCAGAGACATGGAATTGAACCATGTAGCTAATTTTTTTCTTTCATGATTTTGCTCACCCCAGTGCAGCCCAATTAAACTTAATACAGTGGGAATAAATGGTGTCTTCTTGTTGTTGTGATGCATTTCTCAGACAAGCCAGACTTCCATAGCTGTCTGAAAAACAGTAGCTGGGGAAAGCAGTCACACAGTGTAAGGGGCTGAACTCTGTCACCCTTCTAATTTGAGCATACCTACAGAGGTAGCTTTGACTTTCATTTCCCCCTGCTCCCCCAATAGTTCCCTTGCATGCACATATTTTCAATAACGGATGGATCCATATTTTTCTTAAGTAAAGAATAATCAATGCACTTAAGAGTTGCTCTGCTTCATGGGTAGCCCATGTGATACTCTTCAGATGTTGCTGAACATTCCAAAAATCCTTGCTAGTATGGCCAGTGATCAGGGATGATGGTAGTTGTAGTCCAGCAGTACCTGGGGGCACATCATTGGCTACCCCTGCTCTAGATTATGTAGGTGCAGTGGGCATTTGTTGAAACTTGCCTTTATGATTTCCCAGAAGGATTAATTTGGGGGATTAACTACTACCATCTAGCTGGCAGTTCAATTATATTTTGACACTTCTTTCAAAAAATTATATACTTTAGGGCACTTTTACCACATGGAGAAACACATCTGTCTATCTGCTCACTTTCCATTATAATTTTAAGCTGGATACAGTACTTACAAGGCATAAAACATCACCAGAATCAGTTTTTGCAACAAGCTTCTCTCCAATAAATTAGAAGGGTGCCAATGTTGCTAGGTCTCATTCCCTAGCCAATTCCAAACTAATGGTTGAGTACTTCTGAACAGAAGGTTGATGCAGCTGCTTTGACCTTGCAGCTGGGGTAGAAGACACTGTATCCATCTTTCCCCTTCAAGGTGATTGCACTGACTGCCATATAAATGGGAAGGCAGATGCACTTAGTAGTATATGTGCTATCCATTGCTTCATGTGAAGATATTATTTGGTTTATGATAGGATCCTATAATCTTTTTGCCTTGGCTTTTTCCCAATAGTCTTGGCACGTTTGATGTATAATTATAGAAACTTTTATTTTGCTTTATCATTGTTTATCTGATGGCATGAACCATCTACTTTTCAGGTTGAGTCTGGGTATGTCTGTGAAGGGGATCACAAGACAATGGCCAAAGCTATAAAGGATAGAGTGTCCTTGATCAAGCGAAAGAGGGAGCAGCGTCAGTTGGTGAGAGAAGAACAGGAAAAAAGAAAGCAAGAAGAAGTCAGTCAGAAACAGCAGACAGAGCAGCAGTTACAAACGGGCACTACCCAGCAAGGAACTAAACCTGCTGCACCTGCCACTGGTGTCACTGCCATCCCTGCTGCTTCAGCTTCGGTTTCTACACAAGTAGAGCCTGAGGAGCCAGAAGCCGATCAACATCAACAGCTGCAGTATCATCAACCTAGCATTTCCGTATTGTGTAAGTACATGCATCTTCTGACCTGTATTTTTGGACAGTTAAGTCAATACGTAAAGCCCGGTGTGACTGAAACATGTCACTATACAATAAACTAGTCACCATCCTCCTGGGTCATCCACAGGCATTTATGATTTAGACAAACATAAAGTGGTCAAGATAGATGGCTCCACTGCTCTCTTGGTAGACCTCTTCATATCAGCTGCTCCTTGAACATCTGAACAAGCAAGACCACCTTTAAGAAGCATACTTGCACTGAGGCTGGTGCAGATAGCTCCCCAACCCAAGCTGCCCTTGCAACAGATACAGCCCCCCCTTCCCTGGGAGAAATTTTATTTTGCTCAGAATGGGAAGTGAAGTCACACACACACACACACACACACACACACACAGCATTCATCACTTTGCCTGCAGACTAAATGCACCTTGGACTGACTTCATGCAGATGTGTGACTGGTCCACTAACAGTGTTTACTCCAAACACTGAAGCTTGAGAGTCCTTGTAGATCTGTGTCTTGAGAATCAGCAGGATGCAACTATCACATCAGCAGCATACAAAGAGTTTAAACCCGGGTACAGAATGAGGATCCTGATGTAGCTCCAGATTTTGAGCAGACTTTCATTCCAGCTCCCATAGGTGGCTGATGTTGATCTTGACCTGAAGGTACTGTTCTTGGAAGAATTGTATAATGAAGGTGAGGGTCTGATGACTTGGCCATGGTTTTGCTGCAGCCTGATTTCCACTTTTGATGGCTTTGAAGACTGCTCTCCTGACTTAAAAAAGCCAGAATGAGAGTGGCTGCTATCTGGAGCTTTATCTATAAGCAGGGAACCTTGACTTAGCCATGCAAGCATCAGCCCTATTGCACCCTAACCTGCCTATCAGGTTTATGTTCCATGTCCTGTCTTCCCTCTTTCTTCTCCTTCAGAACAGAAACTCTCATACAGGAGGAGGGGAAAGTACAGGAAATCCAAGTGTTGTGGAACCAACATGGGTAGTGATGGTGTTTCAGGCCACAGTGGTGCCCTCATGGTGGCATTGTGCTTGGTGGGGTGGGATAGGGTAAGGTGGCAATGAAGTCAGAAGAGCTCTGGGTTGGTGATGCTGGCATGCATGCACACCTGTGGGACTGCTGCAACCAACTTAGAGATCCTCTAACCTTGCTGGACTATTGTAGCAAGTTCACATTGCTGCCATCAGAAAAACACCACTGCCACACCACCCTTCCATCATGTGCCATTACTATGTTCAGGCATAGTTGAAGAGCCAAACATGAGACTATGTGATGCCTGTTGGAAAGCTATGGGGAGAAGTACCATTGAACATAAGACAAAGGGCCAGACAAAGGGACTTGGGATCAATAAATAAACATGGGACAGCTTGAAAAGGATTATGTTAAGGCCACCAGGGAAACACTGAAGATCCCTACAAGAATCACAAATAAAAGTTGATTGCATAGGCATATGAGGAAGGGGGAGTTTAAGGGACTCTACCAAACAGTGGTCACATCAATGTGCTGTTCTGATGCTGAATTCAAGAGGTACATGGAGCGCCATGCCACTGTCCTAGAGAGGCAAGTGACTTGGTAGAAATGCATAACAGACACACTAAATGAACAACTGGCAGCTCTGCAGCCACCTGTCCAGTATTCTCACTGCCAGGGTACATCCTACTGTACGTTAGCAGAATCACACACAACCCTGATTGAACACAAATCTTCTCTGAGTCAATAGATCAGCCAAGGAAGAGCCAAGAGCTATTGTAGATGTATATGGGCCAGCTAACTGTTCATTGCTCATTGTACATTGCACATTTGCTGTCGAAAGGATACTTGAGGTTAGGAGTACCACTGCCTTGTGAGACCAGCTGAACTTTGAAATGATAATGGCTATGAAGATTTGGGCCTTTCTGAAAACAGAGGCAGCCTGGCATTTGGCGCATGATGTGGAAGAATGGGATAATCCCTTGGAATATCTCATGAGATTAAGAGATGGTATAGGAGGAAATGTGTCCAGAAAAAACTCATGTTGACCCTGTACAAATTGGTCCTTAATGGGAGCTCATTGCATGTCAGCAGATCATAACATCTGTGGGCTGTAAAATCTTCAGAGACGCAATATGTTCTTTTGATTCCTCTCCTATCCGTATTTTGGTCCCTAAAAGCCAAATGTTTCAACCGTATTGTATTCCAGTCTATGGATGGATGCCAAAGGCATGTTCATAGAGATGAACATTGGCATGTTCAGCCAATGTCACAATATGGCCATTACATTTTATGTTGTGAAGCATTGAATCTGGACTTCTTGATAATCTCTTCACTTTTAACAAGAACAGATTTGTTGCCATTTCGGGAGCAAAATGCAATCAGCATTATCTCTGTACTGTGGAAATAAAAGGTGTTACGGACAGGAGTTAGGGCTTTGGGTTTCTTGTGCCTGCTGCCTTCCCGATGCACAACTTCGTTACTGCCATTGTCCTTTCTAACATACTCAGTCTGAGCACAGTTTCTGTGATTTTGTGTTGTAGGATTTGGGGGAAGTAGGGGGCATGTACTAGTGCTGCTGAGTGCTGCTGTCTCTACCTTCATTTTGTATAAATTTAAATGAATTCACAAGCAGTTCTGGAACTTTGACTCCGCATGAGTTCATGAGCAATTTAAAACCCACTCTTTTATGGTCTTTACAGCTGATGGCACCGTTGATAGTGGACAAGGATCATCTGTCTTTACCGAATCATGTGTGAGCAGCCAACAGACAGCTTCTTATGGTTCCCAGCACGAACAATCTATCCCAACAGTTCAGCCCCAAGGATATGCAGCTCCTGTTGGCCAGCCACAATCACAACAACCTGGAGGATATCAGACGTCTGGAGTGGTAAGGCCAAAGCCAAAGTAGTAGAGGGAATAGTTCAATGAGACTTGCTCAGAATTCCTTTATTTGTGTAGGCTTTTAAAAAACCTGTAGTCTGAGGTTTGAATGGAAGTTCAGATATATTTTGTGTGGGTAAAACAACATACACAACAAAGTAAAATTCCTTTCTCTGATAGTTCTTCAGGCGAGAGAGAGGGTATCTCATAGAAAGGTATAAAGGCAGCAGAACTTGGGGTGGAAGCAGCAATAAAATTCCCTTTCACTTGCTGATTTTGCCTATAGAGGTATATAAAATTCTATTTAGCTTGCAATGCATAGTGTGTGAGGAAGTTTATAATTGAAAAGTTATGATGAGCTTTATGAAACAGCTGAGTGTGTTAAGAGAACATATTGTGCAAGATTTTAATTACAGCTACAGAAGGTAAGGATTCCTAACCATTATAGAATGCTGCATGCGGACACTGCAGTTTTAAATGATCCCACTTCTGTTTTGCCATTTATTTATAGCTTGCATTGAATTGCTCATGGGCACAATTACCTTTCCCACTTCATGCGTTCATTTGTGTTACCCTTTATTTGGTACCCTTTTCTGGTATGTTTTCAGAGCTGACCTTGGGGGTCTTCTAGAAAAACTCTTTTACTCAGATCTTTTTACAAACCTTGCTGCTTGTGTAAAGGCCAAAAAAAAGTAACTGTTCCTCAAATAATTTACCTATATCTAGAGGATGCAGCCTTTCTGGTTTGGTTATCTCTGTTATTATGATGATATATTTCTGTAAATTACATTGGCAAGAGTTATCGTAGAAGATAATTCCTCGTTGGAGGAAAAATCTTGCCAGTTTTTACAAACAGAGCATCTTTCCATTCTGTTCAAATGCACATATGAAGTTTTGTGCCCTTTTAAACACATGATCAATCACAACTTTTAATACTTTTTTGAAAGTTTATTTGAGTTGAGTTCCATTGCTGCAGTTCAAGGACATGCCTTGGATCAATAACCCATTAAGCAATCTTCACATGCCTTGCTTCAAGGTTGAATAATCATGGCTAACACTAGGGGAATACACTAACAGTTCTTCTGAGCAGACCAGGTTTGGATGATGAATCGAAGACTTCCAGAAAAAACTTCCATGCAGACTCTTCTGGAAGTTTCAGGTGTCAGTGCAGTTTCATTGGGAAGAAGACTTCAAAAAAGACCGATCATTTTGGTTTTCCCCAAGAAGCTCTGGGGGGAAAATACAGAAGCATGTTTGGGGGGACAACGACCTGGCTGCCGGAGGAACTATTACATTTTAAGGCAGTAATTTAGGTGATAATTTGTTTACAATGAGAAAAATAAACCAATGACCTCTGGGGTATAGGCAGATTGCAGCAACTATCTTCTCTAATAAACTCCTCTCCTAGAAGATGGCCTAATTCTAATTTTAAGACAGCTGTCACAATTAAAGTCTTGCCTTGTTCCACAGTTTATGTTATGGTTGATTCCTGTTGTCTTGCAGTCCTTGACTGAATAAACTTAAGGTGTCCAGTCAAATCCTGTATTTAGGAAGCCAGTTCACTTTAGAATGAAATCTGATGTCAGCAAAAATACTTGAAGACAGTAACACTAAATTTGGAAAAAAGGAAAACATCTTTGCACACACCATGTTGCCAATTTCAAACCAATGTTCAAACCAATGTTCATTCCCTTTAGACTTCTAGAGGCTTTCAGTTAGGAAATGTATCGGTGCTGGGAACAGCTTAAACACATTTTTTATGGAACCAGGGTGACGAGAACATATGCCTGCTTCTTCCATATATATAAACTATTTGACAAAAGTAATGGAATTTGACAGTCAAAATGGAACCTGCAGCCCTCTGAGGTGCTTATAACCCTCTTTATTGTACATGATGTCACTGTCAAGTTCCTTCATACCCTGTTTGTTCTGATCAGCATTGGCCCTTTGTCATGAATGTGTCTCCCTCAGTTCAAGCTCATTAGCCATGTGGTTTGTGTTCACTTCTTTTTGTTTCCTTCCTTAGCCTCAACGTGGCTGTAGCATGTCGGTTTGTCCTTCCCCTCTTTCTTTCCCTCCGCTGTCCCAAATCCCTCTCAGTGCTCCTTCTACTCCACCATCAGTGTTATGTGCACCTCTTTCTCCTTCTTACCTTCGGACTGCCCCTGAGGAAACTTTTGGTGAAAAGCTTTCCAAAGCCTTGGAGAATGTCCTGCCCATGCACACCGCCTCTCCACGCAGCAAGCGGCGTTCCAGCCTGCCTGCCCTCTTTCTCCACCCTGTATGTCACTGTATGACTCCTGGCACATTGCAGATAAGTCACCACTAAATACATCCTGGCGTCATTCTTCAAATTAGATAAGAGACAAAATGGGGACTGTGTTATCCTGTGCTTCTGGAAAGTTGATTCTTCTTCCTCCTCCAAAACCTAAGAGTTAATGTGCCTGAAGTTTCAGGGGAAAGCTGAAGTGCAGCATGCAGTTTAAATGAAATCTGCAAATTATATGGATTAGTTCTGATCTGATTTATACACTTTGATTTGGGGGCTACAGTTAATAATTCTTCAAATCATATGTATATGTAGCTGGCTAGAACCATGCCAGTGCCATTGAAAACCACCATAGGGCATCTGTGAATGCTTGCTGCCATTTAACAGGGGGGAAAGTTTACAGCTCTGACCATTATGGAGAAAAGGTTCTGGTGAACAGGCAGTATAAATCAAAGACTCAAATTGCTAGAAGTCTGGTTCTTCTGTTCAGCTCTTGATTTTTGTCCTGTGCTGCTTCCTTGTATTCTACATTTCTACATTCCTTGTTCTTACTTCCAGAACTGATGCCAAAACTAATGTGACGGTCACTGCTTCCACTTGGGGATAATTGATTTCCTATCAATTTATTCCTGCTTTGATTGAAGTGATAATCCACTAGAGCAGGAGAGGAAGATAGAATCACTTTCTGCAGAACAGAAAAACACATTGCCTTCTATTCACAGAGGGTGTAGGACTAATCCTCACTCTGTATTGTTAATTGTGTCATATAAGAGTTTGCTCCTGCTTTTCCAGAATATAAATCAAAACTTTGGTGCAGTGGGAGAGAGAGATAAATAGTAAGTGGCATATAAGGGTGAAGTGGCATATAAGCTTTATACAGGAGTGCTATAATTGATCCCATTGATATTTGCTACAATCTTTTGTGCATGAATTAGGAGATTAGAAATCTCCTTGGTGATGCACTAAAATGTTCAACACTTAATTGATGGTACACATTTGAAAGGACAGTGAGTTTCTGAAGAAGTTAAATTTCTTGTTTTCCCCCAGATTCACAACAGAATCTTTTCTTTGAAAGGCAACTAATTTTGATAGGAAATAAAGGATGTATTGAGAAATAATCATGTTTCATTAAAGAAAGTTGTCCAAAGTTTTTTATATAGACAGAAGGAGATGGGTGGAAAAGCAGCTTCTAACAAAAGCAAATACTCATATAGACACTGATATCTGCCAAGGATGTATTTAATGGATATGTATAACCCTTCAAAGCATTTTACGTGTTGACCATGAACTAGGCGTAGCCATTCTATAAGGTTACTAAAGAGAGCTGCCTATTGAGCTGAACATGCTAATATGCTTCTATAACGTGTGAATTACTTGTCTTGTTCATGTCAATACAGCCTCAATCCATGGTGCATCCGTGTGGGGGAACCCCAACGTTCCCAGATTCCCAAGTATTTTTTCCAACCGTTCATGAACGGCCAGTGTCTTTCTCGCCACCACCCATCTGCCCTTCACGGGTGGCCATTTCTCAGCGACGCAAGAGCACTTCCATCCTTGAAGCCCAAACCTGCCACTTCCAGCCCTTGCTCAAGACTGGTCAGAGTTTTGTTCTCCCTGTTGGTAGTCCAGCAACTTGGACACCAGAGGGACTGGTGACAATGAGCAGCACAGCTGGGGAGCATATGCAGGCTAACCCTGGTTTTGACTCGGCTCAAGGGTTGAGTGATTACAGATCTGGACAAGCGCCTTCAAAGGATGCTACAAGCATGTTGACTCAAGAAGCAATGTATTTAGTGGGCATGCACTACCAGTCCCAGTTGCCAGAACACTATGATACAGTGCCCCAGAATCTCCAGGGGACTGAGCAACACTTACAGCAGGCTCCTGAACAGAGAAATTTGCAAGGCGGCCCCCCGCAGAGTTCTACTTTTGAATATCAAACTGGGCAGCCATTTCTGGCAAGACAGATTCAGAACTTGAGACTGGATTCTGGAATGAATCCACCATCACCATTGTCTAGTATGTCAGCACCACTGAGTGCAGATGCCACACAAATGAATTTTCACCCAGTATTTGTTCCACATTCTGCACCTGCCATACTCACTCACAGTGCGGACGGTCGAGCAAGTTGTGTGTTTGAGTTCCATGTTCAAGCACCCAGTGCAACTGCAGGAGACGGTGCTGTCCTCTCACAGCGCGTTTATAGAAACCGTCGAGGCTCCACAGATTTTAACCAGGAGGAGTCCCCTCAGACAACCGTACAGCCTGGTCGTCTTCAGCCTGTAACGGAAGAGCAGTGCAGCTACCTAGGTTCCGAGTTCATGGTGCCTAGAGGCAGTTCTGTCTTACAGAGCTGGCCAGAAGGTAGCCCAGGATACTCCAGTGATTCATCACAGTTGACTTCCTCAGACACTGGTGACTTTCTTTCTCCTCCTCCCACTGGGGTATCTGCATCGTATGGTTCAGGCTTGCCTCTGCCTGCTGCCCAGCTGACTCAGAAGGCATTTCAGGATTCACAGATCATCTTCCACTTCCCACAGGGAACTTCATCTCAACAGGCTTTCTCAGCACTGGTTTCGTCAGGACCATCTACACACTATCCTCAGGTTACAGGAACAAATGTTTCCAAATTTCTTCGTTTTTTGTAAACCCCTCCCCCCCCACAACTTCATAGTGCAAAACTCCTTGTATTCCTTATCCCGTTTCAACCTTTCCTTAATCTCCTCACATCCCTGCAAATTACTGCAGTATTTGAGATTAGAACAGTATTGTGTGGTTGTTGAAGCTTCTGGGGTCCTAGCTTACTAGGAGCAGCCCTCATCGTGATCAGTATATGTTGTATGTATTGATGGTTGTCAAAACCTTGTCATGTGAGCCTGTTTAATATGGTAACAAGTGCTGGTCATTTAACAATGTTGAAAAAAATTCTTTTTTACTTATCTGATGCTCACTTGGATGCTCAGGTAAGAGAAATACAGAGACTGTTTCACAGCCTGAAGATGTACTAGACTGGATGAAGTAATAACTGTTCTTTAAACACAAACCAAAGCAGTACCACTCTATATTCTTACTGTGTCGAGTAGTGCCTTCCTTTCTTAACACATGCACTTTCTCGGTCTTATTGTAGGTTAGAGGCACTGTGTTGTACAGAACTGATTAGAGTTGGAGGTTTTTCTGTCTTATTGTTGCAGAGGTCAACAAGTGGCAATCTCAGGTCAAACCACCCTCCTGCGTGATGTGTGTTTTCTAACTGCCAATCATAGAGGGGTATTCATAAGCAGTAATAGCAGGAAGGTGTGAGAGTTTGGCTTATTCTGTCCTCACCATAAATAGGTAAGGGGACTGTCCAGCAAAATTATTGGCTGACCAGTTTGTGTGGTCTATGAAATAGATTTTGTGAGTCTTCAAAGCTTTGCAAAAATGCACAAACCTGTTTGATTTGTAAGACAGAGACAAGGACAGAGACAATGATAGTGTGCTCCAGGGAAGACTTTATTACTCGATTTACAACTCCCTGGGAAAACTTGGTGTAACATTGAAGAAGGCCTATTCTGCAGTCATAAAACTGCAATAGCCTGGTTCATACATTATGCTAAGCCATGGCTTGTTTAGCCAAAGCGTGGTTTGCTTGAATATCCAAACTCTCCAGAGCAGACCACAAGGTGAAGCTATAGTGGTGGTTGACTTACAAACGGTGGCTTGTTTTCTTCTAGAGTTTGACATATCTAAATCCATCAGTCTTGCCTCACTTGTAAACTGTTGCCTTCAGCCCTCGATTGTCAATATGAGGACAATAAGCTGACCTTCTTTACAGGTTTCATGAGATAATGTATGTCCAGTGTTTTAGTAAAGCACCATGCAAGTATTTAGTGTCTTGGAAGTAAATGTTTTTTTTCTGAAAACAAAACCTCACTTTTTACTGATAGCAGCATTTCAGTAGCAGTAACAATGGTGAAACTAGTGATGTGAAAGTTTTATTCCTTTACTCACTTTATATTGGTGGCTTGTAACTTTTTCTGGGTCCTAGTAGTCTTTTTTAGGAACAGTAGTCACATTTTTGGTGGGGGGATGAACAGTTTTTATTACTGAGACACAGGAATTCTGTATTTACAAGTTCCTTTGTGGATTTCCTTGGAGAAATCAGCAGAAGTTGAAAAATGTTTCTGTGGTGAAACTTGAACATAAACAGGCTAAATAGATTCTACAGAAGCACTTAATTCAGATCCAAACCTTACAGGATGAACCTCACAAGCTAACTGAATAGTATTTTCTCCCACCTCTCAAAATGACCCCACAGCTCTGTCCCATGTTTCCACCATACTGCCAGCGTATATAGAATATGCTTGTTTGATAACAGTCTGACACCATACGTTCCTATATGTTTGACTTGGCTAAATGAACTCCTCGGCTACCTTTTTTCTTTCAAATTCTTTGTGTAATTGTCCAAATATTGTATACCTTATTCAACCTTGTCACTGCAACATTACAAGCTTTAGCTCTGATTTTTCCACTTTGTACATACCATTTTTCCATTATATACTGAGATAAAGCCCAGAATGTGGTATACATTTCAGTATGCTGCAAATGTATTTTTCAAAAATGATCATTGCCATTCCAGTTTGGGTTGTTGGCTTTTCTTTTCTTTACATCCATTCATGATTATTGTGCCTTGCTTACTTATTAAAATGGGAAGTTATTAGCTGGAAATCAAAATTCCAGGACAAGTCTTAGTTATGATGCTTATTAAGATGAATTAATATTGGCCTAGATTACATATTGCTTGTAAATGCAGATATTTAATGGAGCTAAACCAAACTACAGCTCATTGTTTCTTCTTGCGCTAGCATAGCCTGATGCAGATCTTTGACAAACTGCATGAGGATGAGATTTGCATTGTAGAAATACATCATGCAGAACTTAGACTTGCAACTTGTATTAGATGCTACAAAAATAATGCATTGTAAAACAATGCATTGCAATGACAGTACTTTGTTTGAAGCGTCCATATTGAATGCTGTTCTAATTCATTGGGGATGTTTAACTACAGGCCAGTGTTGTTCAGGTGCTTATTTTCAGTACAGAAGTTGGCAAAGAATCTGATTCTCTGTCTTTTTCCTTTAGGCGCAGATGAAAGGGCAGCCAACCTCAAATGCTTCATCAGTTGGCACATCATCCCAGCTAATGCAGCCAAATCAGCAGGTAATGATGAGCAACCGTTTTTCATATATTTCTGTAGGTTGAGGATATTCAGTGCAGTTCTTTTTTTATAGTGCTTTCAGTGTTTATCCCCAAGTTTGACTCGGTAGTAGGTTGGACTACTCTATGGCTCTCCAGTTGATGCTGGATTCCAGCTCCCATCACCATGAGCAAATACAGGCAATGGTCAGAGAAGATGGGAGTTGTAGTTCAACAACATCTAGAGGACAAGGAGTCAGCTACCTTGTTTCTAGGTAGGAAAGGTGGGTCATGGTTAAGTTAACATATACTAAAGTGAATTTTGTACTTTTTTTTTTATTTCTTTGGGGATTTCCTGTGGAATTTGTTTAAGATTTGTATTTTTAAAAGCTTGATTTATTCTGTATGCTTTCCCCAGAAATGTGCCCAAAATAATATTTGGTGAAAGTTTGTTAATGTGTTGAAAATGATTAACTGTAGAAATCAGTCCCATTTAACAGTTAGCTTTCATCTTGCATGAGACAATTTCATGTGGTATTCCTATGTAACTTTTCTCAAAAAGCTTTGCTCTGCATGCAAACTTTTCTGGTATTAGTATGAATGTTCCTGGTTCTAGTGAACTATGATTTCAAAAAGTAAATACAAGCAATGAACTTGAGCTGTATCGCCTCTAAGTTCTGAGGGCCTTCTAGCTGCTCCCTCACTGCGAGAAGTGAGGTGGTCTTGGTAGTGGCACCCATCCTGTGGAACTTCCTCCCGTCAGATGTCAAAGGGATAAAAAATTATACGACCTTTCATAGACACATGAAGGCAGCCCTGTATCAGGAAGCTTTTATTGTGTGGTGTTCCATATTCTGTTGGAAGCCACCCAGAGTCCAGAGTAGCTGGGGCAACCCAGTTAGATGGGCAGGGTACATTATTATTATTATTATTATTATTATTATTATTAATTCTTCCTATGTCTGGCTTCAGAACACACTGTTTACTGTGTTATTTGAACTGGGAAATTGTGTTTCAAGATCTCCCTATGAACTTAGATTGCAAGACATGTTTGGTTTGGGTTTCCAGGAGGCCTTAAATCACAGTTTTCTTGTTTGAGCTTCCAATTTTTTTAAGCCAAGTTCCAATGAAAGGCTGAACTTCACTTTTGTCTGAGTGCTAGTTGTTGATTCCCTTCCCACCATGCACATGCTTGTATAGTGTCACCTCCCCACCCCCCCAACCTTTAAGTAAAGGTAAAGGGACCCCTGACCATTAGGTCCAGTCATGGCCAACTCTGGGGTTGCGGCGCTCATCTCGCTTTATTGGCTGAGGGAGCCGGTGTACAGCTTCCAGGTCATGTGGCCAGCATGACTAAGCCACTTCTGGTGAACCAGAGCAGCGCACGGAAACTCCGTTTACCTTCCCGCTGGAGCGGTACCTATTTATCTACTTGCACTTGATGTGCTTTCAAACTGCTAGGTTGGCAGGAGCAGGGACCAAGCAACGGGAGCTCACCCCGTCGCAGGGATTCGAACCGCCGACCTTCTGATCAGCAAGTCCTAGGCTCTGTGGTTTAACCCACAGCACCACCCACGTCCCTTGACCTTTAAGTAGGCTGTGCTTATTTTCAGTTGTTTCTCAGGAAGTTTGTGCTAACTCTACCTCAGTACTGTTGAACATCTGAAAACAAAATATTATCATTAGAATACACACATACACAGCAGGAATTCAGATATACCCAAGACAAGATCAACTGCTGCAAAATATTTCCAGATAAAAGGTGTTTTTGTCCAGTGTAAATAATCTGCTGTTGTTTTTTCTTCTATGACAGAGCACCCAGCCTTCAGCCTCTTCACAACAGACTGGGCAATACCAAGTTCAGCAGCCTTCAGTTTCCAGTGGAGCTGCTCCATCGCAGCCAGTTACTCAGCAAGCACAAATAATGTCTGTGCCTCAGGTAGCAGCTGGGACACAGGTAAACTACAACTTGCTAGCTCCTGGAGGGCTTCTGTCTGGACTACCTGAATTGTTTGCAGCTAAGCCCCCTTCATTTATGTGACAAAACAGGGTATATAGATATATCTAGTTGGAAATGTGTTGTCTGGAAGAGTACAATGAAAGTATTAGGATAAGGAAAATCAGTGTATTAAATGGGAAGACTTAACCCATCAACTTTTGTCATGGTCTAAAATGGAATGCCTGATTTTGAAAAAGTTAGAAAACCTGTGTGTTGTTTGAGAGTGCATGTGTGTGTGCATAGTTTTTGTTTTTTTTTAATGAGTGTAGGGGGTCAGTGGCTCAGTATCCCAACACTGAGTGCTCTTCAAGATGAGTCTCCTTTTTTCTCCACATCTCCCTCCTTCACTCCTTGCCCTAGAGGCTTTTTGCTGACTCCAGATTGGTCCTGTAGATGGTCCAGACTACTAAATTTTTGTGGCAATTTTGCTTAAGTTTCCTGAAAAATTTCCTGTTGCATTTCTCGCTCTGCTTTTTGGCACTAACAAGAGTATTTCTATATGTTGGCCGAGTGGCTTTTAATTCCCCCTGACCTTAGGCTCCTACACCCATGTGAGGGGTTATTAGAGGTGTGTTCTAGATAAACTGATGCCATGCTATAATAATAATATATTACTACTATTACTACTACTATTCTTATTATTACTGCCCCACCCATCTGGCTGGGTGTCTTGACCTTGTTTCTCCATCCTGAAATTCTCCTTCGATAACAAGGATAATTTCACCAAAATGTTAAAGATATGCATCAAAAAAGAGCACCAAAAATTGCTAATTGGAAGTAACCCTCCCAGCCACTCTGTCAAATATATTCCTTCCCTGCTCCTGTTAAGTGTGGTGTAAACATTTCCCCCCTTTTCTTGGACTAATGCAATTAAAAGCCTGCTTCCTGCAACCTTTCTCCTTAAAGGTCTATCTTTTTCTTTACCTCCCCAGCTTCCTGTTTCCCAGCCAGTGCCGATCATCCAAGGTGAAACACAGTTACCTATGGCAGTGCCTTCCCATCCTCAGCCTTCAGTTGCCCCTGTCATGCCCATTGGCTCTCATTTTCTCCCTATGGGCCCGCCCTTACAGACTCCCCTTCATCCACAGTTCTCAGTTTCTCAGATGCCCATAGCAACACCTCATGTGTCAGTGGCTCAGCCTGGTTTCCCAACTCTACCCATCTCCATGGCATCTGGTGTTAGCCAGCCATTGCTCACTTTGGCCACATCTGCTGCAGCAGCTGCTATTCCTGTGGGTTCAACTGTTGTCCCTAGCCAGCTTCCAACTCTTCTGCAGCCCGTGGCGCAGCTGTCCGGCCAGGTTCTCCCACAGCTTCTACAGCCATCTGTTCAGCCCATGGGATTGCCAGCCACACTTGGACAAACTGCTGAAGTACCACTTCCACCTACAGATGCTGTGTACCAGGTATTGTGGCAGTCAAGAAAGAGTCCCTCTCTTCTGCTCCTCTGGTGCTTTAGAGTCCGCTAAGATGTCCTGAAAAGTTACTTGCAGTCTTTGGAAGGAGAGGCCAAATGGTTTTTCCATATACAAGGGAAAGTCCTGATTTCCAACCAAATTTGATTAGTAATGGTATTTTGTTTTTGCATTGGTAGTTTTTACTGAGGAATGAATCATAGAATTATAGAGTTGGAAGGCACCCTGAGGCTCATCTAGTCCAACCCCCTGCAATGCAGGAATATGCAGGTGTCCCATATGGGGCTTGAACCTGCAACCTTGGTATTATCAACACCACACTAACCAACTAAGCTGGAAGAGTAATGTCGACTGACATGTAAATGACTGTCAGATCACTGAAGGGCCACAGTTTCCCCACTCAAATACCAGTTCAGGGTGGGGAGCCTGTAGCTCTCCTGAAGCTGTTGGACTGCATCAGCCCCAGCCAGCAGGGCCAATGAGGTACGATGGGAATTGCAGTCAAGCAACATTTGGAAGCTACAGGTTCTCCATCCCACTACTACCTTATGCTTGGGTGTGATGAGGGCATCTAGCAAATCAGGAGTTTCATCTCAGTTAATAGATTCAAGCTATGAGATTGCCAGGCTTCAGTGATAATTTGCTGGAGTGCTGGCCAGGCAGTTTTGACTGTCAGCTGGAGCACATCATAAAAAGCTTAACAAGACTTAAATTGTGGAAGATACAGAAGCACCATGATATACACATGGCAAGCAAACAGATTTCCCATGCTCCAGTTTTAGGGAAACATGTTGAACTTGTCTTCAGTAGACAGCACAACAAAAATAAATAACAAGTGAAACCTGTCTTTTTGTCTCTGGAAAGAGACTGGCAAGCAGGCATTAGAAGAGATGGAGCCCTGTTGCTCTGACTTGACTGGGACCCAGTCATCTGACAGCTTCTTTGCAGACGTGGCAACTTGATGGAGCATTTATAATTAAAAGGATGGGGAAGACCTTTTTAGTACACAGGTTGCTTTAAGGTCCCTTTAGTTGTGTGGTGCACTGCTGTTCCAGAGTGCATGATGGCTTGGGATTTAACATTGACCCCAAGGCAGTAGGCTTTGTTCCTTTTTAAAATAAGGTACCCTGGAAGTTGTGCAACAAATCTAAGGAGTTCATGGCAGGAGGGAGTTAAAAATCCTATGCAGCTTGCCTTGCATTCCCCCCCTTCCTATCTGTTTCATACTGTTTCCCCCTAAATTACAATAACTTGGCTTCCTCATTTATCGCAGGGCTTCCCACCTCGGCTACCAGCACAGTATATTGGAGACTCAAACATTGCTTCTTCTGTGGCCTCTGCTTGCCTCCCTTCTGCAGTACTATCCCCTCCCTTACCCACAGATGTACTGGCTCAGCCAGGCTATCTTGCTGCAATGGTACAGCCTTATGTGGAGCAGAATGTTTTAGTTTCTTTGGGCAGTCTAGGCGGACAGGTTCAAGTGCCACAGCCTGCTTCCTGTTTAGCACAGCAGGTCTCATCTTCAGCTTCCCAGCAAACAGCATTAGAGGTAAATGGACTATGCATGTTGCTGTGTGTGTGCATTTTAAAAACTGAGTTTCAGGGCATGAATTTTGAATTCACTTCCATTTGGGGTAGCAAGCTGAAAAATCATATGCTAATCGTCAAAATGAATTTCTCTTACAGCAGAATGTGATGCCAATGTGGAGACCTTGTTGCCCCTGGCTATGCTGTTGGGAAGTGAGTGGGCCTCCCAAGATGCAAAACACTTGCTAGCACTTCTCTTCTGGCTAGTAATGCCAATCGTTGTATTGAAGACATGCTATACTCAATAGTCACTGGAAAAAAATCTCTCCTCAAACGTGTTCCCTGCAGCCTTGCTGTAGCTGGGGGAGATTTGAATGGACTTTGCACTCTGCATTGGCTTCTCTGTTGCACATTCTGCTAGTAAGATTTCTGGTTGCATGGCAAGCTGTAGTGCCACCATCATGTAGTGAATAAAATGGTTGACTTTCACCAGGCAACTTGTTTCAAATTTGCACGAAAACCTCATTTGGGGTTAAAAATTTGAAATGTTTAGCTGCTTTAAGATGTTCTAGAGAGAACAGTGTGCTTTTCAGCTTCTAGTTACCTAGATGGATTGACTATGATGGGGCTGGAAAAAGAGCTTTTTAACAAGATGCATGAAGGGATTGCTTTATCTTTTGCAGAGTACTTCTGGAGTTACTCAAACAGCACCTGCAGAGACTCAACCACCAGTGCAGCAGCAGCAGCCTTCGCAATCAACGCCATTGGTCTCCTCAATAGATAGGTAAATAGTAAATTGTAAATTATTGCTTTTCAACTTGGATATTTATCATTACAGACATGGTGCTTCTGTTAATCTGTTTCTGATTTGGGTGGACTCTTCGCATGTGAACTCTTAACATCTGCCCTTGACATCTAAGCTGGGGCATTGATCTTGTTTGACTCCAGTTCCATCATCCCTGACAATCAACCATGCTGGCTGAGGCTGATGAGACCTCTGGAGGGTCACAAGTTACCCATTTCTAATTGTAGCTGATTACTCCTTTCCTGAATTACAGCAAGGCTGATCAGACGCTAGTTGTACCAGCCTCATAATGTCCTAACTTAACTGTACCTTACCTGTTGCAGCACCCTATTAAAAATGGGCTATGTCTTTCCTGAGAGTGACTCAAAAGGTGACTCTTTCTTAAAGCATGTAACATAGTGATTCCCAAACTTTCCCCCCTACAGACCACTTGAAAATTGGTGAGGGTCTTGGTGAACTACTTAATTATTTTTATGCTTGTTTATAGCAATTGTAATATGCTGCACTAGATGCTGTATGGTTTTTTTAAAATTGCATTTAATTGCTTCTTGTATTTCTTATATATTGTATGTTATTGTAAGGCAACCCTCCATTTTTGCGAGGTTATGCATTATATTGAATGCGTGTAAAGTGGGGGATGCGCGTGTATTACAATTTGAAGTTATGGAATTAAAACTAATATAAAATATAAGAAATAAAAGAAGCAATGAACATACAATTAATAATCAATACATTATGAATATTTAAGGCAATGAAAAGTACTGCTTCCCCTGTTCAACCACAAACATACTGTGGATCACCTGAATGTGGATCACTAGACTACTAGTGGTCCACAAACCACAGTTTGGAAACTCCTGATGAAATATACAAGAGAGGCATTTAATGACTAATTAAAAAACACATTTGAGCCTCATTTCACTAATGCAGATTTAATCATTTTATCAGCATGTAGTGGTAGAATTTTCTAAAGAGCAGTTTACTTACATTCCTTGATTTGCTGAGAGTGATACTGGGGGGGGGGGTTACAGGTAAAAAATAGCTGATTTTTTTCCCCTACTTGTTTTTCTGTAGTGCACATTCAGATGTTGCTTCAGGCTTAAGTGACTGCAATGAAAGTGTTCCAGCATCTAGTGGTAGACATGAAGGGAGGACTACGAAACGGCATTGTCGGAAGTCAGTGCGCAGCCGCTCTCGGCATGAGAAGACTACACGTCCCAAACTGAGAATTCTTAATGTGAGTTTCTTTTGGTGATACTGCACTGTATAGTCTGAACTATGGTTTAGTGGTACATCTGAATCAGTCCGCTGTGTTTTAAAACCTCTGTTTTAGTGCATAGTGGGGTGGTTCAGACATAATACTAAATCATAGTTTCTACTAACTCTCTTTATTAGAGTAGGCAAAAATCTTGGCTTTATGCAAGGGGAGGAGATTAGAAATGTTGCTTTTTAGTTAACAGCAAACTAAGATTTGCTCAAACCAACATTATAAAGTATAGTTTGATCCAGGTTTGTAGGTAAGCTTTGGTTTGCTATTGAGTAGAATCTAAAGCTTCACATCTCACTTTGCATGCAGAGGAAGGGGAGGAGGGAGTGTATGAGCCAAGGGCTTGTCTCTGCCCCTCTTCATAACAACAAACCAAGGTTTCCCATTATATCTGAATTCAGTCACTGTTCTAACCTCTTGACAAATTGTTCTCCTGTGCTGCTTTTTCTGTCCTAAATTCTTATATTGGGTTATACTATTGTGTTTCTGTTTGTTTGTTTGTTTGTTTGTTTGTTTGTTTTGCTTAAGATGGCATATATTGAGCTGTGTAACTACCGTGTCCCCATCAAGCTTCCACCATATTTTAAGATTGTGTATGTATGTGTGTGAGGGGGGGCAAGGGGGGGAAGAGAATGGCCTTATTCACATAGCGCTAAGCCATGGTTTATTTAACAAACTATGAGCTATCACATAGACAATCAAACCGTTGCTTTTTTCCCAAGTTTACCTCCTTCTAGCTGCTCTCATACCTTTCTAGCTTGGTGAGCATCTGGGGTGGAGAGGCCAGAAAAATCATGGTCAAGGAAGGTGGTTAGTTCACACATAACACAAAGCCATATTTAAAAGAAACCAGGGTTTGCAAGTCAGTAACAAATCATGGTTTCAGATCCTGGTTTGCTGGCACTAAATGCACCATAAGTATACTACTGGCCTGTGTTTAATAAACTATGGCTTCATGTTATGTGTGAACCAGACAACTCTGTCCCCTTGTAATATATGGAATTTCACTTTTATGGGAGATGAATTCAACCCCCCATGCCCCTGAATGCCTTGTTCAGTCCCTTTATGGCTAGGGGGAAACCCCTGGTGGTTCTTGATAATTTCATCTGCGTATTTTTCTGCCTCTCTATATTGCTCCCAGCCCATCTACAGCTATCATTCTCTTCCATTCTGTTTACTTCTCATCTTGAATAACAGAATTGTCTGTTCCAGGTTTCAAATAAAGGAGACCGTGTTGTGGAATGCCAGTTAGAAACGCACAATAGAAAAATGGTTACTTTCAAATTTGACTTGGATGGTGACAATCCAGAGGAAATAGCCTCTATCATGGTAAGCAGTTCAGATGGAAGCTTAATTCTGTGTTCAAATATTAGCTTCAGTACCTAATATTTAATTGCTACTGAATTTGCTTTCTCCAAATGCTTGTTTTTAGCACAGTTTTATTGTAATTTGTCTGCTGAGTTTTCCACAGTTTGCTGGTTAACAAATGTTTGAAGTTGCTGCGTGTAGGCTAGTACTTGCTTAAATCAAACAGTTGAATCAACATGAATCAACTTCTTTCTCAGAACTATCATTTCTTCAAGCAAACAATTGTCCAACTGTTCTGCACTCAAGGGCCATGATCCGGAAGCAGCAACTGGCTAGCCCAAAAGCAGAATGCATATTTTTATTTTGGGGGGAAATCATACCTCTAATATTTGTTTCCATAACTAATGTTTGGGAAATGATATACAAAGTATTTAGTCTGCCAAGTAACATCATGGAAGGCCCCCAGTAAACTCCATGATTACTGAGAATATAGCTGCTCATCCTCTGTTTAGATTGGTCATCCCTCCCTCTTGTTATCACTGCAAGAGATGCAGTCACGTTTGCAGAAGACAGAAAGCAGCATATTTGGCGGGTGTCTCTGTGACCAAAGCTGGGCATGGTTGAGTTCACTACCTCACCAGTTTATTTTTTTATTTCATAAAATTTATACACCGCTTGATTGTAAAAGAGAGAGAGAGAGAGAGAGAGAGAGAGAGAGAGAGAGAGAAATGCCTCAAAGTGATTTACAAAAAGTGTTCAAACTAGTACTTGTAGATTGGAAGGCCAGTTTTCCTTTGTAGGATAGGAGAGAAAGTTCAGCATCTGTAACTGCCGTAGTTCTGCATAGTTTTCCTTTTGGTGCTTCCGCCTGAGCTGCTGCTGTAACTTTCTCAGGTGAGTGGAAGGTGACATGTCTGTACTTACAACAATTCCAAATTTTATGCAGGTGCAAAATGAATTCATCTTGGCAATGGAGAGAGATTCATTTGTAGAGCAGGTGCGTGACATCATAGAAAAGGCAGATGAAATGCTCAGCGAGGATGCAAGTGGGGAACCAGAAGGTGACCAGAGCATGGACAGTATGCATAACCAGGTAAGGGTTTATCTTACTGTTTGCACTCATACCTTCTGCCACAAGGTCTATGCGTCTTTCTACTGCTCTGTCTTCCATCAAGCAATCTTGGCAAAAGTTATCTATCAACTTGAGCTGAAGTCTTAACGATAAAGAAATTATGAAAGCCATGAAATGACTTCTCCTTGGCCGCGTAAGCGGAAGGGAGTTCACAAGCCCCAGAGGAGGTTTACATAGAATTAAACCAGAATTTACCATTTCACCCAGACATGGCCATCAGTGTATTTAGTGGTCGAATGCTGGGATTATGCAGAAAAATAATCATTTCATTTGTTGCAGAAATTGGATGAAGACTTCAAACAGCCTGATCCTGTGTCTTCTATGCCACAAAGAATAGGTAAGGGCTATTCTCTTAACAATCTTCTATTGCTGGTTTGTATTCTAGGTGTAGTATAAGACAGTCATGGCATGATTCAGTACCGTGTGGTAGATTGTACATATTTCAGTAGGAAATTGCACAACTATAATCTTACATTTTTCTCTGTTACTTTAGGTGTTCCTCCTAACTCATTGACTCAGGTTGTCCATTCTGCTGGAAGACGGTTTATTGTCAGCCCTGTACCTGAAAGTAGGTTACGAGAACAGAAATTTTTCACTTCTATCCCATCAGAAAGTGAGCTGCTTGATATAGGTGAGTTAATCACCATTCCCAACACAGCCTGCTCTTACCACTAACAGAATGTGTGGATTTCAAGAAAACAGTTTTACAGGGCTTGTATCAATAATGAATTTATTATTTGTTTCTAAAGGCACGTTTCTCTCCATGTGTGCCTACCTGTGTGTTGGGTTTCTTCAGTGGCCCTTCTCAATTTCTCCAGCCAAATGAGCTGCAGCTAGTGGTTATGGGGGAGAGAATGTCCTTGCCTGGTGACCACTTTGGTGTCAGCTCCAAAAATAAAAAATAAAAAAATCCAGGCGGTTTAATTTGCTGTAGCTTTAACATGTTTTTATTTCATCTGACTCTTTTGTAATTTTTATGTTGGAATTTTGAATGGTTTTATTGTTTATTGTGAGCTGCATTGAGAACTTTATTGTAGGGTGGCTTGTAAATATTGTAAATCAAAGAAGGGGAACCATTGGCCTTCCAGATGTTGTTAGATACCAGCTCCCATCAGCCCCAGCTAACAGAGCCAAGGATGATGGGAGTTGTAGATCAGCTGCACCTGAAGGGCTGCAGTTTCCCCATCTTTGTGGTAAAAATCTATAGGTAAAATGAAAGTAAACCTACCTTCTTTCTTTATTAGCATGGCATAAACTGTTGCCATCTATTTGAGTGTGCAGTACTGTGAAAGTTATACTGTTAGAAATAGAAAATTAGGATTCCTAGTCATAAAGGGGTATCTAGCTGCCTCTTGCATCCATAAGCTATCTTGCATATATATGCTTGTTTCCAGTACTTTATAAGCCTCAGTGACTTGAATTTGTGGTAGTTCACCGTTGCTGAAACCTGTGGGAGCAGGGGAATCAGGAAAATAACTAATTGTGCCACTGTGTTCCTCCTTCCCCCAAGTTTCCTTTAGGTAGAAAATGAAGAGGCAGTCAGTGCAAAAATCTGTTGCTATAGAAAGTACTTATGGCCTTTGATATCTTTCAGAAATCCAAGTTAGGCCCATTGATTTCAGTGGGGCTACTCTGAGTAAAACTTTGTTAACTACCACCCAGTAAGTTTCTGCAGAGAAGCTGACTTTACCTCTCTTCCTTGCAGTTGCTGCTTCTCCATCTCATGGCCCTGGAATGAATCTCTCTCACTCTGCATCTTCACTCAGTCTGCAACAAGCTTTCTCCGAGCTTAAGCATGCTCAGATGACGGAAGGACCAAGCACAGCCCCCCCAGTTTTTAACCAGGCTGTGCCACCTTTTCCATGCCTAAGTTCAAGCATGAATGGGGGGCTGCCACCAACATCAGTGCCTGCTCCTTCTGCCTCAGTTCCTTCCACCACCGGTGTTTCTTTACCAACAACTCAGTCAACAGAAAAAGTGACAGCAGGGCTTCCGTCGGGTGAAGAATTGCCGGGCTCCAGCTCTCCACCACCAGGGTTGCAGTCACAGTCAATTAGCGGAGTGCCTTCCAGCGTCAGTGCACCTTCTTCTTTGTCCACAAATGCATCCCAGGTGGCTTCTGCTGTTGGGGAAATTGTTCCTAGTGTTAGCACCCCTGCTTCTTTAACATTGCCACAAGCCGGAACGACAAGGCCTAGCATTACAATATCGGGAGTTGTGGCACCAACTGCGACATCTCAACAGGTTGGTGCTGGCAGTGCTGCCACAGCCGATTCTCAAACATCGGTCCCTGTGTCTTCGGCACAGAGCGTGGTTTCGCAGTCTTCTCAGATGAACACCAGCGGCTCTGTACCCAGCCTAGCTGAAATGGTGGTAGTTAGTGTGCTGCAGCCAAGGTCAAAAACCGAACAGTCACCGGAAAAACCACAGCAAGTCAGCGGAGGTGGACTGCCCGCGCCTGTTTCTGTACCTATATCTTCTGCAGTAGCATCAAGCATATCTATCTCCATCTCGCAGCCACTACCCATCCCACCCACAGTTACCTCATCTAGCTTAGGTGCTGCAGCAGGTCCTGTTTCTACCCCAGTATTACCTGGCATTCTGCCATTGGCACAACCAGTAACGAATGTCCCTGCAGTCCAGCAGACTTTAATACATAGTCAGCCTCAACCAGCTCCATTAGCCAATCAACCTCATACTCACTGCCTGGAAGGGGATGTTGACAGTCAACCCAAAGCACCCGGCATAGATGACATAAAGACATTGGAAGAAAAGCTCCGGTCCCTTTTCAGTGAGCATGGTGGTGTTGGAGCAGCTCACCCATCGGTATCCCTGGAGACATCACTGGTGGTGGAGACTACAGTTATGCCTGGCTTGCCAACAACTGCTGTTGCGCCCACAAAACCTGCGGCACCTGTTGCAAGTACCAGTATACCACCAGCCAGTTTGATTCTTGGTCCAACAGGCTTACCTATTGTGACTCCAGTAGCCACACCTGGGCAAGCAGGCACTCCAGTCACTTGTGTTACTACTACAACATGCAGTACAGCATCAGCAACAGCCAAATCAGGGACACCTCCTTCAAAGCCACCTCTTAGCAGGGCACCGGTAAGGAATCCAGTGGTCTTATGAATGCGTTTTAAAATATCCTAAGCTAGGAGCCTTCTAAGACTGACCTGGAACATTTAGCTATTCCTTCCATGGCCAGTTCTGTTCATTTAGTGCTTTAATTCAGCTGTTCTTCCCCCCATTTGTTTTGCATACCTCTTAAGTATTGGTGCTTGCCATGACTTCTGGATGGCCTCATTGTGTACAAAACAAGGAAGAAATAATGTATCACTAGCACCATGGGCTGTTTTCATTTCAATTCACATTTTGGGTGGCCAATAGCCATGGCACCTTCTTCAAATGCAAGGCAAACGTCTGACCAACATTGAGAGAATTGTTGCAGTTTGCTGCTGAGCATCAGTTTATTAAGATGTAACACATTGTTAGCTGTTTTTGGGTGGCCATATGAGGCCTGTTTTGTGACATGTACATTCAGTAAATAGAGAAGATGTTAAGTGCCAAAGTATGCAGTAGGTTTTGTAGTCTGATGGCGCACTTGCCATATTAACTGTAGTCCTATGATAAACATGGGCTGTGCCATCAATATAAACTCTACAGGGGAAACTACAGTTGGAAAAGAGATGGCTAAAAGATTTGTGGTGTTCACAGAAATTTGTATCAGATTGTGTTCTGTCAATTGTTTCCTAAAACTGCCCAGTGTCAAAGTAGATAGCACTGACTTTCAGTTCATTCATGTTTCCAAAAAGTACTGTACACAGTGATTATTCCATACTGAAATTTGTACAGCTATGTATTTTTAAGAGGGAGTCGAGAGAGTGTTCAGAGATCCCGCACCTTACCTTTTAAACTTTCATTTCTATTATTACATACGGAAGTCACTGGAATGTTCTTTCTAACTTTGCTATGAGACTGATGTGCTTCATTCTACTGCCTCTTATCTAACAACTTTTTGGTAACTTAGCTGAGTTTTTCCTCACATTTTGCATGTTCAGCCTTCTTTTAATAAAACACCCAGCAGACTCCTAGTTTTTATGAATTCAACTAAACCCAAACATGCACCATCAGTCCATTTGTTAGCTCCTTTTTACACTTTTGGTTGATCAGCCTTGCAAATAATTACAGTAACCGTAATCCACAAATACTTACTTAGGTAGCCAGACCTTCTGAATGTGCATCAAAGGATGGCTTAAGACATGCCATATTGCAAACTACTTGCATGGGAAGAGAGGTTTTTTCTCTCAGTATAGCATGGTGTGTAAACAATAATACACATTCAGTAGTTTCTATCAAAATGGCTACAACATATGCTTTGTTGTAGAATGGTAATAGGTTTCTAAGCATGAATGCCATAAGATTGTAATACTAGGCACTGTGGGTTTCTGTAATGTTTGCTGTGCCTAACTATGCCTCATGAATCAGTATCTGAGATAACAGCGTTATCTTAAGAATTGTTTGGAGAAGACTGCTAAAAGTATTTTCCTCCACTTGGGACTATATCATATATGACACTATTTTATGCAGGGACCGCAATTACCGTATTTTTCGGACCATAACACGCAGTTTCTTTCCCCTAAAAGACAAAGGGAAATGTGTGTGCGTGTTATGGAGCGAATGCAGGCAGAGGAGCGCAGCGTGTCTGCCTGCTTGCCCCTCTAGGCTTTCCAGCAGCCTGTTCTCCTCTCCTCCCTCGCTGGGAAGCCCGCAAAACAGCTGATGGCAGCGTGTCTGCCTGCTTGCCCCTCTAGGCTTTCCAGCAGCCTGTTCTCCTCTCCTCCCTCGCTGGGAAGCCAGCAAAACAGCTGAGGGCAGCGTGTCTGCCTGCTTGCCCCTCTATGGCTTTCCAGCAGCCTGTTCTCCTCTCCTCCCTCGCTGGGAAGCCAGCAAAACATCTGAGGGCAGCGTGTCTGCCTGCTTGCCCCTCTAGGCTTTCCAGCAGCCTGTTCTCCTCTCCTCCCTCGCTGGGAAGCCAGCAAAACAGCTGAGGGCAGCGTGTCTGCCTGCTTGCCCCTCTATGGCTTTCCAGCAGCCTGTTCTCCTCTCCTCCCTCGCTGGGAAGCCCGCAAAACAGCTGACGGCAGCGTGTCTCCCGACGTTAGAATCCACACTCTGTGTGTCTGTGTGTGCGTGAGGGCTGCTTCTCCTCTTGCTTCCCCTTCACTCTCCCCACGTTAGAATCCACACTCTGTGTGTCTGTGTGTGCGTGAGGGCTGCTTCTCCTCTTGCTTCCCCTTCACTCTCCCCACGTTAGAATCCACACTCTGTGTGTCTGTGTGTGCGTGAGGGCTGCTTCTCCTCTTGCTTCCCCTTCACTCTCCCCACGTTAGAATCCACACTCTGTGTGTCTGTGTGTGCGTGAGGGCTGCTTCTCCTCTTGCTTCCCCTTCACTCTCCCCACGTTAGAATCCACACTCTGTGTGTCTGTGTGTGCGTGAGGGCTGCTTCTCCTCTTGCTTCCCCTTCACTCTCCCTACGTTAGAATCCACACTCTGTGTGTCTGTGTGTGCGTGAGGGCTGCTTCTCCTCTTGCTTCCCCTTCACTCTCCCCACGTTAGAATCCACACTCTGTGTGTCTCTCTGTGTGTGATTTGCTTCCCATTCACCCTTCCTGCGATTTTAGAATCCACACTGTGTGTCTCTCTGTGTGTGAGGGCTCCTTTTCCTCTTGCTTCCCATTCACTCCCCCAGCGCCCCTTCGACTTCCAGCGCCCTGCAACTTTAGGGCCAGTTCTCTCTCTCTCTCTCTCTCTCTCTCTCTGTGTGTGTGTGTGTGTGTGTGTTGACCTCACTGTGCTTGTTGGGGGAGAGTGTTGGTCGCACTTTTTCTTGATTTGTCTCAGAGTGGTTACTATCGTGGTTTCCTTGCTGGGGAGGAGGGAGAGATGCAGAGCCTGCTTGTTCTAAAGGAGCAAAGCCGGAGAGGAGCCTCTCCTGCATTATTAGCAGCACCCTTCTCCACACCCCCCCACGTGTGCTCCTTGTCCCTTGAGTGCTTTTCCTTCCCTCCCCACTTAAAACGTGGTTACAAAGCACGGATCCACATGGATCCTCAGGATTTTTGCACTGGGTCACCCCAAATTCACCATCAGATCACATAGCATGTCCATGGCTACAGCCTGCACAAAAAACACACACGCACCCACTGTTTCATGGGGCCGCAATGGGGCAAAAACGTGGTTACAAAGCATGGACCCACATGGATCCTCAGGATTTTTGCATTGGGCTACCCCAAACTCACCGTCAGATCACATGTCTGTGGCCACAGCATGAACCACAAAAATCATACATCCACTGTTTTGTTTAGAATATTTTTTTCTTGTTTTCCTCCTCTAAAAACTACGTGCGTGTTATGGTCAGGTGCGTGTTATAGAGCGAAAAATACGGTAGTCTGCTGGAAAACTAGGTACAGTATTACGTGTTACAAAACAAAACAAAACTGCCACATGAGTTTACAAACTTCTGTGTAGAGTAGTTTTCATACAGGAAAGTATCATGAGTCGAAAAATGGTCCATGTATGAAATGAGTATAAAGGCAACTCTGGCATTGACCTTTGAGAGCCTTTACCTGGTCTGGGTGGTATTCAGCTAAGTTTTACTCAGAGTAGACCTGTTGAAATTAGTTGCTCCCTTAGTCACGTTCATTCATTTTAATGGCTCTATGATTCTGTGAAAACTTGGCTGTGTATTGCCTTGTTTAAACTGCCCTTAAATACGGGGGTTGGTTGTGTTCCCTCTAATAGCTTTCGCTGCACTTTGTTTACAGTCAAATAACCCAGATCCCACTATCAATCCAGTAGCAGGTAGGAGGGTAGGAAATCTGTACCAAGTGTTAGTGAGAGACAAGCAGTTGCCAGGGAGTGAGCAGAGAAAGGGCAACACTATAGAAATGGGAGGTCAGAAAAAGATGGCAAAGCATCCGAGTGCTGGACCATGTTTTAGCATATCCCAATCTTCACGGATAATATGCTATTTGTGGTTGAGTCAAAGCACATTGTCTCAAAATTTGTTTCTATTTTGTTAATGGTACTCCTTCAGTATTAAGGCTTCTACAGCGAATTTTCTTTTTTCTATATGATGTTACAATCTTTTTCTTCTGTGACTGAACTTGAATTTTACCATCTATTCATAGGGGCCACTGGTAGGTTCTGAACTTCCAGCTGGCACTCCAGCCAGTGAGCAGCTGCCACCCTTTCCAGGACCTACACTAACTCAGGTGCTATATCTGCTTCTCTTTTTTTCCCTTTTCAAAGAGCATGTTTAAATTAAACTCTGTTGCATGTTACTTCTTTCTACACTTTTTTTTACACCGAGTAACCTTTTCTTTTATAAAAATTGAAATGGTTTCTTCATTTGATGCTCCTTTTTTCCTTTGAAGATTGCTGTGCCCCAATGTGCAAGCCCCACAAAGAAATAAAAGCTGCTGAACTTCATGAGCACTAGTTTAAAGCTACTTGTACTTTCTTGGGGTCAGCATTGTAGACCCAAAACAGCTGGAGGGCCGAGTTTGAGGATGCCTGTTCTAAACTAACCTTAGTCACCTCATCAGTCAATGCTGCTATGATATTTTCATGGCTGGATATGTAAACAAACAAACTGCTGAGTAAATTGTAGCAATTAAAGGTGTATTTTTATACTTTTACTTAGGCCTCTCTTTCTGTTTTCATACTATTCATTTATAACACAATGCTAACCATGCTTAAGATGTTGTAGGAAACGTAAGATGAGGCACACTTTGGGTAAGTGTAATGTCTCGTTTCCACAATGGCCAGTAATGGGTTTCATACCTATCTGGAGAGCAATTTCTAGGCTTTGTCCTACAAACATGATAGAAAGAAACATCTCAAAAATATTAGTCTGATATTATGTGGCATTGCATGCCTAATAGCAGATATTCTACTTCCGTCGTAAGTTGATTGAGGTATGGAGTCATCAATACAAAGTCATGTATGATTAGAGCCAGATTCTTACATTTTAGTACTTTGGGGAAACAAAATGAATCCATGGAGATGTTCTCCAAGGTCTGAAACAGATGGATGAAGTGTAAAGGATGAAATTTAATGAATGCACATGAGCTGGTTCCTTTGATTCCTAGATTATTGGGTAGATAAAACAACTGTGTTTGCCTATGAAGGCTAAGGACTGGTTTATATGGAGGTTTTTATTGAGGTGCCAAGACATGGATTGAACGGATTTGATTGTGGTTGACTTTTGCATTGGTCATATAATAACATCATGTAGCTTGTTTGCTTTCAACAGACATCTACTGAGCAGTAAGGAGTGATTCTTTTGGAAACTTTGTAAATGACAGTGCGTTAAATGTTGGATGGGTAGAAAAATGTAGCCCAGAGTATTATGGGAATCTGACATCTCAACAGTCACCTGACTGGCTCAAAGATGTTTGTATTAAGGGTGGAATTCAACTAAGCTATATGCAGAGTAGACCAATTGAAATTAATGAACATGACTAATTTAGGCCCATTAATTTCAATGTTCTACTCTGAGTAAAGCATAATTGAATACCTTACAATGTGCCCATTTATCTCTCCTCTTATTTCCTGCCATATAGCTGTTGAAAACTGGAAATAACTGTTCTCTGAAAGTTTAGTGCACCTCAACTCTGGGTATATATCATATCAGCAGCAGGCCATTGTCAGTTCACTTTATACACCTAAAGTAGGCTGTTGGCTACAAACATTTATTCCAATAAAATAGTTTCCAAGGTGCCCACACAGGATTATTCTGAAGGAGGCTTTGTGTCTGTGTCTTAAGTGGCTGTGGGCTGTGGAATACACAACCACGAGTTCTGGACTCTTCACTAGGTTTCTTTAAAAACATGAAATTTATTAGCTTCCAAGAAGCTTGCCTGGTTCATTGTATGTTGTTGTAAATGACATTATGGTGAAGTAAAGTCACATTCATGAATGTTCTGTGATTAAAAGATGATAATATTGTGGTCTTCTGCTTAATCATTGAATTTCTGATGTCACTTCAGAATTCTGTTGTACAATTCAAAATAGTTTAGATGTTACATGTATAGCAAGGTTTAAAGGGGCAACAGCTAACAACAGCTAATTGTTCCTACTTCCTGCAGTCCCAGCAACCTCTGGAGGACTTGGATGCCCAGTTGAGAAGAGCCTTGAGTCCAGAAAATGTTCCAACAACATCAGCTCCTGCCGGTGTAAGTTTTGCTGAATTAGTGACCAAAAAGTTCAACATGCCCATCTGCGTCTGCACTGCTTCTGTGTGATGGAAGCCCAGGGCAGAAGGGACATGTTTACTAAGGGCTTACAACTTGCAAGATTCATTTCCAGGGGCTGGAGGGGTGAGCAGGAAGCAGCTGGTTTCATTTGGCCCACCACAAGCTCTGGAGTACAAGTATTTATGTGGCTAACGAGGGAAGCAGGATTCTTTGCTTAGAGATGGGAGAGGCAGTCGTCTCTTGCAGCTATGATGAGTGGAAGCTCCAGGGACAAAATAGATTATTGGCTTAGAACAAAGGTGTCATTGGTTTATTGCCTGTTTCCATACTGTTTGTTTTGTAGTATTTTAATTGTGGTTGAACCTGATTCTTGTGTTCTTTTTTTAAATGGAAAAGCAGGAGTGGTCAATGCGCTACAAAGCCGAATTTTAAATTTTGTTGAGGGAACCCATATTTCAAGATCCGAAGGGGGATTCTGATCATCTTCTTGCTACTGTGTTAATGTCCAAATCAGTCCAAACAAAGTTCATAATTGTATCCAGACTTATCTTGCTGTTTCCACATCACATCTTGTTCATATATTTTCTCTTTTTTCTTTATGATCTCTTCTGATAGTCTCCTTAAGCCGATAAACACTAATAATAATCCAGTGCGGGTTTTTCCGTTCTTCCAGTCCTCAAATCGAGATGGTTTCCATATATCATCGCCTTCATAGATAACAATGTTCTTTCCATCATTAATTATAGAACTATCATTCTTAAGTCCCACTGCGGAGTTTCATCCACAATATAAAAACAGCTCTATTTCTCTATTTCTCCTCTCAGACCTAAGTCCTCCGACAGAACCTCCCAATATGGCAACGGTATTTTTAACTGCGTCATTCCAAAGCCCTTATACATTCCACACTCTTCTTAAAACATGCTCTGGTTCAAAAGTTTATCTCCACACAGCCTTAAATCCACAGCTTAAGTCCTTAAAACGACATTTCTGACTTGTGGGTGGGGGGGATTCTTGTTTAATCACATAAAGGTAAGAAAGGAAAGTTTTTTTCCCCCTCCCCCATCAGTCCCTTTGCCATACCGAGTCTTGGCGTATCTTCTCATGATCTATACTTGTTCCTCCGACTCGTCTTGTTTTATCAGAGATCTCTTCTGTTAGCAGTCTTTACTCCCCCTTCTTCCTTGAAATATGTGCATTAGCTTCATCCAAACTATTTCTTTTGAAGTTCTTGCAGCTAGTGGCGCGGATCAGAGACGGCATCCAGGAGTGCCGAAATCCCACAGGAGGGCATTGTGCCTAGTGCCCCCATCCCCACAAATTCGGGGGTGGTATAGGGCACAGCAGGCAAGGGGAATCCCCCACCATAATCCTGGGGGGGGGGGTAGGGAGGCTATTTACTCCCATCACAGCCTCCAATTTACCTTGTGTGGGTCGGAGAGATGTTAGTGTCAGCCATCTTCTGATGCGCCCCTAGTGGTCCCCCCAGCAAAGCTGTTTTTTCAGGGTTTCCCCTCTCCAACTTTAAGATGCTGTGGTGTGTGCAGAATCATTTGAAACAGGATGGCCTTGCATATGCTAATACTGGATTTGGGAAGGCTGCTTAAGGAGAGGCCTTGGCTTTCTACAGTGGATACTCATCAGTGCTTTGCTTTGGTATCTGAAGCTTAAGAGAATTGATGTGATCCCGTGAATAACTACGGGCAAATTAGTGCCCTGAATTTTTTAAAAAAGAAAAGGAAATTAGAATATTCTGGTGAACTTTATTTTGTTTGTTTGTGTTTTTCATAGCCTCTGCCATCAGTGGCTTCTACAACGGTTACTGGAATGGCATCTGCACCAGAACAGTCTACAAATACTGGTAAGAACCTTTTGGAATGAACAAGGTCTGAACAAGAACACTTGCTGTCTGCTGTTTGTTATATTAGAGGTTTGTTCATGAATCCTGTGCAAAAGGATTATAATCTCAAAAATATTGGCTTTTGGAATTCTACCTCAAAACAAATGAATAATAATTAAAAAACACCCAAGTGATTATGTGGATAGTTTGACACGGGGTGAAAGTACGATTGCTCTTAAGCAGTGACTAAAATGATCTGTAGGGTTCATTCTTTTCCCAATAGCTTTTATGGGTAGCACATTCCCTTTTGCTCTTTAACAATGATTTGATTGTACTGTGGTCACTCAGGCATTGTAAATATTCAGGCTGTGCACCAGATTTGGCTGAAGCCTGAACTGAATTGGGCCAGTTAGGGAGGAGGGGAATCCTAAGTTGGGTAGAGGCAGCACCAGACTGAGCCAGGTTGGGCTGCCTGGAACAATCTGGGACTGTTAGGGAGTAGGACATTGGTTGGGATGCAGGAGAGGCAGGGAGTCTGTTTCCTCAGCAAACTCCCCGCAGGGAATGTCCTGGGGAAGCTGACCCCTGAAGGATTGAATTCTCTGGTAAGCATCTAAAACAGTATTCATTTTGCAAGTCTCTCTTGCTGTTGTAATCTTACCTGATTTCCTCCGGTACACCAGCAGCTCCTTCTGCTGAAACCGAACAGGGATTTGTGTTGCCATACAAGGCCCTATAAAGAAAGTGCCTACAGTGGGTCTGGCTTCTGCCGCCTCCATCCACACTACTCATTGCTCCCATCATCAGCCTCAACAAGTTCCCTTCCTGCCTATCTTACCCTTTAAGCAAGCACCAAGCACATCCCATGGATGCTACCGGGTCTTGGGAGTTCAGGCTTCTCCCACCTGTGCCATTCCTTGCTGCCACCCAGCTGTCCCTTGAGGCCTTTCAAGTGGAACACACTGCATCTTCCTTTCCAGCCTCTGCTTTTGCGGCACCTCTCAGATGGTGAGGGAAGCGAGCGCTGTGTCTCTTTCCCCACCCATGAACAGGAGGTTTCAGTCCCATTGACTTTCAGCTCTGCTCTGCCAGTGTGCTCCCTGTGGGAAAAGGTCTGGTGGAGCAGCTCCCAGCAGAATTAAATCCTCCTGCTCTGGGGTGAGGTAGGAGATGCAGAGTTTGCTCCTTTCCTCTCCACTCCCCCAGTTGATTTGGGGCTGGATCTGGACCTGGTGTTTCCCACATTAGCCCAGTTTTTTTGGAGGGGGGGCATGCACAGCCTTAGGAAATAGGTCATTGTTTTCCCATTGCAACTTTAGTGTAAAGTTCTTTTCTCTTGTAAGAATTGCTTGCACTTCTCTTCCAATAGGGCCTAATGAGTTAATATGTTAGTAATTCCTTTAGGTTTCTCTTGGGTAGACAAGCAACATTTCTGCCAGTAGAATCCTGTCATGTGTTGTCAAAGCCAATATGAAAATAATCAGTTTTTGTTAAGGAAATGTTCGAATGAGGTACTACATGCCTTTTTGTAGAAGGTGAATTCTGCGTGTTCCCAAAACAAACCCCCACCTAGCCCTGGTTAACTAGAAAAAAGTAATATGACTTAACTGAAAGTGTTAAAACAGTTTTGTAACAGCTTCCTTTGATTTAATTAGAGGAACACATTTTTGATTCACTTTTCTCGGAGAATTTTGTTCACGAACACAGTGAGCAAAAAATTGAATTGCGAATCCTCTTCCCACTTTTCCCCATTTCAGATTCTCAGGATGCAGGAAGCTGCTCCACAACTACCACCTCAGGAGCTGCAGTTCTTAAGATGGGCCGTTTTCAGGTATTTTACAGCATTTTGTTGTGTCTACCCTAGCTACTGTGTGACTTTTATGGTTCTTATTTTATAGACAGGGAGCTGAGACTGGGACAATATTGTACAACTGTTATGGCTGCTCTGGCCCATCTGCATCAACAACACTCTTGCCCTTTAAGCATTACTAGCATTCTTCAAAAGACGCCCATCTTGTCTCATTATCCATTTTCTGCTTTCATCTTGTGACTATGTTATTTGGTGTCAGCACATGTTTTTATCAGAAAATGATCTAATGCAGTGGTTGGCTCCTTTTGGAGGGAGAACTGTTTAAAATTGTTCTGACTTCTTATGTGAAGCCTTGGCACAAACAACCCTTAGTTCCTGTGCCTTACTGTAACTGTAACTAAGCCTATACATGTGAAGCAGATCCACATATTTTTCTGTTTAACCCTGCTTCCACTTTCTTTTCCTTTTTGTTCTGCATCCCCTGTGTCAAATTTCAGACTCAGCTGCTCAAGGCAGGAACCTATCCTCTTAAACTTTGTAAAGTGCCATTCTGTAAAGGTGCTCTGGCTATAATACTGTATGTCTCTATTGTCTCTAGGTGTCAGTAGCTGTGGATGAGCAGAAAGAGAGTGGAAGTAAGCCCAGGCACTTCGACACAAGCAGCTCAGATTCCTCATCTTTGTCTAGCAGCAGCAGCCCTGAGAGTACTCTGGTGAAGCCAACCTCCAGTGGGATAGCCGAGGCCATTGCTGTTACCTCTGCAGATGTGGTGGATGGAGTTTTTTCACACACTTCCACCGCCAATTTGCAGCCAACCAAGGTTGGGCGTTTCCAGGTGACAACGACAGCAACAGACCAAGTGGGCCGGTTTTCTGTGTCTAAAACTCAAGATGAGGTGACCTGTGTGGAGAGAGAGGCCCCTGCAATAGTCCCTCTGACTGTAAACTCTGAGCACGTTTCTTCTCCCATCAAAACTCCTAAACCAGGGCTTATCGCGAGAAGGCATTCTCTGCACCTGAATGGGCCATCGTCTGAGCTGGAAGCTGCCTTCCTGAGTGGTGCAGCTAAGGAGCAAGATGATGGCTCAAGGAGTCCAGACTCTCTCCATCCACCTGGGTCAAAGATCAGTCTTCCAGTTCAGAGCCTTAGCAACTCATTCAACTCTTCCTACATGAGCAGTGATAATGAGTCGGACATAGAAGATGAAGACTTGAAGTGTGAGCTGCGCCAATTGCGAGAGAAGTAAGTCCTCTAGCCCCACCCCACCCAGACTTTTTTAAGAGGACATAATGAGTAGAAGCATGACTTGATTGAAAGTTTTATCCCGTGTAGTGGGACTAAAAACAGTTATCTGCAGTCAACACTTGCAGGGAATTTGTATAGCGAGGTCTACAATATTTGTCCCCTGTTTTTCTAGTGGAATGAGTGTTTCCTTGCAATTAACATCTCCTTATTAATGGATAGGCAGCTGAGGATGAGAAAATAGGGGCTTCTCTGAGAGTTCACAGCAGAGGCAAGATTTGAACTGGAGATGTCTGGGACACTGTTCAGTCTTAGGTGCTAAAAATGCATGAGTGGACTAGATGTCTAGCTCTTTAGTGTTTTATGAGTGGACTCATACAGAGCTCCCATGCTTCTGGCTTTCTCGCTTTAGCTAATTGCAAATTCAGGTGATTCAGTGTTGAGAATTTCATTCCTCCGGTGCTGCAGATGTGTGTGTGGGATTGTTACATGTCACATGTCTGTTTACATTCCAGCACTGATTGTTGGAGTCTTGGGAGAGGAAATTGAGATACGCTGTTTCTGCTCTGTATAGCTTTTGCTTTTGCAACTCTCTCCGAGGAACAAAGACAGAGAGGAGCCATGTTTTCTTTGTTCTGTTACGTTTGATTTAATTTGCAATAAATTAGGCTTAGATGTTACTCCTGAAGGCTGAGCTTCTGTTTTGAACTCTGCTTGTCGTGTTCTCATGTCCCTGAATATGGACCACATCAGCTTGATGGGAGACCGGAGTGATGAATCCTGGGCGACACTACCTTGGGGGGAGGCACCAGGCCTCAGCGTTCATAAAAGAATTAGAGAAACAGTTCCAAAATTGCTTGGAAAGAACCTCTGGGCTTCCGGGATACTTTGGGCAGTTGAGCCAAGAGAGAAAAATGGATCTGAAGCCAGGGGTGGGGGTCTTGTGACCTTCCAGATGTTCTTGTACTCCAGTTCCTATCATCCCTGTCAACTGGCCATGCTGGCTTGGGCTGATGAGCTTAGTGTATTATCTATTTATTTCTTTTTTAAAAAACAGACTCAGGGCAGGTTGCAGTGATTAAAACATAATGAAGCACAAGAAAATAAATCAACACAATTAAGTAAAGTATCAACCATCTGTCCATATATTAATATATAGGCCAAACCTTAACATTCTTGAAACACATGGTGGTCCAAGGTTCCCCATTTCTGATCCAAAGGAACCAGGCTCATCTAGTATCAGTGAACTCTAGGAGTAGGCAGTTGGCAGTGGAAGAAAATGAAGGGCAGGGGGAAAGAATTTAACTACTGATGGTCCGTGTGTTTTACAGTAAATGTCCACTTTTCCCACTTCCCTCTCCTCCCCGCCCCCTTTATATAGCTACAAAATCCTTAGTACAACAGGAGAATGCTGGGGTGGATTTTTTCTCTCCCCTTTTCCTCCTGAAACTATTTGCTTCTCCCCCTTTGCTAGC
Organism: Podarcis liolepis; assembly: GCF_965112155.1. Classification (NCBI taxonomy): domain Eukaryota; kingdom Metazoa; phylum Chordata; class Lepidosauria; order Squamata; family Lacertidae; genus Podarcis; species Podarcis liolepis. The sequence continues at coordinate 19,091,638 of NC_139562.1, read as the reverse complement.
CTGCCCTGAACTGCCCTGCACTGTTGCATGCTGTTTGGAGCACTCCTCTGAGAGGGTGGTAATCCACTGTCATACTGTGTGCAGCCCTAGTTGTATGGGATAACGCCTAGATAAATAGCTTCTAATCTGGGTTCACTTCTTGTCCATCCATTATTGGCATGATTTAGTGGTATGAAAAGTGACACATATTTCCTTTCCTGTTCATTTAGGCACCTTAAAGAGATCCAAGAGCTTCAAAGTCGCCAAAAGATGGAGATTGAACTGCTTTACACGAAACTGGGCAAGGTACCTCCAGCAGTAATCATCCCTCCTGCCGCTCCTCTGTCAGGCAGGCGAAGAAGACCCACTAAAGGAAAAGGCAGCAGATCCAGCCGCAGCAGCTCCCAGGGTAACAAGAGCCCTCAAATTTTGGGTAAGACACTTTAGAAATGGCCATGGGTTGGGTAAGTTGGCTTTGTGTAGTGTCTTGTGACTTTTTGTTTAATACGGGCTGCTTAATATGGGCTCGACTGGCTACCATGAACTCTCCTACTGCAAATTCTCCTTCCAACTGCCACTGATCTTTATCCCACTTCCTTCCAGGAGCTCAGAGTAGTGCACATGATCGCTGCCTCTCTCTTCCTTTTGTAATGTAGATTAAGCTGAAAGCAGGTGGCTGGCTTTCTGTTTCTTAGTGAGCTTTATGTCTCACTGGCAACTTGAACCAGGGGTGGGGATATTTTTGTACTTGGCCGGCCAAATCCTTATTTCCCCACGCCTGGTGAACCAAATTTGACAGGTGTGTGGGGTGCCTACCTCTCAATCACCTGACGTCACTACAATGCCATGTGACATTGTACTTTGAAGCCCTTCAAAGCACACTGCAGGGCTGTTGGAAAGTGTTTTGCAAGCAGCCCAGTGCTGCTCTTTAAACCTGGGAAAACTGGAGGTTTAAGTAGCAGCTTGAGGCTCTTTGTAAAAGGGCTTTCCAACAGCCCTGCACTGTGCTTTGAAGCAGCATGCAGCAGGACTGAAGTCTCCACTCCTCAGCGGATGAGTGGAGACTTCAGTTCTGCTCTCAGCAGGGTTCTCAGCAGGATTTAACTCCCCTCTCCATCAGCTGATGAGCAGAAAGTTAAATTCTTCTGCAGTTCCTTGTGGAGAACTGGTTTGTGCAGCTAACACAGAAGGCAACCCCATGCCCCCAACAATCATCTGGTGCCTCCCCGCCCATCAGTGTGGCAACAGCTGATTGGCAGGTGGGTGTGATTTTGAAGAAATAGCCTGGCTGGACAAATTGGGGGCCCTGTTGGACCAAGATATGCCTGCAGGTCAGAGGTTCCCCACCCCCAGAAACCCAGGTCTCCTCAGCTCACGTTCAGCTGTCTTTATCCACAACACCACTCAAGTGTTATGCAAAACGTAAGCACCAAAGTTGTATTCCGTAGCCTTTTCACTGTGCATTTTAGACTTTAGATGAAAACTCAAGAAGTGCTGAGGGATTGTATTGGGCAAAGCAAGACTTCCTGCAGCATTTTCTGTGGGGTATGTGCAGTGAAGACATGCAGTTAACGTGTTTATTGTTTACTGCTTTGTAGATTTTACTTTTAAGGTGTGGAATGTAAATATAACTAATTAGTCCTCCGTTACCGTACCCACTAGAAACAGGTGGATGCTGAGTCTTAATTTGTGTGCATTGCCCTTGTTGACGGAGTAGCCACAAGCAGCAGTGTAGCAGTCCTGTGAAAGCTTTTCATTTTTTTGGCCTGTGTTCATTTCTCCTATTAGCTGTTGCTGGTTTCAGCCTAGTTAATATCTAAAGCAGGGGTAGGGAACCTCTGGGCCACAGGCCTAATCAGGCCTTGCATAGCTCCCAGTTTGGCCTACAAGGCCATTTCCCTCCATGCCATGCCGACCTACCGCACACACAACATAATCAGATGTGATGTCAGGTGAGGGGCAGGTAGAGCCTTAAAGTGCATTCCCAGTTGTGCATTGGCAAGGGAGATTTGCTGTCATGGCTGAAGAGCTGATTGGCAGGAAGAGCAAGCCTGCTGGGGTTGGGCTGCACAGTTGATCCCTGCATGGGAAGTTCTGTTGGCTGACATATGGTAGTTCAAAGCCCTTTTTTCTGCAGGAATTGTCTCTATTGTAGTGTAGTGCAGCTTATCCCTGCAAAAAGCATGTTTGAAGTTGCTGCCTATCAACTGATAAGTGGCAACCTCAAGCCCACTGGATTGTATTTGCTACCATGTTTCCTGGTAGCACAGCTGGTCTCTGCAGAAACCAGGCACCCACCAGTTAAAGTGGGCCACTGGAGTTGGGGTGACCCACAACTAGGCCCCCCCCCAGCTGGATCCAGTTCCCTACCCCTGATCTAGAGTTTCCTTTCATGTGCCAGAGGTCATCCTTAAGAAGTGAAATATGAACACTGTGCATTTGGGATGGGAAAACTTAAGTACCCATCATGTTGCCAGTGTCCTGATTTGCTTCCCTCTCTCCCTAGGCAATCTGTCTGCTCAGAGTGCACCTTCGGTCTTGCCCCAACAGCAGACCCTCCTCCCTCCTGGCACTGTCCAAGAGACAGGACAGAACCATCTGTTACAGCCTCTGAAACCATCTCCTTCTAGTGAAAACCTCTACTCTGCCTTTACTAGTGATGGTGCCATTTCTGCGCCAGGCCAAGGTAAATGTTGTAGATTAGCAGCATGGAGAGAAACGTGACTGGGGGTTGAGGTGGGGGATTAAATATCCTGCTACATTTCAGATTATCTCCTTCGTAGGATGAAGCTGTGAGGCCTGGGACACTCCGGCAAGTAAAATTAAGGATATGACAGTGAAGGTTGCCCTGTATGTTTTTGCACCTTCCACATCAAGGAGAGATGATGGAGGGGAAGAGCTTGAGGGAGATAGTGCAATATGTTCTCCCTGGATAAATTGGGAGCTTGTCAACTTTATTTGCACAAGTTAGAAGTTTATCATGGTCCCTGAGAGACCATATTTGAATTTGCAGTTTGCATGCATAACATACTCATTTCTGACACACACATTAATGGTGTGGGTGGAGTGGCAGTATGTTGCTTCAAGACAAGGAGGTGGGTATATCAATACAAGAACAGAATATGCTACTGCTTCTTCCAAGTCACCTTCCTAATGAGAAGGGAGCTTCTGCTCATTCCTTTTTAACCATATGAGCCCTACTAACCTGTACCTCGTGTGTCTTTCAAGTTGTGCAATGTATTATGTCAATGTGTGCATTGGCTGTTTTATATCACTTGTGGCATGCAACCCTGTTCCTGCTGGATTAACTATTGGAGGATAGCTCTGTTCCAGCTGAGGGAACAAACATGATTTTTGAGAGTGGGGGTGGGGGAAAGAAGAGTCCTGGCTCCTTGGGTCTTGCAAATGCTCCTCTACCAGTGAGGTTCTTTTCTCTTGTGTCTTGCTAGTGCATTTCACCACCAGCTTAAAGAGTTTTCTAACATCTTGTAGTTGTGTTCTGTCTCTCTTCTCTTCTCCTTGTTCTTCCCCTCTTTTATTTTTGTTTTATCACAGGGTGTGTGAAGTTTAACTGTGCATCTGAGCGGGTGACATTCAAGCCTGGTGGCAGGAGGACCCGATTTCTGAGTACGCCCTGCTTGGCTCTTTGTGTGTAACACCTTTACTCCTTCCTCGTCTTTTTGTTTTCTGCTACTTGGATCTGTTGTCACATGCTGTCCATTCACATCTGCCTTCTTGTGTCTCTCCAACCCCAGGGCTTGGCTGAGTTGCTCTTAAGTATATCCTCCAGAAAGCTGTCTTTAAAAAAATTATTGTGCTGCTCAGCCAAAAGGCTACAATGATAGTGGCTTATGTTTTTCAAGTTTTAATGATGCTTTGGGTAGCAAACTCCTTTCCTCAGTTTATAGTCTTCCCTGTAGTAACTGCAGGGAAGGCCATGATAGAACCTTTCCTAGTGGTTCAGCTGGGGTTCTGTGCAGACCTGGGCCAGTTTGCATAACTCTGAAGAGGCACAGCCAGCTGTTTATTTGTTTGGGCAGAGTGTGTATGTGGCAGTGACTGTCACTGCTTCAACATGCATAGCAGCAATTCAGGGTTGAGGGCTGTGTCTACTGTTGAATTGGTGCTCACGATGGAACACTTCATAGAATCGTAGAATTGGAAAGGTTCCCACCCCTTGCAGTGCAGGAATCTCAGCTAAAGCACCCATGACAGATGTCTGCTGCTTTTCCACCAAAGGACTTGAAATCAAGACGACAGTCCAGGAAGCAGTGTGACTAGTATCTACTTTTGGAGCTATGGGCATTGTACCTTGTTGTTACTCCTGTTGGAGGGAATTGCTAGCTTTTTTTGCCACTTCACCCTGCCTCAATTCTTAGCAGAGGAAAATGTTTAAGGTCCCCGTCTCTTGACTAAAATAAGAACCTGGGAAGGGATTATTTGTATTAGCTCATGGGTTGCATAGAGATATGATCAGCTTAGCATATGGGTGCCTTATTCAGGTTTAGACATGCAAAACCTACTTCATGCTTCATCAGTTTTAGTTAGAAGAGTGACTTGTGGGAATGTATGCTTGAATGGGAAGGGCCAATGTTTGAGAAAGGGTATTCCTTCCCTCTTCCTGTGCTTTGGAAGGGAAATGTAATCCCTTAATAATTGGGATTAAGATGCTTCCAGCATAAATATTTCTTGTGCTGCATCTCATGTGTTGCTTGGCACACTGTCCTTGCAGAGTGTAAAAACATGTTCAGCCTGCTTTGCTGGAGCTGTGTATTACACTTCTGAAATTAATGGTGTTTAAAGGACTATAAGGCACTTAACAAATAATATAGACCTAATAAAAGGATTTAAATTATAGCCAAAGGAATTGAGCTCTAAAAATAGCTGTTCTACATACATTTGATTGGGTCTGTCTCCAACTTCTACTGAACTAGACAGGGCCATGGAAATAGGTGGAAATGGATGGGTCGGTTGTGCTGTGATTCTCCAGCAGTTTGACTTCACCCCCGGAGGCACACTCCATTGTCTCTCAAGACAGACAGATGCCAACAACATGTGTCTATGGAATTGTGTGCTTATGCTGCAGATAGAATACTTTTTTCCTGGGTGTGCAAATTGTATTCTTCTTCCCAGACTTAAAAAAACCCAGCAGGATCTTGGGATCCTATTTTTGAAGAGCATCTGTCCATGTACACTGAGCAGCAGCTCAGCCACGCCAGGGATTTTTCTGTGCCTGCACCTAATGAGCCGAGCAGCAGATTCCAAGACAGCCTTGCACAAGGACAGCTACAATGAAAATCATAAAATGATGATATTTGACTTCAGAGAAGTTAAAAGAAACTACCTTTTTAGGATTTGAACTTGCAGCACTGCTTTAGCCTCATCGTACTTGGTTTTTAGTTGCTTGGGGCAACTGGAGTACTCTAAGTCATGCATATTTATTCTTATTTAAAGTATTTATATCCTGCCTTTCAATCCATATGAATCTATAGGGTGGGTGGCCAGCACCCATCATAAAAACTCTTGCAGAACAACATGCAGCTCTTCTCCCCATCTCAGGCTTCTTAACTGGAAATCTCAATGTGGACAGTATAAGGCAGATCTGAAAGGATCTGCAAAAAATAGTGATAAAGCCAGGACTAAGAACTAGCTTCTCCCAGAAAACATTGAATTGCAATAAAAGATTAATAAGAGATCAAGGAGTAGTCATCCTTTATTATTGTGGTGGATAATTAATAAATAGCAAAGATACGGCTAATCTTGCTGCACACTTGCTCTAGTTTTAATGTGGCTGTTGAACGGGAGGTACCTTTGTGAAGTAAGATGCATGATGGGGAGACAGAAAATGCTACTTTGGTCTCTGGAAGTAATGGCATATGTGCAGTACCCTCTGCTGCATCCCTCAGTTTATTGCAGCTGTCCTGTAAAACAAGGCAGCACTTGTGGAAGCACGGCTTGGCTTGATGCTCAGTTTGTTTACAGGTTTCTTGTTTTACTGGATTTTGACCCGACATCCTATCACAGATTCTGGGATGGTGGGAAAAGGTTTCTGTTAGAAGTTAGAAGACTGGGCACAAATAACGGGTGGGTTTCTTGATAGCTGGAGAAGAAGTGGAAGAGATTCAACAGGTATGTCCCTACCTCTGGTGGCACTGATGTTCCAGGAAATAGGGAATCAGAGAATGTCAGAATTGAGCCATTATAACGTACTCTCAAAACTTTCAGTCAGAAGGAGAAATCTGATCAGCTGGGCATAAATTAAAGATTTAGTCCAGTGTTCAGTTCAGGATTTGTTTGACTTTCAGTTCGAACTGGACTGAAGCTTTGTTTCCTCCAATCAGTAAGAGCACCTGAACTGTTGTCTGAGACTCACTCAGTCTAGCTCACTAAAACCTACTTAATATTGGATGAAATGATTAGGTCACAATCTTAATACATGTGAGAGATACAGGTGCACAAACTAAATGTGAATATTGATGCAGCTCCTCCAGTTGCCACTGCGTGTCTTGCTAGAAAAGTCCCGAAATAATCGAAAGCAGTGTCCCCAAAGGACAGGGTCCTGTTGTATTCTCCCCTCTTTATAACCAGGCTATTTGTGCTGTTTGCTTGACACTAAATGTTTCTCACTGTTTCTCCCTAACAAAATGCTTTCTCTTTGTGCTTCAGGGAAGATGGTGAAAAAAGTCTGCCCTTGCAACCAGCTCTGTAGTAATTATTGCATTTTGGTTACTTCTGAACTCTGATTGCCAAGCTGCTGTGTTTAAGTTTTCCTCTGATCTCTGAAGCTTAACCTCCCTGAATCTGTCTTGAGCACAGCATCTGTCTCTGTGTCCCTTTCTAACTTGTTTCTGCACTAACACTGCAACAGGCCTGGCCACCTCACGACGGCAGTTCCTTGCTGGAATGGCATGTTTTGACTATCAGTCACCTGTGTCCTCCTTGCTGACGAGTAATGATGCCAAAGTGTACATTAGCACAAGTAATTTGCAGCATTTTGGGTCAGAAGGCAAAATCTCCCTCGTTCATGGGCTTTGTGTGCAGTGATCATAGCGGAAGGGGTTTGCCCTAAGCACTGATCCAATTTCAAAAGGAGCTTCCATATCTTACTAAGAGGAAGGGCATGGACCCAGATGTCCTTAGAGAGTACCCACAACAGGAGAAAGTGTCATCATCAATGAAGAGTCAGTAAATGGGAGTGAAGCAAATTGGCAGCGTTAAGGTGGGGAAGGAGCAGCGGCGTGTGCAGTGATGTGATCCACAGGGCCAGTTAAGCCTCTGCATTTGTTCAGTTGTATGAAGAGCCGAAATAAGTTTCTGTAACGTTTGCTGTGACTGAGCAAGATTGGAGGGAGGTTTTTTCCCCATGGTCACTGACCTAAGTGCTTGTCAGACTCTTCTTGATGGCTGGTTCAGTAGATGAAGTGTCTCGAGAACTGGCTTCATAATAAACCAGACACAAGAGTATTTTCAATACAGCTCACATTTAATATGACATTCCCTCTTATATTTTTGTTTTAGAGGGAAGACAATCTGGTGCATTTTCAACAGCTTGTAAAGTAAAAAGCCAAACATTAACAGACCCCACCTATCACTTCTGGATTGAAACTCTCTCCCCACCCCCAATTTACTATTGGGGGGCAGTGTCTGGGCATTGCAACAAGAGCTGTGTTTTCTGGCCATCAGGAAGGGGCTGATGGATATGTGCCGGTCCCTGCATGAAATTGTTGTCAGGAGAATGCACTGATATTTTTATTGGTACCATGTATCAAGATTCTTACCACCACCACCACTTTTTTAAAATCTCTGTTGCCTGTTCCCTGTAGTATTCTTCAGGTTGCTCATTTTTTTTACTTAGATGTGCGTTTGTGTTCCAGTTTCTCACACTACATGGCTGAATCTTGTTGCATCACAAGTATAGTTTCCTTTGCATGTTACACAGTTACGATCTTATTACTATTAACTCTGCATTCCTTCCTCTCACCTGGGCAGAGGATTCTTCCTCCTTCCTCTTCCCTGCATGTGGATGAGCACCACTCCCATCTTATTTAGTAGTTTTTTGGGGGGGACTGCTGCGTCTTTCACCACCTTGGCTAGTTTTATCCGCTTGTTTGTATTTCACAATGCAGTGGCACCTTGCTCAGTTGCTCTAACCAATTATAATGTTTTGAATTATTGTCTAATCTGGCTTGGATTCAGGGAGGCCAGTTTTATCCCAAAGAATCAAGGGTCCAGTTAAGTTGCCAGTACCTATGACTTTGCTTCTGACAGCAAGTTCTTGAGCAGCGGGAATGGATTATCAGTTTTTAGATTTGAGTCTTGTGCAGTGGGAACTCTTGGTTCCCTCTTTGACTTCTTATAAAGCTTTGATTCCATTATTTTGACAGTCCCAGGAGCAAGCTGGGTGGAATTAATGTGCTACCTTCTACTGGTCTAATTGGTGTTTCCTCAGCTGTTTTTCATCAGGTTGTACCTTCACTCCTTCCTTGTGTTGAAATAGGAAGGCCTTTTCAGTGGACTTGAATTGTACTGAAGGCTTTCCCAGATGCACTTCTTGTACAGTCTTGAGCAATGCAATGGGCTCATTGGCTTCTATACATTGGAGACAGTGTCCTATCTCAGTGGTCATGGTGCTTGTTTCATAGCACATGTGGGGTTCTCAACACTCTTAAACTCTTGCATTTAGGTTGCTGCTTCCTGAATAACCATTTTGGACAAGTAAAAACAACTCTTTCACACCATTCCACTACAGATTTGCTATAGAATGGCCATCACAGCAGAAACTTGGATGCTTTGGATTTCCCTTCATTCTTAGAATTTGATCCTACCAGGTGCCATATTCTAAACTGAAACAGTTCCTTGCATTTCTCTTTGCAGAGCTGTATAAAATTCTGTATGGTGTGAAACCCAAATGTGCAGGTTCTCCTGGAAGCTGCCATCTGAGTTGGAAGCACCAGGTGATGGTTTGCCGCTTCCTTTTGGCACTGTTGTGCTTGGACAGTAAGCCAGCAGGTTCAGGTACATTCATGAAGATGGAAGTACCTGCCAGTAATACAATGTCTCGTTCCAATAACGAGTCCCTGGGGCTTCTTAGTTTCCATCTGCAGAGCAGAGCAGCTGTCCGTGCTGAGTGAGTGGGCAGAGTTGGCAGTAGCATTAGCTTGATATAATAGGTGCTTGTTGACAATATAGAGGAACCCATTAATCATGGACCTGTCATTGATACCAAAAGTTAGTTCATTCCCCAGTGGAAAATGGCAACGTTGCAGACCACCCACTGATCTGGAAAATAACACACAATTACATGATTAACCTAATAGGAGTGAAACTGCTAGCTGAGCCCTAAATCCCTTCCTCTTCATTATGTCCTGGTACTGAATTGTAGAATTCATGTGCATGGCTTTTTAAACTCTTGCTTTCTCCTATTTTTCCATTGTAGCTATAGTTTTGATGGCCTTCAGGAACTATCATACAGTCAGGTTTAAATGACAGCCATTGCTTTGCTCTTCTAGGGACCAGCAGTACAAACACTGTTGCGGGTACAGTGAACAGCCAGGCACCTCAGTCTCAGCCTCCTGCCTCTAGTCGAAAAGGGACCTTTACGGATGACCTGCACAAGCTAGTAGACAACTGGGCTCGCGATGCCATGAGCCTCTCTGGCAAGAAAGGAGGCAAGGGGCATGGCAATTATGAGGTCAGTACTTGCTTGGGGCATTTTATCTGGTCGTAGGCACTCGGCCAACTTACAAATCATTCATGGAAGAATCTGACACATTTCTGAGGGAGAAGCCTCTAAGGACTGTTTTAACATTGTTTGGCAATTCTGAAATAACCTCTTGGGTTGGGTTTTGTTTTTAGGGCCCAGGAATGGCAAGGAAGTTCTCTGCACCAGGTCAGCTCTGCATCTCGATGACGTCCTCCCTTGGTGCTACACCCATCTCTGCTGCGTCAGCTACCTCCCTAGGTCACTTCACAAAGGCCATGTGCCCCCCTCAGCCATACGGTTTCCCAGCAGTGCCCTTTGTAGCTCCCTGGAGCGGGACAGGTGGTCCAGCACCGCAGCCTTTAGGCCAGTTCCAGCCTGTAGGTGCCACCTCATTGCAAAGCTTCAACATCAGCAACTTGCAGAAATCCATCAGCAACCCCCCTGGCTCTAATCTGCGGACCACTTAATGAGACCCAGGCATGCTGCTGGGTAGACTTGAGGGGGGAGATCAGGCCCTGAATCAACCACTAGGCTGCAGTGAACTGGCTATTAGCGCCCAAAGGGGGGGGGTGAACTTCCTCCTCTAACCATTGCTCTCTGCTCTCCGTAAGAAAAGCCCTTCATTTTGAATATGGGGAGAAGAGTGATCAGGATCTTCCACGATGGGACATGCTTCCTCTCGTCTGTGGCAAGTGTGTAAAGATGAAAGCTACCACACAAGCCAAGGGCTTCGTGCTGTAAAATTCATTTGGCTTAAGATGCTGAATCTACATGGGTTGAGACGGGAGAATTGTTGTTAGTTTTAGCATGAATCTTTAGTATGCCATTTGTCTTGCTCTGAGGAATTAAGCCGGGGGTGGGGGGAGCTGTCCATTATTTCCATGTCTCTTCCTTCCGTCAGACCATCACACCGAAGTTCCTGAGCTGATGGGGCACACAAGTGGACTTGCAGAACAGCCCGTGCTTTGACATAGGTCATTACTGCTTTAAGTAAAAGATATTAACAGCTTTGACTGCAGCATTAGAGCAATTTAAATTGTTTAGAAGACAAATTTTTTAAAAAGTTCCCTGCGGACATGTACTTACCATCAGTTTTGATGTGGAAACACTGTGATATATAAATGTTGTTGGACAACAGTAGTTTAAAAAAAATGAGTGGCATATAGAGGGTTAAACAGTTAAAAAGGAAAAAAAAATGGGGGAAAAGCTAGCTATATCCTGATACTTATTGGAGACACTTTAACTTTTTTTCCTTTGTATTTTCATTGTATTAGATAAATGTGAATGTATAATTGTATAAATTAATGTACTTGAATACTTGTCTGTTCTCCCAGTATGCTTGCTGGATATTTTAGTGCCTTGGACTTTTATTGCTTCTACAGTTAGCATCACCTTCCCAGCAGACTTTCGCCAGGCAGAGGGAGGTTATTTGGATATAGTCACTGGAATACCAAAGGCATAACACATTGGATGCTTATACTGTAATAGTGTCAAGAGTAGGTGTTGGAGGGGGAGCTATTGCAGCTTTTGTGTCGGAAGAGTAAAGCTATGGAGTGGTGGGGGAAACTGATGTGGCTGATGCAGCAGCAGCAGTGAGGGATTTATGCGGAGGTGCCGAAGAGAATGAACACAGTGACCAGAGTAGAAGCTGGGTTGTTGAGAATAAGGGAAGTTGGGAAAAAGAGGGACATCTTTGAAGGGGTAAGCACCTATGGGTGGGTTGACTTTTAAGCTATAAAGATTTTTTAGTAAGGGTAATGGTATGTCAAGGGATTGGAGCGATCACTCTGGAGAGGGAGGGTGTTTGCTGGGATTTGCTCCCCCCCTGCCCTGCCTGTCAATCCAATCCTGAAAGGCCAGGAACACATCTTCCTGGTGCAGCATCCATTGCTAAGGATGGATACACTTGAAACAGCCAGCATCAAAAACAACTTTTTCTTTCTATGTCTAAAGGACTTAAAACTGGTACCAGGACTGTAACTAACTGTGTTGCCTTTTAGTAGGTGTGCTATATCTCCTACTCGCCTTCCTCTTTCTAACTCAAAATACTGGTTTCCCCGATCAAATGAAATAACTGCAACCAACTAGTATTACTTTGCATTGCAGCAGCAGGCTGTGAAGTCAAAGTACTTCTGCTTTGGACTTGGGAGCAGCTTTACTGCTTGGTCTGGAAGTCTGTTTTCTCTTTCCCCACCCCCGGAAGTCCTCTAAAGTTAGCAAGGACATTTGTTCTTTCTGTATTTCTTTCACTCTTCCCTCAAACATATGCACAAGTCTTTCTTTCTTTTCTTCCCTTCGCCTCAAGTTGAAGTTTACAGTGGTTTTGTCAGGCAGAGGTAGGATTTGGACCCGGTGGCTGAAAACAAAAGACGTAAGTCTAGGTGGCTGGGATTCAACAACTTTTCAGAATTAAAAAAAAGTCCTCACAGGTGAGATGGGAAATTCAAGGTGAGGTTGATGTGCAGAAAGCAGGAAGGAGCAATGGATGAAAAGATGCCACCAAATGTTAGAAGATCTAGTCAGCTGAGTGTTGCACAAGGATAGTATTTTGGTTTAATATGTTTGAGGTCGAGTTTTCACTTAGTTATGCAAGTACTGGTTTTATTTACCATTGATTTCCCTCCTGTGGATGAAATAACTGAGGTCTAGAGGAATTAACTAATGCTACTGAACTGTTAAATTATTTTGTGTTATTACACTTTGAATACCTTTTTCCACAAGATCTGTTTCTGAATTACAGATGTTTTCTTTACATTATTTAACAATGTACACTGTAAAAAAATAAAATAAAATGAATTCAAACCTTGGGCTTCCCTGGCCGTAGTTAATGGTATGTTTTGCACTAAATCCAGGCATTGCGCTTCCTGTATGATTGCGCTTTGTGCTGCAGTTTGTTACCTTCTTTGTAGATATTTAATGAAATCATTCAAATAAACCAAACCTGCTTTTGTTGAGCTGTGGTTTTTCATTTTCGAATGGCCTTGGTTCCTCCTGTGCCCGAAGCTTAACAATTGTTAGTGAGCTCTTGTTACTCCCACTAGCATTATTGTTAACAATCATTTGAGTTTGAAGGAGTGCAGGTGCCTTCAAACAAATATTTAAATAATACTTGAAAATTTATTATTTGGTTTCTGAGACTTATACCTTTTGAAAAGATCTTTCCACAGATAATACTTCCATAATAGAAATCTAAAATGGGCAATTTGGTAGTAATCAATTTACACTGTGAGGTCGTGCCAGTAAACCACCTAAGATTGTTGATGTTGACCTATTCAGTGTTTTGTTGGCCTTGCTTCATTAAATTTAAATAATTTGCTTTTACCAAAACACACTGCAGAAAAAATGATAGTCCTAATTACCCAGAGAATTCCTCCAGCCACATATATAACTTATAAACTGTATATGCCAAAATACAGCATCTTTCCTTTACTCTTGACTGGTTCTAAGTAGGAAGATTCAACCTCGGCAGCAACCATTTTGCACAGTGATTCCAGTCGTGGCCCACACAAGCGCCAGCAGAACATTCATAGGCCGCCCCATTCCGGGTCCAAAAGGAGCCAGGCGTTAGCGGTCACACATCAATTGGATGCATACAAAATGGCTGTTGCCTGTATATCAATTCTGAACCTCTTTAGTAAGCTTCGTGTCCAACTATTAGCCTCCAACATTTTTCTTTATTTGAAAGAGAACAAGGGAAATATGATAAAACTGTATGTGTGGCTGGCTCCAGTCTTCATACAGTGGGACATCAAATCTCACAGCTTTTCTGAATGAAAAGCTTTAATTTAACCACTTTAATAAGCAGGATTCACATTGCATAATTAGCACACTGGCATCCTAGCCTTAAAAAACTTTTCATTCCACAAAAGTAAATTACTATTACAGTTACACAAAACTTGTTTCAAAGTACATTTTAAAAATGCTGTTACATTCCTTCAGCTTTGGTTCTATTTTTTTCCTTAGGAAAGGGCAAATAGTACAAAAATAGTTTGCCTTGCTTTACAAGATGCAGCCTTGTTAAAATGGATTCCTTCCTATTACAATAAAGGGAGTTAAGAATAAAGGAATGTTTTGTATTTGGATATGGAGTTACATCTGTTAATCTTAACAGAGAAAAATACTGATATTCTTTTCTGAAGATACAGTTGATGGAAATGTTTAAAACTTTCAAATTCTGAAAAATCATGAGCACAACTTTTTTCCTGTTTAGTGCTTGATATAGTGAGGTCTGAAGAATATTCTCCATTCTGAAACTTCTGAGTGCAAATTGCGTTCTGAAACCTGAACAGATAAAGCACCACAGTCAAGTCATTCATCTTCTGCTATGCAGGCTCCAGCCTTCTCTTCTTCATCCCTTGGCTCCTCCTGTATGGGCTGCATTCAGCTAAAACAGGAAACAATTGTATGTAGGAGAACTTTCTTTACAAGTCTCTTACACAACTGAGATATTACCTACTTTTGTCCTCTCTCTTCAAGAGACCATTTCTCCGAACAGTTTGCAAAGCCTGAACTTAGAACTGCATCTTAAAACACCTTTACTTCGACGCAAGTTGCCGAAATCTTGGAGGAGGCTTTGAGACCGAAAGCACCAAAAAAGTAGCAAGAAATCTTTCACCGCTCGTTGCTGGGCACCGCAAGATTCAGAGGTAGCGTAGATGATTTGCAATTTGAGTGTTCTAAGCTAAAATAGATATACATGCTTGCCCCATTGTTGACAAACCACCACCCTATATTACCCAGTTTCTGCTGCTGTCTACATTTGCTTCTCCACCTCTTAAACTTACCTGATATGTGCGGTCGAGGGCTAGTAGAGGGATGCTGCAGTGCAGGTTTTGCACAGGGCCTCTGGTTATTTATTTTTTGTGGCGTTCTGCTGCGTGTCATCATGTTATGCTGCCCACAAGGTGTGCCTGGGTGTTGGGCTGGCCCAGCTGCCGTGCTGTGATTGGTAACACTAAGGTCCGTGGCCTCCAGAGGTAAGTCCCAAAGCTCAGGGTCATCTGGAAGAAATGGAACATTAACAGTGAAGGGTCAGCTGCTGACCATTCCATTCCACGGCTTGACTGCCACTGGGTTAAAACTGTAACAGGGTGGAACTAGACATTGTGTCAGCAAACATGAAATCCCAAGCTTGGGTTTTGCAATGACATAGGAACACACCGGGGGTGCTTGCTTCTTCTGTGCCCACTGATTTTGCCTTACAAAGGGCCTCCACCCGTTTCTCCTCTCAGATGGAGGAAGGAGAATCTAGAAAAAGGATGCACATTTCTTTTTCATGCGCCCTGCACTAACTGTTGCCTGAAATGCTGCATTAAGTTGCCTGAAATGCTGCATTAAGTTGCCTGAAATGCTGCATTAAGTTACAGCAAGACTTACTAAAACGCACACTGTGTGGGGCTGTTTTTGGAAGCTGTAGTTCTTATACAATGTGGCTACCAGTTGCTCATGGGAGCCAACGGATCAGAGCATGTAACACTGACTTTATCAGCTGGCCTGGTTCCTACTGCATTTGGGGAGCTAATGTTTAAAGCTGTAAATGACTTGGGACCAGATAGTAAGATAAACTGCAGAGGCTCTTCCTGCAGATCTGCTGGTAAGGACTTCCAAGTCTGGTGGGCACAAGAGATGGGGGTTTTCCAGTGGCAGACCAGTCACCATGGATCTCCTCCCCAGAGGTGGTGCATTTTGTTTTCTGCTTTTGAACAGGTTTTAAGGACTTGGCTGTTGTAACTGAACAATCATAGAATCAGAGTTGGAAAGGACCACAAGGGTCATCTAGTCCAGCCCCTGACAATGCAGGAATCTTTTGCCCAACATGGGACTCGAACCCATGACCCTGAGATTCTTATTTGTGACCCATGGTATAAAATACCTAAAAGAACCAACAACCCTCACCCACCTGCAAGGAACTCCTCTTCCACAGCTGGTTCCAGCTGTGCTGAAGTGCTGTGCTTAATAGCAGGAAGAGCACATGCTTCTGGACAAGATAAAAGAGAAGCTTAATGTTACTGAGATTAGTGGAAGAGTACATATTTCTCTGGATTTAGACTACTTGCATAGAAATAATGCATAAGCTGTCTTCCTAGGCTGGTGGGGGGTGGGGGAGAGACAGGATAGTGGTGGTTTGGGCTTTATTGATAATTGAACAAATAATATTCTTCACAAGAGCTGTCTCACATCATAGGGACAAAAAAGGACTTGCCTAAATGACCCAGCATGAATAAGCTATTCATTTCCATTTCGTGCAAGGAATGCCAACTTATCTGAATTTGGCTCAATATGGAGAAAGATGGTTATTTCAACTATTAATAACAACAGATAGGTGGTGTTATTAATATGCTCTAACCTAGCCTGGACCCAGACTGATATACCAGCTGCTCTCCCCATCTCCATCACAGATCTGACTGCTGCACTGTTCTGCCATCTTAGTTGGGGCTTACAGATGAATTGGGCTTACAAACACCAACATTAAAACAAGTCCCTAATCTGACAATCACCTTATTAATGGGTTTTATTAATATTGCTACTTTTATAGGTTGGGTCAAGGCACTATTTTTCAAAAATATATTAGGTCTGCCTTCTGATTATATAATTTTTTGTTGATTTGAGTTAACTGATGGATTAAATAATTATATCTACATTTTATGAAACCTACAATAATAGGTGCCTTTTTCACAATGCTAGATGAAGTGAGACATAACTACTTAACAAACAAAAGTTGACACCAGCATTGGAAGGAAATATCTTCTTTAACACATTCAGCAACATGGGACAGAAAAGTTTCTGCTGCCATTTATTTTGCCAGGAAAATTCAATCTCTAAAAATGCAGCACTGCATAAAAATTAATGAATGGATAAATAACCAGTCAAATGAGATAGTTTCAAAAATGTTTAAAAAAACCTCAGATGCTAGTCAAAGCAGCTGCAGCAGCAGATTAAAGTTTGGGTTAAGCCCTCACTTTGACCTCTTTAAAGAGAGTCATATCCAGGGAAAACACAATTGTTTAACACCTCACTTTCAACTCTTACATTGACACAGTTAACACAGCAGGAAATAATTGGCCCTGTTACTTTGGCACTTCATCTGCCCATTCTGAGCTTCTTTGCAGTGCAGCGGATACAGGTTCTAACTAGCATTTTACCTTGACCTCTAGGTTCACAAGCTGGAGTAGTTGACTGGATTTGCTGTTTCTTCTGCATCTGCTGTCTGAACTGCTGCTGAAGTTGTTTCTGCCGCAACTTCCGGTGGTATGTTGCATCACACAGCGAGACCTCACTACCAGAGAATACAGGAAGAAGGGAATGTTACCACTAAATTCCCCATTTCATAACCATACTTGCTCAGAGTAGACAATATAACCAGGGTGGGGGGTGGGGGATGACACTTTAGCATATATGGCAATAGCCCACGCTGTGTAACTACATTCACTTGTACAGTAGTACCTTGGGTTACATACGCTTCAGGTTACAGACTCCGCTAACCCAGATATAGTACCTCAGGTTAAGAACTTTGCTTCAGAATGAGAACAGAAATTGTGCTCCGGCAGTGCGGCAGCAGCAGGAGGCCCCATTAGCTAAAGTGGTGCTTCAGGTTAAGAACAGTTTCAGGTTAAGATCAGACCTCTGGAACGAATTAAGTACTTAACCAGAGGTACCACTATAATTTGCATAAATTATTCAACTACAGAGCTTCCCTTGCCTCAGATTCCCTATTCTGTCTACTTACATGCATCCAGTGGTCCATAAAGGAAGGCGGCTTTATCCTACAAGATTTGGCCTAAGGTTATACTAGGAGGTACTTCTCACAAACCAGTCTTTCTCCTGCCATCTCAGTGAATGAACACTAGTTTATCGTGGGTGGGATTACCAAAGTCTTTTTTGCCCCAACCAGCCAGCCACTCTCTTTTTCATTGCTTTTATTTATTTTTGCCAAGCGAGTAAAGCTGAATAGGCACAAGTTAAATGTGCATAAGTTGCGGGCTTACTGTATAAGCTTACGTATCTAGTGTATTAGATCTCCAACCTGCTTTGCTGATCTTGTTCAGAAGTACTCAAAGAAGATTCTAACTGCTCAGTTTTGACAGGAGTCGCTATAGAAAACTGCTGGTGGTCTTCGCTTGTCTTCTTCAAGCAGCTATTGTATCTTGCCTTTTCTATAGCAGGCTCAAAATCCTGTCTTTTAGCATTGCTCAAATCAAAATCTGGAGGCATCTAGGAACAGG
This sequence comes from Podarcis liolepis, assembly GCF_965112155.1. Taxonomy (NCBI): domain Eukaryota; kingdom Metazoa; phylum Chordata; class Lepidosauria; order Squamata; family Lacertidae; genus Podarcis; species Podarcis liolepis. The sequence goes on along the minus strand of NC_139562.1, from coordinate 19,073,734 downwards.
AATAAAACAAACAGCCTTTCAGTAGCTACAAAACTTCAGAATGTAATGGAAACATTTCACAGACTCATCTGTCATGTTGCCCAGGAGACAAATTGCTTTCCTGGAATGCTTTGCCTGTTCAAAACCAAGTTTCGGCCTGGTGCTATGAACTCAACCAATGTGGTTATTTCTCTAACTTAGTGAAGATTTGTCATGTTTAGTAATCAACACCAACTCTGTCAACATGTACTTTGTGGATCAGCTTTGTTTCCTTGCAATTCTCTGTGATGTTGATTTCCCCCCCTCTTAAAGCAACCTAGGAGTTATTTTAAAACAGATGTAGAAAGAACAAATGAAGAAAACTGCAGATTAACAGCCTGGGAATGCTGTAGAAATCAGTCAACACGACAATTTCAGCATATCTGCAGCTTTCAATCCATGACAGCCAAGGGCATACTCTGCCTTCTTTGATGGAATGCCAATTTAGGTGACACACACTATGGGCTGCAGTCAGCAAGGAATACTGTAGATGTGTGAAGGATGGGTCGACCAGAATGCAGCAGCTTAAATGATGATTCACTGGGGTGGGGTGGTTGTAGAAGAGCCCAGTTAGTAATGATGACTGGAGATGAAGCTGTTTTGAGGCAAGAGAAGGACCCTTTTCTGAAAAAAGGATATAACATCTAAGATATACTTAATTGAATGGTTTAGAGAGCAATCCAAACCAGTAAGGCTTTATAGACTGGTAGGGCTACTACTGCATCAGCAAACATCTTGGGCACATGCAACTGATCCAAGCCCCCTCTATGCCCAGCCCAAATGGGGCTCGGATTCATTCGTTGGCCATTCGTCCTTGTGAAAACAGGCTTAAGGGCAACTATCCTAAGAAAAATGCATTTTGGCATTTCGCTATTAAAAATAACGAATCCCTGGGAATCTGCTCAGAAAATAATGTAACAATGCTGCAAGACAAGCTAGTTACTTTAGAAAGAGATCACTGTGAGGGGAGAAATGGTGCAATAAGAATTACAAGAAGATGGGAGCTGGACTGTCCCATATAAAAAAGAACAACATAGTAAGCTCTGATTTTCAGTGTTCATTGGAAGGTACTATAATTTTCTGCTTGCTCCTGAACAGCTCTGACTGGAAAGTGAAAACACACACACAAAATTATTGAGTGTTTTGAAGCAGAAAAAGTGTAAGCAAAGCAACACACTGTAGAGATATGGTGCATCAGAAAATAACCATAAGAATTTTCAACTGGAATATCCAGGCAATGAAATTACCTATTCAAGAAGAATGTACTGTTGCATGGCAGAATAAAGAATGGAGCCTTTCTTGTCTGTATTATCTATACTCAAAGCAGAATTTGGCATTTTTACTGCAGAATTCTAGTTTTTGGAAGTCCCAAGTAACACACCTGGCGAGGAAGCTTATTCACTGATCGCAAGTAGTCTTTGTCCAGGATGCAGTTCCCAAGAGCATTACCAAAGCACCTGAGAAAGGACGAGAGTTAGTCGTCTTTTAGAACACAGTTCCCCTTTTTCATTGCTTTCGAGCTAGCAAAATGTCTTCTGTTGATTGCCACTTACTTCAGTGCCCTCTTCAGTCCATCTGTAACAGCTTCCTTCCTTGCTTTTTCTAGGGACAAGGCCTTGGACTTCAAGCCTTCACTTACTCCATAGCCAACATCTTCATGGTATGAGCCGTCCTGCAATTTAAGAATACGCAAGAAAAACAAAATGGCCATTTGGGTTTGACTATAATCATCCTAATGAACTTTGCTTTGTGGCAAAAGCAGCTTAAGCAGGCACTGCAGTACATTCAGTTTTTCTGGAGTCTACAGGGGACTCAAGTGTCAATCAAGCCTGAAATATTATGCTAGTTCAAAGTATTCCAATCTTCTGCCAAATACATCCTAAAAAATGGAAACCAACAGCATTTGGATACATGCATTGCAGTTTAAGACTTGCCACTGTTTAAAAGCAAACGTGTAAGTCAGGATTTTTTCCTACAGTATTTTATTTCATCTTAAAAAAACAGGTGTGTGTTTTGACCAGTAACGGGTCTAATAAATAAGCATTTTTGATCGACAGGAAGTAACACCAACAGCCATATTGTTATGTACCTTTTGCATACTGTTCACTTTACTTTCATGGCTCTGAAGAACCAGCACCACCAACATATCTCCCGACCCCATTTACCTTAAGTTGGACTTTCACAAAGGCACAGACCCCCACATAGAATTTGCCATTATTGAGATCCACAAAATCTGTGAAGTGCAGAAACAAAAAACAAAAACATTTACTCTAACATAGGGAGCCAGATGATTGGTCTGCCTATCATTCCTGTGCACTGGTAGCTAGGCAGTCGTAAAAAGATGTAGGAGAAAATATAGGGAATTTAGAATATGGTCACAACACTATTGGCATGGATGCAAATGTTTGTCAAAGAAATTAACTAGAAAGAATACAGAGATATTTCCCAAGCAGAATGTTGGTTTCTGAACTAGAGGCTTCTGAGGATAATGTTCAGATAAAAGAGTATATAGACCTGAAAATTACCCTTAAGACATTACTGCATTATTGACCTTAGTGAACGGTGGGAATGCTGTGGACCCCATTTATTTTTATTTCAGCAAAGCATTTGACAAAGATCATGATGTTTTATTAGCAGACTTGTTGAATGTGTACTGATAAATAATGCTGGATTCAGAGCTGGTTGGAAGCCATACTCAGAAGGGTGTTCATTAATGGGTTCTCATTAAACTGGATGAATGAATTTAGTGAGGTGATGTAAGGCTCTGGGACTCTTCAACATTTGATCAGTGATTTAAATGAAGGTGTGGAGGGAATGCTAACCTATTTGCAGAAGACACAAAGCTGAGATAGATCACTAATGCCTTAGCAAACAGGAGTAAAATTCAGAATGAACTTAGTAGCTTTGGCCCAGCTCCCCATTCTTACAATATGAAATTCAACAGAGGCAAATGCTAAATCCTGCATTTGGGGGAGGTGGGGGAAACAAAAAACCCCAAATGGACAGAGAGTCACATTGAGTCAGCAGTGTGATGCAGCTGCAGAAAATAGTAATGCAGTTTTAGGCTGCCTTAATCAAGTCACAACGTTTCCCATCAGCTTTTAAAAATATTTTTAAATCAAACAATTTCATTAGTAGTAATGTTCTATGAGGAATTTCAGCTTCTGATAATCTGAATCACATTCAAGATGACAGAATCAGCTTCCCTAGGAACTGGTCTTTATTTTGTAAATCTCTATGACTCTATCCTCTTGACGAACTGAATATGTGCTGAGAATCGATAATTAAACATTTGTAGGTTCAGTGTGGACAGTGGAAGACAGAAGTGCCTGGCATGTTCTGGTCCATGGGGTCACGAAGAGTAGGACACGACTAAACGACTAAACAACAACAAAGGTTCAGAGTATTCTCCACGATATTTTATTTTTTTAATGCACAGAATGCTACCAATTTTTAGGAGGGGATTAAGGTTTTGTATGTGATGGAATGAAAAAGTGAGATATTCATTAGCAAAGTAGGTAAGAGTAATGTCAGGGATCACAATAGGTATCAAAATATGAATGTGCAGACTGGATCTTTTTCCGAAATACTTTTTAAAGGAAAATCTATCCATACAGAAAGCAAGGATATAATGAAGTATAACTTATAGCTTATAGTATTGTGCTTTCGCTCCCTTTTGCCTTTTGGATAGCTCTGTATTTTTTGTTACCTAGTATCATTTCAGGTCCTTAAGGTGATCTAGGTGAGGTTTTTGAGATGGGGGTTCTATTCTTCCAGTTGTTGTTACTGAGCTGAAAGACTTAAGTGTCTCCCCTCTGTCTTTTCCGTTCAACCTCCTGTTGCTAGGCCACAAACACAACAGATCTTTTGAGGATGAGACAGCTGCAGCCATAATTTTGGGAGACGTTTCTGTACAGGATTGCAGTTTTCAGCTAATTTTATTTATTTATTTAATGAAAACTGTCAACTGCTAGGGCAAGGATTCTTTTTTCTATATGTATTCACTGTGTAACTGACAACACACTGAATTCTGAAATTTAGGGGGAAACCACTTTAATATGTTGTCAAGGTTACCCTATGCCAACTCATGCTGTGCCCCCCCCAACTGCCATGGAAAATTCTGCTTCCAGGTGGCATGTGAGAAGCTCCTTTTCTCAAGATCTGGAAACTCATAATCATATTGTGTTGCGTCTAGCAGAGGTGCTCTGTTCATGGAAAACTCTGAATACTAGCAGAAGATTCCATGAATGAATGGGGCAGGACACAAGGTTCTCATTTATGCTTTCCATGCCACTTCCCACATAACTCTTGGGGGGGGGACCCCACTCCTCTAGAGCAAGTTTTTGAGGAAAGCAGGAGCCGAAGGAGGAATCGGGGGGGGGGGGATGCTTTCTTCACTTTCTATTCATGAAAGCTGCTGCTGGATCAAAAACTTCCTTAAGTGGAACAATGCCATTATTTGCGCCCGACTGCTTATTGTTTCACTCTGCTAGGATAGTTTTTTGCACAAGAACATTTTGATAACTTATAGAATCTGCAGCATGAAGCAGCTGGAATAAGCTTAAAATTGGTTCTCACCGACATTCTGCTGAGTGACAGAATGAGCCCAGCCATTGTAGCCAAACATCTCATTGGCCAGACTGATGACTCTGTGCCCTTCAATGTAGCAAACCTGAAAGTAGAAAGAAAGGACAAAAGTGTCAAAAATCCTTCTTGGTCAGTCTTAATCTCATTAAATTATTGCAGAAGCTACATCTACTTGCAAGAGTGTTCCACATTACAGTACCAAACAGCTAACCAAAATTAAAAATAATTGTTCTGAGTTTGAGATATTAAATTGATAAGAATTTATTAAATCACATGTGAAAAGAATTCTATACCCCAGGTCTGTCCTGTACTGCACTTATTTCTTTAAATCCCTAGCCAGCAATGGGAGAGCCGCTTTGGGCCAGCGCTGTCCACCTTCCCAAACTGGAGAGCCAGAAAGTACTATCATTAACAAATGCTGACACCTCTGTGGCCTCTGACTTGGAAGATTGCAGCATTCAGCAAGCACCAGTTGCAGATAACCCTACACCAGGTATGTCCAACAGGTTGATCGCGATTCACTGGTAGATCCCCGAGAGGTTCTGGTAGATTGTGGTTGAACACTGCTGGGTCCCTTTCCTTAGTGTTGGTAAAACAGAATCCGGCACCACCCCCTCCCTTTGAGCTTAGGCTTGAATTCTCAAAAACCGTGGCTTTCCTCCTCCCTAAAAAGCTCAACAACTTTGACCTGAATGGGGGTAGATCATTGCCAGTTTTTAATTCTGTGAGTAGATCGCAGTCTCTTGGGAGTTGGCCACCCCTGCCCTACACTAGGACGCTCCTCCTGAGAAAGCAAGGGCATAGGAAACTGCTGCCCAAAAGGATTCAGGGAAATATGCACTACCAACAGGCAATGGGTAATTTTCAATATCAAGTAAATAAAAACTGTGTACACACTTTTGTACCTTCTGTCCTCCTCCAGCTTGCCGGCTACTGATGTATTCTGGGCCCAATCTCTGTCGCAGGGCAGCCTGGACGGCCTGGTACTCATCTGCTGTATACTGACACTTAAGCAAACCACACACACAATCATGAAAAGATCTAGCATATTCCTAACTAATTTCTCCCCCTTTCTTGCAACTGATTTAGTTCAATCAGTCCCATCCCCCATAAGAACTCTTAATCTAGTTATACTCTGAAAGCTATATCCAAAAGGAAATATTGTACCTCACAGGGTAGCTCCTTCGTTATGATAATACCATGAATTGTTTAAAATGGTAACTACTCTGTTGCATGAGTTCCCCCCAGTTCTCCTCTGAGCGCTCTTAAGTATAATTCAGCCAAATCAGAAAGAAATCTCAGTTGGTATATATTTTCCCAACACGTGTCACCAAACACCAACTGAATTAAATAGTAAATAATAACTCTTGCGTTGTAGTGTGAGCTAAACAACAGCAAAAAGAGTGCAAAGAAATATTAAGAGTATCGCAACAGATTTTCAGCTACTCTCTAGGGAAATGGTTTTTATACAAAAACAAATCTGCTTTCTGCTCTAAAAAGGAGTACTTTTTACATTCAAAACACATTGGGATCTTTTCATAAAGATGGCTTTGTACCATATTTTGAATTTGATCCATGTTTCTTCTGCCTATGTAGAGCTTAAACCAACTACAGTTCCCCAGGTTTGGACGTAACAGGGAACTGTGGTTTATTTAAAAGAAGCATCTAACCCCTTCTCCATGCCCAGGGTAGGAAGCATAATAAACCAAGGTTTGTGCAGATTCACTCACATACTTTGAAGCCATGGTTTCCCATTATGTCTCAACTGGGCCGTTATCCATAGTAGATTTTGCATTGAAGCCCCACCAGAAAATCTCACACAAATCTGAAGGTGATGGTAAACTGACCTGTCCAAACCACATACTGGAGTTAGCATTGCTGCTGCTGATTCCATTTCTTGTCAGTTCTGTTCCAGACATTCCTAAAAGAAAGTAATACGAACGTCAATATATATGATCAAAATAGAAACAGTTATTTACCAATTTTTTAATAATCAAGACCATATAGTTCGAAATAATCATATTACGTTAAAGCTATGGTTTTCCCAGTAGTGATGTACGGAAGTGAGAGCTGGACCATAAAGAAGGCTGATCGCCGAAGAATTGATGCTTTTGAATTATGGTGCTGGAGGAGACTCTTGAGAGTCCCATGGACTGCAAGAAGATCAAACCTATCCATTCTTAGGGAAATCAGCCCTGAGTGCTCACTGGAAGGACAGATCCTGAAGGTGAGGCTTCAATACTTTGGCCACCTCATGAGAAGAGAAGACTCCCTGGAAGAGACCCTGATGTTGGGAAAGATGGAGGGCACAAGGAGAAGGGGACGACAGAGGACGAGATGGTTGGACAGTGTTCTCGAAGCTACCAGCCTGAGTTTGACCAAACTGCAGGAGGCAATGGAAAACAGTAGTGCCTGGCATGCTCTGGTCCATGGGGTCACGAAGAGTCGGACACGACTAAACAACTAAACAACAACAACCCCATTGTGAGTAGGCAGGACAGGATACTCAGTAGAAGAAGAACAAGAGTTTGGATTTGATATCCCGCCTTTCACTCCCCTTCAGGAGTCTCAAAGCGGCTAACATTCTCCTTTCCCTTCCTCCCCCACAACAAACACTCTGTGAGGTGAGTGGGGCTGAGAGACTTCAAAGAAGTGTGACTGGCCCAAGGTCACCCAGCAGCTGCATGTGGAGGAGCGGAGACGCAAACCCGGTTCCCCAGATTACGAGACTACCGCTCTTAATCACTACACCACACTGGCTCTCAGTAGCAGGAGTATCAAACAGGTTTTGCTCTTACACCCCCCAAATGTTCTTTATGTGTCTAAATAGGAGTAAGGAGTAAATGACAGCTATTCACTTCTACATGAGATGTGAATATAAGAATGTATATATAAGAGCATATATAAAGGGATAAATACACTCCAGGATACCCTTGAAACCTGTCTTTCTGTCTTGTTGCCATCCCATCTTAGATCCTGTCCCTCTTCTCAGCTCCAACCCCTATGCAGCTCTGCATCCTCTGCTGCTCAGCAATTTCTGATGTTTAGCTGTGGGGGATCTTGGAAAGTCTGTAACCTCATATGCCTGCACTGCTCAGCAGGAAATAATTGTGCAGTGAGGGAAGAGTGGCATGGTTAGAGTTCAGCTCACGACAGTTCCTCCATCTCTTCCTCCATCAGCAGCTTGCTGTGTTTTCACACTGAGCACAGAGAGAACTCCCTTTCAGTGGCTATCAAGGCAGAATTATCCTGAATTTGTGTGAACTGGAGGTAAAAAGTGTGTAAATGTGTTGATTTCTGTGGATGTATGAGTGTGGATCTGTGTGGCTTTGGCTCTGCACTCCAATGGAAGGTTATCCATGAAGGAATGCAGTCTTTTGATTGAAAACAGTCAAAACCTCTGGGCGTGTGTGTGTGTGTGTGTGTGTGTGTGTGCACACGCGTGTGTCTGTAACAGGCATATATGCTCAAGTTTCCAAGAATCAGCAAAGGTTACCTGCTTTAAACATGAAAAGACTCAAGGTACAAGACTATAAGTAAGAAGACTGTCTGCTTTGTATAGATAAAGGAATTGGTTTAGTTATTGATACTGAAGAAATGGGGAAACACCATTTTTGCGCCACTTAGAAAATGCACTTTCTGTGCCATTTAGTAATGCCTAACTACTAGTTTTTAAAATTGCCTGAAGTAACCCAATTGTACAGGTATTAAGACTGATACCATTCGTGGAAGTGAGAATGTAAAGAAAAGCCCATATATTGAAGTAATTAACGTATTTTTAGAACATTATCACACAAAACCTAGTGATTTTCTTGTAGCTCATCAATGAAACTGAGTTGGAAGATTCAGAACAGACAAAAGGAAGTACTTCACAGCGCACAAAAGCCACTGATGGCCACCAACCTGGGTGGTTTTAAAAGCGGATAAAAAATGTTAATGGATAAGGCTATCTGTGATCACTAACCCTAATTAATGTATGTATGCTACCTGCAGTTGGAGGCAGTAATGCTGGAAAATGCAGGACGGGACTGCTGCTGTGCTTGTGGGCTTCCCATAGACATCTGGTTGGCCACTTTGAGTACAGAATGCTTGGACCATATGGGTGACAGGCTTGGTCCAGCATGCTCTTCTTGTGTTCTCCTTTTTCTGCCAACTGCTATTCTCTTAAACATCAGCATTTTCCTCTCATCAGTGACACATCACAGCTATCATTAGAATGTGCTAGCATTTTTAATTTTGGAAATGTCAACCCCGCTTCCTTAGTTTTTTGTTTTTACTACGAAATGTGCTTTTTTAGCATTCTGCAAGCTTTATTATTCCAAATGCAACAACTTTTCACAGACCACCTATGCTTTTTGTCAAAACTTTTTACCATATTAAATGACAGAAATACAGGTAAGATGTTAATTTTACTACAAAATTTTCCCATTCAGAATTATCATTATAAGTAACTTGTAAGCATTTAGCTTGTGTGCATTCAGCTTTCCATGCTTGGTAAAAAGATTTTTTTTTAATTAAAAAGGGGGCAGCCATTCAGGGAAAAAAAGCTTTGGCAATGCCATCCACAACTGAACCCAAAATGTTTTGAGTATATGCAATTTGGCTTGGAATGTAACCCCCGTGTAAATCAACAGTCACCTGTAATTTGGCCCATTCATTCAATTAGTGGCAAAAGAGGTTGATGACACACCACTTTAAATTGTAAATGGCTGAGATCCTGGCCTGTCATGCTTCACTTCCATCTCAAAGCAGCCCTATGGGAAAACTGCTGATGAGGACCTATGGGTTACAAAATATTAAACAAACTGCAGAGGTAACCAGTGAGCTTCCAGCTTCAATTCAATATGCTGGCACAATCACAGCTTGCTTTGTGGAGTAACTATCCCCATGAATCCCTATGTTGGCTGTAATCATTAGATCAAGCCTTACTCATATTCCCACTACAGCAAGTGAAACAATCGGCAACAAGGAAGAGTTTCTCTGCAACCACCCACAAGATTGGAAGAAATCCCAAAGATAGATCAAAACTATGTTCTGGCATACTGAACATGTTTTATTATTTTATTTAAAATATGTAGTGCACCTTTTCCCAAGGTGCCTTGCAATCAAAGTAAAGTCAAACACAATGCTTATCTATGGGTTGGCAGCTAAGATTAATATGATGACCTGGGGGTTTAAGATTTTATTGGTAGGCTGTGGAAATTTTCCATGAAGCCTACCAAATCTGAATTGTTGTTATACTTCTATATTATGTTGCTTTAGATGTTTTTATTCTTATGCAAAATGCTTTCATATAAGAAAAATAGGTATACAATTGTGTTAAATAAATATATTCTGCAATAAGAAAATTTTAGCTGAGGATTTCCTATTGATGGGAATTTAAAAGCTCCTTGAATAATCACTTGGGTCATTTCCCAGAACTGACTAATAAAAGCTGTTGGCTGAAAATTTATGATGGAGCGCAGTATCTTTACACTCGCATTTCCTGTAGTCATTATTTCAGAAGTCACCAGTCTAACGGGAAACATGGTACTCTTTAAGGCAGAAGCCATCAGTTATATTACTTATGGGATAACCATAGCATTATTTTAAACAAAGGCAGTGTTGAAGCCATTAACTGAAAAGCTGTCTTCTCTTTTCCCCATAGCTCATGACTTGGTTCACTTCTGCCACTTGCAGTGCTTTTCTAATCTTTGGCTGTAGGTTTGGCTAATGCAGGTGAATCTTTTGCATGATAAGGTATGAGACTAACAGAACAATTGAAACTCTCAGTCCACTGTGGTTCACCATCTTCCACCTCCACCCCACTGCTGGCAGAGAAGTCCCCCTGTTGAGAAGTGTTCCAATGTCCCTGCCCCCCCAAAAACAATATGCATAAGCTATCACCCACAACCAAGGGTGCCAACTTGAATAAAATATGGGGGGGGCAGATAAGCCTCACCCCACATAACTGATCACAAGACATTGCGAACACACAGCATTTGAATGGCAATGGCTATCAACTTGGGGGGCTAGCCCCCTCAAATATTTTGTTGGGGGAAGTGTCAAAGGGACCTCAGCCCCTAGGAGTTGGCTCCTATGCCCACGACATCTCCAGCAGAGGTAGCCAGCAGAAAACCATGAAATGTGAGGGCAATGGGCCAGATGCAGACCTCTTCGCTGCATCAGTCTGGGAGTGACAAAAACCACTCATACATCAACTCATCTCAGACTCATTGCCAAGCATGCTCAGATAACATATTCGGTATTCTGTCTAACCACTGCTAAATGAAGTTAAACAAGGTAAAGGTAAAGGGACCCCTGACCATTAGGTCCAGTAGTGGCCGACTCTGGGGTTGCAGTGCTCATCTCGCTTTATTGGCCGAGGAAGCCGGCGTACAGCTTCCGGCTCGTGGCCAGCATGACTAAGCCACTTCTGGTGAACCAGAGCAGCGCACGGAAACGCCGGAGTTAAACAAACCAAGTAATAATATACTACCATAAACTTAAGTAGTAGGAATACTACAGACTAGCTATGAGAATAATTAAGATTACATAATTCCCTCTTGGGAGGCTTCAGCTAAATGCATAGTTGTTGGCATCTGTCTGTCTGGAGAGACAATGGAGTGTGTCTCCAGGGGTGAAGTCAAACCACTGCATTATGCATGAATACATAGCTGAGATAATTTCATAATGGATGCAACCATATATAACTCTGGACATTATCCCTACCACAAACCTACTTTTAAATTAGAGAGTTATATTCCTTATAGATCTGGGTTTTTAACATTGATTTATTTGGTTGAGTTGCATATATTTGTTAATCACTGTTGTAAACTTCGCTAGAGGGGAGGAACTTTAATTATAATTATGCTTAGTTGTTTTTTAAATGATTTCCCTCCCCCAATGCTTTTAACTGTTCCTATTTTATCTGCAAGCCGCTTTGAGTCCTTGTCAGGGGAGAAAAGGCGGGTTGTAAATAAATATATAATTTTTTAAAAAAACGCATTTGCACTGACTTGCAGAGCAGGGTTACCTCTTAAGCCCCCTACCCCACAAACTCGCGGTGGAGCAGAATATAATCGACCCCACCCTCAAAGAGGCCACATTTCCCGGGGCCCCGTGAGACGATTTTCCTCTCGGAAACACCAACGAAGGTTCGCCCTGATCAACGCGGCTTTACCATTTCGGGCGTCTAAGACAGAAAGAAGGCACGAGAGAGAGCCTCTTACAAGGGGCCGGGAAGGGCAAAGGCGCGCATTGAAGGAGTCGGGGGGATCGAACCCCCCCTTTTGTGTCAACTTGGTTACTTCCGCGCTCCAGTTACCTGCACGTAAACAGCGGGCAACGGCAGCCACCGCAGAACCTCCTCCCAGGACCAAATCTTCAGTCAGGGGCGCCGCTACGGCAAGCGAACGAAGGCAAAATTCCCGCCCGCGGCGGGCGCGCTTGCGCAATACCTCGCCCTAAGCCCGTGGGAGGAGCCTCTACGTAGCGCGCCCGCGCGAGTCAGAATTGGAGCGGCCCCGCCAGTGGTGTGTGGCGGCAGCGAGGCGGGGGGACAGGGGGGCAGACCAGGAATCTGGGACGTGTCTGGGAAGAGGCGGCGTGGATTGGCGAGGGGAGGCGGGAACGATATTCGGCAGGCGAACGCCTATTGGCCAGGAGGCGGGACCGCCGCGCGACTAACGCGATTGGCTTCCGAAGGGCTGGCAGGGAAGGTGGGCGGGGACACGAAGCGCTACGGAGAGCGGAGGGGCCAAGAAGAGGGTCGTGAGCGGGTGAGCTTGTGGTGGTTGGCGGGCGGAGGGACGGAGGGGGGGGGCGAGTGGGAAGGCTTGTAAGCGGAGCATGCTGGGTGTAGTACGAGTGAATCGATCGATCCCATCGATGGTCGCGTGAGGCGGGCGGGGCGGGCGTGTGAGGGAAGAAGAGGTCTTAAGCGTGTCGCGCGCGCCGGCGAAGAGCGAGGGGAGGCAGGGCTCGCGCCAGGGGAGAGGCGGGGCTTGGTGTTCGCCTCGCGCCGGGGGCGCGGGCGGGGAGCTGCTCGCTCGGGTGAGGAGGAGCCGGAGCGCCAGCCGTGAGGGGAGCAGCGGGCGGAGAAAGACCAGCCTGCTCGGTGCCGCCGCCGCCACAGCAGCTGACAGACAGTGGCAGGGACTCTCAGCCGACCCGGAGGCAGGTCAGAGAACTGGGCCTGTGTGCGGCGTGTGGGGTGAAGCCGACGGTGGTCGAGATGAGGGTCTCGACGAGGGTCTGTGTCGCTGAGGGAAGGGGGGAAGGTCGGGTGGGGCCTGCCCGCCTGCCTCTGCCGGGCGTGTGGTCATAGTTGGCACCCCTTGACCCGGGGCCTATCAGCTGCTCCACGGAAGCGGTAGGGAGAGGCCCGTCCCCTCCACACGAGCCGGGCATCCACGTTCCGGGAAAAGGTGCTCCATCCAGGATGCCTCCTCTTCCCCGCCCCCCACCCTAAACTGGCTCTGCCGAGGCTCCCTGCCTTGCTCAGAACCGTGGCCTCTCCCTCGACCCCACCCCGTTAGTATGAGGCGGCGGCGGGGAGGTGGACGAGCCCCACCTGTCAGCCTCGTCGGCAACAGCCAGTGAAATATTTTTTTTCTTTTGTTAGGGGGAGGATAGCAAAACGGATTTGCGGACATGGGCGCACCTATTGTTGCGGCTTCTCGCCCGGCGCTGCAGCCCTTTTGCACATCCTGACAGCTGATGCTACTCTTCGATAGGTGGCTTGATAAATGCACAGTGGATCATGTAGTCTCGTAGCCGACTCTCTTATTCACTGCCTCATGTTAGCAACTGTTAACCTTGGGGTGGATGCGATCATCATCTTTTTCTGTGGCTGGCAGCCCATTAGTGTAACAAGGTGCTCGCTTTTTGTTTCCTTGAGCGGGCTGATGGTTCAAAGCATTGCAAGAATGGCAAGCAAGCAGCCTTCTTGAGGAATTTGGCATGCAATGCATCTAGATACAGGACCTGAAAATCAAAAATCTCTGGTATGGTGGCAAATTTGTCCTTTACTGGAATGGTGTACTAATAAAATATTTTCTGGAGCCTGTGCATAAGATGAGCAAGAGTTTTAAACAGTAGCTTATCTTTCATAATTCCATTTTGTCTTTAACTCTGATTGGATTGTGAAACTCTGCCTTGTTCTGGTAATTCCATCAAATATAATGGGATGGGGCTCATGCTGTGGAGGTAGCAGAAATAGATGGCATTTCCTTGCAGGGGTTGGGATTGGTGATCCCTAGTACAGTTTCTTCAGTTTTGTTTTTAAAATTCTCAGATGGGTTGGGAAAGATCTGTTTTGAAGTATAGGAGTTGTTGCCATTGAAAATAGATTGGCTAGATGAATTATTAACCTACCTCAGTATGTGGCTGTTTCACATATTTAGAAATATTCACCCTTAGTTAGGAAAGTGTATAGCCTGCAGGGTTTGTCCTAATCATCATATAATACAGTTTAAGAAGTATTGCCTAGCATTTGGCATAACTTGTCACTTGAGATCATTTTTGTGCTGTACATGAACTGCTTCTGAGTATTTTAAATGGACCATTTTAAAATGAAGCAGAATTACAGTCAGTGCAATCTCAAAAGAGATTTCAACACTTTGATTTTGCACAATCTGAGTTAGATGTTGTCAATATAGCATGCTTCTCTGGTATAACTTAACTATTTAGAATAGTTTTTAGGGAAAAAATATAGTGTGTTTCCTTTGGCAAACAACATTTTGATATTTTATTGATTTATTAATGGTTTGCTGAACAAAAAAAATTACTTTTGTATAGCACATAACATTTTAAAATTTAAATTCCAAAATGTTTTAGCTGTTGGTTTGATATGATTTCCTACCCCTGCTTTTGAGTGATGAAGCCATAAATATTTTTACAACAAATCCATTTTTCTGTAAAGTTGTATTGATTGTATCTTGCAGAGAACATAAGAACATTACTAGTTTTGATTATTCATGATAGAAGACACTGTGGTGCCTAAACATTTCTAGAGGCTGAAGTCTAGAGTGCAAAAAATATTAGAGGTGTTAATTTTTAAAAATTAAAGATCCAATAAAATAATAATAGCATGGTGTTAAAAAGTCATCTACAGCAACAAACACATTTAATTTTTTTAAAAAAGATAATAAATGGGCAAAACTGTTATATTCTGGACTTTGCGAGCCAGAGAAACCCATGTACAGAGTTCTGTCAGTACAGGGAGGGGTGGCTTATTTCCCCCCTCCTATGTCATAATGTCATTGGTGTTCCTCATCCTAAATGTGATTTTTGGTATATTAGTATTATACTGTTCATTCAGTTTGTATCTGCTAGGAATTGATAAAGGTACACACACTGATAGCCTCTCCTGTACTGGTTTTGGTATTTTGTTATTTTTGTCTGGTTATTGCTTTGCAGGGATGTGCTTTGCTTTTAGGCATGTTCATCCATTACACAACACAGACTTGACTTCTCCACCCACAGCAATCCATTTTTTAAATAGTGAGTAAGAAGCAAGAATGCCTCTGGAAAGAAGAATCAAGTGACAGGTCTAGTTTGAATACGCCTTGCCTGATTGTGTTTAAGAACAAGCTGACAGTGGCATAATTAAGATGGTATTTTTGTGCACATCCTGAGAGCAAGCAAATACCAGTTTCAGGAGTTAGGAAAGTCAGAATCCATTTTCCAAGCATCATTAGCTGCCCTAAGTTCATGTACCTAACATCTGATGGATAGTATAAGTCAACCTTCACCAGCTGGGCTGGCTGGGGCCAACCAGAGTTGTCGAAAACATCTGGAGGGCATCACATTGGCAAAGGCTGATTTAAGGCAGGCATGTTATCTAGAGCTGATGCAAATGTGTTCCTAGCTCCACTCCAGGAGGTGCACAGAACGTTTGAATAATGAGCACAAGACTGATATTATTTTGTGATGCGCTTTGAGGGAATGAGGATTTAATCCTTGCACAAACTCTGTAACTTAGGCCAGTGCTATCCACAATTGATCCTCATGTATAATCCAAAACTGTTGGGTGTGCAATGGGGCTAGGCCTCTCTAAATAGGATGGTAGCTTAGTGGTGGAGCACCTGGTTTTCATGTAGAGTGGTGCTCCAGGTTCAGTCCACAGCAGCACCCATCAATATCACCATCTGAAATCCTAGGGGGCCACTGCTAGTCCATGTAGACAATACTTGCCCACAAGTCTCTTTCTAAACATTAAAAGTTCCCAGCCATAACAGTCCCTGAATATCTTTGCTTCCTATAAGTAGTAAATACAGTAAGTATTTGGTAAAGGTTTAGAAGGAAGACAAGTGAGATAGCTTCTGATTTCTTCTCATGAGGGAAAATAGAAAGCTTTGTGGGATGTTTTAATCTGATAATTTATTGAAGGTCAAGCTATTTTGCAGGGAAAAATGAGCTAAGCTTTGAGGAAAAATGGCTCTGTAGGTCTTACAGCAGGGTGCTGATTTCTTTCAGCCAAAGGGCCTTGTGTCAGGGGTAACAAGCAAGAGGTATTATGCTAGTTTCAGGTCACATTTCTGCTACTCTAAAGGAGGGCAAAGAACAAGCCATAAGTGGACATGGCCTTGTGAGTTCTGAGGACCAGAGAGACCTGGAGGTATATATTTGGTCCCTATCATTGTCTTACAGTGGTAAGTTTATGTGTAGAACATCTATCAGCACATGGGCGGTTGCCAATCCGTCTGCTTCCTCATATCAACCGTTGAAGAGTACTGTATATCATGTGAATCTGCTTTCTCTTGGAAACTACAAGGGTGGTTTATTTTTTTTAAAAAATGTTGTGACTCCGTCTGTAGTTCTGACATTCAGAGTTGTTTTCTATGGTCTGTGGATACTGGGATTTGGAAGGACAGTTTAAAGGACCTGTTACCATGCCCTGGAATTTAAATAAGTGGTGTGCATTGCAAAGGTCACACTTGCATTTCTGTGCAGGAACTGTATCCTCTCACTTCCTAACACCTCTGTCAGGGTTGGCAGTTCCATGTCTGACTGTAGTTCCATGTTTTTCTTCTCCATCTTTAAATATATTGTTAGGAGGGCAGAGATTCTTATGTTTCAGCTAGTTTACGTAGCAGTCTTGTAACTTCCAAACACTGTGTATACTTGGTAAAGTAGGGAGACCTGGAATGATGTGAACCAAAATGTAGCAACTCTATAAATGTTGTTGCAACATATATCCAAGGGAAGAATTAAAAAACAACAACCAAAAAACCCTTCTTTAATTTAGTTTTGTGGATCTTAAGAAGTTGGTATGACCTCTCTTATTTTGTTTTATGGCAGTTGAAATATATAGCTGTGGTGACAAAAGTAAAAGTGATGTGGCTCAGTGGGGCTTAAGTCATGACTAGCTTGTCCCATTGATTTCAGTAACACTAACTTAGACCCCATTCTTCTACACACTTATCTGGATGTAAGCCCCATTGAACTCAATGGGATATTGAGACTTCATTCTGATCAGGCAGATAAAGAATTGCAATGGGAGTCTAAATCTGACCCAACAGAGTTCCCAGTTTGGCTTGTGAGGCTGTTTCCCCCAAACCACATCTACCTCCTTTCATCTATGATGTCCAGCGAGGAATGTGTGGAGGTGTGGCTGCCAGTGTGTGACTGGAAACCTTCGAATTGCGACATTGCTGATTTGCAGTGAGAGCAAGCCAGCTAGGTCAGTTGCACTGAGTTCCCCATGAGGAACTCAGAGGTGTAGCCAGCCACTGCAGATTATTGGAGCTTGAACTGAGCGCATTCCAGCCTACCTGTCACAGATGTTTGGCAGCAATGGGGACTGATTAAGATCTGGCCTGTTGAGCCAAAAGGCTTCCCCACCTCTCCCTGGTCTATATCCTTGCTGTGTAGTTTTTGGTGGGGTTTTCTGGGGTTTTTTAAAAGAAAAGATTTAGAATTGTATTGCCTATTGTAATGGGTCATTTTTACTGAATTGGGCCAATTCATTTAAGCAGCGATCAAAATTTCATCCCTATTATATTACAAATCTGATGGGAGGACCTAATTGGTTGTCCCAGATTTTTTCTCTCCCTTTTTTTGCTATGGAATAATTTTTCATTCTCTTATGTAATTATATATTTAGGGATCCCACCCAACCCCCATTTCATCATGGCAGATGGTATGGCACCCACCACTCGTTTTGTTGCTGCTGTCAGGATGTGATTCATTATTATTTTTTTGCCACTGATTTTAAAAATAGGATAGATTATGGAAATACTGAATTTCCTTTTTAAATTCCTTGAAACAGTAGGAGCCTATGTGGCTTTTTGGGGTCTCCTGCTCTTTCCCCACATGCTTACCCCCTCCCCACATCCTTGGTATAAAGCATGCACAACTCGAGTTTTACCACACAAAATCTGGGGAAGTATGGTGAACTTCCAGAGGAAGTTGGTGATGTTCTCAATTTTAGTGGAACACTGTGATACTGATAAATTTTTACTACTATTCTGAATACCTGGTAGTTTTCTTATTAATTGGTTTAACAGTCAGTCGTCAGTCTGTCTGTACCTGGAGACAATGCAATCAGTGTCATTCCTTTCTTCCCAGTCAACAGATGTTCTGACCTTGTGATGAACTCTTCCACACTTTTTCAGCCATCTTTCAACAAATGTCAGACATAATTCTTCACAGAAAAATAACTGATTTTGATGGTGGAAAGGGTCAGTATAGAGACCCTTGTCATCCAATTCTAGCATGCCACTCATCCATATCTTGTCTGCCAAAATCCATTTACCAACATAATTGTCCTTTTGCAGTCAGAGCATACCTTGTGACTCCTAGCTCTTTCTAAGCTAAACCACTTTCCCATGTCCTATTATTGGGATAGGAAGATCTCCAACCCATGAGCTGAATCAGGCCTACCAGCCCTCTCTATTTGGTTTGTGAGGTGTTTTAAGTGAGGCCACCCCATCAGGTGTCAGGCAGGTAAAGACATGGCTGGGCCGAAGTGGATTTGCAGTCACTACTGGTTAACTCATCAAGGGCACCAGCACAACACATTGGAAGCCCAAACAATCAGGGATTGCATAGCTTCGTGTGACCCATAGTTATCAAACTTAATTCACTGGGGGGTGCCCTACCTGCACTCCCAAACCCCCTTGTATCCCAAACTTATTTCCCCTACATCCTATTTGCCTAAATGTCTGTCACCCATGTCTGCTTCTTAAGCAACTACCACCCATTCCACACCCTTCTCTGCCTGTCAGACAGACTGCACACCCCACATCTTTTTACCCTGGCTGCTAATTTAAGGGAGAGGCTAATGTCAAAGAATGCACTTGCAACTATTGGTGGCTCAGCCCTTTTCCCTTTTAAGAGCATTGCTTCCTTGCCTTGATGATGTTGTAATGACCAGTGTGGTAGGTGTGACTGCATTGGGAACCCCAGGGAATCTATTAAGATTCTGGGCATTATGTTTTATAGACCTGCTGAAGAGTAAGTCCATCCCACTTGTTATATTAAACACTAGATTTCCCTTCAACTAGCAGGGATAATGTTAACCTTTTTGCCTATGACTGTTCATGGGCTCCTTTAGGCAGGAGGGCAGGTCATAAATTTAAAATAAATAAAAACTGTTGTAAGGAAAGGGCATAGTTGGTATACCAATAAGCATTCCTTGCCACCAGAAGGATCTGGGAGTACCCCCAAACTATGCACCTGTTTCTTTGAAGAAACAGATGCAGTTCTGTCCAGAACTGGTGAACCAGCAAACCTGGGAGCTGCTCACCCATCGATTCTCTCCTTCACCAGGATTCAGTCTGTTTGTTGGTCCTCATCCAGCTCACCATTGCATTCAGGTCACAATCTCTCCTGAGGCATGACATGGTGCCCCAATTCTCCTAATGACCACTCCCGGAAGTTTCATATAGATATTAAAGAGCGCTTGGAATAAGCTGGTGCCCTGTAACATTCCACCACACAACTGCAAAGGGGCAAACACATAATTTGAAGCCTGAACATATTGTTGAGCATGAACAGAAAGGGCAATCAGAAGTACCAGAGAGACATTTTTCCATTTGCATGTTTGAATCTTCACAGAAAATAAGGAACCAACACTTGTTAGAGAATGGAAACTGAATATCTTTCTTTCTCTTACAGATGATGATCAGCTCCAAGAAACTATGTCTTCAGAAATGAAAGCTTGTACCTACTATAAACAGTGATCGGCCTTAAGTAGACTAGAAACTATAGTCAAGAAACTTCAGAGGAACTCGTCCGTACCTGGTTACCTTGTATCATAAATTCAATCATGTATGGAAGTGCTCGTTCAGTTGGTAAAATTGAGCCAAGTAGCCAGAGTCCTGGGCGTTCACCAAGGCTGCCACGATCGCCACGGCTGGGCCATCGTCGAACCAACAGCACAGGTGGCAGTTCTGGAAGTAGTACTGGGGGTGGCAGTGGCAAAACTCTTTCTATGGAAAATATCCAATCCTTAAATGCTGCCTATGCCACTTCGGGCCCTATGTACCTAAGTGACCATGAGAACGTGGGTGCAGACACGCCTAAAAGCACCATGACTCTTGGACGATCTGGGGGGCGTCTGCCTTACGGTGTTAGGATGACTGCTATGGGCAGCAGCCCCAACATTGCCAGTAGTGGGGTTGCCAGTGATACTATAGCATTTGGAGAGCATCATCTTCCTCCTGTCAGCATGGCATCCACAGTGCCTCATTCACTGCGCCAGGCGAGGGACAACACTATAATGGACCTGCAGACGCAGCTCAAGGAAGTGTTGCGGGAAAATGATTTACTACGCAAGGATGTAGAGGTGAAAGAAAGTAAACTTAGCTCCTCCATGAACAGTATCAAGACGTTCTGGAGTCCTGAACTCAAGAAGGAAAGAGCCCTGAGGAAAGATGAGGCATCCAAAATAACTATTTGGAAAGAACAGTATCGAGTTGTACAGGAAGAAAACCAGGTTAGTAATCTAAATAGAATTCTGCAAGGGGAGGGTAGATACAATTGTTTTAATGAATGTTTTTCAGAGAATTTCCCTTGGCAGTCTTGAACTTGAGACAAATTATTCTATTGATCTAGAGTCAGTATATTCAGTTCCAAGTAGCACCATGGAACATGGAAAAGTGATTTTCCTGTTTCAGATTTTGTATCCACATTGCAGCTATGTTAACAGGCATGTCCAGAGTCTGTCTTGGGGGCCTAATCCAGGCCATCGGTCTCAACGACTTCAACCTCATAAAAAAAAAAAGCCCAGCAACTTCAGTCCTTAAAAAAGCTCAACAACTGTGGTTGGCTCTTTGGTCGGCCCTCATCTGGCCCTCTTTGAAAAAAGTTTGGACACCGCTGGCATAAGAGAACAGTGAAGTGGGGGGAGAGCATCCAGTCCTTTCCCATCAGTTCACTATTCCAGCTCAATCCAGTATAATTCTAGGATTCTTTGCGAGTGTTCTCTGTAAGGAAGTGAGCAGAAGATTTATATCTTTGTAACATGGAAATTGGGTACTAGGAATAGTTAGACACTTACTCAGCAAATATTCCTGGAAGTTTGTCAAACTGTTGTGTGACATATGGTTGAATATTTAGACTCTAGATTTTAAGACTTATAAAATTATAAACAGTATGGAAAAACTGAAGAGAAACTATTCCTTTTCTCGCTGCATTTCAATTTGGTTAAATCCACTTGAATCCAGTGGCATTAGATCCAACACATATCTAATGAAGTATTTCTTCATAATACACAATTTGGTTATAAAATTTGTTGCCCCAGGGTATATTTTTTAATACTAAGATGTACATCTTGCAAATACTCCTTGCATGTTGTTAAGATGTGTAGGGGACAGTTAATGAAAGACTTCCTTTGAAAGATAGTCGGAGTTTCTTTTGACAAGGACAAGGTCAAGGTCTTAAAATATTTTCAGAATAAAGCCTAGATTCATATTCAGTTGAATATATTTGTTTATGTAACCAAAGCAATTACCTTTCAAGTATCCCTCATGCACACAGGCTGGAAATACTCTTGGTGGTTTTCTACCAGGTGTAGATTGGAAATTTCTCCCTACTCTCACCTTTTATGTCAGCCTTCCAGGGTTTGTTGAAAGGTACCAGTGGCCCATTTCCCTGGCTGCTCCTCTGCATTCAAAAGCTTGTTACTAGAAGTGTACCCAACCTCACATGTCCCTACAATGAATGGAAGATCCACCTCCCCTAATTCCACTTGGTTAAAATGAAAACTATTTTATATGAAAATTTGAAATCTGCTAATCCTTGCTTCCTCACAAGTGCCTTTGAAATTGTTATTTAAGATTTTCTAACTTAGTGTAAGGTTTTTTGTTTCTTTTTTATGCTATCTTTTCCCTCATGCCCATCCTTAATTTGAATTAATCTTTTGATTTTGAATCTAGGATTATTGTATACTTTTGACAACCAAATAATTTTTCATACTACATTATTCAACCGGGGGTGGAGGGAGTAAGGGGAAAACAGACAAGTTGTGGTAGCTGCCCCCTACCTGGCTAAAAATTAATCTGCAAGTGTTGGAGTTCTTGTCTGACAGGAGCTAGTGTTAATCGAGAGAATTGTGTCAGACCAGTTAGTCAGTCTCCACAATTGTTTGTCAAGAACCTAGGAGTAAGTGGTGTATTAAGGAAGGAGAGAGTGAATATAAACTGCAGGATTGTGTCTAGTTTCTTCATGTAGTTCCAAACTATGCATTCAGTATATCTGAATAAGTGTACATACACATGAAAGCTTATACCCAGAACAAACTTAGTTGGTCTCTAAGGTGCTACTGAACAATTTTTTAATTTATTTTGTATGCATCAGAATTCTCTAGCTCACAGTTCAGATAAGGAAAGTACAGGGTGATATGCATTGTTGAGAACCAGTATGGTATAGTGGTTAGAGTGTCAGACTAGGACCGGAAAATCTAGTTTTCAAATCCTCTCTCATCCATGTAGCTCAGTGGGTGACCATTGGCCGGTTATACCCTCTCAGCTTAACCTACCTCACAAGGTTGTTGTTGGGGTTATATGAGGAGGGGGCAAACCATGTAAACACTTGAGCTCCTTGGAGAAAATGCAATAAATTAATAAATAATGTTAGTCATACTTGGATTAGATCCATTAAAGCCAATGGACTTAAGTGCATTGATTTCAGTGGGTCTGCTCTAAGTTTGACTTAGTTTGACTTAGTTTGATATAAGTTTGACTTAGTTTGATATAACTCATAATACATGGATAAAGGGCAAAATCTAAAAGAATGATTTTACATTTTAAAAGGACTGTCCCTAGAATTAGTGAACATTTTGTGGTTGATTAGAATTTTGGCTGTGAAAGGCCAACCTTTTGTTTCAAATACTAGTTTGGAATCTGTCTGAAATGACACCTCTTGAAATCTAAATACTGTAGTAATTGGAATAAATAGGATGCTTTGGAACTTCGAAAGTGAATATTACGTTAAAAAATAGAATTGTCTTTGCATGTAAACATGTGATTGGTTTGTGGGTTTGTTTGTTTTTTGTTTGTTTGTTGGATCACTGAAAATGTTTCTTACTTAATGAGAGGTGGGAGTATGCTGGCTTTCCTATATCCTATTTCTGTCATTCCTTACACCCATTCTAATTATTCATTTAAGTAAACTGCTAGAGCTTTATTTTCTGAGCCCACTATAATTACTACTATAATGGTAGGACGGTAGAACTGTAGTCCAAAAAATAAATGGCACTATTTAAAAGCAATGCGGAATATGTAATGAGATACACAAACCAGGCACGCTAATTAGTCCACCTCTAATTAACTTGTTTTATGCCATCTATATCAGTTGTCCGTTTGTATCCTTTAGAGTAAATCTGATCAACCTAAATTTTATTATAAACAGATTTTTCCACCTAGGGCTTTGGACTAGGGATTTCTTTGAACTAAGTTGCGAACACGTTTCAGCCTATCAGTTAATCTGATAATTTAAAAAATATATCTTCGAGGCTTTTGGATAATATCTTGGCAGAAATGCAAGGAATAACTGAAGGACACATTCCAGATCTTAACTGGTTACTATACTTTTTTCCTCTTAGATGTGCAAGGTTTGTGACTTTCTAAGTTCCAAACATGAGTGTACCAACAATATAAGCAAAAGTGAATATTCAGGGTCATTTTATATATGAGTTCAACCAGCTGATGGGCTGTGGGATCTGGAATGATGGGAGCCATAGCTCCAGGAACATCCCTATCCTAGAACCTTAGCAGGAACCTTGCCTTAGGACTTCATGCACAAGCACACAACACAACTCTGTTGCGATTGCTTTGTAGAATTTGCAGTGTGCAGACAGGTCTGTACCCCGATTTCCTAGACCCTGCTTGCATAATAGCTCATTTTTTAATTGTGAAAGGTATCTTAATCCATAGTTTCAAAGTTATGGGGTTCCTTTCACACCCTGTTTATTTAGGAAAATGGAATAACTGCGATTGGACTAAACAACCCTTGGGGTTACTTCCAGCTCCACAGCTATGTAATTCTATGAATGAAGCATGTAAAATGAGTACATTGAGGAGGGAGGAAATAGTTTCTGATGGGGAAGGTGGTTTCGTAAAGCTGTAACTCTACAGAACCACCACCTGACTCATGAGTGGCCTCCATGGAGGACATTTGGGGCTTCAGAATACCCCTTTCTGAACAGCTGCAGCCCAAGGCTTTAATTAGGTTGGCTGGTGTAGGGTAAAGACTCCATGGAGCCACAATTTGATTTGCATGCAGTTTACATTGACTGTTTTGGGGAGCTAAGAACACCCCTTTGTGGACAGCAGCATGAGAGCCCCAAGTCTTTGTTTTATGAGTGTTCCCTGTTCTCCACTTCGTCAGCATTTATAGTCAAAATAATGCAATTACTCATCATTAATAGAAACACTGCTTTCTGATAGTAGTGGGATCCCCCTGGTAACATTCAAAATTAGCTCTCAAGGGTCAGTTCCATGGATTGGAAAGCACTTGCTGGATGCAGGCTGCAGCTGGATTTCATCTAACCTTCTGGATCTCCTTCTTTGGGCTGGCCCAAAACATTTTGCTTCTTAACATGAAGGACAAGATGGCACCTCCACTATTCCATGGAAAAAAGCCAACCCAACTGATGGCTGAATCTTACTTCAGCACTGGCATTATGAAAAGTGAACGTGAGGACAGTGGGCTTCCTTCAGGCCACAGAGCAGGCTGTATGGCCTAGAGAGCTATGTTCTCCAGCACCTCACAGCTTCCTCCTTTTCCTCAGTATCTGCTGCCTGAGGCAGCCACCTCTGCCAAGTGGTAGGGGCAGTCCTGCCTTCCATCCCTCCATTATTTAGCAGAGAACATCTGAGACGAGAACAGACTTTAATGTTGTGCAAACTGTTGCACCTCCTTCCTCTACAAGAAGAGAGGGGAAATGTAAGCAGAGAGGTAGACGTTTATTTGCAAATACACAAAACATCATGTGTGGTTTTTGCAACTGCAAACATGCAGTTTATGGGATGCAGTTAAATTTTAAAGCTTGAGGCTTTGAAAGCAGGACTTTGCATTTCAACTGTACATTGAAATTGTTTACATTCTCCTGGGATTACTGAGTAGTTCTTGTTTTTTCTGTCACAACAGATAAAAGTGTGTTGGAAAGCTTTTAAAAGTCTGTGGAGAAAATAGGTGAAATTCGAGTGGAATTACTTTGAATTAAATATTTGCTTCTGTTTCCATTGGATATAGCTTTGTGCATCTGTTAAGGGTCTGTATGTGGGTCTGGCCCCACCTACTATTGGCCCTCTGCCCCAAAATATTTCCACGCCCATGTCCTTGGTGTGTGGACTCTGCCCCCCCCCCCCCCCGCAAACTGAACTGTCTGCTGCTCATGCAGCAAGGTAGCTTTTCCTCTTGTTGTTGACTGACTTGTCTTTACTGATTAAATTGGCACATGATCAATTATCCAGGCACATAGATTCAGTCTTTGCAGTCAAAATGTCAGTTTGATTTCATTAATGAACTGTGCACTGATATACTAAATGGTCTGGCTATATTAGAAGATTCAATTACCAGGGGTCCACAAGTTTTAGTTTTCTTAAAAGGTAAAGGGACCCCTGACCATTAGGTCAAGTCACGGACGACTCTGGGGTTGCGGCGCTCATCTCGCTTTACTGGCCGAGGGAGCCAGCGTACAGCTTCCGGGTCATGTGGCCAGCATGACTAAGCCACTTCTGGCGAACCAAAGCAGCGCACGGAAACGCCATTTACTTTTCCTAAGAGGTAGCTATTACCAGCCTTTTCCTAAGTCTTTTGCATGTGACAGGCCTTGTTCTGCTTCTACCTTCTGTAAATTCCCAATGTGAAATGAAACAAGAGAAGGTCCCTTTCTTTGAGTTCTCTGACACAGAGGGATAAATAGGTACTGTACTTGTTTCACTCTTAGGAGCCTTTGCCGTAAGCCAGAAATGACATAATTCCTTTTTGTTTCTTCTCCGTTCCCCAGTGTTCATTGGAGGCATTGTGAGTTCTTGGCAACTTATAGAGAGCTCATGAAAAAGATCAGTAATACCATACAAGTTCCCCTGAATGTCAGCTAGCCTGAAAGTAACAGTCTTCGTCTGGTTTATATTGGCCAGTTGAAAGCAACTGAAAACAAGAATGGAAAGTTGTTTTCTGCAGAATACCAACAAGGTGTTTGTTGCATACCTTAGTTATGCAGTCTGCCACTAGTACCTTCTAGCAGAATGCAATGAACACCCTCTGGTTCCATTAGGAGTAGGGCAACTCAGTTGTTCAGTTGTTCATGAATCTTGGATAATTTGTGCCCTGAATAATACTGAGAGGCATCACCTGCAAATCTTTTGCAGATTTTATTTCTCTGTTGTCTAAAATACTGTGCACATGAGTATTGCTCAGATCTGTGCTGTGGGGTATTGTAGAACTGTAAAGAAGTACAGTAATAAACTTCTTATACAGCTGAAGTGGACTCTAGCCAAGAAAACATATGGTAAATTGATGTTCCAGTTAGGAGACCTAACAAAGAAATAGATAATGGCCAATCCTGCCCTGTGTTAATGTCTCTCTCAGAAGGACAGTCATACCTCGGGTTACAGACACTTCAGGTTGCATTTTTTCAGGTTACAGACGTGCCGAAACCCAGAAGTACCAGAACGGGATACTTCCAGGTTTCGGCGGTCATGCATGTGCAGAAGCACTAAATCGCAACCCGCACGTGCGCAGACACCGCGCTGTGGGTTGCGAACGTGCCTCCCGCACGGATCATGTTCGCAACCTGAGCGTCCACTGTATATTGTTACAAGGATTGTGCGCTACACACAATCTCTGCTGAGCAGTAGCAAGATTCCAAAACATTACACCCAAATAATGTCCCTCTTTGGTCCTCTCATAACGTCAGTGAGCTTGGATCCAAAGCAGCAGTCGGTCATGGCCCCCAGCCTCTCAGTGCAGCCTCTGCAGCCAGCATTGCATGGCATCTGCCCTTCAGCCCCCCACATGGAGCCTTCCTCACTTCCTGCTTCTCCTTCCCAGAAAACCCTTTGCCAAGCATCTCTTCCCCTTCTGTCTGCTCACCCACCTTCTCCTTGCTATTCCAAGCCTACTTTTAAGAGGTGATAATTTTCCTGTAACCTACGGCATTGCTCAGCATAACCTTGGCAACCTCCGTTGGCACAGACTCAAGGATTTCCATGTGATGAGCCACCAACACCTTTCATCATGCTTAACGGCTTCTATCCCAGGTGAGGCCCTGGCCTAGAAAGGAAGCTTAGCCTGTATTATTCCACTAGCCTGGCATCTTCCCTTCAGTAGTCCAAAAAACGGCTACATCCTACCCTTTCATTACTTTATAACATTTATTAACTCTAGCAGTTATAGGTGCCCTATGTTACCACAGATCTGTAACAGTATTATAGTAGAGGATGAAAAGTAGGGCATTTAGCCGTAGAAGTTAGATGCAGGAATTTTATAACATTATAAAATTATAAAAGGTGTTAAAATAAGAAAATATCTCTTGATACAAGCATACATTTTTCAAGTGAATTTTTCCCATCTTTGTAACAGAATATTTCAACAGACCATTACATTTGTTTTCCTCACAGTTCTCATTTATTCTTTTATCAGTATTTAGTCTCTCACACTTCAAGCTAGCAGTTTGAAACGTTAGAAGTTGAAGTGTTCAGACTTCAGCAGTGGCTGGAAAGCTTGGAGATTAAAGGAGGGGGGGAAATACAAATCCACCTCAGCCTTGCATGCCCTCTCTGTCCCTTTTGGTTTTAGTCTGGAATCCCAGCTACCTTATATTTAGAAAAGATAAGATAATTTGTTCCACCCCCAAACACTCCTTCAGAGTTCCCCCATCAGTATCTTTAGAACTTGATCTCATCACCTGCCATGAGGCTCATTCACTTGAGCCAGAGAAGACAAACGGGATGCTGACCAGAACAAGGAAGGACAGAATCTGTGGCATCCTTGGTAGCTCTTGTGGACTACATTTTCTTGTTTCTAAAGTGTAAAAACCTACTACAACAGCAGGCTAACATAGTTGTCATTTAGCAAATTACTTCTGTTTCCTTAATTCATTTAATATTTGTTTGTTATTCTTACTATTTCTAAGCACCATTCTTATTTTTCTGTGTAATTGTGGACCAGGTGGTCAATACTGGACTAGAAATGCTACCGATTTATCGATTTATTTGTGTTCTTTTTGATGCAAGGACCAAGTTGTTATCTCTCCCCCCACCCCAGCAGTGCTGTCCTCCTTCAATCTTTTGAAAGGAATAGCCTACAATTTTTTAAAGTAATAATGCAAGTAAAAGGGATTTGTTAGATACGAAGTCTTTCAATCTTTTATGACTCTGATTAGTCTTCAGATCATGAACATCTGATTACACTTAATTTAATATGTAAGGCATCCCCCTCCCCCGGCTTATCAGTGGTGATTTGACAAGTTCCATGCTGTGTCTTCATCTGGCATCTGTACCAGCAGACGGTCTTGTCAACATAATGCTACAAAGTGTCCATATGTTGGCATATTGGTAATCTCCTCAGGTGTACTCAGTCATAGATTTCCCTCCTCAGATACTGCTGATTAGCATTTTGTCAAAGTTCCATGTTTGTCATTGAACTGTTGTTTGCCATCACTTTCCTTTATAGAGACTAGCCTGGATAAAAATAGATTTAAAAATATGATTTTTAACGTTTTGTTTTGGATTTTTAAAACATCAATTATATTATCTTTCAAACTAGCCTTCATTTTAAAATGAAATATAAATGTACTACAATATAAATGTTTTAAAGTCTTCTCTCAGTCCCTTAAAACTGAATTGATGACATCTTATCAAACAAAGTTAAAGCCTGTTTTCCAGGCAAGTAAATGAACCAGAAGTAAATATTTGGTGACTTTGGACATCAGGCATTCTCAATATGACAAGAAATCATACGTTGTACAAAGGCATGGTCAGAACTTGTGGACATTGACTGGAGCTGAATGTTGGGGGAGATTCAGGATAGATAAAAGAAAATACTTCTTCATACAGTGCATAGTTAAACTTTGGAATTCGCTCCTGTAGAAGGAAGCGATAGCCACCAACCTGGATGGCTTTAAAAGAGGATTAGACAAATTCATGAAGAACAGCCTTGGCAGTAATGCTTCTGAATACCAGTTGCTGGGAATTGCAGATGGGCAGAGTGCTGTTGCGCTCATCTCCAGCTTGCAGGCTTCCTACAGGCCTCTGGTGAAACTAGGATGCTGGACCAGTTGCACCTTTGGCTTGATCCAGCAGGGTCCTTCATCTTACAAAAGTTTCACAGATACATTGGGCTCAAAGAATCATATCTTCCAGAGCCAGTCCACTTGATGCAATCATTTAAGCAGCAATTATTTTAAGCACATTTGGTGGACTTGGCCCCAAGTAAAGTTGATAAATCAGATTATCACTCTGTCAACATTTTGAACCTCATGAACTATATACATCCTTCTCAAATTGTAAGGAATATAATACCAAAAATACATTATTTTGTAAGCAATTTCTTTTGCTTTAACATCAGTTATCCAC
Organism: Podarcis liolepis; assembly: GCF_965112155.1. Lineage (NCBI taxonomy): Eukaryota > Metazoa > Chordata > Lepidosauria > Squamata > Lacertidae > Podarcis > Podarcis liolepis. The sequence goes on along the minus strand of NC_139562.1, from coordinate 19,044,116 downwards.
AGCACCAACACACACGTTGGACCATTGCCTAGTAGATACATTTAAAACAATTTCTGTTCATTTCATTTCATATGAATGCCCTATGAAAGGATATAAGTTTGTACATTTTTATTTATCTCTTTGGGAAGACAATTCCAACCATTTTCCTAATAGTTATTGGGGAAATTTTTGTACTTACCTGATTTTTGCAATATAGTTCTCAGCTAAAAAAATACAAAAATGTCTTTTTAAAACCCACATATTATAGAGTTAAGCATGTTCATAGATGGTATTAATATTTATTAAATTTATTACCCACCCTTCACCAGCAGGTCCCCAAGCAGGTTGCATCAATTTAAAATTCAGAATTAAAAACAATTAAAACAAATTATTCACAGGAATAGGGTTATGCAAATATGGGGGACCTGCTTCCTGCTTTGCAGGCCTTTTCCACCTGACCTAGGAGGACAGGGTCCTGACTGACTGTAGCTGCAAAGGCTGAGGCTGCTGAGGAGGCCAGTGACTATCTTGGCTGTGAGAACCTGCTTTAACTTATGTGTTTTTCAATACAGGGACTTTGTTGTTTTTAAACTGAAAGGTGTGGGATGTGCCCAATCACAGTGGTTCAAGGTAGGGTTGTTCCTCTGAAGACAGTTTGGAAACTTCAGCTGGTCCAAATTTGGTGGCAGGTCTGCTCACTGGGGCATTTGTAGTTTTATGTTGCGAACCACCCTGTAATCTTCACATGAAGGGCAGTATACAAATTTAGTAAATAAAATAGAAATAAATAGAACAAGTTGCCTTTGCTTCCTCTTTCCTGCATCCTGTAGTTACACTCTGTGGGATGTATAGTGATTGTATTTTCTATTCATGCACTGACGTGTATGACCTTAAACCAAATTGAGTCATTTTCCTGAGCCTTACAGAATCGACAAATGTACTAGTAGCAGGCTACTTATGTGCAGAATTTTTAATCCCTTTCCTTTTCTGCTGCCTTTGAGATAATTCAGCACAAGAACTTCTTTAAATGTAAGTTGATTTGTGGGATTGCCAGATAGATTAAATCCTATTAAAATCATAGCTTTGCTTCTAAATGAAGCTTTCAAACACTACAGAAATAGCTCTTGTATTTCCATACAAATAACAGGTCTGATGTCCCAGAGCAATTATAAAGTTAGAATGGCAATATGTGTTGGAGTTGGCACGTTCTACATCAGCAAGGTCCTGTTGGACACCTGACATTAGAAGAAGAAGAGTTTGGATTTGATATCCCGCCTTTCACTCCCCTTCAGGAGTCTCAAAGCGGCTAACATTCTCCTTTCCCTTCCTCCCCCACAACAAACACTCTGTGAGGTGAGTGGGGCTGAGAGACTTCACAGAAGTGTGACTGGCCCAAGGACACCCAGCAGCTGCATGTGGAGGAGCGGAGACGCGAACCCGGTTCCCCAGATTACGTGACTACCGCTCTTAACCACTACACCACACTGGCTCTCCTTTGCTAGCTTTTCTGAGTGGGTGGAAACAGATTGTCAGCAGGGAATCCCTTTGGACAGACAGGTCTTTGCTTCCAATGTGCATTAAGCAGATTCTATTTTTTGAGAATGCAAACTGTTTTTAAGAGCAGATTAACTAGATATTTTTAAAAGAAACTGAAGACTTTTTAGTGTTTCTACTTCATTGTAGTATGCTTTAGGCGTCACCCTTCCTCTTCTACCCCAAATGCTATTAAAAAAAGGAAAAAAATGGCTGCTCCTGCTTAACCAGCTTTCCAGGTACGCTTTTGACATGTTGGCTTCCATACAAGCCCATTTTTTCAGTCATGAGTATTCATTGCTGTTCTGCTGCTTGTTTTCTGTCTATACCAATGGGTGAAGCTTGGTGGAACGTGTCCATTTTCATGCATTTTGTTTTTTGAGAAAATAATATGGAGGTCTTGCACAAGGGTGATATTTACTTTGAAAGGCTGCAATCCTAAGCCTTATTAAATTCATTAGGACTTTCTTCTGAGTAGATATTGTTAGGATTGCAGTGTAAGGCTTGCACAAGGGCTCCTGCTTCCTTTTTTTTTTTAATTAAAAGCCCAATATATGTCAAGGATGGAGTCAGATGCAGGTCAGAATGAAGAGACAGAGGCAGTTGTCAGTGAAGTTAGGTATTTATTCAAGGAAATAGTATGCAACTCAGAACACTTCCCAGCAGCTCTTGCCGCCATAGAGCAGTTGCCAGGACTGAGGATTTTCTCTCCCTCTGCACAGTTCTAAGTCTCCACCCCTAGATGTTTCACAAGCCGTCTCAAACCATGCCTATGCACATCAAGTCACTGTTCTGTTCTCATTATCCTGTGCTTTCTTGGAGATCGGAGGGGAGCTTGGCGCAGTAGGAGAGGGAAACTCCCATGATTCTTCAGCAAGCTCTTGACCCACCCCCTCTTCTGTTTCAACCTTTGAGTCTGAACTGCTCCCTGCTACCCGCTCTCTTTGCTCACTAAACCCTGCTGCCCCTTCAGCATCTGACACCTCCCCACAATCTTCTCCCTCTGACTTCTCTGTGTTCTACCACCAATATTCTGGCTCTGAGCTGGGTTTCACTTCGGGGTTCCCCAGGTGGTACCTACCACCACTCTTCTTCATTCAGCCAGTCCCTGACAATTTGTGTACTGTGATGAGGCTCCAAGGCAATCCAGTAGGGAGAGTGGATGGTTGGATACAGCTGTCTGAAGGTATCACAGGCAGATTGAACAGCAGTGTTCAATCTTGCTTGCCCATTTCTCCTGCTCTGGAGCAAAAAAAGGCCTACAAGGAGAATTATTTTTTGGTGTGTTGGCCCTGTGGTCTTACCTTCTCCTTCCCAATGCCCCTTTTCTTTTGTTATGTCTTTCTGTTAAGACTTCTCTATTCCACAAGCTCGGAGCAGATTAGTGTAATATTCCCCAATGCATTGCTCAGGTTGCTGAAGATTTAGAAAGGTGCTTTCATACAAAAACATGGGTTTAAATCTTATTTTTTTCTTTGTTTTATTAGCCTGTCTTTTCATCATATTTCAATGTTTGGGGAAGCAATATGTTTGCTATGCAAAAGAGTTGGGCCCCTCATGTTGTTCATTTCTTTACAATTCCATTTTTAACATAGTGAATTCATGGATTTGGTCTTCTTATTTCCAGCATATGCAGATGACAATCCAAGCTCTTCAGGATGAGCTTAGGATCCAGAGGGACCTGAACCAGCTTTTTCAGCAAGACAGCAGCAGTCGATCCAGTGAGCACTTTGTGACAGAGCTTACAGAGGAGAACTTCCAGCGGCTTCATGCAGAACATGAGCGCCAGGCCAAGGAACTTTTCTTGCTCCGCAAAACCTTGGAAGAAATGGAGCTGCGCATTGAGACGCAAAAGCAGACCTTAAATGCTCGTGATGAGTCCATCAAAAAGTTGTTGGAAATGTTACAGAGCAAGGGACTGTCAGCAAAAGCAACAGAGGAGGATCATGAGCGGACTAGACGGTTGGCCGAGGCAGAAATGCATGTGCACCACTTGGAAACCTTGCTGGAGCAGAAGGAAAAGGAGAACAATTTGCTAAGGGAGGTGAGTTGGGATTCACCCATAGAGATTCTGTTCTACTGTCTAACCTTATTACTTGCAGTTCAGACTTCTCTCTTGTCAACCTGTGTTTTCTTGAAATAATTAGCTCTTAATAGTTTTGATTTTAATTAATTTCTATTACATTAATTTTTATTTTTTAGAAAAATATTTTTATTAAACATTTTATTTGGTTACAAAAGTACAAATATAGTCTCTGTTTCCAGATCATAAAGTCCTTTCTGCAGATTAGTTCTATTTGATGTGAGATGTTGATGTATGCAGGATAAGGTTGCGGGGAAAGAGAGATGGGAAGGGTCTATTTAATTAAAAAGGATAAAAAAGGAAGAACAACAGACAATTTAAAGTATTATGAAAATACACGGTAACATAAAAAATATTGCATTAATACAAAGTTACTAATATATATATCAGTTTCAGTTCAGTTTCCTTCTGACACAGCCTCCCTCTCAGCCTCCTGGTTCTCACCTGAGGGTCCAAACTCTCAGCTCACCCACAAAAGTCTCACAACTAAAATAGTTACTGGAAACAGCGGGCATCACCTAGTCTCTTACTCTAGACTTGCTTTTTCTGGTCAGTCCCAAGGTGGATGCTAATTCCTCAGGCTGCTCCCGGCTATGTCCCATTCAGCTGCACTCTCTACACTCAATTCCAGGTGCAGCAGATTTATTGAGTGTCCCTGGGGTTCCAGTGGATGGGAAAAGAGCCCCCCTCCACTCACAATCCTTTCTTCACCCTATTTTCTATCCTACCTCTCCAGATGCTTTACTGCTCCATGGCAGGGCTTGCTAGTTCACTTTCCATCCTTGGCATAAACTGTGTAATTAAAAACTGTAATGGTTTTTGATGTTCCTTATGCCCCTCTGTTAAAGAATATAGTACAATTGATGGTGCTGTATAAAATGTATAGAAACTGACAATTACTTAATTGCATATTTGCTTTCTGTGTATGTTAGGGGTGGCTGAGCTGTGACCCTACAGAAGTTTTTGGATTCCCATTTCCCATCAGCCCCAGTCAATATGGCCAGTGGTTGGGAATGATAGGAATTGTAGTCTAGCTACACATAATTCCATTTGGACCAAAGTGTACTCAATACAAGATCCAGTATATTCTTCGTGTGTGGATGTATGTGTGCAAACGACTTGGGTGTTTCTGGCAATAATATAAAAATAGTAAAGCTCCTTCCACAACAGCTAGAAAGCTAACATTTGAAATGTTGGTCTTTGGAGATCCATACACTTCTAGACCTGGACTTCAGGAGAGTAGATTTGTAGTAGCACCCAAGAGCATAAGTCTTAAATTGAGATCAGACATACATGGTTGGAACCTGGCCTTTCATGTACCTTACAACCCTCTGATGGGGGAGGGAGAATCACCAGTGACAGCCAGGAACTTGTGCTTGCAGAATGGCAAGCTGTATTTATTCTCTCTGTGCGTGTAAATACTACTTGTGTAACCATCTGAGGATGCTGCTATATATTAGTCCTGTGTGTTTGTGTGTGGTTTCATTAGAAAGCTGTAAATGAGCATCTACCTGTGTATAGAAGAATAAGGGGAAATCTTGGCAGCAGTAATGGATGGTTGCTCTGCCATTTCCATGGAAACAGCCACTTTGCTATGAAGGTTATTTGAAGAAATCATTTGCTGCCTTGGTTGCATAGTCCAAAACACACTATTTAAAGTGAAGAAGTATTGCACTTTATAGTATTGTATTCTTTATAATTTTTTGACGTAAATAATTCATAAAGTAATAGCTAAATGTAGCTGAATAACTTTGGGCAATAAGCACTCCTGCTAAACAAAGAAGCATAATATCGGCTAGACAGTCACTGCCAGAAAGTAAGGTAGAAAGCGATGTGTGTGGTCTGATGAAGGAATAAAGGGCTAGGTTGATACACTAGTCTTCACACTTTCAAATTCAACTGAAAATTGAGCACAATAGAAAGTTTTTTTCATCCTAACATTTGTTAGGATGTCCTGTTGTTGTGTCCTATGATGCTCAGAGCTCCGCTGCATGCGTGCAAATTTTAGGTAGCTTGATGAAATAAATTTCAAGTAGGGCCTTTGGGGCAGGTATTGAAGGGTGAGTTGTAGGGACAATATATGAAGAAGGGCACTTCATATTAGCAGAATGCCAGCACCTTGAATTAGACCCAGCAAACAGGTGGTCAGAACAACTGTCACAAAACCAAGCGGATGTTTCCTTGTTGCCTTGTGTGTCTCAGCAGCTGAGCTTCCATGACAGAAGTTCTGAACACTTTTCAAGGGCAGCACGGGCATTAATTGAATCTGCAGAAAACAATTATCAGTATATTAATGACACCACATTACTAACAATTTTGGAAGCTCCAAATAAATATTGAACTTATTTTAGTACATTTTCTCTTCCAGTTAACTCTTCTTTTTTGGGGGGGTGAGGGGGAGATACTTTGGTACAATCAGCATTAAGTCCAAAGAGCATCAGGTTTGTCTTTCCTGCAAACGTATTCAGTGTCCAGAAGATGGTGGTGTATTGCCTACAGCCTCCCACCTTGTTGCTGTTGTTATAGAGGAATAATGTTTGACCTTGCTTAAGGCAAATGCAGGTTTAGTGGGAAACTATCCTGTAGAATATGATTAGAAATGCCCTCCAAATATTTTAATGATTACTTTTATAATAAGGATCTATTTAATTTTACTGGCTCTTCTTTGTTGCTTGAAATTCTTTTAGAAGCTGTTCTTCTCAGGACAATTAATTATACTTTTAATTATGGCTTAGCTCCTTCAATGTGAAGTCTGTTATCAAATTACAGGATTTTAATCTAGATTTTCTTGTTATACAGTGCACATAGAAACCTTTGGGTTAGCTAGAAGTTCCTCACACATGGAATTTTGCAGCCTGAAAACAGAGCCTATTAATTATATGGTAGATGCCAAAGCCTTCCATTTTTTATTCTTCTTCAAGTTCAACATTATTGCTGCTTCCTTTACTCTGATTAATAAATACAGTACAAATCATGAACTCCTATTTGCTCACATTCACCCAAGCTTACTGAAATGGGATAAGGAAATCTCAGTATTTGTTTATATGTACCATATTTTTCACTCCATAAGACACACTTTTTTCCTCCTAAAAAGTAAGGGGAAATGTCTGTGCATCTTATGGAGCAAATGCATGATTCGTGGAGCCGGACTGCCCAGGAGCAAAAAGCAGATTGTGCTGCTTTTTTTTTTTAAGAAAGAGGGAAGGGGGTGTTGAAACAAAGCCGCTGAGCAGCTGATTGGCAAGCGATCAGAGAGAGATAAGGGACTCTAGCGATAAAGGAGGCTGCCTGGGAGGGGGGAGGTAAAGACAGCGAACTTGCAAGGAGAGGAGACAGGAAAACAAGCAATGAGGAAAGAAATTAGAAGAAAAGGAGGAGCAAAAAAACTGTTCCAGCTAAGGAAAAGACACGAAGGCAAATAAGAGGGAAGGGGCTGTTGAAAGGAAGCTGCTGAGCAGCTGATCGGCAAGCGATTGGGGAAGGAGATAAGGGACTCTAGAGATAAAGGAGGCTGCCTGAGAAGGGGGATGTAAAAGCACATGGATCCTCAGGATTTTTGCATTGGGTCACCCCAAATTCACCATCAGATCACAAAGCATGTGTGTGGCCACAGCATGAACAACAAAAATCATACATCCACTATTTCGTTCAGAATATATTTTTTCTTGTTTTCCTCTAAAAACTAGGTGTGTCTTATGGTCAGGTGCGTCTTATGGAGCGAAAATACGGTATTTGAAATCTGTAGAAATTTTATATTGATAACCATTGTTAGATTGCCACGTAAGAAAGAAGGGACATCATGGAACTTCACTGCTTGTTCCAAGAATTTAAAAAGGAGATAGGGCTTTCTGAAATAAGGGGCATCATTAAATTGCTGTGGATTGGGTGTTTCATCACATTCCTCTCTCCCTTAAAAGAAGCTGCTGTTTACCGTAGTTTCTTCAAGCTACCTGCAAATTGCTAAACTGAAATACTGTAATACTTGGAATTGAAATGCCTCAGCTGGAGGAGGAGAGGACAGAGGATGAAGAAAGAGCTGTGAGTGGAGGGGGGTCCTTTTCCCATCCTTTGGACCCTCTGGGAAACCCCCTGAGTTTGTTGGACCCTCCCTGAGGCTGAGAGGGAGGGTGTGCCAGAAGGAAAATGAACGAATATTGATTTATATCTACATTAGTAACTTCGTATCAATGTAACATTTTTATATGTAACTGTGCATTTTGTAATATTTTGTTTAACTTCCTGTTGTTGCTCCAGTTTTGTGTACACCACAGAGATATTTTTAATATATTAAGTGGTATAGAAATTAAATAATTGATATTATAATTGTTCTCTTCTGAATGTAATGGCTTTGTTCATCTTCTTACATCAAGACTGGACCAAAAAGGGGTTTGGCAAAGTTTAGGATCTTGCTAGCTAGGGATGATGGGAGTTGTAGTCCCAAAACAGCTGGGGACCCAAGGTAGGGAAACACTGGTCTAATTGACCTCTGAGCTGGAAGTAAAGATATAACTGATTTCAGAATAACTCCAGTTTAGCATAAAGCAAATTTTATTACTATTGCATTCCAAAAATATATTTTAACACTGAAGCAAAAACTTAATTTTACTTTAATCTTTTTAATGAAAACATTTGGATTAATCAGACTCCACATTTAAAAACATAAATTACATTTATGTATAGATAGACATTTTTCAAATGACAGTTGACCACTTGAAAAGTAAAAGAAAAGCACTTTCAGAATTCCATCATTCTACAATATAATGCTGAGGACACATATATTCTACAGCTACCATCTTTCCCCAAAAGTAAGACATTCCCCAAAAATAAGGCCTACTTCCAGTTTTGCCTCTCGCTGTAATATAAGGCACCCCCCCAAATAAGACCTCCCCGATAATAAGGCCTCCCCTGAGCATAGGGCCTCCCTGGAATATAAGGCCCCTGAAGGTACTGTAAGGCGTCTGACTCCTCTGGACCGTAGCAGCGGGCGCTGCTACGCAGCTCACTGATTGGCCGCAGCACAGCTGGAGCTGTTCAGGCAGTGCGAGGTCTCTTTAAATCAGAGAGCCCGCGCCACCACCAGGACAAGCTGCCGCCTGCTGCTCGCTTTGCCCTGACGGAGTCTGGCTGACTCACAATTAGACAATAAATGTGTACCGTATTCTTCTTCATGGAAAAATAAGGCATCCCCTGAAAATAAGACCTAGCGCATCTTTGGGAGCAAAAATTAATATAAGACACTGTCTTATTTTGGGGGAAACAGGGTAACTACTAAAAGCTTTCAATGATGGCATTGCTGCCATGATTTGTTATCATTTCTGTAGCAGATAGGACATCTGTCCATTTCTTTGTGTCTAGCTGAATAACCAGTGTGTGCTGAGCAACTCTTGAGTCTCTAGCTGTGTACAGCTGGCTATCTGGTTGTTTTGTTAGGGGCAAACAGAACTGTGATTGGGGAAAATATACATCCCACCAATTAGGCAAACCTTATTTGGCTATCAGCAAGCCCTGGAGGAGAAAATAGAAGGGAAAGCAAACAAATGAAAAAATGTCGACATGAAATGCTTGTGGTAAATAATGGAAGGGGTCCAATGTACCTCATCTAGTAAGCATTTCCCCCCAAAAGAACACTGTAAATAAGAAATCAGTGTTGCAAGATTGCACTATGAAAGTGTTACTTCCTATATCAAGATAAAGCCACTAAGGTAAAATTTACTTCTGGAGTACAATGAACCCCTGTAGTGTTATGTAAAGTTGGGGGAGGGGGTTTAACATGCAGGAATGAACAGAAGCAGTATAAAAGCAGTATAAAAACTTACTCCAGTGCTCTTGAAATGTTGTAGCCATACATACACAAAGTGAAATTTATGGTACTGACAAAATGCTGAGTTATTTTCCACATCCTATTTTGAGAAGTTGCTGGGGAGAGAATTGACCCCATCTAGTCTAGGCTTTCAGTAGTTTTAGCATCTCATTCATTTCTTTAAGGATATGTCAGACTGCTGATAGGGCTTAAAAGTCAACACAAATCAGCTGGTGATAACTTCAAGACATGCTAGGATCAACCACACTCTAGATTTTCTAATAAAATGTTTTCATACTGGAAACACTAGTGTTATCTCACAGTTACAAAATCTAACGATAAAAATGAAAGCCAAAATAAAGGAACGTAGCAGAACAGACAGAAGTGTGCTTCCTGATTCCTTCTGTTGCCAGGTTGGTGTCATGAGCGATCATAGGTGATGTCTTTTGCTGCTGATGACACCTTTGTGTTCTGCTTCTGTTTGGAGACTCCTTTTAGTCATTGCAGGTAGCAAATGGGGGGGGGGGCTTTGCTATGCTGCTCAGTTTGACCCAACTGCTGCAGGATTGCAGGCAAGCAGGCCACATTCCTGCCCTTGCTAATAAATGTCACATGGCCCCTATAGAGCTAGTAGCTGGTGTGCTGCTCCGTAGCCATCTCTGGCAATGGTGCCGACAATAAGGTGTGTGGGCCTAGTTGCCAGAATTTCTGACACCTTGCACTGTCTTAATCCCTTGCTTCCTTAACTCCTGTGTATTATGTGTGGAAGCTAATTACAAAAAACTGAAGGAAATACAGTATAGTTGGCTTGTACTCTGTAAAATACAAAGAAGAATTGATTCTCTGGCACCATGCAGCCCTGCATTCAGCTTTTTTATGCTAGAAGTGCTTATTCTGCGATACTTACAGAAATATAGGTGCTCACTTTTACACCCATTGCATGTTGGCTGTTTTGATGAACAACCTAGTGAACGTTCTCTCATCCCTTGCTGTGTCTCTGGAGAAAGCTGTCGTCATCAGTAACTAGGTGGTTGCTACTCTGGGCGTGTAGGAGTATTATTGGCACAGATGCTTTATCAGCTTGTTAAGTACATACCAGATTGTTGCTGTTATTTATTAATCCTCTTTTTAAAAAGTATTTTTATCCTCCCACCAGAAGATAAAGTTTGAAAAGACCATATAAGGAATCATCTAACTGAAAGGTATTGGGGTTTTTAAGTTGCTTCAGCTGCCTGCTGTTGAGTGTTAGTTGTTGGAAAGGCAGATGATTAATAACCATTTCACTTGTGTGTAGATTTATTTCAGTGGACTGTAGATGTCTGTTGTTTGATGTGAAAGGTCATCCAAAATAGTTGGATAATGTTGCTCATACTCTTTTGAGTAAAGTCTGTTGTGCTTAGCCTTCTTGTGTTTCTTTCTGTACAGGAAATGCATCGTCGTTTTGAAAATGCACCCGATTCCGCCAAGACTAAAGCTTTGCAGACTGTTATAGAGATGAAGGTAAGAATTCTACAGTTACATGAAAGAGGAGATGCCTATTCAGAGCAAAGGGCATAATATTTCTTGTTCTTTTGCTATTCGGGGTTTTAAATTTAACCATAAGCAGCACACTGTGGTATATTAAACCACAGACATTCATTGACTACACAGGAGATAGGATTTTTACAAAGAAGTTGATGAGCAGAATGTGTTGAGGACCCCTGTCCTTTCCATCTCGCTTGAGAGCAAAGCTGCAACACCTTTTCATCCAGCCAGATTACGGAAAATGCTCTTTGCTCTTCCTACTACTGCTGGAATATTTTCAAGGTGTTGGGGCTTCAAGTTTCAACACATGGAAGATTCTCCCATCTTGTCTTTCTTCACTGACTGACAGTGTTCCTGTAGGAGGGCCTGTTTTTTGTTTTGCCATATTAGGGTGCTTTCACAATTTATGAAAAAGACTAATTTGCCTATTTTTCACTGTGTCTGAAGGATTCTAAAATCTCTTCCATGGAGCGTGGACTCCGAGATTTGGAAGAAGAGATCCAGATGCTGAAGTCAAATGGAGCCCTCAGTACAGAGGAACGAGAGGAGGAAATGAAACAAATGGAGGTCTATCGTAGCCATTCCAAATTCATGAAAAACAAGGTAATGAGTGAACACTATCTGTTAGTAAATTATATACTCCTCTAAGAAACTAATTAAACCAACTAATCACAAAGCAGATGAGGCACTTGCATTCCACCCTCTCTACTGGTGTATGTAGGTAAAGGTAAAGGGACCCCTGACTGTTAGGTCCAGTCGCGGACGACTCTGGGGTTGTGGTGCTCATCTCGCTTTATGGCAGAGGGAGCCGGCGTACAGTTTCCGGGTCATGTGGCCAGCATGACTAAGCCGCTTCTGGCAAACCAGAGCAGCACACGGAAACGCCGTTTACCTTCCCACCTATTTATCTACTTGCACTTTGATGTGCTTTCGAACAGCTAAGTTAGCAGGAGCAGAGACCGAGCAACGGGAGCTCACCCTGTTGTGGGGATTCGAACCACCGACTTTCTGATCGGCAAGCCCCAGGCTCTGTGGTTTAGACCACAGCGCCACCTGTGTTCTACTTGTGTATATACTAGTGTATATACACACAGTCAAATTGTTGAAATGGAGTTCCCTCATGATAATGAAATACAGTTAACTCTTTTTCATAATTTGAGTATTGTTCTTCAAACAGTAATTTTTATTTCATAAACTGATGTAGAAGCACTATCCAGTCTGTTCTTGGCAAAATTAATCACAATTAAATGCAACACAAAAGGGCAGTAGACCTCAAAAGGCCTGATTATTATTTTTAAAGGAGATCCAGTTATTGATCTACTGCATAATAATCAAATTAAAAACATTCTGCATAGTCTTCTTTCAAATTTATGTATTTTATTTTCAGCAGTGTTTGATACTTGGCTCTTAAAGCCAGTAATTTTATTCTCAAATTGTTCTCAATTACAAGAGTTTGTCTCATTACCAAAGAACCGGTGGTATGTTCTAGATAATGACACGCCATCTTTGTTGTTATATGTGCAATATTTCCTGCATGCAGCTTAGGAAGAAGTGTTTTATTTTAGAGATCCTGCCTTTTTGCCAGGGTGGAGGGTTTGGCAAGTGTTGAATCTGCTGGCTGTTTTTTTTGCTACGATTTTCCTCCATGCAGACTGTGGACATTTGACAGGAAAACATTCTCATATAAAAGTAAGAGAATTATAATGTCGTGGCAGGTAGAGCAACTGAAGGAAGAGTTAAATGCCAAAGAGGCCCAAGGAGAGGAGCTGAAAAAGAGAGTGACTTCTCTCCAGACTGAGGTCTCTGCCGTAAGATTGACTTCTCTGTGTGCAGTGCCGCTTCCTTGGGCTCTGCTGGCTTTCCGGGTAGCTTACTTTGCTTACCTTGCACTCTGCGGCTGTGAAAAGCACTATAACTAACTATAAATCTGCATCTGTCTTTAGCTTACTTATGGTTGATATAAGTAACATCACAATCTATAATCTACCAATTTTCATGACTTGGGCTAAGGTGTCATGCTATATTTTTAGATTCTTTCAAAGTGCTTCAGATGCGTCTGAGATGCATGTACTGAGCTCTTGAAAATGCACAGTAAAATGTTATGACTTTGATTGTATTCCACACTACATTTTGTCAGGCTGTGTATTTTCATAAACATTGTGTGAGATTAGGAGCAGAAATGCAGACCTTGTTAGGTCCTCATTTCCTGTCCTGCCTTGAAGTATGTGCTGCACATTTAATCTTAAAACATGTCTGGATTGCAAGTTTTTTGACTTGTTGATGTATTTGGCTTCAATTTCTAGGATGAAATGAAATAATATCTCTATGATAGACTCAACAGAGAAAATATTTTTCTACATCAAAACTGAGCTGTGATCTTACCCTGATTACAGGAGATTGTTTCTCTATTTAAATAAATCTGATTTGAAGATTGTATAAATGCATACATCTTTTTTTTAATGGGCTACCATGGTGCACCAGTGTATGAAAATATTTTGCAGTTAATGAAAAATAATGTAAGAGAACAGGGAGGGGACCCAATCCATTTTTGGCAAAAGTACACAGCCCCCAATGTCCCTCTAAATCTATGCTGTAGGGTCCCATAGGGGACGAGGAAACTGTTGGAAATTGCTTCCCTTCATGTTTTATTCATGGAAGTCTCACAGTCATCTGAGCGACACTGTTTACTACAATCTTAGGCCCTTGTACCTAAGTTAAAAGAATACAAGCTTTGCCTGCAGGTTCATAATCTAATACAGACAATGACCTGGATTTTACTTAACACTAAGTCATAGTTTGTTCAACAAATCATAGCTTGGTTTGCAAAGTTTGGTTTGTTTGCTAATTGCTCTTGTCTCATGCCTTTGGAGCTTGGTGAGTGTCTGAGGTGGCCAAACAAACCATGGTTAAGAAGGGTACTGGGTTCACATGCCACACCAATGGTTAAAACAAGCCAAGCTTCATGAGCTGACAACAAACCATGGCTTCAGAACATAATTAGTTGGTGGTAAGCAAACCATAGTTCCACAGAACTAAATGACCATCTCTGTTTCCGTTGAGACATGATAGGCACTAACTATCTGTGCTTTCTGGAAACAAATACATGTTTGGTTCATCCCTCTAGAAAAGTCTGTTGAAACAATCTCTGTTTGAAGTGTTGTTTTAAAAACGGTACAAATCTTCAGTTGTTTTTGTACTGTTTGAAAAATTATCATTAGGTTTTTATGATGTGTCTGTCAATTGCCTTGAGACGTATGTAAACATGATTAATTAATTAATAGTTAAGCTGCTGGGCAGAGTATGGATGATCAAATAAATCATAACTAAATCATAGATTCTTCGTGGTTTAAAGTTATGTGCAAACCAAACCTATAATTAATATAAATAATGTTTATAAGACAAAATAGGGGAGGAAGGGAGGCTGGGCATTACTATTGGAACAAAGGATTTATAATTTGCTGAAAGCCTTGAGAGTACTCAAGAGTGATGTCAATATAGTTACTAGTTAATGTTTAAAGTACTACCTGGGAAATACATTGAAGTTCCCTCAATTTTCAGATGCATATTTTTTTCACATCTTTGCTAAAATATTTTCCTCAATCATACATAATTGCAACACAGAGAAACACAGGTATTAAGTAGTAGGAATGTAGGCCAGAAACAAAATGATATTGGCACTCTTCAACAAAGCAGAACAGCTCCTTTTTAAAATCAATGTTTTTTGCTTCTGCAATTCACTACCAAGTGCTTTAAAAAGCTTAGGCAATAACTGATTGGCTTACTATTTGGCCTATTATTTGTTCTTTCAGTTCTTGGTTCATCAGCAATTGTTGGGCCTCTGCCTGAAGTTGAATGTAGTAGTGGAATAATATGCATATTGGCTACAGTCCAGTTCTATTTTCATTTTACAACATTATTTTAAGACTGTACTTGCACAGGCGCATGCGCTCAGTGAAGTTTACTGTCCTTTCTGATTTCCTGAGCCAGCTTGGTGCCATGCCTTTGTGATAGCTGGAAATATTTCCGTAAATAGTTCTATTTACTTTGACAGATTAATGTACAGTTTGATAACCTGTATTTTTCTCTTTGGTTCCTTCTTTAGATTGGTCAGGTGAAACAGGAACTGTCACGCAAAGACACAGAGCTGTTGGCCTTACAGACAAAATTGGAAACCCTCACAAACCAATTTTCCGATAGCAAGCAACACATTGATGTTCTCAAGGAGTCCCTCACAGCTAAAGAGCAGAGAGCTGCCATCCTGCAAACAGAGGTGAAGGGCACAATCTTGAATTATTGCTGTTTGTTAACTATAAGGGGGGCTTTTGAATTCAGGGATAAAATACAGAAATGCAATGCTATGGAGCTCTTGAACATGGTATGACAACTTTGCTCTGTTTAGAGAAGTCTAAGCCTGATTTCTATGTATCAGAAATCAGAGTGTGACAGTTAAGTTTTTCACCTTAATTTCCACTGTAACAACTGGTGCATTAAAGAGGTAAGTTAATTCCCCTTCTTATAAGCGCATAGAAAACTTAATGTTCAAGGATATCTTCAGGCACTTAGCAAATATACTTCTTTTATTTAACAGAACTTAAGCATTGCAGAAAAGGACATATATGAGGTTAATAGCATAATAAACTTTACAAATTGCTGCTATTACAATTCTCAAATATTGATTATTGATGCTGAACTGAGAAACCCCAATTAGTTCATAATTGTCTGAATCGGCGAGGCTAAAATTGGGCAGCAAATAAAAGGTTAGCTGGACCTCCCAAAATGAAAGGGGCTCAAAGGAAGGGATATTTACTCCCAATTTTTCCTTTCTTTTTTTTTAAATGATATTTATTGAGAATTTAAAATTACAGAGAAAAAAAGAAAAGAAAAGAAAAAAGAAGTTAAACAATACAAGTCAATAAAAAGAAAGAAGAGAACAAAACACACAATACATCAAAACCAAAAACAAAAGCAAACAAAAAATTAAAAACAAATCCAATATTCCCAAATCTTTATCTTTCGTTATCTTGTTTCATCGACCTCCTCACACCTCCCTTTTTTGTATTCTAGTTATTAATTATCTCAGCAAATCCTTTCCATCTTTCACTATGTTCTGTCATTAAATTGTCTTAATTTATTTTAACCTTATCTTACCATAAAAAGCCCTAAAACTTAAAACTTCTTTGTACATAACTCCTTATAGCATTTCTACTAAAGCCAAATAGTTTCATTCCAACATTTTTTCTAACACTCATTAATTTTACAATATTTCTCTAAATGAATTTTTAAACTTTCTTCCAATCTTCATCCACCGTCTCTTCTTCCTGGTCTCGGGTTCTGTCAGTCCTTTCTATCCATACCATTTAGTCCATCAACCTGGTGATCTTCTATCCGAGGCTCTTAACTCTTTTCCATGTCCCTTCTGCAGATCTTCTTCATATTTATACCTGCACTTTACTTTGTCTTCTGCTGATCTTGTTCTTAATTTCCTTCCTTTATCGCTGAGGAGTAGATCTCGGGGAGACTCCAACCTAACAATGTCTTTATCCCTTCTCGACAGGTCCCAATTTTTCCTTTCTAACCTTTCACAATTATCAAAGATTTCGCCATTTTGAATACTGTGGTGTCATCCACAAACTTGTGAAGTCCTGACTAGGTCATTTGTGAATACATAAGCCCACAATTTATGCACATTTAACTTGTGCACATTCAGCTTTACATGCTTAGAATTTTTTTAAATGGAAAGCGGGCAGGAATCCGGGGGGGGGGGGAGAGAGAGACTTTGGCAATCCCACCCACATTTGCACC
This sequence comes from Podarcis liolepis, assembly GCF_965112155.1. Lineage (NCBI taxonomy): Eukaryota > Metazoa > Chordata > Lepidosauria > Squamata > Lacertidae > Podarcis > Podarcis liolepis. The sequence goes on along the minus strand of NC_139562.1, from coordinate 19,027,395 downwards.
CAATGTGTTTTGACTATACACAGTTTTGACTTTAGGCATGATCCCCAGAATATAACCCCAGCATAAGTGTGAAGGGATGATGAGCTGCTTGTGCGTAAAATCGTAGTCCCTCAGAGTTTGTTCAAGTCCACAAACCTCTGTCTGTGACGGAGCCCCTCAGACATGGCTCCTCTAGTCACTGGCAGATTCCGACAGTGGTTGCTTTCGGAATCGCTTCCAACATAAAAGCTCCTTAACGGAAACACGTCTTCTGGACTCGCGGCGTGACAGTTTCCGGCGAGGAGTGGGTCTCCCTATGGGAGGTCCAGAAACCTCCCCACTGTTCTCGCTGGACGTGTCCCTGAGCCCTCCCTCTTGCTCGCTTTCCCTCAGAGACCCACCTCTCCCCCTGCTGGTTCCTGCTTCAGCTGCTGGGTCTCTCCCAGCCTCCGTGAGCCCTTCCACCACCTGTCCCTCCGATGGCAGTTCCCTGACAATAAGTTATAAGATTACTGTAAAAAAAAACCAAAATCCTGGTTCTGTTACAGCTCCTTGGAAAAACTCAGTTAGCTGCCACTCTCCCAATGTGCCCATTTCCTGTTCTTTAACTAAAATATGTCCTGTTATCAGACTTGATTAACTGAGTCCCCAGTTACAGATAGGTAGCCATGTTGGTCTGCCATAGTCAAAATAAAAAAATTCCTTCCAGTAGCACCTTAAAGACCAACTAAGTGAGTCCCCAGTTGACAAGGGTTTGCTAAGCAGCTTCAGAGTCTGTTTTCAAATCCTGTTAGAAAGTTATAGTTACAAACAGAAGAGAAAAGCTAGCATTCCAGTGGCTTTTAGTTTGATTACATTATTGTTATCTGCTCGTATTGGTGCATTTGTATATATTTGTTATGCTTACAGCCTAAATGTATGTTCTGCAGACCATACTTTCTGAAAATGGCAGTCCTGTTCTATAGACCACACCTTCTGAAATGCATATATTTAAAGGTGTGATAACTTCTTAAAATGTTGAACTATGCAACTCCTTTTGTTCAATCACAATTAACATAGTCTGGAAGGTTTTTGAGTGTAAGCATATGGAGCTGTTTTGTATGAACACGTAGTTTTATTGCTTCTATTTGGATAAATAAATATGTTAGCCATAAGAGGGCGCCAGTGTATTGGTTATTATAACACAGTACTTCACATTAGTTCCTAATGTTCATCAGAATGAACTAAGTAGTTAGTGGCAGATGTTTATATTAAGAGGAAGATGAAAAAGTATGGCATAATTTATATGAATATTTCAAGCTTCATCAGAAAGCCTTTTATTAGTGAGTATTTTCTTAACCATGCACAATAAAATTGGTGTTAACCTTGTGCGCTGTATTAACAAAATTGTTGAGTGATATGGCTTCCTCAATAACTCTTCTATTTTGCATTTGTTACAGAAGAGTTGTTAAAAGTATAAACATTAGAGTGCTTCTATAAATTTTGCTTTATACCCTGTCTCAAAATACCATAATGCTTGCTTCATGTGGGATTAATTTGACTCTCAGTACTCAGTGCATTGCCCTTATAAATATTTGACTGACATAACACTCGGTAATATTACAATAGACTGTTCTACTGGATTACAATTTAGCATCCTTTTCTGGATTGCTTTGGAGAGAAGGCAGGGCAGTCTTTAGGCAATGCTTTACTTCAGGAGTGAGGAACTGGCAATCCACAGACCAGTCCTGTGCACAAAAACCTTTCAGACCCAATTGCCAACCTCTGAGCTCTCCGCCACTCTTCTCAGCCAATGGCAGGCCAGCAAAGATGTCCTCTTCTAAAACAGCTGCTTGGACCAGTAGTAGATAAAGCAGGTTAGAAGCACCTGTCTGAACCTTCCCAATTTCCCGTGCTTGCAGTGTTCCATCCTCCTCAACTTTCAGGTACTGCTTAAAATCTTGGTTCAAAGGCTTCTCTCCTCTTGTCTTTCCCATTTCCCCAGTGAGACCAAAATGTTACAATAAAGGTAGTAAGATAGCTGTATAGGACACCTGCAAAATGCAGTACAGTGAAACTTCTGTAAATGTGCTTGTTCAATGTGCAGCCTGTGTACTGAATTTCATTTCTCTAACTTTAGTTGTATGCACAGTGAAAACATTACAGAATACGATGGTAAGACTGCAAATGTTTTTGCTTCTATTAGCCTAGTTTTGTTAATGACCTGAATGTATCGCTTCAGTGTCAGTAAAACTGGCACCTATAATAAGCATGAAATTATCTTAAAAATTGGTGCTCTGAGAATTAAGGTTTCCTGTTTTTCTGTCATATGGATATTTGTACCCTAAAAGTTAGAAGGAAGTTAGAGCGGAAGAAAGGAATCTAACCCAAAACACCATCTGACAGTATTAACAAATGCTCATGTTAAATCATTTAAAAGAATAATCCATGTATACATTCACTGAACATTTTTTTAGTTTGAAATGCAATAACATTGTAGCAGGACACTTCTTTTTTTTTACTAGACCGCATGACCAACAGATAGTATTAATAAGTGATACATATTCTTTGCCAAGGAAACCAAATGTATGTGGGGGGTGTGGGGGGTGTCCAATATGCTGCTGAATGTGTATAGTTTAATCAATCCACAAGCAAGCTCTAGATTTTGCCAAAAGTTCCAATTACTGTAAGGACTGGAGTGAATGAAAATCATGAAGTAGAAAGTGGAAGGTTGCCAATTTATAACACATTACCAGTAGACTGGTTGTTGTTGTTTAGTCGTTTAGTTGTGTCCGACTCTTCGTGACCCCATGGACCAGAGCACGCCAGGCACTCCTGTCTTCCACTGCCTCCTGCAGTTTCGTCAAACTCATGCTGGTAGCTTCGAGAACACTGTCCAACCATCTTGTCCTCTGTCATCCCCTTTTCCTTGTGCCCCCAATCTTTCCCAACATCAGGGTCTTTTTCAGGGAGTCTTCTTTTCTCATGAGGTGGCCAAAGTATTGGAGCCTCAGCTTCAGGATCTGTCCTTCCAGTGAGCAATCAGGATCAGTAAACTGATAGTTGGTATCAAATAGGAATTGTTTTCTAGTAGCCAAAACCCAGGGTTGACAGGTCTTCAGACACAAAAAGGCCAAAGCTGCTTTTGAGAAGTTATTTATTTTTATATGGTTTTATATGTTCAGTAATAACCTGCCATGCAGCAGCTTTCTTACTTCTTATGCTCCATAACAGAAAAGTCATCACAGAGGACAGTCACATTTTTTTTCAAAATGAAAGAGTTGAATGTCTATTGAGCACACATACTTAGTCTATAAGCCTATTTATAACAATAGTCATTCAGTGCATAGAACTGACCACAAGTCCTACATGGTGGTATCCCAATCAATAATTTCATGGGGTCTGAAAATATAAAGAGGGGGCAGGTATACACCATTGCTAAATGGTGTCCCTGGGTACTGACACCTTGATCTTTCTTTATAAAGCTGTTGTAGGAACATGAGTGTTGGGAGTTAGGAGGGAGAAGCCTCACTTTTACCAGAATAACTCTCCAAATTCCAAGCTCTTTTAAAAATGGTGTGCCTGTATTTTTCAGCCTTTTCTCTACAGTTATGCAGGCATGAAATATTTGTTTCCTTCGTTGAAAAGTGTAACATATTTGAGGCAACTGTTCCACTTTGATGCGTGTAACAAATAGCTGTGGGTTTTTTGTTTTTAGTAAAAGCATGAAGCTAGGGAGATACCACTCTCTCTTTTTAATTGTCCACAGACATGTTGATATAAGAAATTTGCTTTAAAACTGTTCAGTTATTTTAAAGATGTACCATGGAAACCTGGTACATCTATCTTCTCTATTTAAAGCATCTGAATCCAAGGCTTGGCAGTTGACATCTGTAATACTGGGTCTGAAATGCAAAATGACCTTGTTTATCCTAAGGGCAGGTAGGTGGAGAGGATGTTGAGGTTAGTTTCAATATGTAAAGGAATCTTTATAAATAGTTGTAGAAACTTAAAATATTTTTGTAAATAAAGCAAAATAAAAAGCAACATTTATTTTGGAATAAAATGCTTCATCCATATACAATTTTATTACTATCCCACTGAGTCCTTTTGCTTGGCTCAGCGTTGGCAAGCATATGGCTAATTCAGTCTCTTGAAATATGGGTCTCCACCACCACCGTAATGTCTAAGTTACTTGGTCTTTGACCTTCCCTGTACCAACCCAGTGCCAAATGAGGAAATTTGTATGCAATAGAGAACTGAATCCAACACCCAAGAGGTTTGTTATTTACCTTGACTTTACTAAGCTATTTGAGGCTCTTGCCATGTAAGAATTTATATGTATTCCACATGATTTTCATATTTTCCAGTTCTGAGCCTCTGTACACCTAGTATGGGAACAGTTTTCAGACACCTACTAGGGACATTTTGACATGCATTGCTTGTCTTATTGAAAACTCAGAACACAGATTTATCAACAAATGTTTTTGTCGTTAGAGCACACAAAAAGGACAAAGTGAGACAAACAACAATCTGACTTTTCTCCTGAACTGAGCTCTCTAGTTGGCTGAACTGCAACAATGGCACGTAAGCTTAGAGGTCAGAACAGACAGAACTCTGGGTTTAGTTTATTAATATTAGCTTATCTGATTTCTCAGTATTCTCACTTGAAGCACACCAGGATAGCATTGAGGAGAGGGAGTTGGAATGCTGACTGGTGAGGAAACTGATTAATCGTGGGAGAGACAAACTAAATCAGTGAAGAGAGATGATCTCACAGCAGCTGTTGTGACCAGAGTACTCTTCGTGGCCCTTTTTCAGGCATCCAGCCCCACAGCACCAGGGAAAGGAGGAGAAAGATGGATATTGTCCTGGTCACACCCAGACCCATGAGGATGAGTGACTGGATTTTTAGTTCTTTATTGGCAAAGCACTTGGGTACATCAGCTCCTAAGGTGCATGGGATATACACACCACTCGCCACTAACTTGCTGTCTAGGCAAGCTCCCTCCGCAGCCCTGTGCCCTGTCTTGGACAGTGGGAGCAGCAGCAGGGCCTTACCCCTCTCTGCTTTCTTAAGCCCCCTTGTCTGATGTGGTGCATGCAAACACCTGATGGCTCCTGCTTAATGGCAACTCCAACTGCTCTCACCCTTCATACCCCTCTTTGAGCATGGAGACAGCAGAGGGGCAAATGGAGGAGTTTGCAAAGGCCTGACTCTCCCTGGGGCTGTTGCTGGCTTTCCAGACTCTGAGACCTCCTGCAACTGCTCCTCCACATCCTTTCCCCTTGTGTCTTGCCACCCAGTCTCCTCCTCTGCTGGCGACTGCCTTACAGGTGGCTCCGAACCCCACAAATCACTGGCCCATTTCCCTGGATCCTCTTCCTCCCCACTTGCCTCCTCTGCCCATTCCTCAGGTTCCTGCCCATCCCTGACAGATATAAACAAACAGCTCTGTCCTTCCTTGGTCGGTGGAGGATCCTGGAGGAGTTCCATCAGCCATAAATATTTTTAGGCCATGCTGCTGCTCTGTAATTAAACATAAATCAATATCATAAAAGAAAGAAGGCCAGCTTTTGGTTAAAATAACTTTCCTAGTCAAAACTAGGAAGGCTGTTTCTTTGGAATAGCTTTTTGAGTACTGAGAAAGTTACACAATGACTTTGTTGAAGTTGGCACTAACCTGCTTGCCACAGAACTTGAGTGCTGGCATTCTGTGTGAGGCATCCATAAAATGTGTTGCTGTGTATAAGCAAGTGCATAATTTCTGCCCGCAAGAACAGGGTTAACATGATGTCTCTGTGCCTTGCCAGCTCTTAACAAACTTTGCTGAAAGCACATTCTGTAGTTTCTAAGATGAGACCTCATACAAAAATAAAACCAGGAGTTTTAGCCATCCCAAATATTAAATCAATATTGAGTTCAAAGTATATTGCCATTACAGATATGGGTGTTTATTCATATACTTAAATTGACTTCTTTGATTGGAATTAGGTATAAATTAAAATGCTGGTTTTAGGGGGAGAGGGGAAATAATTCCTGACAATGAAAATGATTTTTGTCCTAGCATCCAAAGTATGCTTGATATAAAGTTCTGGACATTCCTTCTGTAAGGCACCAAGTATCTCAAACCCGAGGCTCTGGTAGCAGGGCTCTGGCATCTAACTCCCTAGACACTAAGGGCAATTTGGAGATTAACTGTTGTTCTGCAGCACAGCTGTTGCAGGTGGTTAGAGGGTGTGCTACAACTTTCAGGGCCAACAGTTCCAGGAAACCACAGGAGGGCAGAGTGTTCCATCCTGCTTATAGGCATCTGGGTGGCCACTATGGGAACAAGATGCTGGATTACATGGGCCCTTGGCCTGATCCAGGAGGCTTTCCTTATGTAAGTGACAGTGTTGCAAGTTGCCCAGCTTTCTTCATATGCCTGCTTTATTTAACATGGCTCCTTACTTTGAGCAACTCGTTGCTCAGTGCTGGTTTGACTGCTACAGACTGTCTAGAAGTCAGCATGGATGTGTAGGACAGCTGACACACCTTAATTTTTTTTTATTACAGTGGTGCCCCGCAAGACGAATGCCTCGCAAGACGGAAAACCCGCTAGACGAAAGGGTTTTCCGTTTTTGAGCTGCTTCGCAAGACGATTTTCCCTATGGGCTTGCTTTGCAAGACGAAAACGTCTTGCGAGTGTTCCGATTTTTTTTCGCTTCCCCCCCTTTTTTCTAAGCTGCTAATCTGCTAATAGCCTTTTAGCCGCTAATCCGCTAAGCCTTTAATAGCCGCTAAGCCTTTAATAGCGCTAAGCCGCTAATAGGGTTGCTTCGCAAGACGAAAAAACCGCTAGACGAAGAGACTCGCGGAACGGATTAATTTCGTCATGCGAGGCACCACTGTATTTTTTGAGAAGATAAATGGTAGCTGTTAATCGTGTTCCATTCTCCTGGACAGATGGTCCATCTTGATAGGTGAGTTTTTCAGTAAGCTGGATCAGCATCTTAATTTCTCAAGGCATCAACCAACCTTGAGTGCCTTTGAAGTAGGTTTTTAAAAATCAGATATTACTTAGGTTTGGCCCTCAGACCAGCTGGGAACAGGCTGAAGAATATGGTGGTGGAGAAATACATGTTTTTCATAGCCAGGAAAGAACCTGCTCTCCATTTGGGCTAACTGATTATTTGTACTTATGGCTGATGCCTCCTAATATTTATAACAAAGGAAGTTTTATTTCCGGACCTGGTCTCATTTCTTAAGGCAAATTTATGCTTGATTTGGCCAATTAGGATCCTTAAAAAAAAAAAGGAGGAACAGCCCATTAAAGGAAAAACCTAGCGCATCAGCTGCAGTTAACTCATTGTCTGATTAAACAGCTTTTCTGTATTTTGAATTGACCAAGTTTCCTTTAACATCTTGAGCTTGCACAGAGGGAGCCAAAGATTCAGAATGCAGCCAGCTTACTCACCGTGACTGATGGCCTTGTAATGAATTCAGCTAATAAGCACCAAATCTGATACTGTCAAATAGGATTAACAGCCACGTTAGCTAGCTTGAACTGTTTCTGAAAGCCAAACCGATAAGGGTCAGTGGGTTTCTTTTGGGATCGTGAATGGCCTGGTGTTGTCACTCTTACTCTGCAGTGGTCTTCCAGGTTGTTCTTTTCTTTCTGGTGGCCATCTTGCCTAGTCGGAATTAGTGTTCAAACTGTTCTCATTCCTGCTACCATCCCCCCTTTGACTTTGGAACATACATAGGCTGAGAACACAGAACAAAATATTCTGCAAATTATTAGAGCTACTAGAGTCTTTGTGAACTCTACATTATGTCACTTCAATTCTGCTGTTTGCTTTAATCCTTGTTCTCTAAAATGTCAACACAAACTCGGTGGGAGGGCATACTGACTGCTAGATAGGGATGCACAGTGGTGTCGTCTTTTTTTCCTTTTTTGTGGTGGGGTGTTGCATTTCCATCTTGGACTTGATACAGTAATATCGTTTACCCACACTCATTCCATGTTAGCCTTGTCTCTCCCATTCATTTCCCCCCACTGTCAAAATGCAACCTGCAAGCTTCTTGGATCAGGGACTTAGATTTTGCTTAGGTTGTAAAGTGCTATGTACAGTGGTGGTCACACCTACATGAATTTATGTGGGATTATGTGCTCTCATGCTTTTTTCAATGATATCTTTTTGAAAAATAAAAAGCGTACTTGCCAGCTGCTTTGAGTGTTTAGAATTAATTTAGATTAGAGTATTTAGGTCCATTATTAATAATGGCATGTTCATTTATTAGAATCATTGATGGCCATACTTTCCCCCCCTGAATCCTAATACTTCAAAGATCCCTTTCAGTATGAGTCTGACCCAGATGCTCACTCAGCTGTGGGGTTAGAACTCGTGTAGTGTAGCAGCCTACAGAGATATCTATGTATCTATATAGATACACATTTTTCTGAACTTGTACTGCAACTTGCCACATAGGTGATGTTTGGGGAGACAAAAGGGAGGGAACATATATTGAGGCAAGGAAGGAATATTATTTACTTATTTATCTTTAATCTCCTAGGAAAATGTACACTGATCAAAAGTGGTAGGGGAATCACAGGAGTTGAAATTGTGAAACACAGAACACCAGGTGGTTCAAAAGACACAGAAGTAACGGTCTTTGGAGCTGCTTCTCGCATTACTTTTTTAACACCAGGATATATACCATAGTGCAAGATATCTGTGTTTGGATTATGTTAATGGCATATTAACATTTTTTACCTCTTTTTTTTACCTTTTTAATAGCATATTTAGATTTAAATTGCCAGCAGTTGTCAGCAAAATACAGGGAAGCATAGGACTTGTCCTTTTCAGATTAGCCTTTGAAAAGTGGCAGATTAAGCATACATTTACCAGGCCCAATGTATTCAAAGCTTGCATATATGTTGTATTTGGTAGTCCATGATGAAATGCAAAAAGTTAGATGAAACATATCCCTAAAGCTATTTATTATGTATTATTATTATTATTATTATTATTATTATTATTATTATTATTATTATTAATTGTATTTCATGCCTGCCCTTCACCAGAAGGTTCCAGGGCAGGTTACAGATGATAAAAACACAATTAAAACAGTAAAAAACACACCCCACCTATAAACCACAAATCAGTAATTCATACAACACGTTACAGAGAAGCCACCTAAATCAGTTTTTCAATTTATAAAGACCAGGGTAAAGAGCTATGTCTTCAGCTACCAACTGCTTAATCAACCAGATAACAGGTCAGCTATTTTATTGGAAAGTGCAAATCTGCCTTTTCAACTGCTTTCTTGTGTACTGCTTTTTTTTAATTTAAAAAATTGGTTCAGTGCTCTTACTATTTACTTTTACAGTTCAGCATCTACTTTCTACTATAAATTTAGCATTTTTGATGCAAGATTTATGTTTGATGGGAAGCAGAGAGAAATAAACTTGTGAGCTGAATCTGGTAATACAGTTCAATTCTTTGTCAGCAGAGTTTTCCCTTGTTTAAAGGCTGTCTTGCTTGAAGGTAATTGGAAGTCTTGTTTCTTTTGACTGATTTCAGGTGGATGCTCTCCGGTTACGTCTAGAAGAGAAAGAGACCATGTTGAATAAAAAGACTAAGCAAATTCAGGAGATGGCTGAAGAGAAAGGAACTCAAGCTGGAGAGATTCATGATCTCAAAGATATGCTGGATGTGAAAGAACGCAAGGTTAATGTTCTTCAGAAAAAGGTAGGCCAGCCAGGTATACAAAGTTCTGCGCTCCAACTCTTTTTGTCCAAAAGTGGTTATACCGATAGCTACAAAAGTCGCATTTAGTGAGGATTGTGGTTCAGCATTCTGTTGCAGTGGGAGGATTGGTAATGATAAACCTGAACAGAGTTTTATAATTAGCAGAAAAGCTAGACTGTGTTGCTCAAAAGATCTTTCACCGTGTTTCTAATGCTACATTAGTCTTTGCAATGACTGGAATGTTAAATCTCATACGTACTCTCTTGTATAGCGAGTGGTGGAGTCTGCATAAGTTCCTGGAATGGCTGTGTGATTGATACGAACAAATAATATGATAGTCAGGGAAGTGACCGTTGGTGATTAAGCCTGTACATCATACGCTTGTGCAATCACACACCTGGGTTCTGTAGCTCTGCAGAACAATATCTGGCTACATTCTAGATCTTTAGCTATGGAAGTGTTGGCCCATAACTCCTATTTTTGAGCCTCCCCCTCAATCTGGATGTGCCTGAAGGGGCAGAGTGAATACTTTCCTGCCCAGATCTGTCATAACCATCATGACTGGAGCAGATTTGAGAAGGTTGGTTTCTTTTTCCCCCTGGAAAAACGAGTCCTCATTATTAAGAATGCCTTTAGTTTACTCTCATTTCAAAATAGATTGGCTTTACCTAACATTTTTCTTTTTTGATAACTTAAGTTTCACACGCTACAAATGATGACAATCAGTGCCATCTGGGTGAGGAGCACAAGTAGACTCATTCATGTGTGGCCAGAAGTTTGCATAACAGTAATATGACCCTTCCCAACTTGATGCCTTCCTTCTGTTTTAGACTGGAACTCCCAGCAGCTCAGTATGGCAGCCTTTTGTGTGTGACTCAGAACTTTTGGTGTGCACCTTGAAGGGGTGGCAGTGGGCTTTTCTGAGCCCCTGTAGAGAAGCACCTCTAATATTTAGAGTGGTGCAAAGCTGCTTGTAGGATGCATTCCCACAGTTGCTCGTGAATTTCTATGTCCATAGGCTGCTATTGACATAGGGTGCCATGCTTGTAAGGAACATCAATGGAAGCATTGGGCCAGATCAAATTGCATGCTGCCTCATAGAAGATGCTCTGTGGGAATGTATGATTTGGAGTGTCCCAAGGCTTTTTGTGGAGTGACCATCTTTATCTCAAAGCAGGCAGAACTTTGGAGAAGTCACCCGTCTATCTTTATTCAATTTAATTACAAGACAGTTACAAAATGGCAACATTAAAAATGCTTAAACCCATCAATTTTCCATATTAATCCACACACAACATACTTGCAGTAAAAGCAATTTTAAAGAAGTTTTTATTACAATTTTTGAACAATAAAATTAAAGTAATAGGTGAATGGCATCTACGCCTGGTGACATGTCAGTTTTTAATCTGTCTATAAGACCTGGAAGATTACTTTATATATATATATATAGAGAGAGAGATTGATTCCATGCAGTTTGCACTAGTCAAAGTTAAAATGATCATTCTCTTCGCAGAAAAGAGCTCGGAATGGTCTTTAATATTCGTAATTCAGTGGACAGTGTAATATATGTGCTTTTAAAGGTTCAGTGCTTGTTATACTAGGATTGATGTCTCTCCCCTCACCCACCCTCTCTCCCAGCACACATAAACACTTATGTGTTTTTCAGCTTAATTTCCTGTATAAGATAAATTAAATGGGACAATAGTAGCTTGCTGGACATTCCTTGCATGAAATTAGCATAAAAGCCATCCTCTCAAGGGTTCCCCTGAGGTTTCATGTTACAGTGTATTTCTTGACTTTGTAACAAGTTACTGACTTGGAAAATGTAATTGAATGTTTGAATTAAAGCCTCTTTGAGAACCTATGTTAAAGTTGTACAGCTTCCTGCTTGACTGACTTGCTGCTGCAGATGCCAGGATCATTCCCTTTCTATCTGGCTCCAAAGACACTTCAAATTAATTTTTATTCTCCCTTGGCAATATCTGTAATGTAGGCCATCTGATTAAAGATGTACAGCCTAAAGTAAATCTTGTTGAATTCACTGTAACTTAGTAACATGTGCATGTAGCTACAAATTAGCTACAAGATGGTTAACTATTAACCTATTTTAATTAATAAATAAAATACTGCAGTATTTTATCAGGCTTAACTGCCACACTTACATAACACACTGTGTTTACTGAAATACTGTTCATGGTGCTCTTGAAGCTGCAAGGGTGATACAGTGGTGCCCCGCAAGACGAATGCCTCGCAAGACAAAAAACTCGCTAGACGAAAGGTTTTTTCATTCGCGATTTGCCTCGCAAGACGAATTCCCCTATGGGCTTGCTTCGCAAGACGAAAACGTCTTGCGACTTTGTTAAACCGTTTAAACTGTGCTTCGCAAGAAGAAAAATTCGCTAGACGGCAAAAATTGCGGAACGAATTAATTTCGTCTTGCGGGGCACCACTGTACTTGATGAGTTTGCAATTGATGTGTGTGCTGCAACCAGAGCAGATATTCATATAAACTTTTGAACACTTGATGCAGAGATGTGGAAGAATGGAAATGATTCGTAGTATAGATTAGAAGGGTAAATGCAATTTTATTAGCATATTTCCTTACGATACTGTATGTACAGATTTCTGCTAGGGGTGCCTACTTTGAATTGTTTTAAAATTTACTGGATGTCATTTTCTGTGTTCTTCTGAATGGTACATTGCCTACCACACATATCTCAAGAGAATCATTCAATAATGCAGGGTAGCATAAAAAATGATGGGGAACTGGAGAACTGGGAGCAGCACAGAGATTTAGAAGCATCCATGGAAGAAAGAGGTAGTCTCAGTGAATTAGGTGGGAAGGCACAGCTGACTGGGCTTCCATCTTAACATCAATTATTATTTTATATATATATATATATATATATATATATATATATATATATATATTGGCTATGTAAGCCTGGAACTTCCCTCATCCTCAGCTAATGATTTTCCAACTTAATCTCTAATATGCATTTTATTCTTATTAATATTACTATTAAATCATGATCTTGAATAAACAATTTACAAAACTTCTTGTAGCCCTATTAGCGATGTCAGTTGTTTACAGTTGTCTTTCAAGTACAACATAAATTTATTCCAGTCTTTCAAGAAATTCTGGTCCTGCTGGTTCTGAATTTTCCCAGTCAATTTTCCAATTTGGCATATTGACTGGGCACCTCTAGTAAGGAATAGAATGCTGTGCAATCTTTCTAAAAACATGTTGCCCATCTGTTTCATGTTAATCTGATTCTTTAATTGATCTTGCTTTATTTAAGATTGAGAATCTTCAGGAACAGTTAAGAGACAAGGAGAAACAGATGAGCAGTTTGAAAGAAAGGGTAAAATCCCTGCAGGCTGATACCACCAACACCGATACTGCCTTGACCACACTGGAGGAAGCACTTGCGGAGAAGGTGAATATGAAAGAAATACGACCTTGCCTAAACCCTGCCCCCCCCCCCAAGCCACAACAATGTATTCTCCTTGTGAAGAGTTTGTCCTGTCTCAGGCAGGAAGATCCCATTTTCATTGGATGCTATCAGTTTAGCTTAATCAGATGCTGCAGTTTAAAACACTTCCGTTTGCATTTGGTATGTGTATTAATGAAGCACATGCTGACTTAAAATCTTCTGAAAACTGTTCAACTCTGAGCTTGGATATACGGCTTGAGAAATATATGAATTAGATAAGGAAGCTGGAAATGACTTCTAACCTGTGATGCTATGATAGTTGTGCAGCTCATCTGAGAGATGCTGTTTCTGTGTCATTTTTGAGATTCATAATAATGATGATGATGATGATTTTTTATTTGTATCCGCCCTCCCCAGCTGAGGCTGGGCTCAGAGTAGCTAACATCATAAAAACAACACAATATGCATAAAAACAGACATCAATTAATTAAAATACATCTTAAAATTAATTCAGACAAGTTAAAATCTGGGCAGGTGGCAATTATCAGGTTGGAACTGAGAGTGGTTAGTTTTTGGCTGTAGTTCAGAACTAAACTGTAAGCTTGGTCCAGTGCTGCATTTGTTTATTGTAAATAATACAGCATGACAACTTTATATTTTTAATTACTGTATGGCAACAGTTACCTCATAGTCACTTAGAGTGCTGGGTGGTGAAGTGAATTTTGCTGTGTGTTGAGTAACTTGTGTTTGTGAGCATCTCCTGGCCATAGTAAAATCATCCTTGCCACCTAGGAGGACACCACAGATCACAGGATTTCAGCTTTGGTAGTCACCCCAAGACGAATTGATAAGTTTGCTTCTGAATTTAATCAGAGATTCTTTTTTTCAAAATTTCTTGCCTCTAATGTCTTTCTATCTTTGTAGGTTGGATTTTTGATTCTGGTCTATTTTATTTCTGATTAACAGCCCATATAGATTAGTGCAGCCGATGGGGTCCCTTCAGATGTTGCTGGTCTGTAGCTCTCATCATCCCTGACTATTAGCTACCCTGTCTGGGGCTGATGAGGGCTGGAGTCTAACAATATCTGGAGAATACCGTGTTGGCTACCCTGACACTAGTTTCATCCTGGTGCAGCAATTGCACAAACTGCTTTATTTGGTGCTCTGCATAAGTTCTATTGGGAGGGGGACAGTGATGACAAGGGATCTGTTTAGCTTTATACTGCATGCTTCTGAAAACTATGTCAGAAGCAGCATTTCTGCCCTCTCACTTCTTCAATTTCTATGAATGTGTTGTCTTTGTGACATGATTGGTGTGGATCTTGTTCTACCAGGGAAACGGTTTAGCGAAGACCTATCATGTGTTTAATTTGTAGAACAACTATGTGAGTGAAAGGTTACAGAAATTTATTTAAGTCTGCAACACTATGTACCCTTGGGAACAAGACTCATTTGAACTCAGTGGGGCTTGTGTCGATGAGTAAACATGTACAGACCTTCTCAGAATTAAGCATTTGTCCAGCCAAATGGATTTCTTTTGACAGAGCGCTCTGTTTTTGTCAGGAACGTACGATTGAGCGCCTGAAGGAGCAGCGCGACAGAGATGAGCGAGAAAAACAGGAGGAGATTGACAACTATAAAAAAGATGTTAAAGACCTGAAAGAGAAAGTCAGCGCCTTGCAAGGAGATCTTTCTGAGAAAGAGGTTAACCAATATATATTATAGGCATATAAAGTAAAGAATCTTTGTGTTAAGAAGGGTAGTTTTCTTGATTCTCTCAGCAATTTTATCCACTAAAAACTGAAATGTACAACACAGACATTCAAATGAATATGCATGGAAAATAAGATGAAGTTTAAAATTGCTGATACCTAGAATGTGTTTGTTGATATTGGTGAAAACTGCAATTTATGGCTTATTTTCAACATTTGACATTATCTTATTGCCTGGATTGGTCACTAGACATAGACATCAATGGATACTGAAACACTGAAAATTTTAATGTAGCTGATTGAGCATAAGTGTGCCCATCAACACAAAAGGGAAATTGGGGATATTGGGAAACAGAACAGAGGGGGAAAACCTGAAATATGTGATTGATGAGTGCAAATGCTCAGTGGGGGCATATTTGCAATCATTGCCATGCTGACTGTCTGCTGCTGGGGTATGTGTGCGTGTACATGCTGGAATTTTTAATAGAAACACTTCACACTATAACATTTTGTTGCAGGACTCTACTTGTCATTGACACATGAATGCTGCTTCTGGTGTTCCCATGCTGATACTTAGAAATCCAAAATCGAAAACCAAGCATGAGGGAGATACATTGCCAACTTGGGTTAACTCAGAGATATGCACAAGTGTGTGTGTGTGTGTGTGTGTGTGTGTGTGTGTATCTATATGCAGATAAACAGATAAATATAAATATGCACACCCAAAAGAGACCCATCTAGTGGCATGGAACACTGAGAATTGGGAGGGGGTGAATAATTAGGGGAAACTGACAGCTGAATAGGAGAGAGAATAGAATGGAGCAGTTACAACAGGAGAACAGAGATACAAACCAATGATTGGGAGTGATGGGAGTTATAGTCCAACAACAACTGGAGGGCCACAGGTTTCCTATCCCTGGACTACAGCTGTCTAGGAAGTGGCTGTAGGCTGCAATTGCACTTTTATTCAATGGGGGGGGAGTCAGTTTTTATGAGCTGGTAGTGGGGGAACAGTGATGCTGAATTTGGGTGGGGGATGAGAGGGGAATGTTGTGATAAATGAGTGAACAAAGCATAGCTATTCCATAGTAAATGGTTGGTGTGAAAGTAGTCTTTCTGTTTTATGCCCATAGACATTAATGGCAAAATTTAATAATGAAATGTAACTGGGATTCGGCATTAGTTTGTCCCTTTCCCCATCCCCAAAAATAATAACCCAAATTGGGGGGGGGGGTGAAAGCAGGCCAGTGATTTCTGGGCATGCTCAGTGGGCACAGAATGCTAACTGACTGTTGGGGGGAGGAATGGCATAGTAATAGCTGGACTCCTGAACAGAAGCACTGAAAGGGTGGAAGGGCTGAAGAGTCTTGTGGTGCCTTAAAAGGATGGAATAAGAGTCCAGTTCAACAGATCATCATGTGCTTTTACTCTTGGCATATGGATTAAAGAAAATAATAATGCAGTCAGATGGAAATGAAATCTTGTTATATAAAATGGAAATGGAAAAAATAAACTCTGGCAATTGTGTTAAAAAATCGATATATATACTTCATTGGTTTCTAAGGGCCCCAAGACTCCTTGTTGTTTTTGATTCAGCATAGCTATCCCTTTTGGCACTGAGCTCAGTGACAGTGTGAAGTTAATAGCTGATTGTTTTTCTTCAAATAAGACATAATTTCATCTAACACATTTAGAAGTACTCTCTTCCATTGAAAAAAGAGGTTTTCATATATGATGCTTATAAGCCTCTAAAGAAATGTATTGTTCCAGAGCAGAAAACAAAATGTAATTGATATATAAATTGGGAACAAAATATTGGTGCTAGAGCTGAAAAGTATAGTTTTGTTCTTCATGCTGCTGCATGTGTTACCTTTGTTGTAGACTTCATTACTGGATTTGAAGGAGCATGCATCATCTTTAGCATCATCAGGACTGAAGAAAGACTCTAGGTTAAAGACATTAGAAATTGCCTTGGAACAGAAAAAGGAAGAATGCCTGAAACTAGACTCTCAGCTGAAAAAGGTAAACACTAGAAACCCCTCTCCTTTCAAATGGAAATTGCTGGTCCTTCTCAGACTTACCCTTCTTTTTTGCCATTCCCTGCAAATTCCCTCCTGCAAATTTTAGATAATAAATTATTACTTTGGGATCAACAAAGCATTGTCGTTCAAAAAAAGTGTGTAGGACGATTGCATTAGTGATTGGGGTTGATTTCCAGCCACTTTTGCACACAGCAAGAAAGTGACAATAGAGAATACATGTGTGACTCATGTCCTTTTTCCATGCTTTTGGGCATAGTATGACCTAGCTCACACATTTTCCCTTGATGAGATGAAGAGAGATGCCAGTTCTCTCACACATCATATTCAGAAGTTTGTATCTTCCTCTCCCTGTTTCCTTGTATCATGCAAAGCAATACAGAAAGTAAATAGACTGATAAAGCTATTCTGTCAACAAAATTCTAATAACTAACTAGGAAAACATTAGTTATTTGAATGGATGCAAAGGCATTTATAAACACAGCTAGTTCATAAAGTGTTGAGATGGGGAGGGGCTAAAATTCTACTGCAAAAGATCATCTTAACAGGCATCAAAGTATAAAACAGGTAAACTTCATAAACTAAGGAGATGAGAGTTGTGGACTAAGGGAATGCATTCACATTGTAATTAAGTTAGGAAAAAAGCAGCTGAAATAACCATTAATTGGAGAAGAAGCATAGTGGAAGAGTAATCTTAATTAATAGAAAATATTTAAGATTCATTTTTGCAGCTACTCACTGTGGAGATGCTTTTAAATATTTGTTTTCCATTCCACAAGTCTTAGAATAAGTTTCATCTGAGATTTGTCTTCGGTTCTTAGTCCTGTTGTAAATCCTGTTTTAGTTTTTTATTTTTTGAAGCATTTCCCATGCCTGGGCCTATTCCAGTTGCTTTAACAAAAAGAGATGCAAATAACCTGCTGGAGCTCTTCATGTAAATATTCCTGGTCTGAAATGCAAACCTTTCCCCCGCTTTTGGCTACATGAAATAATTAATTACCATCAGAGAGGAACGGAGATCAGCCTGATTCTTTCCACCTGCCAGAGTCTTCCAGCAACTAAGTCTGCCTCACTTCCCACCAACCAGTAGAATGCCATTTTAAATGCCAGGGCACAGTGATTGTGAGAAGGAAAGAGACTGATTTGGCTCTGCCAATGGATCAAAATCTTTGACTGTGCCCAGCCAGTAAATCTCAAATCTTTATGCACTAGCCATTTGGAGAGCGTTTGAGGGAAGATAGATTTCAGCCATTTGCTGGAATTGTCTTGGAGCCATTAGCAATAGTGATTGAGTTTCTCTTGGCCTGCTGTGATTCCCACAAAGTAAGCCACAAAGCTTTCAGATGAAATTGTCAAGACAAGAATCTAAACTTCTGGAGATACTCAAACAAAAGCAAATGAAGCTGGCAGCAGTTATGGAAAGAAGAAACCCTCTAAAAAGGAGAAGCACCAGCAGATAAACTACGAAAAGTTTCAACATATCATCTTACAATAGAATTGTGGGTGGTTGTAGTTGTTTTTTGCATTACATTGTAAGCTTTCATATGGTGGGAGGAAAACAGATTTATAAAGCTTGCATGTTGGGGATAAATTTCTAGCCTGGTCTTCTCACTCACTAACTTTGTGCAGTCAGCATTCAGAGCTACTGATCATGTGTGTTACCTTTCATTGACAGATTAGCTGTTACATTTTATATTTATAGTGCGGAGAATATGTATTCAGTAATAGATAGAGCACATGCAAGAGTTCCTAGATTCAATCCTTAGTATTCCCTGGTTTGGCTGCAGTCCTGGAAAGCTACTTTCCTTCATTGTAGACTGAGATACATGGACCAATAACCTCGCTCAAGATGTTACAACTTTCTGTGTTCAACTTTCTATGTTGTAGGAAAATTCATGTTCCACTATAACGTTTGAAGTATGTCATGAGAGTGTATAGCTCCCAGTGTATAGCTGTACTAGGTTTGCCTGGTCAATGAACCCTGTTGCTCTGTACGTTAAACATTGATATGTGTATATGTTCTAAATACAGCTGTTGCAACATTGAAATATTCATACATTCAGATACTGAGTAGATCCATCAAGTTATCTTTTACAGCATTTTTGAGGTATAGTACACTCACATATTTAGGTTGCTGAACTTATTCAGTAGAGCTGGCATTTTTAAATTGGGGGGGGGGGGGACAAGCCCATCAGGAGGTAAAACCTTTCATCCTATATTTATTTAAATGTTCAATAAAATCATAGCTCGGTGCTGCCTTAGTCAGCTTAAGGCTTTTTTTTCTAAGGAGCTTTCCAGCTGTTAATTGGTTTAAGTATGTAATGTATTGTACAGCCAATGGTTATCCAGACTTCTGCTTACTACCCGAAAGAGACGTATCCAAAGACTGAAGCAGAAAAATCCATTAAAGGGAAAATAAAGACTGGATTTGGTTAAAATCTCTACTTCAGATTAAATCCTAAATCTACAATCAGCTCCTTTTCTCCTACAATACAATGAATGTCTCTACATCTTTCTGTAGATTGTTTGTGTTACATTTTTCTCTCTCTCTTGCACTGTTCCTTTCCCCAATTCTTCCCCTCTTTTCCTGTCTTTCTCCTTAGCATCCTGAAGTCTTATTGAGTCACCCATCCAAGCCAGTAAGTGTTATGACAAACTGGAAGACCATAGCCAACCCCATTTGATTGTGCCGTTTCTGCATGTGTAGTCTCTTGTGTCTTTGTATTCCGTTCCCAGGAGACAGTGAAAAATTTCAAGGCTGTCATGCCTAGGTCAGACAATGGATGTGGACTTTCCTTGTTGCTTTGTTTTAGTTTTTTTATTTAATCAGCTTATAGTTCTGCTACCTTTCTGCTTCTATGCTTAGTTGCTTTTCTAATCTGTATTTCTCAGATCCTATTTTTTATATGTGAAGTATAGGAGTGCTGTAACAAATTTGAAGGTGGTAGACTACTTCATTGGAGGTTTTTAAACAGAGGATCTGTCAGGGATTCTTCAGCTGTGATTCCTGCATTGCAGGGTATTGGAATAGATGACCTTTAGGGTCCTTTCCAATCCTACAATTCTGTGTTTCTATGAAATAATTCCAAAATCCTTGGGAGTGTATATTGCAGATCAGGAAAGGTACCATGAGGATGATGGCATGCTTAATGAGCAGAGTTAAAGAAGCTATCAGAGGCAGGAAGAGTTCCTTCAAGAATTGGAAGCCTTGCCCTAATGAAGAGAGCAAAGGAACACAAACTTTGGCAAAATAAATGTGAGCAGACAGTAAGGGATGCTAAAAAAGAATTTGCACAGCATAATGCTAAAAAGACTAAGATCAACAACAACAAGTTCTTTCAACAAGTTCTTTCCTGCTTGGCAGGGGGTTGGACTCGATGGCCCTTGTGGTCTATTCCAACTCTATGATTTTAATATATTGGTAGCAGGAAACCATCTAGGGAGGAAGTTGGACTCTTGGATGTGTGCTAAAGGAGGGTAAGGAGATTGCTGAGAAGCTGAATTAATTATTTTTACCTGTCCTCACAGTGTAAGATATAGGGCAGATCCCAGTGCCTGAACTAACTTTTGCAGGAAGGGAGTCTGAGGAACTGAGGCAGATAGTGGTATAAGAGATTAAGTTCTAGACTTAATATACAAAATGAAAACTGACACATTGCTGGGTCTGGAGGGCATCCAGCTGAGAATTCAACTCAAATGTGAAAATGGTAATCCTATAACAAAAATATGTTTTCCCTCTGACGAGCCTTCTCCATACCTGAGAACTGGAAAGTTGCCAGTGCAACACTAGTTGTTAAAAAGGAATTCAGGGAGGATCCTGGAAATTGCAAACCAATAGGCTTAACTTTTTTGATGGGAAAACATGTGGAAAGTATTGTTAAAGATAAAATAACCAAGCATATAGAAGAACAAGTCTTGCTGAAGCGTAGGCAGCATGGTTTCTGCAAGGGCAAGTCTGGTTTCATAAACCTACCTTTAAGAGTGTCAGTAAGTATATAGATAGAGGTGATCCAGTTGACATAATGTACTTGGACTTTCAAAAAGCATTCAACAAGGTAACTCAAGAAGAGAAGAAGAAGAGTTTGGATTTGATATCCCGCCTTTCACTCCCCTTAAGGAGTCTCAAAGCGGCTAACATTCTCCTTTCCCTTCCTCCCCCACAACAAACACTCTGTGAGGTGAGTGGGGCTGAGAGACTTCACAGAAGTGTGACTGGCCCAAGGTCACCCAGCAGCTGCATGTGGAGGAGCGGAGACACGAAACCGGTTTCCTAGATTACGTGACTACCGCTCCTTACCACTACACCACACTGGCTCTCAACCAAGGCTTCTGTGTAAATGTAAGAGTCATGGAATACAATGAGAGGTCCTGTTGTGGATCAGGAACTGGTTAAGTAAGAGAATAGGAATAAATGGACAGTTCTCTGTAGAAAGTGGAGCCCAAAGGAATCAGTACTGAGACTTTAGGGGTGAACAGCGAGGTGGCCGAGCTTGTTGACAATACTGAATTGTTCAGTTGTTAAAACAAAAAGAGATTGTGAAAAGCTCCTGAAGGACCTCTCCAAATTGAGTGGGCAGTAAAATGGCAAATGCAGTTCACTGTAAACAATGGTAGAGTGGTGTATGCCAGGGTGAAAGAAAATCTTAATTTTATATATACGCTCATGGGGTCTAAACTGACAGTAACTGACCAGGATTGTGACCTTTGGATCGTCATGGATAACTCTTAAGTAGATGTTGACTCAGTGTGTGACAGCTGTGAGAAAGGCAAAGGGGAAGTAGGGGAAGCTGCAAGTGGGCAAGTTGACATTCTGCTATTTTCCTCCTTGAACTTTAGATAATGGAAAGAAAATCACCCACATTTAGTTTATATTTCCCTTTTAATAGTAATAAGTAATTTGCAACAGATGTGACCAGACTTTAGGCTAGTGAAATATACATTGGATTTTTTAAAATGCACAGCTTCACAGCCTCCCAAATAAATTCCAAGCCACTGTCCGCACCACCACCCACCCCAAGAGAAGTCAATAAATGCATGAGCTAGTAGCAAAAGATATGGGTTCACGTCTGTGATCAGTGATGAACGTAACTTGGTGACCTTGGGCCAGTCACTGCCAGGGCCTAGCCTCCCCAAGACAGCGATCATGTCCAAAGATAGACCTGTCCTCTAATGCCTGAAGCTTACAACACTGGCAAGTGCCACTTCCAACTTTTTCTTGTTGTGAAAAAGTATCAAAACTCTGCTCTTCTCCCACTATCCTGCTCCACTGCATCGTTTCTTAGGATCATTGGGGAGTGACAGATTGGGACAGGAGGCCTTCCTGTATTTTTTATTTTCTTTTATCAGGTAGGTCATGAGTAGCAGCAAAGGGTCTGGGGCTCAGTGGAGTGAGTTGCCTGACTGAGGTGTAGATTGCACATAGAGAGAAATGTTGATTAACAACAAGAAGGCAAGAAGTGGGAAAGGATGCCTGTCCCTCCCTGTTAAGCCTGTGCATTTGAGATGATTCTTGGAATGTGCCCTGGTAAAGTTCCTGGCAAGAACACCTCAGTCATTGGGGCTAGATAGAGAAGTAATAAGGTAAGAGATTGCAGGGTTAGCATGTTCTTCACAAGCTGAATGGTCAGAGTTGGATACAAGATGGTGGATTAGATGGAGCTTTGGTTTGATATAGCAGGACTCTTGTGTCATGTCTTGGGAACAGAATGTGTTCTGTTACGAATGTGAATATGGATACAAAGAATAACTCTTGGGATACTTTTTTGTGCAGGCTCATGAAGCAACATTGGAGGCTAGAGCCAGTCCAGAGATGAGTGACCGATTTCAGCAATTGGAAAGAGATGTGGCTCGCTACCGGGAAGAATCCAGTAAGGCTCAAGCTGAACTGGATCGTCTGCTAGAAATCCTGAAAGAGATGGAGAATGAGAAGAATGATAAAGACAAGAAGATAGCAGAACTAGAAAGGTAAGAAGGGATGGGGAGAGAAGCCCGTTATCAGTTTTTCAATTTGCTGCCATTCAAAATAGGGCATTGGGGGAGTTTCTAAAAGTTAGTTAAGGGTTTTTGCTTTTCCCCCTGCCTATTTCAAAAGGTATGCTGATGTTTCTGGGATCTCTTTTAAATAGTAGGAGCAAAAGTGCAATTGTAGGAAACGATGGTAGCTCAGTGAAGCTGGCTTTCGTTTCATGTACTGTACATGCATACTTGAACCTGACAAATTTATATGATTTACTATAGTACAAGTACCACAGATAATACTAAGCATTTTTAATATGCAGCTTGATGTGAGGACTAATTCTGCCTATGTGAGAACATGTTCTGCAGCCATATGAAATTAAATAGGAGAATGCCACTTAGTAGCTTTGAAACAGGATTTCCACTTCTTATATTATTATTACATATTTATTTACACCTCCCCTTTTTCCCTGACAAAGACTCAAGGCATCTTACAGCTAAAAATGCTCTTCTTGGTAATACTTTCTTAGTAATGTGGTTTCCCCAAGCCCATCCTTTTCTGTGGATAGAAATTAGGTAGGACTTAATATCCCCACTAGATTTGAACAGCTAGCAGTTGGGTCACTGGAGAAGTCATGGGAACAACACCTTAGATGGAAAATGGAACAAAACTATTAGCCATTTATTAGGCTATTAAAATTTCTCCTGAACTGCAGTCGTAAACTCTTAGTCCGTCCTAAAACAGTGACATATAAGTATTAGTTACAGTTTGACCAACAGTTACCTTGAAAGGTACAATATGGAGGTTCATTTCTTGGCGGTGCACTAACTTTTCCTCTTTTGCCGGAATGGGTTTCCTTAACATTATTTCATATGGATTCAACTGCATTTTGTCAGGTGCCAGGAAAATCACATAGATTAAGACCACCACCTGAGTAGAATTTTCCTTGGTGAATATATTAATTCTTGAAATGCTGTAGCTGCTTGGCGTTCCCTCGTTGCCCAAAATTTGTTCATCTGACTTAATATTTCAATGTTGAGTTAGATGTTGAATGTGTTTAATAGTTATGGGCGGCATTTGTATAAAGAAATCTACTCAGAACTCCAGAGAATATAATTAAGAGAATTTATTGTAGGGAGAATTTGCACATCTGTAAATACTTGGTGTTACTGCTTCACATTTTTATCTTCTTTGATATGCAGAATCTACTCAAAGGTGCCAAAACAATATTCTCAATTCATTAGGAACACACAGATAATTAACTTGCATGAAGCCTCTCAGATGGATTAACAGTTCAAGTTTGTTACCTTGGATGGCATCTGTTCCTGTTTCATTGAAACAGTAGAGAGCTTTGAAAAATCAATATTCATTATTTTTCAATGAAACTTTGAACATTTCCATGAATGGTGTTCTGTTGGCCACAAGGGGGGAAATAGGTCATTTCCTTTATTTTTGAATTCCAAAATGTCTGTTGAAATAGAATTGCAGAAGTTTTACATAATATTCTTGAAATTTAATTTGTCAGTCTTATAAATTTATCTTCCTATAGACTAGCGACTGCCTCTATACCAGGGTGCCACTCCATAAATGAGAGAAAAAGAAGAAATTAGTTGATGATGTTATCAATGAATTCTTCCATAGCTGCTTCCTAGAAATAAAAGAAAATACAGTATATGGCAAAAAGAGTGTTGGAAGCACTACATTGGCTCCCAGTACATTTCCAGGCACAATTGAAGGTTGTGCCGGAAACTACAACTAATCCAGAATGTGGCAGCTAGACTGGTGACTGGGAGCAGCTGCCAAGACCATATAACACCGGTCTTGAAAGACCTACACTGGCTCCCAGTACGTTTCTGAGCACAATTCAAAGTGTTGGTGCTGACCTTTAAAACCCTAAACGGCCTCGGCCTAGTATACCTGAAGGAGCGTCTCCACTCCCATCATTCTGCCCAGACACTGAGGTCCGAGGGCCTTCTGGTGGTTCCCTCCCTGCGAAAAGCGAAGTTACAGGGAACCAGGCAGAGGGCCTTCTTAGTAGTGGCGCCGGCCCTGTGGAACACCCTCTCATCAGATGTCAAAGAAATAAACAACTATCGGACTTTTAGAAGACATCTGAAGGCAGCCCTGTTTAAGGAAGCTTTTAATTTTTGATGAATCATTGTATTCTAATATTCTGCTGGAAGGCGCTCAAAGTGGCTGGGGAAGCCCAGCCAGATGGGCGGGGTATAAATAATAAATTATTATTATTTATCATACACCATGCCGTGCAATGTGCTGATCACATCACCACTCAATATTAAGGGAGCCTGGCCCCCTCCTTAAGAACTTCAAGGCCCCCAAAGTGCCTGCAATCCTTCAAGTGTTCCACTGTGTTCAATGGGGCTACTCCCTGTTCAATGTTTTTAGGATTGCATCATCAGAGGCTGGTTCTTAGCTCTTTTTGAACAAGTGAAAACACTTCAATAGATTAAGTGGAAAATCAAATGAAGAACGCACCCAATTTGTGAATGGCTTTGTTTTTATGCAGTTCTGTTCACGTATCAAATGTCTGGCTTTCTAGTTCCTTTTACTAATTACTTGCTCTCTTTATGTATTGTCATCCCACAATCATCTAATGTTTCATTGATGTTTCTTTTGTGTTCTCCCTCTCTGTCTTTCCTGGTTCCCTTGGGTTGTTTTGTGCCTGTGGTTTTTTGGCCATGCCTTTTCTCAGAAGGCACGCTTCGCACAGAATATGCTCCCCCTACCAGGTGTCTGTCTCTCCACCCCAGCCTGTAGGGGGTTTTGTATGGGACTTTTTAGGAAAGTGAGTTTCTTACAAGGCTATTGTTTCTTGCTGGCGGAATGCTGCTTTCTGCTAACTGGCTGCAATTTCTGCTGGGGTTTGCTGTAGTCAGTGTGTGTATGTCTGCCAATGTGCCACATTAATTGGATTTATGCAACATTTTTAGACCCTGGAATACAACTTAGAGCACTAGTTCTGCTGGTATCATATTATCAGCATTTTTGAACGACTTGTGTTTTGACCTCCTCTTCTTTTGGTGGTTGTATTTCTGTGAATTCCCGCACTATAGCTCCATTACTTTCAGACCATTTCAGTTTCAAGCTGTTTGGCTCAGTTGTGCTCTCCAACCTATATAAAACCTGTTTTGTGTGTTTTTAAAATTAGAATGAGAAAACTGAAAGATAACACACAACTCTGAAACATCTTGCTTATGTATTTAAATACTTATTTAATTTGTCTTTGAAGGCACACTGCCCCCATAAGATGGTTTACAGCTCCATTTATATATATTTTTTTCTAGTAAGGCACAATCCAACTGAACAGGAACTAAAAGAAAAAAATATATATTTTATAGGGTTTTATTCTAATTAAAAGAAAAACACATAGTTGTGATAATACCCTGTGTCTCTTCATGGGGTATGGGGTCACCACTGAGCGAGCCCTGTTAACCCAACAGCTCTTGCTGGCAGGTCAGAGAACAGGGCCTTTGATACTGATCCCTACACAAATGCAGGCACATAAACCTGTATGGGCATACTTTTCATTCTCTTCAGGGTGCCCATCATTCACCTTTCCTTAATAAGCTGTTGATAACTAGTTGCGGGCCCGGGTTCAAGTGAAGCCATGAGGGGTGGAGGGTGAACAGGCAGTTAAGATATAAAATAAGGCACAAGGCACCAGTGCTGGGATCAGATAAGGCTACAACTTTATTGATTACAGATTTATGCAGGTTTTGGCATAGGCATTGTGTATGTATCTTGTAATCAACCAGCCTGCCTGCTGGTTTATGGATAAGAAGTAGGATTTGGCCACTGTCGCAGGTCACCTATTGACATGCTTCATATCCAGAGACCCTCCGTCCCCCGATCACTAGTAAGGATACTAAGGCCTTTCAGCCCCTTTTGGGTATTTGGACAGGAAGCACCCCCCAGGCTCCCTTGGGGATACCCAAACTGGTCTAAGAATCCAACCCTCAGCCGCCACTTGAGATGGACCCAATACTGACTCTGCCCATGTAACTGTGACAAACTGCAGCTCCAGTGATGTTCTGTTCAGGGAATCCAGTGAAGACTGCTTGTCTTAAGCACACTGACTTAAATAGCCAGGGAGGGGACTGGAGGGAAGACTTTCCCAAAATAAACAGAATTTAAAAAATGCTAGTTTGAGGATTGTGTCATGTTTAAGCCATATGCTTATCTCATATTGAAGTAGTGAAATGACCTGAAATTATTGAACTTTGCTCAAACTTTATTTAGAAATGCATCACTTCGCCCTATGTACCATTTTCCTTCAATTTTGTAACACATTGTATCAAAGGTATACACTTAAAGTTTGGAGGCTGCTTCTCAATGTTGTAAGGAATGCAGGTAGCATGTGTGCTTGGAGAAAAATGTTGCTTGCAATAATGGTTGCATTATTTTGTAATTTGAGTTGCCTCATTCTAACTGATCTTGCTTGCTCAGGCCTGCTTTGTTTGGCGAAGTTGCTTGCTGTTTTGTATTTAAGTCAATTTCACTGATGTAGGTTTTTTAAAGGATGTTGTACATTTAAACAGAGTGTTTCCAAGCTGCTCTGCAATTCTAGGCATGTTCTAAATGTATAAAGCAACCAGCAGGGTTTTTGGCTAGTTGATGAACTGCCAGGTCACAAGCTTCCAGTGCCTGCTATATTTTTGTTGCCCGGTATTAAATTGGTATCAATACAAAGTCTTGTAGAAAACAAACTAGGTAATGTTTATTTTTCTCTCTCTGAGGTCTTTGACATTTAACTGAATAAAGCACATCTCATCAGTCATTTCTGGCCCTGTCCTTGATGTTGGCAAATGAAAAAAGGACATTTCTACAGTGGAAAAATAAATTTGGTCATAAATAATCTGAAGTAGACGTTTCATTGTCCTTTCCTGACTTCTATACTTTCCTCACCCCGATCCCTCTGAGATAGTAGAGTAAATAGTAAGTAGCTGCAGTGTAATACTGACCCCAAATCAGTAGGTTCTAAGCTGCTAACTTTTTTTGAAACACAGCTGTTTTAAAATCTGTTTTCTTGTTGTAAATGTATCTAAAGATGACAACTTGCAGTTGAAAGTTAACTTTCAGAGCAGCAGGTACTTTTTAGCTGAATTGTCTGGTATCATTAGTGGTGGTCTGTCAAGTATCAGATCCACTATGTTTCTAATCACATTTCTTTTGAAGTAGCAGTCTTCAGTTTTTAGCAGTTTGTATAGTTGGTATATTTAATCCATTGAAATAACTTTGAAATGAGGCAGTGCATTGAATTGAAAAAAATGTGCATTTTACACAAATCAACCTGATGGTTTTGGATATAACCTTTTTTAAGTAGCCTTAAACTGGCTTACAGTTATATATAGTAGAAAGCTCTTGAGTAAAACTGAGTAAGAGAGCAAATAATAATTTAACATTTACTCAAGACATATTTTTGCTAGTAAATCAAAATTCTGGTGGTCACTTCTGGATCCGAATATTTGTACTGCATTCCTAGGGTACGTTTAAGATAGAGCCAGTTCATAGGTTACCACGACTGTTTCTTGAACATTTATATGTTATTTAGTGATCTGTTTCTCACATGCATGATTGTCTTGGAGAAGAGGAACGGTATATTGTTCCTGATGAGGAAGAGCATGATCTGGGTTGAATGATTGTCCGAAATAGCAGTAATTTTAGCTTGTAAAAACAACACAAAACTTTCTTTGCAACTTGCTAAATCAAGAAGATGAAGAATAATGCTGCTTTGATTTTGTCTGTCAATCTCATATTTATCAGTGAAATTGACCATAGATAACTCTGAAAACAGGGTGTTAGAATTAAAGCAAAAAAGGCAATAATGAACTCCTGAGGCCCACGGCTGTGCAGTAACCTCCAACAGGTAGTCTTTAGCATGCCTACCAGTCCATAGTGTTGGAGGGAACTGACTAGAAGTAGCATGTTCATTATTGTTTTTTAGATTGCACCTCATTATATAGACTTAAAATATAGCTGGCTTGACAGCAAGCTTGAAAATGTACTTAGGTGTTTAAAGAGTTCATACAAAATGAGAAGTAGTTCCTGTATTTTCTTAAAGTTTTATGAGCAACACATGAAGGCTTGTGGTGTATTGATTCGCTTTATTTTGGCCTTCTTGTTGAGATAAATTAAGATATTTTCTTGGAATAAATTTTAAATCTGAGAGGGAGGCAGCCTGAAGAAAGTTGTCTGATTTCCCAGAACTGTCATCTTGCTAACATCTATGTTCCATGAAATATTCTCTCAAGCAGTAGACAGTTGCTTTCCAGCTTGATCCATGCAAACTTTGGTGTTGTCTTTACACTATTGCTCCAAGAAAGGAAACAAAATAATCAAAAAGAAGGCATTTTCTGGAGCACTCCTTATGTATTGAATGGTGTAATCTAATTGGGTGGTTCAAACTGCCCTAAGACCTTTGGGTATAGGGCAGCATAGAAATTAAATAAATAAAAAATTATAATTAATTCTTTTTGTTGCTGGGAAGTTTACCAGAATGGAGGATTTTGGTTGAAAAAGCCTTGCCTTTCTTTCTTGTCTTGCTTTCTGATGCTGTGCTGCTCCTTTGTCACTTTTCTTGATGTCTTAACTTTGGAGTGTATCCTCATTAACCTTTTCTCTAACTTTCTCTTTCACATTTCCTACCCTGGATTTGCTGCTTGGTTCAGCCTCACTTCAAGGTCAGTATATATTAATTTAAGGATTTTATTAGAGAGGTACATCTACAGCTCAGGTAGTGAAATACTGAAACCCAATTTTCTTCTCTAGAAGATGGGCTCAGAAATATCTTACTCTATATAGGAGAGCTGGACTACAGAGTAGTTTATAGCACAAAACTTGGATGTGCTGGCAGTAGTTACTGTTGTTTGTTCAGACATTAGCAAATTCTTATCAAAATGATGAGCAGAGGAGAGTGGGACAGTCAGCACATTGGCTGGCTTCCTCCAGTCCTGCACTGAGTATCTGCATTGTGGCCTCTGTGTCACCTCATCCAAGTTCAGATTCTCCATCTTCTGCCTGGTGAGGGAGAGGCCAATGAGGCGTGAGTACATTGTATCAACAGTGGCTATGGGCCATCTTGAATCCGTACTGTCTGCGTGTTGCCACATCTTTCAAGAATTCACTTGTTCTACACCTTATTGATTTATCTGTGTGTACGGGCAGACATTTTGACCTGACATTAAAATTTTAGTCAATTTTATCATTTTGATCCAGTACCTGAAAATAAGAGAGTCCTGAGTGGTACTTCTCTTTGTAATTGGAAAATCAGTTGAATAGTCTACTAAGACCCAGGAGCTTTGGTCATGCGTCTTAATCATTGTGTGTGTGTGTGTGTGTGTGTGTGTGTGTGTATGTGTGTTATGTCTTCAATGCGAAGTTTTAAATCTGCCCTATACTTATGGGCTGTGGCTGTTTGCAAAATAATCCCATTGTATGAGAGTAATAAATTAGCTGATCAGTACACATATTTTTCAAATAAGGATTGTATGGGACATTGTTTTCAATGCTTATGCAAATATAGAGGGCTGCTTTGAGGGGGAAGTATACCGTTTAGAGGCTAGTTTTGAACTTGTGCATACTTGTTTTATGTATGTCTGAACACTTGCAAAATTTTGAGTATGCGGGATGTATTTCTAATTTAGGATATTATGGTGTGCTGTGCTATTGTCAGAAAGAGCACTCTGGTTGTTATGCCAAAGTTACACATGTTTCTTTTTTGGAAGTTGCAAGAATAATCAAAAGGAAGTTATTAAAGTTCCAAAAATATTTGTATAACCAAACTTACAACAAAAGCCTGTGTTGAGCTATTGATCAGCATCCCCACTGGTAATAACTCCACTTACCCATATATAGAGGAGGATAAACTTGGGAAGCAAGAATAACAGTAACACTACCTGATTTCATCGCCTCTAGTGGGAGAAAAATTAAAAACACATTGTTACAGTAATTCATATCCTGAGTGTGCCATAGAACCCCAGAAAATTTAGCATGTGGCTTTATTAATGCCATATGGGGGAAGATGGTGAAACATGGAAGACAGGGCTGGCAAATCCCAGTGTTCTTCTAGCCAGGTATGTTTCCAGTCAGGTCTGAAATAGTTTGGAGCAAAAGACCATAAAGGATAATTAAAAAAAAAATCCAAGCAAAACAGTGCTTTAATTTCTAGTTGGGTAAGAAGCCAGCAGGAAAGAGATCTTATCGCATTTCACCAGCTAGACATGAGCAATACTGAACATATGTTTGCCCTAAAGGCATGTGCCAGAAGTTTGCAATGAAATGGCATAATTGTCAAGGAGTTTTATAAAAAAGGAAATGGTGTAAAGGCTCTAATTTAAAAAGTCATCTCTATTCTCCAGAGAAAAAATGTTCAGCTGGTTTTTCTAAGTACAAATAGTTGCAGTTTCTAAGTCTGAAATGCATATAGCAGAATTAGAGTAACTTCTTATATCTTAAGGACAGCTACTGTACTGGCCTACTGATAACCAGCATTTGAAAGCCAAAGTCCTTTTAAATATTTTGATTTTTAGCTCATATTGCAGAAATGGTCTCAGTGCAACACTAATAAACTTACCATGCTGAGTTTATAATGAAATGGTTGTCTTGCAGCTAACTGGCCAAGTAAGCAGTCTTGCACGCATGTGCAAATGCACATATGCACAAATTTTTCACAAGGTTTGAATATTCTGGTTCTGTGCTATCCTCAAATTCAACTGCCTCATAAGTCTTATACCAGCTCTTAAAACTGAGTTGTAAGAAGTGGGTCATTAAATTGGAAACTGGCCCCAAATTTTCTGCACATTTTCCAGGAGGTATCCGTCTTGCCATGACTGATGCCTCAACTCAAGCTAGTCAGGCACATGTTACCTAGCATACTAAACACTTGGAAAGTAATAATTCAAAATATTTCGGCAAAGAGCAAAGTCTCTTTGATGTATGTATGTACATATGTATGTATGCAACTGCTCAAAAGCTCAGGGGCAAAAGAGCCCTCACAGTTCTCCCCTCCATCATATTGGTAACAAGACCAGTGAGTGCATAGCTGTCAACCTTCCCTTTTTTTTGCGGGAAATTCCCTTATCCCAGCGCCGTTTCCCGCTGCTTCCCGCTTCTATCCCGGATTGTTAGATATCCCGTAGACTGTCCGAGAGACAGGTGAGGCTGCTGGTCCCTTATTTTTGAGGCTCCCCGGGACAGGTGAGGCTGCTGATCCCTTATTTTCGAGGCTGCTGATCCCTTATTTTCAAATCTGAAAGTTGACAGCTATGTAGTGAGTGTAATATGACCTCTTTGCCATTCTGCCATAACGTCAATATATCATCATATCCCACCATCCTATTATTTAGGGAGAAGGCTTGCACAAATCAGATGGCCATGTTTATGAACTTCTTTGTGATGCATCCCATGCGTGGTAGTAAGCCTATTGAAATTAATGGACTGACCTTGGTCATGTTCATTAACTTCAGTGGGCTCACCCTGAGTGAATTCTGTCCCATGTTTCTTTAGGAGAAGGGAAATGAGCCCTCATTCCTCCTCCCATCCAAAGACTTCCCCCTAAATGTCTGAAACAGGTCCCAGATTCATGCTTGGAGGCATTTCCACAACTACATTTAAATTTGTCAACTCTAAGAACATAGAAATGTCAATTTGTTTCAGTACATGCCCGTGTTGCCAACAGTTTATTAAAGTCTTCAATCATATAAAATACAAATCAATGATAAGATTATTGTATATAGCCCATACCTTCTCTTATATATCCTCTATTTCCTCACTCTGCCTCAAACTATTTTTAAAATATGTAATGGTAGGGGTTGACTGAGCCCCCTCTGGAAATAATAACAAATTAAACATACAAGCAAGACCAAAAGCAGGGGATGTGGATTATAGAATAACTGCTTCTCTCTTCAATCAGCTTATAGCATGATATTAATTGCCTTCTATGTCTGTATTGGGTGGCCTTCCAAATATTGCATGAATCAGCCAAGATATAGGACATACTTAGATACATGCTTATGCAATCTTCAAATTCCAACCAAAAGGTTAATAGCACAGGACAACCTCAAATTCCACCCCTATATCCCAAACATTTTAGAACACTCATCTTGGGACAATATGAATTTTATTTCTATCTTTCTAGACTTTGCAAACAGTTCAGAATTAGTTTAAAATGAAACATTCAACCTACGACACTCACCCAAACATCATTACAAAGAGATGTTTAAGTCTTCTTCAAGTCATCATTAACCTGGCTTTTGACACTTGAGATGTATATTTGTAGGACCCACTTTATTTTAATAAGTTATTTAGACTGTTTTTAACATTGTGGAATATTGTATTTTTAAATGTGTTTTAAATGTTGTACCTCACCCCGGGACCTTAGAGTGAAGGGTAGGTACTAAATTGTAATAATAATCAGCAGCATCAGTGAGGAACATTGTTGCATCTCCAGAGGAAGGATGTTCTGTACCTGGGGCAGTGTCACAGAGAAGGCCCTATCCTGTGTCACTATGTATCACGTTATGCACATCAACACACCCACAAAAAGGACCTTCCACACAGAACACAGGATTCAACCAAGCACCTATAAAAGTGTTCAGCTCAAAGTCATTTATTGATTTACACGCTAAAGTTAACACCTTAAATTAGACCAAACAGCAAATGAGCAACCATTGCAATTCTAGTCTAGCGGTGGCATCCTGCACTAGCTGCAGCTTCTAGACTGTCTTCAAGGGTAGCCACATACAATGCAATACAAAAGTTCAATCTACAGTGCAGTAGTACAGTATACAGAGTAGATTTCACAGTCTTTATGTGCCCAAATGAGTATAATATTTGTACTATTATTTTAAAATAATTTTCAGATATTGTAGGGTTCAGCACATGTATGCACATTTATTCTCTCCCTGTGTTGTTGACTGCTCACAATGCTTTTGAAAGCGCCACATGGGAAATTATTTAGGGACGGGAGAGGTTGTTTTTTAGGGAAATTGATGGAGCACAGTGTTTTCATTTACCATTATGTAAAATGTTTAAATTACAATATATCGTCATGTTAACATATCCCAAAGTAAACAAATTATCCAGTGTGACATCATTAGAAAGATAATTGAGGTTATTATTCAAACTTAATTTATGTGCATCAGATTATTCCAGCAAATACAGCCTCCAGAGGGTGTTTTTTAAAAAAAGACTAATAACAAATGATTTATGTGCACCTATTAGTGACAAAGTAGACAGTCATTATATAGCTTATAGAGTCCCCCTACCCCACTATAAACCATGTATGTTTTATGGTTTACCAAAACTAAACCAAAATGAGTTCCAATGAATAGCACTTACTTATTTATTTCATTTTATTTATTTTCTTGCATTTCAATCTCACTTTCCTTCCATCATGGAATCCAAGTTGATGTATGTGTGGTTCCTAAGAGGTCATCATCCAGGCAGTAACTCGACCCAGACCTGCTTGGCTTCCACAAGGTGGTGACCGCGTCTGCCTTCAGACCTTCAGGAACTTGGGTTCCTGTTATCGATCTCTGTGCCACTAATGCAAGAGGGGCATTTGCCAGCATTTGGGCCCATTTGCTATCTTTAGGCATTATTAAAAGAAGAGCTTGCACAAGTACTCTAACCCATCAGCAGAGAAATTGTATTGCTCTTTGTAGCACCAGATAAGACTCTAGCTCACTCAGGGGCAAAGTGCCTCTGTAGTTTTCTCTCCACTCAAGAAATGTGTGATGCAGCCACAAGTTCATACCTTTTACAAGGTATGAAAGTCTTCCAGGCTAACATGGGGTCAGTCACCGGCAAAGTATGTGACTGTAAGGGATTCATTGTCCCCCTCAGATGTTCTGTGTTAGCGACTCCAACAGTGACTGGCCTACTGCCATTTGTACAGTGAAGAGGTGTGCTCTAGTGAACAAGGATTCAAACTGTGGGCAGGGGCACATATACAAACCCCTCTCCCAACACATCATGCCCCTCTCAGCCCTTGACTGCACAGTGAAGGTCTGTGGGAGACTTCTGCTTGCATTCTCTTGAGCACAGTCACACAGAGAAGCGTGTAGAAGCCCCACTGCAGACCCACACAACATGGGGAGGGGCGGAAGAGGGAGAGCATGATGTGTAAAGATGTTTGAGGTGCAGTTTGTGTGCACCTCCCCGTCCCCATCCATATTTGGAGGCTTTGCATGTTCAGGGAAATACCTAAATAATTTTTTGCTTGATGAATTTCTCTTCTTATAGGGAGAGACTGTTCTGCTCACCCTGCATACTGATTCACATCTTTGTTAAGAGGGGATATGCAGTCTTTTCCACACTGTTTAACACTGAAAAAACTGGGCTCTACTCTGTTGTGTTGCTTTGGTAGAAATTCAACCTAGCTTTCTTAATTGCTTTTGCTGGATTTAGGCCAACTCTTACACAGGTTTTTGGTTGTGATTTCTCACTGTTTAATTGCTTAAAAAATTGTCCAGTAGCACCTTAGAGACCAACTAAGTTATTCTGGGTATGGGCTTTCGTGTGCATGTACACTTTGTCAGATACACGAAGAAGTGTATCTGAAGAAGTGTGCATGTACACGAAAGCTTATACCCAGAACAACTTAGTTGGTCTCTAAGGTGCTACTGGACAATTTTTAACAAATAAATAAATTATTTTGATTGCGTCAGACCAACACGGCTACCTACCTGAATGTTTAATCGCTTATCAAGCCTGGAGATAGGTTGGAACCTTCACCTTCCAGGAAGAGGATTTTAGCCTTTCCTTCCTGCCTCTTGAAGTAGGAACTGACCCAATACTGAGTAACCTGCTCATAATTACAATAAAAATTACCAAGGGAACGATTTCCTTATTTATTTCCCAGTGGTCCTTCAGTGCTTGATATGTTTTACTTGTACTGTTTTTTAATGTCCATATTTGATGTCCATTAATTTCAAGGAGTCTACTACTAACGCTTCTAAAAAATAATAATTCTAAATAATTATTTAAAAATGAACTACACGTAGATGCAGTCTGTGTTTCTCAAATGGCTGGCCTCCCAAAGAAAGGAGTTCAGTACATTTTTGGAAAGAATATGGAGGAAGGGACAGAAACAATTTGTCTAATTTTGGAAAAATAGTTAAGAATCAGGATTTTCCAAAGGATAGATTGTAACCCTTCTAGAATCATTAAAAGGGGAAGTGGGGAGTTGCAAATCCCTGATTACTGTAGAGAGTAGGTGCTGGGGGGAAGGTATAGGATCTGATTAGGTATCCCCCAGCAAACTTTTCAGATGAAGATGTATAGACACAGAAACTCTAGCAAGTTTAGAAGATGATATAATTTTGTGACGTTTGCAAAATACTGATGAGATTGAAATAATGCGAAAATAAGTACTGGGTAGAGTGGCAAGAATTAATCTGCTTCTTGATCTTACCTATACCTTTGAACTCTCTTGAGACCTATTTTAATGGTTAGGTACAAAGTTGACTTCTATCCACCCATCTCAATTTTCAATTCTACTTCCCTTCCCCTTCCTCTATACTTATCTGTACATGGAATTTGTTTTTAAAACCTGGGTTTCCTGGTTTCAGGATATAAAATCCACCCGCCCCTCTCTGAAAACCCATTTGGGGCTTCTTGCTGGCATACATACAACAGTCTAGTTATATTTTCATGACTTCTAGCAACAAGCACTGTTTTCATTGGCATTGGTTGCCTTGTCTTATAAATGCCATGGAAAAGTGAAGAGCAGTGTAAGAAAATGACGAGGACTTGTGGCAAGAAGCTCGCAAACAGAACTCCTAATGGACTGTTTGAACTTGCTAGCGTTCGTTTTAACAGTGCTACATTAACTCCTTTCAAAAGCATAATGATTTTTTTTAGCTGTTGAATTGTGTCTGAGGCGTAAATGATGAGAGGAATTCATCTTCTCTTTAAATGACATCGCAGGATGGGTCTGCTTCTTATTTACTTTATAGGGGGTTGCCTTTAAAAATGCCTGTTTTAATTTCTTTTAACATAAAGATTGTATTTATAAAAAGCATCCAATTAATACTTTAGACACTGTTGTCTGTTCTTCCCAAAAGATACAGGAATGATTCCAAAATGCCATTTAGCCCTGGCACTAATGTTGAGAGGGACTGCACAGGTAGTTTTTATCAGCTGAAGAGAAGCTTCTTGTTCTGAGGGACAGAACTTTTGTAGGCCACTCAGCTGAGTTTGCTCCCCCACTATTTCCCTGCTTCGCATGTTGCCATAGAAATGGACACTGTAGCAGTTAGTGTGTAGCCGCATATGCCCTGAAATGTGAGGTGAATCTTTAAGCACATTTTATTTGTAGCAGTTAATTTACTATTACAATAAATTAGTTAGTGGTGTGGTGCATTAAAAAGTCTAAACTGGAAAATAATGCAAATAAAAATGTATTGCAAGTTAACATAGATACACATTTTGTAAAGAAGTAAAACCATAGAACAGTGAACTATTGAAATGATAGTACAGTGGAACCTCGGGTTGCAGAAGTAATCCGTGATGGAGGCACGTCCGCAACCTGCAGCATTCACATCCTGAAGTGCCTCATCTGCGCCTGCGTGATTTGATGCTTCTGCGCATGCGCGAGCGGCAAGACCCGGAAGTAACCTGTTCCGGTAATTCCAGGTTTCCTGCAGTCCGCAATCCAAAAACACGTAACCTGAAGCATCCGTAACATGAGGTATGACTGTACGAAACAATAGCTCTTATAACAATGAGTCAGAATTTGAGTCGTAACCTGCTCCCTAACCTCTAAAGGTGGCCATTCTCCCTGAGAGTGTGTATTGCAAACTACTTAATCTTGATCATATATATTGAAATATAAACATTGGGATACATTGATTCTCTGGCCACATAGGAGTCTTTTTTAGGTGGAAAAAGAGTGTGATATAAATCTGACGTTACACCTCCACTTTTCTGCCATAGATGGCATACTTGCAAAGAGAACGCTCCTCAGCCTCTTAAATGTCAAAAAGGCCTCTTAGGTTAACTGTTAGCAGAACAGATGAGATGCAGGCATGGCCTAATCTTCTCTGGGTCATCTGCTGGAGCAAACAAGGTCAAAAGACTATCTAATCAAAGAGTATCCAAATGTCTAATATTCAGCATAACTAAATAGTCATTCTTTGGCTAACAGCTTTAAAGCCTCTCTTATCTTAAAACAGCAGTTTGTTAAATTGCAGGCTACTGTTCTGTTTTGCTTATTCTTCGTCTTGGGGGTGGGAGCCATTCAGAAAGCTTTTGCACGGTGGTTGAGCCACATAGCGCCTGAATGTAGCACATAAGAGGAGCCTCTTACATTCCTACGCAAGAGGAAGGATGTCAAGGCCACTAAACACAATTCCTGGGACCTCCCATGTGGGAACAATAATATAAAAATAGATTCTGAATAACAATGCCAAGGTGAAATGTCTTTGAGACACTGAGCATGTGTAAACCCCGCAGCACTACCCACTACCAAGGAATTCTTCTTTGCCTTAACACTATGAATTCTGTGGGTTGAAGAATAGTTTGAGGCTCTGGAGACAACTTCTAAGTATAAAACAGCACTAAAGCATTTATTTCCATGCACCTTAAAAATGACAGCAGGGACTGAGCTTGAAATGTACATCTGACCATGCTTATTTAGTGGTGGTATTATTACTATCATCAACAACAAAAGATTTGCAGGCCACTTCATAATATAAAGTAATCAAAGCAGTTTACAGAATCAAAACAATAACAATATCCTTCAAAAACAATTTAAACAGAACAATTTCTTCAGATATACAGTTGTTCCACAAATGATTGGGTCACTGCTGTGCACAGAGTGGGCAAATAGTTCTCTTGTCTGGCTACCCCTCCACGCCAGAATACGTCTGGTCAGTTCAGGGTTTTGTATTCTGTGGCCATCACCACCTTCCCTGCTAAGGCCTTTCTAGGGGAAAATAGCAACCCAAATACCATACATACACCAGATGAACTTGCTGCTGGATCAGGCCAGTGGCCCATCTAGTCCAGCATCCTGTTCTCAGAGTGACCAACCAGATGCCCCTTTTGGGAAACCTGCAAGCAGGATCTGAGCACAGGAGCAGCCCTTTCCCTTCCTGCGGTTCCCAGCAACTGGTATTCAGAAGCATCACAGAGCAGAGCCATCCTGGCTGGTAGCCATTGGTAACCATCCCCTCCATGAATGTGTCTTGTCTTCTTATGAAGCCATGCGGATTGGTGCCCACACATTTTGTTTGGCCTGAGACATTTTTTCTGCCTGTGGCCACAGAGAATCCTAGAATTGTGGGACTGAAGGGACCCCAAGGGTCATCTAGCCCACATACCCCCCCCTGAAATGGAAGAAGGCAGCACACACATTCACTGGTTCCATGGACGGAGTCCAGCTGGAGGAGTGGCTGGGTTTTATTCTAGCTTCACCAACTCTGGGAGTTGATGTGATTTCAAAATTTGCAGAGAACAAAGTTAGGAAAAATGGGTTTTAAGTGCTTATGCTCACAATGTTAAGTAACTAAACCAGAAAATAACACTTGCAACTGTATCTTATTTTTCCTACTTTAATAATTTCAATGTGTGTGGGGGGGGTGTTGACAAAAAAAATTCCACACTGGGTACCACCTGACTTTGCTATGCCACTGGGTCAACAACTCTGGGAAACGGGGGGGGGGGGGGGGCTGCCAGAGCGATCTTTGCACCATGGCGCTGGATATGCTTAAGACGGCCCTGGACTTAACACTGTAGGCTTCATCTCAATATGTTCTCATCTTGTCTTTAAAAAAAGTCACCATAGTGCATATTCAGTTTTTGAACTCAAGCACAGCCTTGAGGCCAATTCTAGAACTCCATTG
The DNA here is from genome assembly GCF_965112155.1 of Podarcis liolepis. Classification (NCBI taxonomy): domain Eukaryota; kingdom Metazoa; phylum Chordata; class Lepidosauria; order Squamata; family Lacertidae; genus Podarcis; species Podarcis liolepis. The sequence continues at coordinate 18,987,687 of NC_139562.1, read as the reverse complement.
TATAATTTATTGTGTGCAGAAGTATTTCGTTTCATAAGAGTTTGTCGACTTTGGTCACTTAACTGAAAATGGGTTGCTGCAGTGAATAACTTTGCCAAGTCTACACCATTGCTGAAAATACAGAAGAATTGTTCTACCCTGCATTTTATAACTTCTGCTTTCAAATGTAGATTTGCACAAGCATTTGAATACTTGCTTTCCCCTTTACAGGCAAATTAAAGATCAGAATAAAAAGGTAGCAAATCTGAAGCATAAAGAACAAGTGGAGAAGAAAAAGAGTGCACAGATGCTAGAAGAAGCTAGACGGCGGGAAGACAATCTTAATGACAGTTCCCAGCAGTTGCAGGTAACGTGAATCTGTATGTCTGACACAGGGCCATCTTCCTTGAAATTTCTGCCTCAGTTGCTTCCTCGCTTTCAGACTTATTCCTAATAAAGGAGTTGCTTTGTGATTAAAGGAGGAGCTTTACCCTCACAGCATTCTGAGATTCTGGAAGGGTGTGGCCTATTAAGCTTCAACAGTTTGATCCCTTTTATGGTAAGTGAGCAAATAGGACTTTGCTTCAGCCGTAAGTTACTGGGACAACATTATAAACTCGCCATCGATTTCAAGTTGGTTACAGAGTCTGGCTTCCGGTGCTTCTAAAGATCTTGCTTAATTGTTTTGAGATACTTGGACTTAGCTTTTGTTCAGTGAAGAAAGCCTGAGAAGCACTCATGTATCAGTAAGTATCCTTGGAGTTACAGAATTACGTTTCTGTTTATTTGGGCACGGATCATTTTCTTCAATTTCACACCTATTCACTGCATATTTCCCTCCATCTATAAAGCCACTGACACAGTGCCCTGTTGTCATAAGTGACTCCTCACAGAATATTTCACAGCATAAAGTAGGCATATTGTGACAGTCATCTGCAATACCAAGTTAATTTGCAATGGAAGCTGTGTTCTGATGAACATACTTTAGTTGAACAAAGTTATCTGAGGGGTTAGCAGGTGAAATGTATTCGAAACGTGTTTTGTAGCAACAGAGTGATTCTCATTTCAAAGTGGACTATCCACATGGAATCATAGAATTGTAGAGGTGGAAGGGACCGAGGGTCATGTAGTCCTACCTCCTTCAGTGCAGGAATCCTTCCCACAGTCATTTCTGGGTGGGCTCAAACCAGCAACCTTCTGGTTAACCAGTCACACTGATCCATTGCACCACAGAGATACATGGAGAGAGGGTGCAGGGAAAGGGAGGCTATGCACTTTCTAAAGGTCCTGTACAGACTACATTCACTATACTATCTGGAGCCTGATTGTGGGAGGCAAGAAGGGAAAGAGGCATGGTTCTGGTGTGTACATGTGTAAATAACTCCTCAAATAAACATTAGGGAAGCTGTTGCAAGCTAATGTTGAACAGGTAGAAGATAAAAGAAAGGCTGACGAACCGCTCATTATACAAGGACTTGTGCATCCATCATCCATAGCTTATACAAATTCCCAGTGTTGGGCCTCTGTGCCAATGTATGTACAGTGAAGAATTCAAGGGACATAATTTATAGGTCAGTTTTAGTGTTTCTACTTGTAAGCCTTTGCAAAGTAAGTGGAGATGTGTCTTTAAATGTCCTGCTCTATTTCAGCATTAATCTAATAATGGCCATATGCTTTACATATAGGTATGTAATGGCATTCAAATGTCAGTTTTCTCAAATATATAACAATTCACTTGAAGGTGAAATAAGTCCTCTTTGGTGGTCTTATTTTGGACATGTCTCTTCTCCATTTAGTAGCAGGTCCAGTTTAATTATATCAGTAGTTTAGTGTGGGTGTGTGAGTATGGGCATGTAGATATATATAGATATGTAATTTTAAAACATCAAATCAGCTTGCTCTGAATCCCATAAGGATGCAGTTAATCATAAAATCATATTTATTACAGTGACTAGGGGGATATTTGTCATGCCCTCAAGCTCAGTGAAGGAGCCAGCTTAGTCTCTGTCTTTGTACCACCACCTGGGGAATTGGAGCAGCCTCCTGATGCTGGTATTTCAGAGTCAAGAGAATCTAAGGCTAGTGGCTCAGAATCCATGGAACCTGAGGCTGGTTGCCTAGAACCTGAGTCAGGACCCTCCCCTGAGCCTGACTTGTAAGAGAATCAAGGGCTCTGTATGCTACCACGCCTCCCAAAAGATGCAGGGAGCAGGCCACTAGAGAAAAGTGGACCATTTTTTGTCTGCAGGGTTGGCTCTTTAAGATACACAGTCTTTAGTCCAAGAGCTTAGACCTTGGGAAAGGTGGCCCAGAGGAAGAGATTTGTAAGGCCCAAGTTCACTTCCAACAGTGAGCTAATAAAGTTGCTCACTCAGAATATTTTCATTAAAATTCTGTCCCCACTCTTCTCCAGCAAGAATCCAGTCAGCTTATCCAACACAACTAGTTTTCCTTTATTCTCCTGGGAGCTAATTAGTTAAATAAAAAAGTAAGCACAGAGAGAAATAGATATACTGTAAGCAATCATTGCCGGTTTTGGGGTTAGTACACAGAAGCACCAATTTTAAATAATTTTGGCTTTTGTGGTTTTGGCTGGAATTAATAATTCATTATGTAGTGCTTAAAAATATGATCCCTATTTTCTTAAACTAGCCATCTGCAATCCAGCCAAATAAACAAGCTTCCAAGCTCTTACTGCACTGTCTGTAATAGGCATGTGGTTTGTCTCTTCCTAGTCAAATATCAAAGTGTTCATTTATACAGGAGTTTCTGATGATGGAAACTTGACATTTGGAAAGAACAATAAGAGGATTGGAGGAATAAAACCAGCAATAATAACAATTAACTCAATTTACCTGGACTAAAAATGAACCAATTAAAATGGATTTATAATATTGTCCATCTTTAGTTCTCTTATAACAGCTTTATACATGAGAGTTTGCTTCATGTAGGAAGATAAAAAACTGATCCCTCTCTTTTTCCTTCTCATGGCTTCTAGTAGGTACGTAGACAGTAGCATTTAGAATGAGATGTCACCTAATATGAATCAGTAGCTCATAATGCTTATCATAAATATGAGGCAAACTCCACTAGCCCCCCTCTGGTTCTGAGTACAAAACAAGCTTCTGAATGTGCCTTTTAATTTTCATTTATATTTAATCCAAACCCAGATACCAATTAGGGCTCACAAAATGATCATACTGACTCCTTCTGTTCCCACATAGTCTATTGGCTGCAAGGAATAGAATCTGGCACTTTAAAATCAGTAATCTTTCATCCAGAGTTGCATCTGAATTCTATGAAAAAATATGTGGGAGCTTCCTCCACTGACATTGCCACTACCATTGAATAATCATAGGTTTCATTTTTAATAATAGGATACAAAAAAAGTGGGACACGTTCTCAGGCTCTGTTAAGCAAGGTGCTCTTTGTTACTAAGAAAACATCTTCCAGCATCATGGGTATGCATTGTACAACTTTCTCTTTGTTAGAGGCCAGTGTGGAACAGTCTTGGAATTGGAAGTTAGGGGAAATTTCATGTTCTACCCACCCACCCACCTCCAAAAAGGCGTATCCTGGAAAAATAATGTATCACCAAGTTATAACTAAGGCACAGGAATGGCTTTTGTTTGGTGATGATTTATTAATAGCTGCTTGTTTTGCTATACAAATCTGTTTTGTTTACTATCTGCATTTGCTTAGCTTTTTCAGATTCATTGGATATTTAAGTGATAATATATGAGTAACATTAATATTCAAAATATATTGCTACATTTCCATATTGATTACATTACAATATTAAGATGGAATTGATTGTTGCACTACTTGATCTTTTTCTGGATTTTCAGTAGAATTAGAATGTCCCACAGAGTTAATACTTTTGAATAGGGAAACTTACTACGTGTACTTGAATTGCAAATGCTTGCTGCTTATCTCAGATGAAAAACACAGCTATACCTCCATTATACTATGCTTCCTTCCATGCAGTTGCTCAGATCGGCTTTAACCAGACACACATTCTTCTATAGAGTAGAAGTGGAGACACCACTGAAGATTCTGAATATGACAGTCTGGATTCTGACATAACATAGACAACCTAATGAGTATTTTCCATGTCTGCTGCAATTAGAACTGCACACTATAATTTTCGAGGACTGTCTGTTCCAGACTGGGTAGGGTAATTCTAACTCTAAGCACCTGTAACAACATTAGAAGGGTTTAATCAACACTGCTTCAGAAGATATAGAAAGTAAGCACAATGTTCGTGATGCTGGAGTAGCCAGTGTATGAAGATCATCTTCTTTGTTGAGTAGCATCTGGACAATTTTTCCTGTGTTAGATGATGTTGCTTTCTCCTTTTTCTCTATTCCAATATGTGTGCATTAGTACAAACATCAAGATTTTCCTGTCCTCTCATCACAACACAAGGCTTGTGTTCTTCTCTCATAAGTCAAGAACCTCTCTGTACAGAAAGAGTCTGAGAGAACTGTGTACATTTGGCAGAACTTGTAGTAGTTTGCTGAGGTGTACCATCCTCACGAATACAAGATCTTGCAAATATCATGACCATTTAAATCTTTTTAGCAATTAACAAAGTGAATGGTGCCAAACCAGTCCTCTTTCCAGACAGACAGCACCACCATTCCTCAGAGTTGAAATGACAAATCAGAAACCATGGGAAGATTCTTAGAGGATGCTAACTTGCTGCTGCTTTATTTCTTAGTGCTTATTAGTTGCTATATGATGTGCTAGTTGTGAACTTCAGAGAAGCCTGGCAGACCCTTCCTGATAATCATACATTCATGGTGGATGAGATCAATACTTGAAGTAGTGTGAAACTGGCAAAAAAGACAATGTTCTGTCATTTAGTTGAACCTAAAACACTCCTTGAATAACAAGCAAGCAGTGGCAACTCATGTTTGTGTCTGAGTTACGGTTTCAGAAGCTTACAACATTCATATATTTGTGTAAAAACATTTCCTAGTCTATAGCCTAAAGATCTCTTGTTTTTGTACTAGATGTTTCAAACATTAAATAAGCATCTGATGTCGCATTTTGGTCTATGACAACATGGTTTACATATGTAAGGGATTTCATTCTGAAGAGAATTGGTTCCTAATGTTTCAAATACTGCTTATTTGACACTCTGGCCTTCGTCTTTCCACCTCACATAGATCCTTTGCCATGTTGATTTAATCGGATGGTGCTTTGTATCACTCTCCATATAGAAAAAAAGGAGCTCTTGTCTCCAAGCAAATCACTAACTGCAAGTTGCACTCCTTCCAGTTTTCTATGCCTTGCCTGTCAGGTTGTGCGTGCCTGAGAAGAGATTCTGAATGCTTGCTGCTATACCACAACATCTGCGTACTAACCTGCTATGGAGCTGCATGTGAATCTGCATCTTTTGCACATAATCTGTCAACTGCTCTAGCTGCTCTTTACACAAATGGCACTTCTAGCACTGATCTCTTGGTTTGCTCTCTTTCTCCTTTACTGTGATGCTTACCTTCTCCAGCTCTGCCTTCACTTACAACTTCTCCCTTCCTCTGTGCGAAGATTTGTGCTTGTGGAATTACATCACGGGAGAGTAACTTATGGTTGACGTAGCACTTGGCTTGCCAGCTTTTTAAATCCAAGCTACTTTATCTGGTCTCCTATCATTTTCCAGGACAGTCTGCATAAGAAGGATGATCGAATTGAGGAGCTAGAAGAGGCACTCAGGGAGAGTGTGCAAATAACGGCAGAGCGTGAAATGGTGTTAGCTCAAGAAGAATCAGCCAGGATACAGTCTGAAAAACAGGTCTGCGTAATTATAGTCACTGCTGTTGCTATCTAGGCAACATTGTTAGGTATTGTAACTTGATTTGTTTAGCATCGTATCAGAGAATCCTAAAGCCCTTGGTAGACTTTTTTATTTAGTTCATTTTCAAGTAATTTCCCACCAGATATTTTAAGCCTCTTTGAAATCTGAAAATGAATCCTCTAAATAGTGCCTTCAAGTTCCACTCAGTAAAATATACCAGTATGAGAACAGCTATCATTAAACAGGTTTTTGTATCTTACATTTAAGCCCTTTTAGAAACATATTCTGATAACTGCTGCTTCCCTCACCCATAAACTCCCCTTTCCATTGAAACAATGTTAAACCAATGGAAGTCACTTTTTTCATTCTAAAGATTTTCCCAGCTAAACTTCTTTAACATTTTAGTGCTTTTTGCACATTAGCCATACACACTTTTTGAAAGTAAATAAAAGGATTTTGGATTCAAAATTATCAAAGATGCATACAAAGCAGTGGGTGAACTGGATAAAATCTAATATGAGATTATCTTTCTTTGAAAAGTAAGTATTGAAGAAACCTCATGTGGACTGTTTCTATATAACCACAACTGGTAGTGGAAAATTATTCCTTTCTCTTTGGGGAAAACATTTTATCATTAGAAATGGCAGTGCTACTTATACTTATTTTAAAAGGATATTATTTTATTAACAATCTATGAGCTAGTTTCTTACTCAAAATAGGGTGCTCAAAGCAGCATACAACAAAGAAAAAGAACAATAAAAGGAAACAGCAAAAAAGTGATTAAATAAAATAACCATGTAGCAGAGAAAGCATGAACAGAATTGACAAGAAAACCAAGCAGCTTAAAAACCAAACAATGGGAGAAGATCAAACAATATCAAAGGCATGAAGGTGGACCTTACCACTTGGCAAAAGGATAATAAAGAAGGAATCTGATAAGCGTTCTGAGGGAAGGGCATTCCACAGTGAGTGTGCAACCATGAAGACTCTGTCCTGCATTCCCACCAACCACAGCACAGCATAAGACAAAATCCTGTGTCTGTAATATTGGACTGATCTCTGCCACCTTGTTAAATATTGCACAAGACATACTCAAGGTTGCCCATTTCTCCACATCAGGTATCAGCAGCCAATCTGACTCTTCTCAGGATGACTCATCTATTCATAGTTGATATAATTTCATGGTCTTCTGTTGTGGTGGTGGTGATCATCACCATTTGTGCCCTTTCAACAGCCACTGTACAGCAAATAACGAGTTTCTGTACATTAGAGCAATGAGCAGCAACGTCCATGTGCTTCCATGTTACTTCAGCAGACATATGCAGCATTTTGCCGCGGCTTCCATGGCTGTCCTTCAGGATCTCACATGATGCAGCACCCTCCTCCTCTCTGCTGTTTCCACATACCATTTTGATCTCAAGTGTTGACAGCTTGGAGTTCCTTGTTGGCCATTGCTCTTTTGGGGGATGGCACAAACAGCACAGGAACACTGTAGCACAGAAGGACTACCACTAGCATCTCAAGCGCTTGTGCTTTGAAATAGTGACTCAGACAGTTTGTGGGAAGGTACCCAAGCAAAAATATAATGTAGTGGTTTATCGCAGGACTTTCAAAACAGTGTTTGCTTCCTTCTGAAAGTGTACTAGAGCAGTTCTTTGGGGGAAACAATCATTTTGACACCAATAAATACATAATAATCTTATTACTAGGGGGCGGGGCGGGGCTATGCTCACCTCTGTGATGACAAATTATATCAGAGGACAGATTTCCAAGGTGTGATGGCCAGTGTGCTAAGGCAACTGCTTCTTTTTTAGTGGTAAGTACTCAAGTACTCTCTGTTTTAAAGAATAATGCATGGTATTGGTGTACCAATAGAGCAAATACTTTAATGTAACAGCAAGAACAGACAGTAAATGGTTTTCTTTATGCACTTACTAGAGTGTTTCCCTCACTATTGATTCTCTAGTCCCTTGTCTCTATTGCACCATATGTACTAGATTGCATTTCATCCACTAGACAAGCTTAGTAATGTTTCAGAATTGTTTTTTTAGCACAGCAGGTGTAACATCATCTCATGGTTGCTCTTCAAGCACACTTGCACCACCACCATCACCTGCAATGAAATTCTCACATAGAACATAGGCAAGACTGTTCTTAACTATAGATTTATTAGTGTACAGTACAGCAGGGTTCATGTATGCATGGTCAAGTCAAGGTTCCTTGCCTGTAGATAAAGCTACAGATGGTGGGTACTCTCATTTTTGCCTTTCTCAGTCCAAACTCATGAAAGGTGGGTTTTAATGAAGCCATGCCCACAAATTATTATTATAATGCATATACACAACAATGTGGGTGGCGCTGTGGGTTAAACCACAGAGCTTAGGGCTTGCTGATCAGAAGATTGGTGGTTTGAATCCCCGCAACAGGGTGAGCTCCCGTTGATGGGTCCCTGCTCCTGCCAACCTAGCAGTTCAAAAGCACGTCAAAGTGCAAGTAGATAAATAGGTACCGCTCCAGCGGGAAGGTAAACAGCGTTTCTGTGTGCTGCTCTGGTTCGCCAGAAAGCGGCTTAGTCATGCTGGCCATATGACCCAGAAGCTGTACGCTGGCTCCCTCAGCCAGTAAAGCAAGATGAGCAGCCCAACCCTAGAGTCGTCCGTGACTAGACCTAACGGTCAGGGTTCCCTTTACCTTTTTATTTGAGGCATGTTAAAGTTTTCCCTTTTGGGCTCCTAACAATTAGTAAATTATAATATATAATGAACAAATGTCTGACCCCTAGTCAGAGTAACACATTTTTCCAACTGATATGTTTGGTCTGGTGGTTGGGAAGACTTCTGATCCTGCCAACCGTGGCAGGGGGAAATTGGTCAAAGGCTTACAAATATTCTAAACATTCTGCATGTAATATAAAACAGGGGGGGTTATAAAGCATAATGTAAGAGTTAAAGATATGTGGGCTCTGTTGTCACCCACTTCACATTACAACTTTGTTTGGTTTTGGCTGGAGAGCGAACATTTCCGCTTTGGGAGATGTCCTTATTTCAGAATTAAAGGTGTTGGTGTAGTTTAATATGGTGCATAGTATAGCCTGAAGGGTAGAAAAAATGTAAATCCTTCCTTTGCAAGACGAGGGGGGGTAGGGGAGAGCTGAATGGGGTGCAGAAGTGGGAGATAAGGGTTGGGATGTTAGGAAGGGGGCTTGGGAGGAGTGGGCTGGGTGGATGGGAGTCAAGGAAATGGGGAAGGGTAAAGAAAGTGACGCGGGTGGCGCTGTGGTCTAAACCACAGAGCCTAGGTCTTGCTGATCGGAAGGTCGACAGTTCATATCCCCGCGATGGGGTGAGCTCCCGTTGTTCGGTCCCAGCTCCTGCCCACCTAGCTGTTCAAAAGCACGTCAAGTGCAAGTAGATAAATAAGTACCGCTCTGGCGGGAAGGTAAACGGCACTACTCTGGTTCACTAGAAGCAGCTTAGTCATGCTGGCGACATGACCCGGAAGCTGTACGCCAGCTCCCTTGGCCTATAGAGCAAGATGAGAGTGCAGCCCCAGAGTCGTCCGCAACTGGACCTAACAGTCAGGGGTACCTTTACCTTCTTGCAGTTTAATTGTGCAAGCACATAGATATTTTATTTTTTTCAGTGTTTTGGAAGCCAGATCCCGCATCACCATAACTGGGCTGTTTTTATAAGTTATGGAGATAAGCCTCAGGTTAAGTTTTAAAGTATTTTTAATAAGCTCCTTTATGATGGGCAGGCTATTATTATTATTATTATTTATTATTATTAATTTACTTGTGCTGGAAATTATTCTCTTAAGATATTGTTACCATTTTCTTTCTCCAGCAAGGAAGAGGGTGGTGCTATCTTGGCTGTAGCCTGCATTAGTGCATTCTTGAAGTGAGCCTTCTGTCACAGAAGAGGAAGAATTGAGTGAAGTCTTTTGTTTTCGCCTTTTCTGAATCTTTTTGTGTTACCCTCTCCTTTCTTAAAGCTTTGAGGGTTTGTTTGTTTTGCTTTAAGCTGTTTTTCTAGGCCTTGGAGCAGAGCTTAGAGTTTAAGCAGCCATCTTCTTTCCTTCGTGGTCATGCCTCCCATGTGTATATCTTTTCAAGCTGTTGTGGGGAAATTTCCTTAAAAAAATAGGGATGGGTTGTAAGGACAAAGTTGTGGTTCAGCTCTCCCGGATAAATATTCGTATAATAACCTGTTTTCCCCTTTTCTTCTTGAAAGTTTGTTGTGGAGCATTAGATAGGTGGGGAATGTTGGGAAACTGCCAGGGAGATATAGTCCATCATGGCCCAAGCCGGAGTTCTGGGCGTCCATCAATCTCCCGTACCTCAGGCAGATCCAGCAGTTAGCGGCACGAAGCCTCTGGAAATTCCTAGCCACATTCCAGGCTTGTGCACAATGTTTATCAGCAGAAACACAGCCAAAAGCTTGCACCGCAGAAGAGCATATTTTACAGACTTTATTTAGCGTATAACAGAACAAAGAAAAACACGACCATTCTGTGTCAGCATCTTCGGCCAACTGAGAAAACGAAAGGAATATCAGCAGAACATAAACATCCTGTGAACAGGACATGCGCAGACTCTGTGACTCCCAAAGCCTGCTCCCTTTAAGGTGGAACGGAAATATCCTAACATCCTCCCCCTTTCCGTGTAACCTGTTGTACCTGTGGTTCACTCAATTGCAACCTTTGTACATAAACCTTATGTTGTTCTTTGTTAACAACCTTAGACAACAGATCAGCAGGGATTTCATTTCCTGCCATGTAGGACACCCGAATCAGTCCTTTCTGAATACACTCTCTTGCACGATGTAGCTTAATCTGCAAGTACTTGGTTCTCTGCTTGCAACTCTCGGAGTTCAGCAAAGCCAAACACGATCTATTGTCTTGATACACTTGTACAGGACATTTCACAGACACCCTGATGTCCTTAAACAGTTGCATCAACCATTCACAATCCATGAGTGAAAATGACAGAGCATTGAGTTCTGCTTCACAGGAACTTAGGCTCACTGTTGTTTGCTTCTTGCACAACCAGTCAAACAGGCAGTGGTTGTACATGTAGCATACTCCAGAAGTGCTTGTACCATCCGTGGTGTCACTTCCAAAACTAGCATCTGCAAAGATTTCAAGACCTCCAGTCTTCTGACTGGTGAACCTCAGCCTGTAGTGCATAGTCCCTTTCAAATAGCGGGCTATGCGCTTCAGAGCTTTCCAATCCTGAACCGTAGGATTGTTGGCATGTCTGCTAAGCAGATTACAGCTTACAGCTATGTCAGGTCTTGAACATCTGGCAATGAAATTCAGTTTGCCTAGAATGCATCTGTATAGTGTTGTGTCAGAAAACGCTTCAGCAGTACTGTCTACCTGGTAACCTGTCACCATCGGTGTGTCTGCTGGGTTTGCATCAACCAAATTCAACCTGGTTAATACATCAGTAATTTTCTGTGTTTGGTGTACCAGAAAATTACCTGCTTGGTCTTTCTCCACCTGCAGAGAAAGATAGTTGGATACCTCACCAAGATCCTTCATGTCAAAGTGCTCCTTCAGCCGAGCTAGGGTGCTTTGGTAAAAAGCCTGATTCTTCCAAAACATCAGAAGATCATCAACAAAACATAAACAATACAGTTTGTTTTGCCCCTCCTCCTTGACAAACACACATGGATCAGCTTTGCCCTGGTGAAAACCTAGAGAAAGCAATGTCTCAGTGAGTTTTGTGTTCCAACACCTGGCACTCTGCTTGAGACCATATAAGGATTTCCGTAGTTTACAGACCATTCCCTTCTGTATCTCCATCCCATCAGGTGGAAGCATGAACAGCTGTTCATTCAAAATCCCATACAAAAAAGCTGTATTAATGTCGTGGTGGGAAACATGCAGTTTCTCCTCCGCAGCGACCTTGAGCATCAGCCGAATGCTCTCATATTTGACTGTGGGTGAGTAGGTCTCATGGTAATCCTGTCCTGGTACCTGTGAAAAACCTCTGGCAACCAATCTGGCTTTGTGTCTGACTACCTTGCCATTCTGGTCTGTCTTGGCCTTGAAGACCCATTTGCTGCCAACCAGTCTCATTCCTGGGACTACCGGTACCAATTCCCAAGTTTGGTTCCTGTTCAAGGAATCAACTTCAGCCTTCATGGCATTAAGCCAAGGCTCAGCATCTTTAGAGGTTAACTCCTGAACCTCTTTGAAGCTTGAAGGTTCCCATACCTTCTCTGAGCTACCAAGAACAGCAGTTGCTGTCTTAGCAAACTCATCAGCATACCTCTTTGGAGGTCTGCCTTTGGTCGCCCTTTCAGACCTACGCACTAGACGCAAGTCTTCTGGACTCATCTCCTCTTTCTTAGGAGAAAAATGACCAATGGTGAACAGTGGTTCTTCCAGTTCATTGTCAGACGCATCAGATGGTCTGACTGAGGCCTGTGCGCTCTTGTAGTCTGCTGTGTCATCACTGTCACTGACACCAGCAGCAGCAGCAGCGCCGCCCACTGAACTGGAACCCGAACTCTGATCATCATCCTCATCCTCATCATCCTCATCCTCATCCTCATCAGCAGCAGCAGCAGCTTTCTCATCTTTAGCTGCTTGCTTGACATCACCTTCATCCTCTTCTGGGTAACTCTGGAAAATTCCCACATTTTCCCTCCACTTAGGATTGTACTCAACACTCCTTGTGAACTTAATGGACTTAGAGTTAGTCATCCATACCCTGTATGCACCTTTTTCGTACCCCATGAACAAACCATGTGCCCCACGCTTCCCAAGCTTGTTGGTTTGTTGTGTGCGTACCCACATGTCCGAACCAAATATTTTCATGTGTTTGGTGTTGGGTTTCTTGCCAAACATCTTCTCATAGGGGGTACAACCAATGGGTGATGACAATCTGCGATTATAACTGTAAACCAAATTCCCCAAAGCCTCCCCCCAAAACTTATCAGGGAGATTGGCATCATGCAACAAGGTCTTGATTCCTTGCAGCAATGTCTGATTTGCTCTCTCCGCAAGCCCATTCATCCATGGCGATCTGGGCGTTGACATGTCATGCTGGATCCCCTTCTCAGTCAGGAAAGCTTCAAACTGCTGAGAAGTAAACTCCCCGCCCCGATCAGTAAATAAACAAGAAATACGTTTACCGTGCACATTCTCCAACCAAGCACAGAATTCCTTAAACTTCGGAAACGCTTGCGATTTCTGTTCGAGCAAATACACATGAATGTACCTGGAAAAAGAATCAATCAGAATCATGAAGTATCTTGCTCCTCCTAAAGAGGGCGCAAGTGGCCCAACCAGGTCCGCATGCACTAGCTGGTAGGGTTTGGAAGCCTGCCTGCTAGACTCCTTGCCTTTTGGAGCAACCTTCACCTTGTTCTCTGCACAAGATACACATTTCATGTGAAATTTACAGGGTTTGATGTTCAAACCCTCAACCACCTCTGGCATCTTGGCCAGTGCCTTCCAAGAGAGGTGACAAAACCTTCGATGTGTATCGTGAATGCAACCTGCATGAAGAACTTCGTTAGTTTGTGCAACACAACAAGAATCAGCCTTAGATACAACAGCAGTGTCGTCATAAGTTATATGGAACAAACCATCCATAAACTTTGCATGCAAATAGTCCTCTTTGCCTTTACTGATGACACAGACGCTCCTCTTGAAGGAAATCTGAAAACCACGCCCAGTAAGCTGCGGGACGCTAAGCAAGTTGCTTGCAGCTCCTGGAACAAAAAGTACATTACTGATGGTAGTGTGCAGACTTGCAAGTTTCACAGTCCCTTCTCCAGCAATTTGCAACGTCCTTCCATCAGCCAGGTGGATCTCACCTTCCTGAGGCTTGAAGGAGATAAAGAGATGGCGGTCCTTCGAAATATGGCGGCTGGCACCTGAATCCACAATAAACCTGCCTTTGGCTGTTGGAGCAGTCTTTACAGCAAGCAAACCCTTGTTTTCCAGCGGTGTGGGCTTTTGCAGCTTGCCCCCCTGCTGCTCCTGGCCACCAGACCTGCCTTTAGCCTTTGGTGAAGCTGTGCCAGCAAGCAAAACCTTGCTTTCCACTGGCGTGGGCTTTTGCAGCTTGCCCCCCTGCTTCTGGTCAGCAGACGTGCCTTTAGCCTTTGGTGAAGCTGTGCCAGTAAACAACGCTTTGTTTTTCCCTGGCGCCGAGGGCTCTTCACCCTCCCTCTGCTCCTGGCCATCTGTAGGCATCTGTTTACCTTTGCCTTTCCGGCCTCTGCAAAGGCGATGGCCTTGGTTCTCACGAGAAACAGAGCTCTCAGCTGCCGACTCCTTGGCTCCCCCTGGAGGCTGGAATGCTGCCTGGGATGACGTGACGGTCAGCTCCCCCTGCAGCTTGCAACCGGTGCCCTCAGCATCCCTGCATTCATACGCATTCTGGGAAACAGCTAGGACCTCCGATGCAGTCAAACTCTGGGCTGGGATTATTGGCAAATGAGCTTTCAACAAAGCATTCCACATTCCACGTGCAGTGGTGTTGCCAGCCAGCGTCTTAATTTCCTCAAGAGATACGGATAAGACTATTACGTCAATCGCTTTCGAATTCTGGCCTTTCCATCTCTCTGTCAGAGGAACTGGGGGGGCTTCAGAAACGGCATGCCACACCCCAAACTGACGCAGCAAAGATTCACACCATTTTGCCCAGGTTTCATAATTCTGCCCATCCAACTTAGGGCATTCAGCATTTCCATAAGCTTGGAAAAACTCCATTCCAGCTTTTGGCATTAGCCGTGAGTCTATTTTAACTTGAAAGACTCCTTATCTTGGCAGGCATTAATCACGAACTCTTTGGCTCGGCTCCCAGGCCAATTAAGCCTTGCCGGAGTTCAGAAGCTCCTTGCCGAGGTAAAACAGAAAAGCGTCCCTTTCTTTCGCTTTCCCCACGTACCTCAAACGCAGTCTGTTGCAGCATTTACTCTCCTGTAGGTGCTGTGAATCTGGGCCCGAAACCTTGTTGTTGGGAAACTGCCAGGGAGATATAGTCCATCATGGCCCAAGCCGGAGTTCTGGGCGTCCATCAATCTCCCATACCTCAGGCAGATCCAGCAGTTAGCGGCACGAAGCCTCTGGAAATTCCTAGCCACATTCCAGGCTTGTGCACAATGTTTATCAGCAGAAACACAGCCAAAAGCTTGCACCGCAGAAGAGCATATTTTACAGACTTTATTTAGCGTATAACAGAACAAAGAAAAACACGACCATTCTGTGTCAGCATCTTCGGCCAACTGAGAAAACGAAAGGAATATCAGCAGAACATAAACATCCTGTGAACAGGACATGCGCAGACTCTGTGACTCCCAAAGCCTGCTCCCTTTAAGGTGGAACGGAAATATCCTAACAGGGAATGGGGTCTGTTGCCAGGAAGGGAAAGGGGCAGGTCTGGTAAGCACCAGCAAGAATCTCCTATCCTTGTGACCAATTTTGGATTCTAAGTGCTCTTGTCTCGTACCTCTGTAGCCAAAAGATCATATGGAGCAGAATACCAAAATGAACTCGGATTAGATATAGCAGCAAGCAGTGACAAATGCAAGCCAGGACTCTTAAACCCCCTTCTTCAAGTAATCGTTTCAGTTAGTAGTTTGGGTGGCATGGGTCTGGACTGCAAACAAATCACAGTTAAGCTAAATCAATATTTAGTGTAGAGATGTGGAACCTGTGGTACTCCTGGATGACGATGTACTACAACTCCCATTATTGCTAACCATTGGCCATGCTGCTTAAGCCTGGGAGGTGAGGAGAGTTGGGAGTCTGGCAACATCTGGAGGATCATAGGTTCCCTGTGTTCCGCCTTGGGACTTAATGCAGCCACTAGCACTGCTCAGTAATAGCTGTATCATGTTCTTTGTGTTGTAATCGCATCAAAAGTTTGCAAGTGAGGTGTTTGCTTGCTTGCTTGCTTTTAAGAATGCACTATTCCCATATTTTCACTGCAAGGGTTCTAATTTTTCCATGTGTTTAAAAGTTGTGTGAGAAACAGAAAATTGTGTGAGAAGCAAAAAGTGAAAATTGTGGTGATGTGCACCTCTGTTTTTGTTTATAGAGTCTGACGAATCCTTTAATGTATTAAAAGTGTTACCAGTCCTAGATTTGAATTGCTCTCTGCATGTTGGTACTACTTAAACTCTTTAATTGCTCTTTCTGACTTTAATTGCATGCTTTCCCCTCTTTCTTCAATTTACTGTTTTCCACCATTCTGCTTCTTGTTGCCTGTTGAAGCTATCAGATGAAAGAATGCACGAGACCAATCATTTAGACTGTAAATTGCTAAAGGTACGAAGAAGTCTCATTTCTGTTCACATTCCCCACTGTCTGTCCAAAAATAATCTTTCTACAAGCTAGCCCTGTGTAACCCTATGGCCTTGCTATCTTGACATCCCTGTTATTGTGACTGTTGGGAGGATATTTTGTGCTCCGATGCAGCAGCTTGGAGTGGCTCCAATATTAAAATTCTACCTATCCCAAGCCATCAAATTGTAACTGAAATTGCTCTTGCATCAGTTACAGCAAATGCTGTAACTTGAGCTTTAGGGCAAGAGCTTTCCATTGTTGAGGAGCCATCGCTAAGAATGGCTCTTTATATTACTTTGCAGCCCAAACTTGTCACATAGATAGTAAATGGAAGACGATATGTAGGGTTAGTTTCAAAGGTTATGATGAGAAAATGAGGCCAGGTACAGTTTTCCAGGGCTGAACACCAGAGCCTGTATAGCCTTTAAAAGTTTACAGCTCTGATATTAACTCTTGGTTTTATCCATTATCAACTCAGATTTTGCCAAGTTGGGGCAGATCAGTTTCCAGGGCAAATGAAGATTTTGTGTGATGTAGGTGTTGGAATAGGGCTTGGGAGACCAGGGTTCAAATCAGCCATGAAACTCATTGGGTAACCTTGGGCCAGTTGTCTCTCAGACTAACCTACCTCACAGGGTCATTTACCTTTTTACCTTTTGTGAGGATAAAATGGGGAGGAAAAGAAACATGTACTGTATGCCATCTTTAGCTCCTTGGAGGAAAGTTGGAATATAAATGTGATAAATAAAATGAATAAACAAAAAGCCAAGCAATTTAGAAAAGTGAGTGTGGGATAATGGTGGCAGCTCTTGCTCCTGTGTCCTTTCACAGGAACATAGGTCAGTGCCTTCTACCAACCAGGTCTTAATATACATCCTTCTAAACCAATATTGGCTACTGTGACATCACCTGCTACCTGCCCCTTTTAATTGGGAATGCCAAGGAATGAACCTGGGATGTTCTGCTGGTGAAATATGTGCTCTACCAAAGAGCAATGTCCCCTTCCCTAAAAGCATGGAGCAAGGCAGTTCCTAAAGCCTCTCCTGCATCCAGTGACTGTTCTGAATGCTAGTGGGGAAAATGGGAAGACCCCTCCCTTTCAAGAATTCTGAATAAACAGAAGGGGCTTACCTTTTCTTCTTTGGAAGCCGTTTAAGCTGAGTTACTTCCTTATTGGAAATTGGCAAAATGAGCCAAAACATACTAGAAAACGGGGTTCAATACCTGGAATCAGCTTGCTTTTTTAAAGCAGGGATTCACTTTTGGAATACAGTACCGTGGCTTGACACATTTCTATTTTTCCAGTGCATTTTTACCAAGCATTTCTGAAGTTTGTACCCAGGAGCTAATGCAAGTTAATAGTGGGAAATATTTTGAAGCTTTCCAGTGGACTTTCAGTTCGCCAGTTAAACTCGCCCACAAGTCAGGCAATCTACTTCATGTTGAGCTGCCATCTTCACACAGAGAAGTGATTATAACTTAAGTAAACATTTCACTGTTAAAGAGTAAAATAAGCTGCTGCTTTAGCCACAGGGCAGCTTCATCAAACTAGTGGTCCAGATGCCGGAAGGGATTGAAAACAGTTCTCCTACTGGTTACAATGTTTGGTGCCAATATGTAGGCCCTTGCAAAAGCCAGACATTCAGTTGTTTAGTTCCTCGTTTTCCCATGGCCTGGTTCAAATATCTCGTGGATTAGAAGACCACAGAACAACTCCTTTTCCTTCTCAGGAACACTTCTCCCATGCCAGCAAGGCTCTGTTTGTTATTTGCATGGCTTCCTTCATTTTTCTAGCACGCTTAACAAGCTACAGCTGCTAGTTCTCCTCTTCAGGTCTGGCAACTTAGGCAGAGTTGAAGAATGGTTTCCTCTTTTTATTCAGAAAAGGAATTTAGCTCCTTTATGGTTCACATAGGAGCAAGGGCATTCATATTGTCATATTATCCCACTCTGAAGTTTGCATTGATAACATACTTCTCTTTGCATGAGAGAGTCTGTTTTAAAAAATGACCTATTTCTCCTTAAATAAAAAAAGATCTAATTATAAAGGAAATTGCCTTATTTGCCCTATTTAGATATTCTTTATTAGATATTCTGTATTTTATTCCATCTGTAGGCAGACATAATTTCTGTATCAACCAAATAATCACTTTGATCTTTCCATCCTGTGTTAATGAAATGTAAATTTCTCAGTGAATATTTCCTTCCTCATGAAGGACCTTCTCTTTGCCAAGTGATGGCCCATTAAACCTTAGGTCTGCCTAAATCACTTGTTGGTTCCTTGTACATTACTTCCAGCAGAGTGAATGTTCTGTGATGGGTTCTGGACCCTGGACCACATATATTTTGATGGTAAAAGACCAAACTGGTCATACTGTACTTCATGTACGTTAGAAAGGGTGAAACCTGAGGTAAAAGCTCTCATATCATGTATGTCTTGGTGATACATTCTGTATTACTGAAGTAAGGCACTTCTTTTCTAAGGCCCATGACGAGGCAGTATGCTTGTTTTAACATTTCCTTTTTATACCTTTTGTGCATTTTACTTTATTGCTTTCTGCATGTTACTATTTTGCTGCTGAATGCCAGTCCTCCTCTCTCTCTATTGTTTCCTATTTTTCTCTATGTTAATACTCCCAATGCCCTGTACTCTGGGGAAAATACAAAAATTATTTCAGCTTCTGATTGGCTCTAAACTGCTGTGCAGTGATCCATAAAATCAAAATTCTTTGGTCTAGCGTTACAAATATTTGCCTTCTGGTGTCTTTTCAACCATTGCTGATGCTTGAGCTGCTGTTATTTCTCTTACACAATCCAGTCAAGGAAGTGGGAGATATTGTAGTGGGATTAGGCCACTCACTTGCTTATACTTTAATATTGGTAATAGAGCATCAATTAGCTAGAAATATATGTGCTTATGGAAGGTGTTTTTCTTTTCTTTCTTTTTTAAAAAACCAACCCCTGTAAATTCTCTTTTCTGATTAACACTGCTTGTCTGGTGTGTGTGTATACACACACACACACACACACACACACACACACACACATTGTAGTTGACAGTCCAGTATATTTGCATTTTGAACTTATATGGTCAAAACATCTTAACCAATTCCCCTCCCCCTTCTTTCATTTGAATGTCACTTTAATTGTATTGTTCAAAATGTCTAATAAGAAACTTAACTATGCCTTTTTAAATTGACTGAAGTTCTGCTCTGAATTACTCCTAATACTCTAGCCCAAGGTGGCCCACCTTTTCATAACAAGTGGGCTGCAGAAGTCCTTCAACAGAGAACCCACGGGCCGCACACTGCCTTGCCACATGCAGGGTGGGGCGTGCAAGGCCATACTTTGATACAGAAACATACACAACCTTCTTGCTGCTTTCCCAAAGCCAGTAAGCGAGGCACTGAGCTTTTTGAAGGAGGCACTAGAGCGCTCTCGTCTCCTTCCCAAAGCTGGGAAAGCTCTAATTAGGCTTCGGAGAGGAGACAGGAAGACTCTAGGACCCTGTCAGAGCCCTCGTGCCTCCTTCTCAAAGCCCAACACCTTGCTTACTCAAGGCAGCACAATGGCTGCAAGGAGGTGGGGCATCAAATGTTGCCAAGGCCTGCCAGAAAGGCCTAAAGGGTGTTGGACCATCCTGCTCTAGCCTGTCCCTGCTATTGCCCCAAGGTACCGAGTTACTATATGATCCTACAAGCGTTGACTGGAAGGAGCTGGAGAGCCCTGGGGTAACACAGGCATTGGTTTCTTTGTCTTGGTTCACACATTAGTTAAAAACTATAGTTAAATGTGAATACGAAATGTACAAGTTCACACTACCGAAAATTCTTGCTCCTCTCTTCCTCTGCCCTTGCTGCTGCAACACTGCCAGGAAATAAACCAGAATCTGGCAAGTAGTAATCTCCAAACCTAGTCTTATGGTTTGTTTCTCTTCAAACCAACTGTGAGCTGTTACCAAGGTTTGTTCTTGGCTTACTTGTTCTTCAATAGTGATGTGGAAACGGGGTGTTCTGTATCTTAGGACAGAAGCAGTTGAAAAAAAATGTATTGGCTGTAATATTTGACAGCATCTAAAGCATCCTAACACTTCCTTAGAAATACTGGACCTTCAGTGAATCTATAATTCTTTTTCCTTTTTCCTTTTTTGTATCTCTGTAAAGGTTTATTAGCTTGTGATTTTAAGGAAACCATCTGGATGTCCTGGGCACTTCACATAATGTACTTCTTCGCTGTGCTATGCAACTTGGGCAATTAAAGTACATATTTAATCCCCAGCTCCAGTTTGTACTTTCTGTCTCCAAACGAGATTCAGCTTTGTGTTCTACTTGGAAAGAATTCTCAGTAATTTATGGACACCTCCCTCCATCCCCCCCAAAAAAGCTGTTCTGTTTTTCTTTTAAGAATTTTTTTCTCAACTTGTGGAATGTCATTTGTGTTGGGGGACAAGGAGATTAAGGCAACACATTATGTAAAGGAATATATCAATATCTTCTGTACCTATAATTATATAATATTATATAAAGATCATAGATCATATTTTGTTACATTGTGCAAAGTATGAGCAGGCCAGGGCTGAACTGATACTACCCTTGCTGGTGCCTTTCCTGGGAAAGTCAGAGGCTCACTATGTCAGGTTCCTACTGGAAGACCGGACAAAAGATAGAACGTTGGCAGTGGCAAAGTTTTTATCGGTGGTTGCAAGAACAAATGAGCCCTATATTCCAAACAAAGTGCTTGATTAACCTGGAGGTAGGCTGTATGAACTCTGTATTGATTTGTAATGTTTTGTTGGGTCTCTGGACCGTAATAAAGATAGTTGTTGTAATATTAATATTGGGCTTTGGGAGGAAGTTTGTTTTCGTGCTGCCCCAAACTAATGCTGCTTTTTAGTACAGGCAAGTAGGGTGTTAGTAACAGAGCTCTAGCTTTGAAGGCAGAAACTGGCTGATCAAATGGTACCTAATAACTTCTACTTCAGCTATTCATGTGACTTAGACAAATCATGAGGAAAAGGGTTCTGTTCAAGTTCTTGTAATACATACTGAAAAGTTACTTGATGTATGTTGTTACTTGATGTATGATGTTTATTGAAGTATTGTGATAATGTTGAAATTAAGAATTATTGGTCTATAGTTAACATTTTTTGTGATGTAACTAACGTGTAAATTCTCATATAAGCATAAAGACAGAACACAAATACTCACTACCAGTGCAACTTAAGTTATAAGATTTGCTTGTCTCTACTTTGTAATAACAACATTAATTTTACATTAATGTAAAATTCAGGGAAATAGTAAATGCAAGGCTGAACAGATCACTTGAGATATCCCCCCCCCCCAATTATTCGGTAGCTCTGGTGCATTGAAAAGATATATTTTTTAATTGCATACATTCTGCTTCCTCTTTTATCATTCACAAACTCCTTAGGTGGAAGAGTTGATGATGGCTATGGAGAAAGTAAAACAAGAGCTGGAATCTATGAAAGCAAAGCTGTCCTCTACCCAGCAATCTCTGGCTGAGAAGGAAACCCACTTGACCAACTTGCGGGCTGAGAGGAGGAAACATTTGGAGGAGGTCCTGGAGATGAAGTATGTTGTAATATTTCTTTCAGGCCTTTACTCTTGTCTTCCAGGTCTTATATTAATTTCTGTTTGAAAGTGTTCCTTTATCACAGGAGTCATTGCTTCTTTTCTCCACTTTAAAAGAATGGATGGTGTAGTCTAAATGTGTTTAGGAATACAGGAGAATCTTACAGAAACCTGGCTTCCTCCTCCCACCCCAGCCACCATCACATAACACCTCATGCATTCAAGTGCATTCCTATAAATGGATCCTACTATTTGTATTGGCACTCAGGCACGTTTGCAAACCCAACCCCCCAACCCCCCCCCCCCCGATTACAGTGGAAGATACTTGAATTAAATTATCACATTGACGTGGAGGCAAGGTAAATGCATTTAAGGCACAAACTCTAATTAGGAGGAGTGATGGGTTTTTGTGAATGGGGACAAACACCATATTGGAGCTAAGGAAGGAGAGAATGTAAGATTCTATTGGATTTTCCATTTTAAATTTGCTCGTTAATTCCTAAATACTTATAAGCAAGTTCCACTGATTTACTTGGAAGTGAGTACTTAGCAGTCTTCAGAGAGGCAGTTATCTATTTAGAGCTGCATTGGCAAGCGCTGCCAGCAGATCATTAGAGGCACTTTTAGTTGTTTAGCCATCCCTGAAGAGAAGGAACATTTTTATTGGCAGAGTTAACAGTGATTTTGGTTTTGCGAGCCATTATTTATATTCAGCTTTCCTGTTAACATCATTGCCTTTTATTTTATTTTAGGGGTGGTAGGAGAGGGAGAGAAATTAAGATAGAAAAGAACAGTTTGTGCACAATGGAAAAATGGTTTTGGGGGTCTTAGAGATGGAGCATGAATTACTTTATATTATGAATATTATATTCAGCAACCTGATACCTGGCACTAGGACACTAAGAGTCTGCTTTTTTAAAAAAAGTTTTTTTAATAAAAAAATACTGTTGCACTATAAATTTGCCTGCTTTGAGAGCTGGTTTGTGAGGGGGAAGGGGAGACCCTAACGCAGGAATCCAAAGCAACATGAGATATGTCTTATAATCAGTCCTCTAGCAATGTATTTGTCTGCCAAACTGCTCTGCCAAACCTCATTAAAATGTATACATATATGCATGCTGTGTTGTATATCCTGGAATGTTTTTGAACTTGGAGCTTTGGAGCATTCACTGAAACCATGTCTCTTCATTGAAAACCTGTTGTTAACTAGTTAGTTACTGCTGGGAAATAGCTGAAACTAAAAACGTAAGTCTCAACACTTCCCAAAGCCTAAGCCAAAAACATCTCAGAAACGTTTAAATATTTCAGTCTGGGCTGGTACTCATTGTGGGTGCAACTGAACGTGGTTGTGTTGCTGAGAAATTATAAATGTGTGTTTTTCTGTTTCTTGGCCCTTTGCACTAGAATGTATTAAAAATGTTATGTATTGGAATGAGCAATATCTATGGATGAGTTTCCTAACCTATACCAGTGAGAATGACACATTAAATACACTTACTGGGTTTCAACTTGGTTCTTGTGTAGTATGGAAGTTTAGAGTAATCAGAGGTGCAGTTTGCTGGGGTGTTGCAGTCCATAACAAAACACTTCTCTGACTTTGGGGTAGAAGGGTTGGTGTGAGTGTCAAGAACTGGCAGGATTCTGATGAGTGTGCACCAGGGGAAGGGGAGCTGGAGTCCAACTTGGGAGAGAGGGGCAGTGGTGTGTAGGGACCCGTACCAGCCAGGAGGCAATAGTCAGAGGAAGGGTCAGCCTCAAAGCTGGAGGGTGGAACACAGGATGGGTAGAGAGAAGAGGAGGAAGAGACAAGTCAGGCAAATGAAGGGTCAGGTGCTCTCCCACCCTTTCCTGCACCACTGTATCCCAGAACCAGAAGGTAATTGAAAGGTGATGAGCAGAGGAAGTTTCCACGCAGGTGCAGTCTCTGGCTGCATGCACGTAGCCCGTGAGGGAAAGGTATATAAATTGGTGAAGGGGGAGTGGTCTCCTGTTGCTGCAACTGCTCCATAGAGCCTAGACCTGGGAATAACTCCCTAGCCGTTAGATTGGTGTGTGTAGATAACCAGAGCTGGAGAAGCGATTCTAAGTGTTATCTTTGACAATAAATAGTCATGTGCATTCCTTTGGCTGGGAAGCCCCCTTGACAGTGGGTGGGAAGAATATATGTTTGGCTTCTTTTAATCAACCTTGAGCAAGGAGATAAAAATGCTGTATGGGTAGGGAATAAATGAATCAATTTTGTTTCAAACTAAAATTGGTAGCGGGTCTAGAATAACGGGTGAGGCTGTAATTGTTCTTGATGCAGTTACAGTGGTACCTCGCAAGACGAATGCCTCGCAAGTCAAAAAACTCGCTAGACGAAAGGGTTTTTTGTTTTTTGAGCTGCTTCGCAAGACGATTTTCCCTATGGGCTTGCTTCGCAAGACGGAAACGTCTTGCAAGTTTGTTTCCTTTTTCTTAACACCGTTAATACAGTTGCGACTTGACTTCGAGGAGCAACTCATAGAACGCGGTGTGGTAGCCTTTTTTGAGGTTTTTAAAGACTTTGGTGATTTTTGAAGCTTTTCCAAAACTTTCCCGACACCGTGCTTCGCAAGACGAAAAAAATCGCAAGACGACAAAACTCGCGGAACGAATTAATTTCGTCTTGCGAGGCACCACTGTACTTACACCCACCCTTCATTCTGGGGCCAGTGCTTAACTTGTAATTGCTTTTAGTTTACCGCTTCCGCCAACCCTGTACATAGGACCTCCTGGGTTAGTTTCTACCTGTCTCTTCATTGTTATGGCTGGTTTCTTCATATGTTCCTTGTAAATTATTGTTCTCCTCTGTGCAAAAGGTGCAGTTCCTGCATTTTCTTTCAGACTGGGGGATCAAGAGATTGCATGTTTTTCTTGCTTGGTGGGGGAGACAAGCGGTCCCTTCTCCTGGCAAGGCTACAGATTCTTGTCCCTACCTAATTGCTCCAGTGGGAAGCACCATCCCGTGGGATTGCTGACCAGCAATCAGAGAGTAAAGAAAGTAAGCATGGTGAATGGGTGGCTACTCATTAAGCCTTCCCCACTGTACCACAAGTATGATTTTTCATTGGTTGGAAAGGTACTGCCCCTTAAATTCACATCAACTTGTGTAGGTCATTTTTTGTATGTTGATTTGAAGAGATTCTGAATTACACTGTAGGAATGGGAAGTACTGCATACCTTTTGAAATAGATCTGAGTAGCCACAAGTGCCCACAGTACTCCAGTAACCACAACCACATTTGATTACATCAAAGCTTTTCTTGTTCATGCAAGTTAACCTGTAAAAGTCAGAAAATATATTGTCCACTTGCTCTCTGCACTTTTGCCTGCATTTCAAACCACTTCTTTTCTTGGAGTTACTTCTGTTCTCTTTGTTTTTACATTTCAAGCCTCCAGCTACTGGATAGCTCAGTCAGTAGAACATGAGGCTCTGACGCTCATGGTTGTGTATTTGAACCCCATGTTGGAAAAATGATTCCTGCATTGCAGGGGTTGGGCTAGATGACCATGGTGGTCATTTCCAACTCTATGATTCTAAGCATTTTATTATTATTTTTTTGCTGTCTAGAAATAATTTTAATACTTCACAAATGAAGGCTTGATCAATAAGGTATAAGTCTTAGCAAATGGATGGCTTGCACAGTTGCCAGTCTCTGTATCTTTATACTTTGCATATTAAGATACTAAGAGGGTTACCATTTTAAAACATAGAAACTTGCACTTCTGATACATTATATCTCAGTTTTAAAGAACTATGAAATACTGTATTGAAAACCCCAACTTTGTTCACACATTGCTTAATTTGAGAAGTGAATACTGATATGTGGTTTTCCCAGTTTAACACTTGCCTTTTGAAGCTACTTGCTGTTGCATTTCTCCAACAAAAAAATTAATCATTAGAGTTCCATGCTGTTGAGATTGGGACATTATGAAATGGTAGGTGTTTTGTGTGTGTATATATATATATATATATATATATATAGATTCCAAATTGCTCTTTAACATGGAACATCACCACAAGAGAATAATCATGGAAGCCATCGAGATAGAGAAACACCCTCACAACATGAACAAGCGTGACGACACGTCCCGCCTGCCAGACATCTGGAAATTAGCCCTCCCCACAAAAACCGACACCAGAACCAGAGGCACACAGAACGCCATCACCAATCAACCTCACCAGACCCAAACCCAGACCCTCTCCACAGATAAATTACAGACACCATCCAGTAGCCAAACCATAGTGGCACCTCCGGATGCTGCACCCCCCTGCAATCCCTACACAGATCTGGCTGGCACAGGGCACAAAACCACAGCTCGCCCCTATACACGAAGCCAAGCCAGAGCACAACTAAGTGCAGTACAGCCATCTTCTCAGAAAAACTCTTCACAAGCTCAAGAGGTCAAGACACGAAAGCTTTAGCAACTAATCCACACCTAATGACCCACCTAAGTGGTACTCAGAATATCACTCAAGAAATCACTCAAGATATCCCTCAAGTAATTAAGGAACAAAAGAAGAAAAGGCACACTAACCTGGGAACTTCCTCTCTGCCCAGAACGTTGGAGGCTATACACCACACCCCCTCAACAGTATTTATAGGAACTCAAACACTGAGATCCTGCTCTGTTCCAGTAACAAGAAGCCGAAAGCACCAGCCTGAAGATGACGAGTGAGACCTCGTCGAAACGTCGCCTAGACACCCCAACTCTTACACGGGAAGACACCCGAAGACACCAAAACCTGCATTCCTGTACCCGTGAAAATCTACGAAAGCATATATATATATATATATATATAAATTGTACGTAACAGTGGCCCTGTTTACACATAACACTATGCCAAACTATGACTTAGTGTGACTGTGTGGGCTTCTGAGAAGGAGAATGAGACTTCTTTGTTCGTCCCTGGTTCTTTTAGTTTTGTGCGACATGGCAGCTAAGCCATGGGTTGACTTGGTATGTTGTCTGAATGTGGGCTTGCGGTTACACTCTCTGCTCCTTAACTGTGAGCTGTATCCCAGGTTTGTTCTTGGCTACGGCTCGTGGTTAGGGAACAGAGAGCTTTGCCACAAGCTCAGGTTGGGTGACATGCCAAGCCAAACCTTGGCTCAGCTGCCTTGCCATGCTGAGTTAACCAAGAAGAGCAGGGCAGCTGCAAGCTCTTCTACAGGGGGCAGCATAATTGTGAGGTCCTGGTAAAAACATATTTTGGCTTGCCTTGTTGTACAAATGAGGCCAGTGACAATTTAACCAGCTATTATTATAGTTTAGGGCAGCTGCGCTGTGAATATAAAACAATATAGAGTTAATGGTAAATATGGAGATGTGATTTTTAAATAAAGTGCCTGTAAATAAGACCTCCTTTCATCAACCTGGACAGATTTCTCTCCAACACATTTTTCTTTAGCTGTTAGTAATGTGTACATATTTAATCCAGATCATTTGTTTTTGTACTCCACCTAGTCCAAAAAAAAAAAAAAAAGGATTTCTGTTCCAAGCAGCTCTCAGATACTAAACTCTCGAGTACTGTGGCTCACAGTTACGTTATACTACACTTCATGATAAAAATCTCTGTATCTCATTATGTTTTGAACTCCATGGTCCCTGAGAATAGTCCTATAGAGAGAATGCACTATACTATCTAAATGAGCCATGACAGGCTTGGGAGCAAGACCAACGGCTGAAAAAGTGCACCAGGTGGTGTTAAAGGGGTTTGTTCCACTCAGTAATTGCTCAGGCTGTTAATGTTGTAGGGAGGAGTGGGGAAAGGAGGTTCTTTCTGCCAATCACTTCCTGAGGATTTAACTACACTATATTCTTGTTTCCATACCATTTCAGGGGAGTCTCTCTCTCTCTCTCTCTCTCTCTCTCTCTCTCTCTCTCCTTTCCCTCCCAGTCTCCTTTCTGGAACTATTTTCTACAAGGGTGTACATGAACAGTGGGGCGGTGCTGTTAAAACTGGGTTCTCACTTTAGAGCGATGCTGGAAAAAGCTGGCACATCAATTCCAGTCGCAGGTTGTTGAGAATAAAACCCCTCTTATAATGTTTTAATCTAGTTAAAAACTATAAATATTTAAAGTGGGATGGAGGACCCTAGTCAGGAAACATTTTAACCAGAACAGATGTCTGCATTCCAGTCAGGTTTACACAACTTCAGGGTCATTTTTCCTCTCATATTATTAGATTATAAAATGCTTACAGAAATCTACTTGAAAAATCCCATCTGCTTGGAAGCATTTATTTTTGCATTAGAGTGCTGGGATACTACATTTGGTACTGTTGCTGGAGGTCTGAAGAGTTCACTCTGGGTGGGCACATGTTCTCCACTTTATGCCAACCTTCGTGTAGAAAGGAGCTTTTGGGAAAAAGTGATTCGTTTGGGAGGCTGAAACTGTATTTGCATATACATTTTTAAACCTCAGCAATCAACCAGGTTCTTCCTTTTGCTTTACCTATTTCAGCTCAATCCTGAATAGTTAACTTCTCTAGCAGCTGGGTCATACCTCTTATTCCCTTTCTCCCACCCCCGATGTGGAACATAAATTTTGCCTTTTAGCTGACAGAGGGAGGATGAGGATTGGGAAAAGGCAGGTCCCATTTCTGGAAAATAGTCCAGATGCCTGTGCTCCAGTTAGGGGTGCTTTTTACCATCTTTGTCTGGTATATTGGCTATGGCTGTATCTGAATCAGTTTATCTTGGCCACAGTTGTCCATTCATTGGTAACCTCAAGACTGGATTACTGCAATTTCGCTCTGTAGGACTGCCCTTAGCCTAGTCCACAAGTTAGACTGTTGATATGGGCAGATAGCTTGCAACATATGATGCTTCTGTTAAAACATCTGCACTGGCTGCCCATATGCTACTGGGCCCAGTTCAAAACTGTTGTGTATATACCCCTGAACAACTGGGTTCCAGAATACCCTTACATAGCACCTTGTTCACTGAGAGCTTGCGGAGTGCTGTTAGCCGTCTTACATTGCTCTTTTGTTTATGGAGAGAAGGAAGGAGCATCTACTTATTCTTCTCTCCAGTGCTTTTTTTCAAAAAAAATGTTTAGGTGTACTCTCATTTTGACTCAAGAAAATCACGATTTTATAGTTCAAATCAGGAAAAATAAATACAGTAAATGGACAAAAGTACAAAGATTCACAAAATGTTTAGGGGTATTCTGCATACTCCCGGGGGGGGGGGGACTGCTTCTCTCCATCCTCAGCCCCAATCATACAGGCAACTGTACAAAGGTAAGAGACATACCCGTTGCTCTGCCAACTTTTGGCACTGGCTTCACCCACATTTTGCCTCTAGTTTCATGCACCACTGTATGCGGCCCCTGTAAGATGGCCCACAAGGTAAAGTGGCCCTCAGGCTGAACAGGGGTCCCCACACTTGCGCTAATTGTAAGCAAGGTCAGTTACATTTATAGTTTCTTCATCCTTCTCTCTCCTTCTGTGAAATTTCCTGACTGTTACATACAAGTCAGTCCAGTTTATTAAAGGGGGATGACTATAAGTCACTTTTGATTTCTATCTGCATATGTTGTTAAGATGAATCAGTGTTCCTTTATTCAATCTAAGATCAACACTTTATTTCCACAGATTTCATGTACAGATGCCTGTAATCATTACTGGCAAAATAAATAATTCATCCCTTTAATTTGCAACTTTTGGGATCTACATGGACCTTGTTTGGTTTCACCAAACTATGCATGTTTTGCTTTCTTTTGAAATAAAAAGCATCACCAGTTCCTCAGGGTGTCATTTCCCCGTTCATAAATGTTCATAGCAAAACATTGATGCATATAAATCATGTTAGTTTACTGCATATTTCATTAAGTATAGTCACTCTGTTGTTTAATAGAAGTTCCAAGTTAGAATAGTATTCTATCTTACTGCTCTATATTGTGGATTTAATGTACTGTGAACAATAGTATCTTTGAGCAGTTCTAAATCCTACCCAGAAGACATTAACTTAGTTAAAAATGTAAAGAGGGAAATCCCAGCGGTTGTTCTGCTCATATAGTGCCCTGTGATATGTAAGTCATCATTATTTTTCAAGGGGTAATGTGACTTGGAGACGAGAACGAGGAGCTTATATACTATGTGCACTTTCAGAGTTCATTCCAAATTATTTTGTGAGTTAGACCTTCTTTCTGGTGGTAATGTAGAAGTTCATTAGCTTTTGTTTGGATTATTAAGGGTGTGTTGTGTACTATAATAATTTATGGCAGGTGGCATAACACACCTGGAAAGATTAGGCTGGCTTGCCACAAACTCCAAAGGATACATTTTGCATGAAAATACAGTTTTATGAGCAGCAGCAGCAGCAGCAGCAGCAGCATGACAAGGCAAACATTAAAATATCATGCATGAGGGGGGAAATTAGAAACTGTACTTTTCAATGTATCTACCAGTCCAGTTTCCATTTTAGTAAAAATACAGATTTATAATTTACAGTTTGCATTCTTTAAAATTGTAAATTTTGAAACTTAGTTTTTTATGCAAGATAGCATAAGGAGTTGGTACTTTATTAGGGATCCAATATTTTATGTCTTTCTCCCCACCACAATCATCTCATATTGCTCCACACTTGTTCAACTGCAGAAAGATGCATGGACCTTGTGAAGTATCAAGAAGGAAGTATCCTATTACAGGTTTCTATCCTGTGGCTTGTTGTATCTGCCCTTTCAGTGTCCCTCAGACTTGACCTCTGACTCTGCCAGCAGATACCTTGAAGCTAAGCAACCAGAGCAGGAGGAGGAAGTACTATGCTGACCTTGCAGCCTTTGGCTGCTAGAATTGGAAGCTATTGTTTGAGTCTAGACTGCACAGAGAGATACTTGGGCAGTTGTTTGCTGGAATGATTTGTAAATATTTATGGCTGAAAACTGTTGATACTACTTTTTCCAAAATATCTACACTGTGTTTGGGTTTTATAGAATCTTTTGTTTATGAATCAATTTGTTCTGAGAAGTACCTTGAAGTGAATACTAGTTAGGCAGAAAACCAACAAGCCATTTGCCTTATTCCAGGAATTATATGCTTTACTAACTCTTAAAAGCTTTGAAGTTTTTGGATTTCTATTTTATGAATGACTGGGAGGAATTCATTCTGTTTCTGGTTTTTTTAAAAAACTACAGTGGTACCTCTGGTTACGTACTTAATTCGTTCCAGAGGTCCGTTTTTAACCTAAATAAAAAAATTCCTTCCAATAGCACCTTAAAGACCAACTAAGTTAGTTCTTGGTATGAGCTTTCGTGTGCATGCACACTTCTTCAGATACTTCAGATTCTTCAGATGTGTATCTGAAGAAGTGTGCATGCACACGAAAGCTCATACCAAGAACTAACTTAGTTGGTCTTTAAGGTGCTATTGGAAGGAATTTTTTTATTTTGACTATGGCAGACCAACACGGCTACCTATCTACTACTGGAACGTTTTTAACCTGAAACTGTTCTTAACCTGAAGCCCCACCTTAGCTAATGGGGCCTCCCACTGCTGCCGCCGTGCGATTTCTGTTCTCACCCTGAAGCAAAGTTCTTAACCCGAGGTACTATTTCTGAGTTAATGGAGTCTGTAACCTGAAGCGTATGTAACCCGAGGTACCACTGTATATAGTTTCTCAACTATCTTTTTCCTTGGATTGTGATTGAATTGGTTTATACAAAGATTTTTGTGTCATATTTACTTCTTTGTAGAATGCTTTGCAAGTTTTCAGCTTCAGTTTTATACATATATGGCTGCTTCCTATTTTGGAATGTCGTATGCAAATTTAGCCTTGAAATGTAGCCTTCTAGACACTTGCAGTAACAATTCCCAAGTTAATACCTGCTACTCCAAACAGCAGACAGAGAATGGCATAGTCTAAGAGGGACACCAAGCAAGGCTTCTCTATAGCACATGGGGAAATCAACAGCATGGGGTAAAAAAGAATGGAAGCATAAATTCCATCCTGCAGGTAAAGCTCAAAATCAGCAGTATTTAATGTAGAGCTGGAGGTCATCTTCTGGAAGATTAAAGGTTGTTTGGTATAGAGCTACCAAATTTATTTGGTTTGCATTTGTCCAAAAATGAAGTAGCCTGCAGATACTAATAATCGGTTAACTCTCTATTTACAACGCAAATCACTTCAAGAAACTTCACTCCAAGGCTTCACTTTAGTGGTCTTGACCACTGTAGCTTATAGCTTCTTTACAACATGGAATGTATGACTAATATTTCTGCAATGGGAGAAACGGAATGTATAGTGATGTTTCGAAAGCTGTTTCGTCTGTTACACCCTCTTCAGATGTTGTTTTGCTTGCTTTTTACCCTTGGAAGAAATCATAGGTCAAAGAATCCCTCTTGTAAATAGATGTAGCTCCATTGCTTGAATGTGACTTAATATTCTTGTTCATATAAGTGTGCTAATTCACCTGAGATGTGGACTAAACTAAGATCAACTCCTGCTTTGTTTCCAACCCAGGTATACTGATACCCTGCAACTGCAGAGGGGGGAAAACTAATTCAGAGAGTTCTGTGCATTCTTTTTCATCTAAGAGTATTCATTTCATATAGTGTGTATCAAAAAACCTTTTATAGTACACAATTTTTGATTTATTTATTTTTTGTGCGTGTGTGTGTGTGTCTCCAAGTCTTGGTTAAAAGTTGTATTTTAAGAAGAATAGGTCAAAATCTATATGTAGAGATCACCCACAGTGCCAGGGTGCCAGCTAGTACCACCTGCAGTCTCTAGGAAAGGTATCAGTAAATACCCCTCAAAAATCCACAATGCATGAGAGTCTGTTTATTCTTCCTGCTCAGTTCATCTTTACACTGGCTTGGTGACTTTTACATTGAAACCCCCCCTTTAATTAGGGCCACATTTCATTAGATACCAGAATTGGATACCCACCTTTCCTTCTGCTCTGAACAGAGAGATGCAAATATCTTACCTTTGTGAGCAAGCATGGATGTGGCTAATGTATGCCTCTTTTGTGTTGATGGGTGGGGCATGCCCACACCATTCTGGTTGCCCTGCTTCTTTTTCTGCTGTTGAAGTGAGATCCATTGTATTTTGTACAATACCTTGTATCACAGGATTTGATATGAGATGGTTTAGAATAATAGTGTTCAAAATATCACAAGAATACTGATATTGTGGGAGCAAAATTACATTTGTTGTAATGTGAAACACTCAAGTTCTCCTAAATTAGTGGCTTCAGCAAAGTGTTGTAGATTTGGGTAAAGCTGCCAAATTTGGAACAATGGAAGTTGACTGGCTAGAATGCATTTGTATACACTATTGGTTTTGATTCTGGCAGCAACCATTTGTTGGATTTGTGATTATTTCTGTTTTAATATATATACATACTATCATTATTGTAGTTAACAACTATAAATTCCCATGGATCATATTCTGACCTTTTATTCTGTTGTAGCTTGAAAATGAAGGCTTCCGCCTTCCCAAGAAAACAAAATGCTTTAGGGCAGAGTGTTTCACTGTAGCATGCAGCTCGTTGTTTTGCTTTGAAGCTGACAGGGGTGCATTGCTCCTCTGCTTTTATTATAGTCAGTCTTTAACTTACAGCCCTCTTTTGAAGAAATGGAGTAGGGGAGCGTGAAAAAATAGGGTGGTATTCTGGTAGTTCACAAATAAAAATGTGGGAAAGATATACTAATATGCAAAGTTAACTTTAGAGCAGAGTATAATTATTGATGAAGAATGGAAGGAGGTTGAAACACATATTCAGAGCATTTAAGTAAGAAGTTATGATGGCCATTTGACTAGTCAGATGAGGGACAGAGGAACAGACATACAGGGGCTTTCCCTTCATCCAGTCTTCTGCCCCACCAAGGTGCCCGAGTTAGCCATATCAGTTCCCAACTGAGTCCACACATCTTGCTTTTGAATTACAGGTCAAGTTCTCATGCAGGACTTGATCCCAGTTAATCACACTGATCTGGTTTGCATCACTGAGACACGGGTGGAAGAAGGAGCCGGTGTCTGTTTTGTACAGTTATGTCTACCAGGTTTCTCAGTGATGTAGCAGCATAGACCAAGTGGTCAGGGAAGAGGGGTTGCCATTGTCTGTCATGAGCCCTTGCCAGGTGGCCTGTTCAACAGTCTACTAGAAATGAATAATTGCAGATATATTGTATCAGCAGCAGTACTAGTCTGCAGGGTTTATACAAAGGCAGGCAGGAAGAAGAGAAAATAGTAACTCTGCAGGAGCAGGAAGCCTAGTAGAATGGTCAGCTCCTCAAAAATTAATGGATCCTGGTGGATTTCTCCTGACTGAGGTGACAGGAGCTTCCAAGGGATAAGGCTGTGGTTCTGCCAACATCCTCGCCAATCTGTAGAGTACAGAGGGCCCAGGTAATGGAGCCAACCTCTTTTAAGCATCCTCTTCCTTCTTGCAGAGCTCAGAAAACTCCTTGGTTCACTGGGGAGCTGGAAGCAATGAAATGAAAGGGAAGACAGCTAAAATTATGGTGGAGAAAGACTCACAAGTCTTTCTGGATGCAACTAAGACCTCATATTAAGCCTATTATGTATGTGGCAATGATAATGTCACAAAAGTCTTACTTGTCCACTATTATTGTGTCTGCACCATACTGTCCATTGAAGCTGTTTCATGTTGTGAATGACCTATTACACATTGGCCCTTGGAATGGGGACCAGTAGCATATATGTGCAGGAAGAATAGACCCCCCCCCCAAAAAAAACTTGGCAGCTAAACATTTCAGAAATTTAGGAATACTTTGTTTTCCTTTCTCATTCTCTTGTAACTGAAGTTCCTGGATTTGGGCACCAGAAATATCGAAAAGGAGCAGAACCAAATTTCTCCCCAGAAAAAGCAAATAATACATCTTCGGAATCTGATTACCCGTTTTCAGTTACATCTTGGTGGAGCTGGCAGGCTGGAGTCAGGTTGATGACTCTGTTAGTAGCAATAGTGCTTTGAAAAAACTCCATCAAAACCTAGTGCAGTTGGCAAGAAACTTATGCCTGTTCTGCATTTTCCATTTTACTTAATTTTGTTTCTAGATTTTCAGTAATGTCCATCTATTCTACTTCAATCCACTCTTCATCCTGTGAGTGATAAACTAACTGGTTCCTTTTGTAAGTGTACAGGAATGTGCATGCTTGCTAGTTTTTTTGATTTCTTTTTTTAAAAAAAGCTTGTTTTAAATAACAGTTCTTTCCTGATTTGCACAATTTTAGCCATCTTATAACAATGATTTACTTGTTTGTTTGGAAGATGCATATCCCACCTTTTGACTATAAGCGCTCTCAGACAGATCTTGGATTATTCTCTCACTTAATTTTGAATAAGTATTTTAAAAAGCACTAGGCACTGTGCAATATATGATCTCTACAGAAAAAATACTCAAGTAGGCTCTCCGCCTAGCAGCAATGTCAATGATTATAATGGAGTATATAGGGTGGCAATCTCCAGGCCTCAAGCCACCAATGATTTCATTTTCATGTTCTAGTTCTAAAACTTAAAGCTCCCTAATACCATTTTTTAAAATGCCCTTTCCCACTGTGCCCCCCTCATTGTGGTGGCTGTATAAATGCTATGTGTTAGTCACCCTCTACCCTAACTGGCTTGATTGGCCTGATCAAAGCAGGCAATTGGGTGTAGAGGGTTAAACAGTGCCCATCTGTTCTGGATTTGCTGTTGCTGGAGGAGGCAGAAAAGCCAGGAATTAGTGAGTGGCTTAGTCTTTTTTCTCACCATTGGCAGCTGACAGAAATGCTGATGAGGTGATAATGAACTAAAAAGTCTGCCCCTTTGGCTGGGTGGGAAGGGAACCCAGACAGTGGGCAAGTCTCACTCTTGGCCTTGCCAAGATTTCCCCCTTTTTAATAGAATCTATCTAAGGCAAAAGTTAACAGGTATACTTTCCTGGATGCAGTCAGAAATGTAACTTGCCACCAACAGGTACTTGAGGAAATGCATGAAAATATATATCCACTGTGTTCTGCATCCATCAGCTGGAGTTACCAGACAGCTTGATCAAGCAGAGGCAGTGAGGGAAGTGAGGTCAGCATGTGTGTTTATGAAAGGCAGATGCATAATGTTACTTTAACTACTGAATATATTTTGCAGAGCATACAGTTTACGTTATCTGGATTTTCTGGAAGTAGTTGCAAGCAGTCCTTAATCTTTACATCCAATTGCCCCACATTTCCAATTTAATTTGCTGCATTTCTACTGCTACTAACTTTTTCATGTTTACTTAGGCCACAGCATACTAGGTGATGTGTGAAAAAATTGTGGTTAACATTGGCGATGTCGTTCCCTCAAAACCATTTGGCTCTTTTCCTGTTG
Organism: Podarcis liolepis; assembly: GCF_965112155.1. Lineage (NCBI taxonomy): Eukaryota > Metazoa > Chordata > Lepidosauria > Squamata > Lacertidae > Podarcis > Podarcis liolepis. The sequence continues at coordinate 18,951,658 of NC_139562.1, read as the reverse complement.
TGTAATTTTCTGCAGCCTCAAATCCTAGCACTTTAGATAACTCCTAAGAGGTACTCTGTGTGTGTACACTTAGATTTGTATCCTACACAGCCTTCAAGGAGCTGAGGGTCGCTTATAAGAGGTTATTGGATTTTATCTTCATAACAACCATGATAGGCTAGACAGAGATAGTGGTTTGCCAAAGGCCACCCAGTGAGTTCAGTGGCTCAACAGAGCTTTGACCCCGGGTTTTCCAAGTCACAGCACTAGTCATTGCATCATGCAGTGTGACTCTGAATACCAGATGCCAGAGAGGACTCTTGTCTTCATGCCCTGCTTGTAAGCTTTTTGGAGACACCATAGTTGGAAGCAGTGAGATAGCCTAGATGGACCCATAGAAACAGGTCCAGGGTACCTTAAGCGCCACCATACCCTGTACATCCCAGTTATAGTGAAGTAGCGTTATTAGCAGTCTTCCATAGAAGCACAACTTATATCAATTAGAAGTTGTGCGGTATTGTGGGCCCAACTCTGTAGAACACCCTCCCACTGGAATGCAGACAGGCACCATTTGTTGAGTTTCTGGTGCCTGTTTTTTGAGGTTTAATTTATGTTTTAAATTTTGTGCATTGTGTGTTTTTATTGTTGTAAGCTGCTTTGTGACCTAGATGTTTGAAAATCAGAATATAAAATTTTAAAGCGCATGAAAATAAAACACCTACTGGCCTATGGTAAACAGTCTTATATAACTCTTTAATTTTTTTGATTAGACAGTCATTTTAATGGTTTTCTTTTACTGTTCTTATGCTGTTTTATATTTTATATATTGTTGTATACTACCGTGTTATACTGTGTGAACTGGTGGTGTATAAATACTTTTATTTTATTTTTATTATTTTAAAAAATAGCTCTGGTTGCTAAGATATGCAGCATAGTATTTTGATCATCTGTCTACTTCTCCTGGCAGTCTACTTCAGCCATGAAATCATTAATGCCTGAACTTTGTTTTGGACATATTAGCTTCATTTCCCCATCCCCTGTCACTTGATCTTTACTATGTTAATATGCTGCTTTGCTTCAAACTGCTTGCACACTTCCATTTGTATGATTGTTGGTACGGTTTTCATCATAATATCTTTATGACTGTCTGACTGATTGACTGACCAAAATGGAGGCTATTGATGTCCCCCTGTTGTTGACAATGAAGCCACATGGGAGACTTGCACATTACAGTATATGCATTTGTTCCCCAGATGGCAAAAGGGGGCTTCCCAAATAGCAATATACAGTATAAGACCATGGAGCTGTCATCTGAAGAAGGCAGCTTTCATTTTCAGATTATGTCTTAACTGGTGTTTGACCCAAAGGAGTTGTCCGTATCCGGCACACATTTCTCTCTCCTTCCCAGTGCAAGGTAGATATGCAGTAAGCCAGTGAGGCCTGACTTGGGAAAGTAAGGAAAACTACATATTTAAGAAGAATTAAGGAAAAACAGATGACTCTTAATTAAAAGTATTTGTCAGCACTCCAAGAGTTTATTTCGAAGAATATTGCCAAGCTTTCAGAGCCCCTTCATATTTTGCTTCCCGTGACATATTTCAAGGAAACCAAAGTGTGTTTTTAAACTTGATTATAGGTTAGAGAATGCCAAGTAATTATCTGCCCAGAAATCGCTTTTCTTTCTTTTCTATTTTTTTTTATAACTATGCGTGAGAGGAAAGTTTGGTCAGAGTTGCCGGTATAATTAACCATTTCAGTCTGGCCAAGTTTCTATTCACAAAACATTAGATTTCATCTTCAGTTGATTGCCCGCAGAGGGTACAGGATTGCATGTGAGGGCATGCTTTGCTTTGCATGTGTGTGTGTAGTTCTGGCCTCTCAGGGTGGCTTCTTGGAGTTCATTGAAACAGATGCTGTTATGACAAGTTTCTTAGTATCGCACTTCATTGTGAGTTGGCCCAGAACCCTGATAATTTGTATTTTAATTTTTATTTATTCATGTATTGGGACATGTAACCTGCTCTAGGCCATTAGGTTTAGTGAAAAACAAGCTAAAATATGCAGTAGCTGAACAAGCCCCACCCCACGCCTATCTAGATTATTACGCAGCTCCCCCAATGTTTATCAAGATGTTAGAGCAGGCATGGCCAAACTTGGCCTTCCAGATGTTTTGGGACTACAATTCCCATCATTCCTGACCACTGGTCCTGTTAGCTAGGGATGATGGGAGTTGTAGTCCCAAAACAGCTGGAGGGCCAAGTTTGGCCATGCCTGCGTTAGAGGGATCTCTGGGAACGAATCCCAGCAATACATGTATCTTTCCCATTGTTACATAACTTCATTGTAACACAGCCATTCCAAGCCAATCATACGGGGCTATTCAGACATTACTTTTACCCAGAGCCGTAGCTGGGTGATCTTGTGCCCTTGGCAGAACCATCCAGATTGCACCCCCTAGCCACGGACAAATTAGCTCTTATTTCTGCCTCTCCTCCAATCCTCCACCCATTCAATTCACCCTCTATTTAAAACCTTTTCTTATGAGGCAATGATCAATATTTTTATTTATAGACATATTTATGGACATATTTTTTTAGCCGATTTTGCAGCTGGGGGGACCTTGCCTGCAACCCTGATGGGGGCCCACCTCACCACTCCCTAGCTCCGGCCCTGCTTTTAGCCCTGGGATTCCACAAGGGGACAGATCAGGAAGCAGGCCATTCCCCAAATTATGTTCCCAGAGATTTGATCTTATTGACCCTCTTTCTTATGCATTTGTTTCTGTGCACATTTGCAAAAGAGCATCTTCATTGCTTTTTAGTGCTCAGCCAATCCTGTTAATCGGTAACTGATTATCCTCCCGACTAGTTGAGGCAGTGGGAAATAAAAATGCTGTTAAGTTGGTTGGAGGTACTGCCAAAGACCTCCAGCAGAGATTGAAACCTATTGGAGTAAGTGTTCTCTGATTACGCACAGCTAGTAGCCTGTGGGGGGGGGGGGCAGGGATTATTCAAGCATTTAAAATGCAGCCATTAAGACACTGAAGTGAGAAAACTGTGTGGATGTTACACTTTCATATTTGTCTGTCAACGTTCTTAACTGTGCAGGATGATTTGTGAATTTGCAGGCTATGACATGAGGAAGGAAGGACCAGTTAATCCTTTAACAATCTCTCAATCTCTCTCTCTCTCACACACACATTTTTATACACACACACACACACACACTTTATATACTGCTTGGTTGTAGAAAAGACCTCAAAGCGGTTTACAAAAAAAGATAAAACAATAAAATCATTCCTTTAAAAATGTACAACCATAATTTTAAAAATACAGAAAGTTAAAACCACAACAGAATAAACTAAAAATAACCAATAAAACTCATACAAATGTTCTAAACATCTGGGTAGGCACATATGCAGTAAGGCGATATTGTGGGTAAAAGCCTACGATAAAGCCTCTGGCTAAAGGCTTTATATACCAATAGTAACACCTTAAACTCATCCTAGTAGCAAATCTGCAACCAGTGCAGACCTCTGAACACAGGTGTTTTATGCTGACAAGGTCTCATTCCTGTCAGCTATCATGTTGCAGCATTTTGTACTAACTGCAACTTCCTGATCAAGCACAAGAGAAGCGACATGTAGATTGCACTGTAGTAGTCCAATCTTGAAGTAACCAGTGCATGAACTACTGTGGTCAGGCTCCCCCAGTCCAGGAATGGTCGTAGCTGTGGAACCAGTTGCAGTTGATAAAAGGCACTTGTGTGCAGCCCCATCCAGTGTAGGCAATTTGCCAGTTTCTCAGAAACGGGAGCTGCTCACCCACACTGCCTCCATCCTGCCACGATTCAAGCTCAGCTTGTTTTTCCTCATCCATTTCACCACAACATCCAGGTAGTGGCCCAGAGACTACACAGCCTCTCCTGATTCAGATGTTATGGAGAAATAGAGCTGAGTGTCATCAGCATACTGATGGCTCCTTGCTCCAAAACTTCCAGTGACCACTTCCAATTGCCTCATGTAGATATTAAATAGGACTGGAGATAAGATAGTCCCCATTGCAACTTTCTGGACTCGGTCCTGAAGGTAGAACTGGAACCACTATAATACCATTCTGTGAGAGCAGAATGCCGGAATTGATGAGCCTTTGGTCAGATACAGCTGGGCTACTCTTTTGTTATGTTGTTACGATGATAAAATGGAGAGAGGGAGGACAACATATGCTGCCCTAAACTCATTAGAGGTAAGGCAGGACATAGATGTAATATATATATAAGAAAAGCTGTGAACATGTACCAGTATCTCTGAGTTTTTAGATATAGAATATGGATTGTGGTAGCAAAAGATGCTGAACAGATTTGGAAAACAGATTTGGACTGGATCCTACATAATCATATCATATAGTAGACTTCTGGCAGTGGATACTAGAATGTTTCACGAAAACAAGGTACAACAGTGAAGGAAAACAGATATATAGGCCCCTGGAAAATAACTTGTATTTCATTAGGAATGTGCATTACATTCAGGTGCATAGATTCAAGCAAGCTGATTTGGGATCATCAGTAGCTGCCAAAGTTTCTTACAGAAATGCAGTTATCTGTATGAGAAAGGCATTGGTATTGGAATGAATATTGATTAAAAATTGCTATTTTGATTAATTGGCATTCTTTCTACATCATACACCAACCATTCTGTTTCTCCATAACTGCTCAGTATTTTCCTTGCCACAAATATTAAAATTTCAAAATTAGCTCTACAGCTCCAAAGGCTATTTCAGTTTATTGTTTCTGTCATCAAAAAGTACTTACCACAACACATCTTATGTTCTCTTGGGGGGGGGATATCAGTACAGTTGCAGGCTTAAAGAGATTTGGAAAACATAGGACTGGAGCCTGCATAATCATATCATAAAGTAGAGTTCTGGCGAGACAATCAAATGATAATGAATTCAGCTATTTTATGTTTTTCAGTTATGGGAATCTAACTGTTCTGTACTGTGGTTGGAATCACCTACCCCACAAAATACTTTTTCCAACATACCACCTTATTTTGAAAGCCTTTCCACTCCAGTTGAAAAAATATAATGATTGTTAAGTCAACTATTGATTATTGTTAGTAGAACTGGAGCTCTGGAATGCTAATACTTGAAAAGCAACTCCCTTATTTGATAGACAGTAGAGAAAACATGCCAAAGTTTCCAAATGACAAATTTTCTTGTAGAAATGGCCTTCATTTAAAAAAGCAACCCAAAAAACTCTGTGGAAATGTCTTAGGAATTCCAAGGGGAGATAAGAGTAAAACTTGAGATGCAGGTATCTTAATCCTATGATCCAAGTAGCAGCATCAGTGAAATATCTGTCAGAACTTACAAAAATCCCAACCAATCTCTTTTATGATATTGTAGTTGAAACAATATTAAATTGCTAATGCAGGTTTATTCCCTGGCCACAACTGCTCTGTTAACTGCTACTGTTCATGGAACTACTTGTTGTTTGTTGTTTAGTCATTTAGTCGTGTCTGACTCTTCATGATCCCATGGACCAGAGCACGCCAGACACTCCTGTGTTCCACTGCCTCCCGCAGTTTGGTCAAACTCATGTTGGTAACTTCAAGAACCCTATCCAACCATCTCGTCCTCTGTCGTCCCCTTCTCCTTGTGCCCTCAATCTTTCCCAACATCAGGGTCTTTTCCAGGGAGTCTTCTCTTCTCATGAGGTGGCCAAAGTATTGGAGCCTCACCTTCAGGATCTGTCCTTCCAGATTTCCTTAAGAATGGATAGGTTTGATCTTCTTGCAGTCCATGGGACTCTCAAGAGTCTCCTCCAGCACCATAATTCAAAAGCATCAATTCTTTGGCGATCAGACTAAATCCGAGGCAAGATTGAGGATCCTCCAAATTCCCTTATACAGTGGTACCTCGGGTTAAGTACTTAATTCGTTCTGGAGGTCTGTTCTTAACCTGAAACTGTTCTTAACCTGAAGCACCACTTTAGCTAATGGGGCCTGCTGCTGCTGCTGCCGCGCCGCCGCTACACAATTTCTGTTCTCATCCTGAAGCAAAGTTCTTAACCCGAGGTACTATTTCTGATTAGCGGAGTCTGTAACCTGAAGCGTCTGTAACCTGAAGCGTATGTACCCTGAGGTACTACTGTAGAACAGATAATGGGGTAATGTTAAACAAATAAATAGCTGCATTAGTGTTTTGTATTGTCTCATTTTTTAATGTTAAATATTTGTACAGCTCATGCATTCCTTCATCCAGTGCTTCCTGCAGTTGGACTCCCAACAAGAAATTAATAGTTCTCAGATATTATTTGAGACTGAAAAGACAACCATGTCACCCTTCTGCTTGTCCTGTTCCTTGTCAACCAGCCTTGTGCTTTTCATTAGTGCAAACCTGGAAACTCTTTTTTGAAACCATTGGCAAATATTTATGAACGGGTCATTTTCCGGTTGAAGAACCTTTTCTTCGTTATATTAGGACATTTTTTTATAGCCGCTTTTTTTTAAAAAAGAGGATTAATCCACATTAATTTATACTTATACAGTTTTAATTCATGCAGAGCAGTTTTAGAAAATTGCTAAGAATTAGACTGTTAAGTGTTTTGCAAGTGGCCCATAAAATAGTTTCCAACTTCCTTCATACGGAGGAGTCGCCCATCAAGGCTAGAGATACAAGTGTATTAAGACTGTCTTGATCTGATAAGCTTTTCAAGGAACAAGAGTTGCAAAGCCACATGCTGAGTCCCACAATCTCTGTAAATCACAGCTGCTATATTTAAAATGTTCTGTTAGATTCGTATTAAACATGGTTGTGAGGTGGGGAAAATGGATAAAATCTAATGTAGACCTAATTAAAGTTTTAATTAGTGAGCTACTCCCCTGATATTGCAATGTATGGGATGTATCTCCAGCTACAGCGCTTATGAAATAGTATGCGTAGGTGAAATTCTGTTTTATGGTTTTTCACTTAAGTGAAAAATAAGGTTTTTCTTCTGTTAAAGATATCGTATGTGTCTGAGTTCATGGGAAAGAGCACCATCTTAAATGGAAATAAAGTGTTGTTTTTCAAAACTCAGTAGCCATGATGGTGTGGGTTGGGCAGGATACTATTTATCTCTTTTCTACCAAAAGTAACTAGCTTTTAATTTTGTATATTTTGTGTCCTTCTGAAACACTGTCCCATATTAAAACCACAGAAGTTCCATAGTAAACATTCAAGTTGGTTTATAAATAAAAATATACAATGTAATGAATACTTTAAAATGTGGATGGGAATACATGAGCCAAGAAAGTGCAGTTCTAATCTTGAACTTGCAGAACAAGGTAAGGTAAGCCAAGTAAAGAACAACAAATTGTATCCATTGCTGAGCTAGTGGAGATCCACTGGTGTAGCAAGACCTGTGTTTCTTTCCCCCCTGCACCCCCCTAAAATCTGCCCCGGAGGAGCCCCTAACCCCCAAGAGCTGAGTTTGAGGGTCCACAAAGGGAACAGGAAAGAAAGAAGTTATGTTGCACTCACGGAATTTCCTAGCATTGGATACATCCCATCGGCTGAAAAACCAATTCCCAAAGAAATTGTTGGGGAGCAAAACTTTGGTGAAACTATAATTAATAATGCTGGCAGTCTTGTGTAAAAGCATCTGACTCCTTGTGCTCTATAGTTTAATCCACCAACTCTGAAAAATGGCAGCCGTAGTGTCATGAGAATGCACTCAATCTCTGTTGCAATGACAAAAGAAATGGATATTTAAGTAACACTTTTATACTGATTACAGGAGGCAAACCAATAAATACTGTATGATACAGCATGTTTATGAACAAATAACAATTAATGTACCAGTAACAAACGACAGTGGTTGCATTCAGACATCATATTCCATATCCTTCAAAATATGGCTTGAGTTATGTTGCACTCATACATTCAACTTAATATAATATTTTCATAATATAATATAATATAATTTATAATAATATAAATTAATGACTAGATAAATAATATTACAATATAATTTCTGCATTGGGTGTTTGTTTTAGGAGCCCGGTAGCATTGGAACTGAGGTTAAACACAGTCTGAGGTGCATAAGTACATCAGCCTGTCTTCATTTGCTAGCACCAATGGAGACTTCTTCACCTTCTTAGAGGGACATAAGTAGGACGCAGCTTAAAGGTCAGGACGTGAATAAAACCAGGGAAAGATTTAACTGTAAGCACTTTCTGCTGAAGGGGGATGTGGTGGGAAAAGTCTTCCGCCCTGTGCTAAAAGGAATTACCTCATTTTGAGATTTGGATGCTTGGGGAGCAGCAGGATCAATAACTCCAGTTGGGGCATTGTGTTGATCTCCTCTTGATTCCTGAACCGCTTTACATTTCCCATGTCGGGAACCCAGACGTTTTCGGTAACAATTCCTTCCTGTTGCTTGCATGGTTCTGCTAGAAAGGCAAGAATTCTCTCTAAACTGTGGAGTTGGAGTCTCTCTGGGGTGCTTTAACTAAATAAAAGCTCAGTGTCTACAGGCCATCAGTCTTATTCTGTCCCTCATTCACTACTCCCATCACCCACCCACCCTCAAACTAATCAACCTGGCACTGGGCGCTTTGAAATGTTTACTGAGAAAACAGTTCTGTTTTGACAGACAGCAATTACAGCACCTGGGCTTAAAGCAGATTTTACAGCTCTTTTGGGGATGCTTTATGAATAGTCACCGTGAGGTCGGTGCAGATTTGTGCAAACAAGCTTTGAGGCAGAAATGGAGCCCCATTCTCTTAGCTACACACAACGCTTTATCTCACACACATCCCTTCTGGGAGAATCCTCATTTTCTCAGAATAACTGGAACCATCTTAAAGCTACTCCATACTCTCCATGTAAAGAGAACCTGTAATAGGAAACAACCTTAGGCTACCCTGCATCTGGGTGGTTTTGTTTTTAACCGCTTTTTTAGAGCCCATATTACTTAGTTTCAGTACTTGTGACTTGTTGGACTAAAACCTATTTTGACTCTGACATAACTCCTAAAATGGAAATTCTGTAATAATCTTGTTGTCTAATCCGTTTTACATGTTGAATCTGAAAGGTAGATTGAGGTATGCAGAAGCTTTTTTAAAAACTGTTTTTTATTGCAAAGCAGTTGCTTGCCCAGGCTCCCTGTCAATTCTAGGATCTGCCCTGTTTTTGTTCTACACAGTTGTTACAGAGGGAGTCTATTAGTCATAACAATCAAATGAACCTCCATATGCCAAGACAGTGTAACTCTGAATACTTGGGGCAAGCAGCAGAAGAGGGCTGTTGCCTCAATGCCCGGTTTGAGGGCTTATTTATGCATCTGACTGACTGCTAACGGAAACTGGATGTTGGAAGAGATGGATTATTGGTCTGAACCAGCAGGCCTTTTTATATTCCTCTGAAGGAGTTTTTTTATTTGATTTTGTTTAAAGCTATTTATAGAAGGGCTGCACTTTCTCAGTCTTCTGTCCCACACAGGTTATCTGAAAACTTGGCTCCTGTCATTAAAAGCCTTCTCAGTCGTTTCCCCCCTCGCTGCATTTGCTTCATTTCTTAAAATGTTTCCAGCTTTGGAAAGCTTGGGTTTCAAAATCTTCGCTCTCCCAGCTACATTTCAGTGTTTGTCATAATGTTCACAGTTTTTTGTAATAAGATCATTCAGGTTATCTTTATTGCCCCTCTGAACTTCATCCTTGGTTTCAAGAATTTGTTAACTCTATTTTTAAGTTAGCCTCAGAGTTTTTCCACAGTGATGTCCAGGACAGAAAATGTCAACGGCAGATCTGTGTGAAAAGGTGCCTGTTTCTGTCAAGCAGTTACTGCTTTTCTCCCCTCATCTCGACCCCTGCTTTGAGCATGCATTGGCCTCTGTCTGTGTCTTCAGGAAGGAGAAGGGCTTGGGCCTATATTTGAGAACACTGTTCTCTCTAAGGAACTTGGCAGTTCTGGAACCACATGAAAGCTATTAGCACCAATCCCCTAGGTAGGGTTTGTGGTGAACTTTGACTGCTGTAATGACTTCTGTATTACAACAAAGGCAACATTTTTGTAACATGCTTCTAATCTTTGATAGTTGAGAAGAGGAGCAGAGACCACGTGCTGCTGCTTTTAACATCCCTGTCAGTTGCTGGTTACAACTAACCTACAAAGGCTATAAAGTATGTGAAATATTTGCCTCAAACTGTGCCACCTACAATAAAGGGGTGGTACATTCATGAAATTTGTTTAGGGTTTCATTAAAATTGCGTTAAGGTTAACCCCCACTTTAAAGAAAGTAGGGGAGAAACATTCCACATCCAACATACTGAGGGGATTTAAAGGCCCCCAATATACTCTCAGTGTAAATAACTACTATATGTGCTATGTACTATATGTACATATGTGCATATATGTACTATATGCAGCAATTAAGATGAGATGTAACCCCAAATAGTATTGTAGGGGTTTTATTCATATATAAAGTTGATTTTCAGTTTGGGGGAAGGAATCATCAGGGATTTGAGACCCTATTGGGCATCATTATCAACTCCATAAATAATCTCTGTACTATAAACCGTAATCTCTTAATACAATTTTATTTTTACATTAAACTGGAATCATTATCAAATGCATTGCATTTGAATCAGCATATAAGTAAGGTGTTTTGGGTCTATCTTTTTTGCAAGCATAAGGAAGTTGAACTAGCAAGCCTAGACTTAGCTAAAAGGTAAAGGTAAAGGACCCCATTCAGTAAATATTATTGTCCTTCTATGGCTTTGAACGATATGCAGCGTTGGTCAGCATTGATAGCAATCACTTAGCAAAGAATTGTGAAATATAGCCTTTGTGAAAAATATAATGGTTTGTGTAATGATCAGAAACCTGGGTTACTGTCAAAATATGTTCCTGTATTGATTTATAGGTGATGGAGATTAGTCTTAAAAAGTCAAATTCATAGCAGCTTTGTGATCTGTGCAGCCAGACCATTCCTTATTCTTAAATTAGTATAAAAAGCATACCAGTCTCTTTCATTTAATGGGAAAAATAACAGATCTAGAACAGGGAGAACATCGAGCATGTTAAGAAGTTTACTCCATCACTTTGGGGCCACCGTAGTTACCTCTGAAACTGAAATTTAGCAGCTCACTGGTGAGCAGAGGCCGGCAACAAGAAGCACTGGTAGGGCTGAGATCTATTGTTTCTAAGTGGTTGCAGGGCTGTCCAGGTGTCCTGATTTAAAAGCTGCTCCTTGAGACAGGAAATTGTATCTTGTTCTGAGGTTTACTGTAATAAAGTACATAGTCCTGAGGGATGGCGCTGCTGGGTCCATGAATCACTTTATGGGCAGGCTGCTCTGACCTCGGCCCAGTGATTTATTCATATCATTCCGCAGCAGGAATGGGAGAAATGTGACCAGCAAATGGTCTTGCTCCATGGATGAGTCTTTAACTAGGAGACCAATATATATCCTTGAAGCCAGATCCAAGATGCCTTTGCAGTATGCCTTGGGAATCTGTTAACAGGGGAATTCCTCAGATTTCCTGAATGTGCTTTGTGATCTGTCGAGATCTGAATGGCTTGCTTAAAAAAAGTAAAGGCTACAGACTGCTGTAAACACACTTAACTAGGGAGTTAAGCCTTAGGACTTATTTCTTAGTTAACTTACACAGGGTTGTATTGTTAGAGAAAAATCAGTACATTTCAAGTGCAGGGCTCCCAGTAATTCACTCTCAACTTATATTTCTGCCCAGGAATTATTTTGCACAATGCTTGTGCTGCTACTGTTTTGTACAAGTCGAATAATGTGATGGTAGAGTTCTGATAGTAGAATAAATCTGCAGTTCATAGAACTTACAGTTGTCAGCGATAGGATAAGGACTTAAATCGGGGGTAGGCAACCTAAGGCCCGTGGGCTGGATGCGGCCCAATGGCCTTCTCGATCTGGCCTGTGGACAGCCCAAGAATCAGCATGTTTTTACATGAGTAGAATGTGTGCTTTTATTTAAAATGCATCTCTGGGCTATTTGTGGGGCATAGGAATTCATTCATATATTTTTTCAAAATATAGTCCAGTCCACCACATGGTCTGAGGGATGGTGGACCGGCCCATGGCTAAAAAGGTTGCTGACCCCTGACTTAAATTATTAAAATAATTTACTCATTGAAAAACCTGTCCAAAACTGCATACCTAGTGTTTATTCATTAGTCATCTGTTGATGACAGCAACTTTGAGTGATTACTTGCACCTGTGAAACTGCTGTCACAGATCAAATATTATAGACAGAGCTTTCATATTCCTTAACTAGCACCAGCTGAAACACATTGCTTTCAGTGACAGCAGTTGATGCTTTCAACTGCTAATCATCACGTGGCAAAATATCATCAAATGGCATGTATCCATGTGCGGATCTGCCCAGATTAATATAAGAATAGAGAGTAACTTTTCAAGTGCAATATGAATTACATGATAGCTTTCTGTGTGTGGCTGGACTATGTGTACACTCGTTATCTTTTCCTGCCAATTCTAGCATGTTTTCCCTCCCTTTCCTTTGTGCTTGTCAAATTCCTAGTTCATAGTTGGTATCATACACCCCAAGATTGGCATTCTTTTAATTATACAAAGCAATTTACACTTATATTCATACATGTAACAAGCCTAGGATAATGACTTTCATATGGGGTTACATATTGGTCTGAGAGGACAAGCTAATGCTTTTTTGCCATATACCTGTCTTAAGATCTAGAGTGGGTTATAGCTTTAAATCAGGGATGGCCAAACTGTGTGGCTCTCCAAATGTTGTTGGGCTACAACTCCTATGATTCTTGGCCACATTGCCTAACACCATCATGAGGGTCACACGTTAGCTAATCTTGCTATAAATAATTTCAAGTATAAAACCAGTAAAGGAATATCACATTTGGAGCAGCATCCTTTAGTTAAATAATGTGAAAGTTAGTACTTAGGAAGAGAACTACAGTACAGTGGTACCTCGGGTTAAGAACTTAATTCGTTCCTGAGGTCCGTTCTGAACCTGAAACTGTTATCAACCCGAGGTACCACTTTAGCTAATGGGGCCTCCTGCTGCCGCCGTGCCACCGCCGCCGCACAATTTCTGTTCTCATCCTGAAGCAAAGTTCTTAACCTGAGGTACTATTTCTGGGTTAGTAGAGTCTGTAACCTGAAGGGTCTGTAACCCGAGGTACCACTGTACCAGCTGACAGCTTGCATGTTTATATCGTGGAAATAGGAGCAATCTTTTATATTTTAAAAAAATGACAAAAGTTGGCCTGAATCATTAGACACTCTGTTGGGGATATAGTGACTAAGGTGCTGGGGTGGCGATTAAGGCATTCAATGTCTCTTGTCTTAGCCCTGAGCAGTGATTCTATAGTCTGAGAATCTTGCAAGAAGAATGAGGATCAAAACATTGAAACTATGGGAAAGCAAATATTGATTTATTTTATATTATACAGAATTTCTATAGAGATGTTGAGAATAAAAGCTGAGTCATGTGACCACATCATTACCTTTATTGTGGGGAATTTTTCTACTTAAGGCCTAGCTGCATATTGTATGCGGGGGGGGGGGGAGTAGTTTGAAGTGTATTGAGTTCACACCTTGAACTAAGGACTGATTGCAAACTTCTACACAGACGATTTGGGTTTATATTATCCATTTAGAATTCAGGTAGAGGTGGATAATTTGCAATTTGGAGAGGTCTCCCAGGCCTGGCTCCTGTTTTGACAGCCCCTTCAGCAAAGCATCCTCCAGTGGCCTCTCTTCTGTGTCATGGGGACACAGGCAGACACAGACTGGAGGTAACAGCAAACAGCACCAGCCACACCCCAATAAGTGCTAGGTGGCTGTGTCTGGGAGCCACCTTCATTTAAATTTCCCACATAACACCACTCTTGGTCATTGCATTGATCTAGCAGCTTGGCATTCATATGACAATCATTTTTAAAAGCATGATTTTAAAGGGGGACTTTGGGCAGGTGGCAATAATAAACTTAAAAACTTGACCAGGTACAATTAGATGTTGTTGAATGTACGTGCAATTAAGCCGTTTGCCTGTTCTTTTTCAGGCAAGAAGCCCTTCTAGCTGCCATTAGTGAAAAAGATGCCAATATTGCTCTGCTGGAGCTATCGTCCTCCAAGAAAAAAACGCAAGATGAAGTAGCTGCACTTAAACGAGAGAAAGACCGCTTGGTGCAACAGCTGAAGCAACAGGTACGAGAATATTGTTTGATTCAATATGTGAGTCTGCCGTTCAATTTGCAGCTTGCCTTAGGCAAATCCCCTCGGCTACTACCTACCTCCTCACATGTCATGCTTTCCCCAAACTGAAAGCTACCACAGCACTTTAATATTTTTTCCAGCTATGAAGGCTGACTCTCTTACTTTCTCAAAAAGAGAAAACGCCAAAGGTTAAAGGCAACCAGTTTCTGGTGGGGTTAGGAATCTGTCCTATAAATAGTTACGTGCAAGACTGAAGTAAGTCCTACACATTAAAAATCATTGATCATTTTATTTTTCTATGATATGAAACAAGTGGCTGGAGTCCACATGGGCTGTATGAGGACTAATAAACTGAAAGCTAAATCCAAATAAGACAGAACTGCTCTGTGTGGGTGGCCTGTCAATCCAGACAAGTAGCATTGATCTTGCTCTGGATGGAATCTCAGTCCATGTAACAGCTTGGGTTGGATTAAAATGGGTCTAGATAAGCAGTTTATTCCATGTGTGCCTAGGACTGAATAGGAGCATCGTGTCTGTAAGTGACAGCTTAGCTTCCATGAAGGAATAAGAAAGTGCTTATTACCTGTAGTAACTCTAGGAACATCGGAAACCCAGCCATATTATCTGTAAGAAGTCCCACAAGTTATTTTGAGAGAGTTATAGGCATGCAGACCTATTATTAAGATGCTATCCTAGATTAGTAGATAACAAACTTATTGTCAGAAAAAATTCATGTACAACTTATGAGACATATGCTCTCCTCCTCCTTTTTCTAGCTAACACAAACATGGGAGAACTGTTTGAAGGAAAATTGATACTTCTGAAAAGCTATAGAAGTCACTTAAACTATTCTTGGTGATTTTTAGCTAAGTAATTCATTTGCCAGATAGTTAGCAGCAACTCCCATCTTGGGACAGCCACTTTTGGGCCCCCAGCCATCACCACCACCACCACCATTTACTTCACTTTCACTCCTATTACAACTAAATTACTCTGTTGCCAAAGGCAGCAAATTGGAGCCAAAAAGCCTTTCCACCAAAGGTTTCTTCTGAAGCACCGGTACTCTGGTAGCAGTGGTTTTTCACTTAACATTTAATATTGAAATAAAATGTTTAATGTTTGCTCAATTAAGTTCTTTTTCCGATAGTTAAAACCAACATTAAAACAGGTCAGAAATCAACTTTACCGTTTTTGTAATATTCAGCTTTACTGGAAGAGTAATAAATACTGTCACTTTGCAGCAAGATGGCCATTCACCAACAAAAGGCTTTGATACACAGACTTTAATGTAAAATACATATTTTCATTTCACCATGCTGATAAAATGCTTCTTGGCATTTGACATTTGACATCCATCCTCAACAATATGAGGAGAGGAAAGAATTCTAGTATTATGAGAATCTATGATCCTGCAGGCTTGATGCAAAAACCGAAGTAAAAGCCTTGAGAGTATTTTCCTATCATGAGCTTCTTAGGTTTTTATCCTGAAGAATGTGAGATTTGTAACTCTCACAGAAAATACTTTTTAATAAACAGGTGTCTCCTGAAAACCTCCTTTTATGTGGTGTTTTTGGCTGCCCTTCTATCAGTTGAATAACCTGTTCAGCATAGCATTATAGTTCCATTTTTATAGACTGAAGAACAGTTAAAATCCAAATCATATACATAGTAGGTAACTTTCTAAACCCCTTAAAGCATTTTGTAACCATCAGTATCATTCTGCTTAATACATTCCACTTGAGATGTGGCTAACAGCAGTGGGGACAGGACAAGCTTTCTAACCACCATGAAAGCAACAACTGAAGACATCTGTCTATGGAGGACCAACACAATATATTTTGTTGCACAAGGCAAAGTACAAGATGGCACCTCTTTGAATTCCATGTACAAAAGCCAAGTGGGCTTGCAATTGGCTCTTACATCAACACTGGTGACAGGATAACATCCTCCACCAGACCAGAAGCAGCAGACCAGATTAGAAGGCCCAAGAGACAGGCCACTTGGCAACAGAGTTATTAAATAGTTTGGCAGAAATAAAAAACTGAGTTCAAGTTTTTCATCTGGCAGCGTGGGCTAGGACAGCATCTAGATTCCTCTCTCAAATCCAGCTCTTTGACATCTAATTTATCTTACAACTTACCGTAGAATAAAGTTCACAAAGAAGTCAACTGGAGTTTTCCAGAAACTCTGTAGCCACACTAACCTTTGGGTTAGAATACAGAAGCAAAATTACTCTTTGAAAATGCTTCACAACTTCTATCCCAGATGAATGGTAAGTAGCTAGTGTAACATCAACATTTTCAGAATTAGTTCTGTGAAATGTAGACTTCTTGTTATAACTCCTGTTACCCAATAAGTAGGTAGGTGTAGGTTCCATGTTGGAGATTCAGTTTTGCTGTGTAAAGGGGAGTTCATGTCTCATGAATCTGTTAATCTCTCCCCAGCAACCCCTAAGGAAAAAAGGCAACCATGGATGAGAGCATATCATCTCAGAAACTGGTTAAAATATTAAGAGCCAAGAGTATTCATTAATTAAATAAATAATAAAAATTAATGAGTAAAACAATGTATTTCTCAAACTATGAACAATGTAAAGTGTGGATCATCAACAAACTGTTAATTTTTGCAAAAAACACAACAAAACTAGAAAACTCAGTTTGGTAGCAGTAGAAGGGAATTAACTCATAACATGACTAGCCTCTGCAAGAGTGTTTCAGTCATCAGAATGCATACAAAAAGTTTGATTGAACAACTTAGATTCAGCAACCAAATAATGACTACCTATTTTGTAGCATTCTGTGATGATTCCTTCAGTTTCCCTATTTGCATTCCTCACACAGTATCAGATTCCCACCCACTCAACTAGCAAATTGGTTACTGTTAAAGAGAAGGGAAGAGTTTTGGCAAAGACATTCTGGTTCTTTAATTTCTCTGTGTGCTTGTGTTTAACTTTGGATGAGGAGAAGTATTTCAGAAAGAGGATATGGTATTAGTGTTGTTTTAATTTAAAGTTCCTAGTCTTTTAGTAGCAGGAATGGGTTTTAATATAGAGACAAATTCATAGCAAAATGCTTAGCATTGACCAGGCCATTCCAGTAAACTGAGCTGCCTGTTCCAGATTGACTTTCAGTGTTCATCCTGTATTTCCTGTATCATTGAAAGGATGAAGTGCAACTGTCACCATATATTCTGGCCACAGTTTAACTACACCCTCCCAGTAATTTTTCTTAACTGGTTCCTGGTGCCATACTGGTTGTGGGGGCTCTATTTAGAGTTGGGAGGGTGAGTAGCATAGCTTCTGGAAAGCAGTACTGTTTAACAAAGTCCAGATGTGCTGATGAGTGAAGCTGGTACACTTGGATTAGAAGGTATAGCTGAGCCCTGCTATATGTGTGGTGAGGCACTCATTGTGGAATTAATGTAAATCTAAATAACTTGGCCTGCTTATGTATAGTTTATCTACCAGATATGTGTCACAACATAGTTCTCAAATCATTAGATGCTGATTATAGTTTATCACCATGTAAAGTCCTGGTCTGCAGCTTAGCTTTGTCAGTAGAAGCCATGGGGAGATAGATTTTCCTGTGATGTCTTTAGTGCTTTAGATTTCTGAGGTTTCCCAGCAGAAGCTCTTCAAGACAAAAGCTGTCACTTGCCCCTATCTGCCTGCTAGTTGATATTTAAAGAATTCTCATAGCAGTGAGGCAAGTCTTAGGAAAGGATGTGGAACACAAGCACACTGATGAATCAACCCCAATGGATGTGTTTGGGGCAATAATAATATATAATAATAATAATTTATTATTTATACCCCACCCATCTGGCTGGGTTTCCCCAGCCACAAGGGTTGAGCATCCATAGCGTGAAGAAATCTGGATCCCCCCAAAGAGTATATTGCTTACTCCAGGTTTCAAATGATGGAACTTCTCATAAGCAATAATAGCATAAGTTCAAAACATAATCCCAAATATGAACAATGGCAATGGAAAAAATGAATATAACTGCACTGTTTTTAGGCAGATGGCAATTGACCTTATAGGGGGAGATGGTCTGGCTTCAGAAAACAGTCTCCAACTCAGAAGAGCTTCACCAATAAGAACTTCAACTCTCTGCTGTCAATAAGGTTTTTCTGTCTCATGTTTGACTTGCGAGCACCACCTGTGCTCTCTTAGTCTATGTTTTCACACCATTAACTTTAAGTCTTTTTTAAAAGTTTTTTTTTAAAAAAAGTCAACAAAGTTACAGACAGGAAAGCTGGAAGTACAGTGGTACCTCAGGTTAAGTACTTAATTCGCTCCGGAGGTCCGTACTTAACCTGAAACTGTTCTTAACCTGAAGCACCACTTTAGCTAATGGGGCCTCCTGCTGCCGCCGCGCTGCTGGAGCACGATTTCTGTTCTCATCCTGAAGCAAAGTTCTTAACCTGAAGCACTATTTCTGGGTTAGCGGAGTCTGTAACCTGAAGTGTATGTAACCTGAGGTACCACTGTAACTGTATCAATGACCAGGGCTGACCTATTTTTCAACAGTTGAATCAATCATTACATATAGCCACTGCCTAAAGCAGTGGTTATTTTCCTATAGAGCAGTGTGCTGTGGCACCCTGGGGTGCCTTGAATGATGGTTGGGGTGCTGCAGGCAATACTGGCTTTTGCCCTCTTTCCTTCCCTCCCTCCTTTGATGCCCTCTCACGTCTCTGCCTCCCAAAGGGTTGCAGCAGCCCTGACTGCAAGCTCCACAGGTGAATGTTGCCTCTGGAGCTTGCCAGGGGTTGCTGGTTGCCAGGAACCGAGGTAACCTCAGAGTAAGCAAGCAAGCAGGTGAGGGAGCCCAGCCAGCCAGTCCTCCAGCCCTTGATGTTGGGAATGGACAGACAAGTCCCAGGCCCCAATGGGACCGTGTGAAGAGGCATCTCTTTGGGGCGGGGGGGGGGGGTAGATCACAGACCAGGGACTGCAGCAGTAGCTGCCCAGAGGACTCCCAAGGAGAGGGGGCTGAGGGAACACTCCACAAGGGAGGGTGTATGAAAAAGGGTGAGAGGCTGCCAGCTCTGCAGGAAAGGGGTGACATAACTGGGCTCCTGAGCCCCACAGGGGTGCCGCAGAAAGAATGTAGTGGACTCAGAAAGGTTGAAACCTATGCTCTCTAGAGGGTTTTTTTTTTTTAACCCATTCATCTCTGTGGTTTCAGATTATTTTAGCTGCTGTTCTTTGTTTTTGTTTGACTGGCTTTTAATTCCCGCCCCCCAGATCTGATAAATATATAATAAGTAATGAAAATTCTGTATAGCATTTGAGTGACCAATTCTCAATAGTTCTTACAACAACCATGTAAATGAGGTTAGTATTATCCCCTAATTTGCAGGTGTGCTGAGACAGAAAATATCCTGGTTTGTCTTAAGGTCAATTGGTTAGTTCATGGTAGAGGTGAGATTTGAATCACATACTTCCAGATTCACAATTAATTTATTTTGCTATTATGCTTACATTGCCATATAAACAATAGACAGTCAATTAGTAGGCAAAAAATGTAACATTAAAATTTAGTCTAAGTTTTCAGTCTGTTGCCTTGCATTGTCACCATCACAATGAAATTCTTTTCTTCGATGATGCAGACAGAACTTTAAATGTGAGGGTTGCCTTTCCAAAGTATGTTAATCTCCCCCACATGTTGGAGCTGTGGTTGCTTCTACCCTAAATTCATTCTTGTGGCTAACAAAATGAGATCATAGAATCAGCACAATTCTGAATCTCCAAAAGACTAAGAGAGATAAATTAAGGTAGTACAGAGGATATAGCAATATTCACATGAAAACTAGGTGCTTTCATTGTTTCTGTACAAAGTTTAGAGTTACCTATTTACTTAAACTTTTTATGCTTGTTTGTTTGTTTGTAGTGTCTTGAATGAATGTGTCTGGGGTGTTTTGTAGATTTGTAAAAATAGTTTATTTTATGTACTATCCAGCTCTGGTATTGGTACTGATGTAGAATGGGCTATAAATCTAAATAAATATGTATATATCAGATTGCTGTCTTCCCTACCCTCTGCCTGCCCAGTCTCATACAGAATCTATCCTCTTTATATTTCGTGCTGAATTCAGAATCTTACATTTCTGCCAACTTCTGAAGTTAAAACTGTTTTTTTTAAAAAAATAAATAAATAAAAATCCTTGTATGTATGCATAGTTAAAATGGGAAGGCTGTGCTCTGTGTGGAAGCAATAAGTAGCATGAGGTTTTTTAAAATCCATGTTGCCCATTTCTGCATCCCAAAAGGAAGCAGATTGGGTTTCAACAAGTTGTGCTTGACTGGAGATTGAAGAATCCATTGTCTGGGAGTCCTAGGGAAATCTGGATTCAGATCAGCTCCCTTTTAACCATCTGTTCCATCTTTCTCCTCCATTATTTCCAGATGTTTAAACTACTACAAAATTCTGATATAACTTTTGTTTCCTCTTCCACTCTCTATAATCAAACCTGACGTCCTTCCCATTATAGGTCTTCTGCCTTTTATGATACTGTGGGGATTTTATAAACTTTTGGCTTTCCTGATCCTTCTCAGGACCCCCAGTTACTAGTAAATCAGCCAAGACTTCTGGCCTTTTTCTGTTAGCTCCTTCATTCCCACCTCTTCTTTTGCTTCTGTCTATGATTTGTGATACTCCTTCAGCTGGCTTGCTGGCCTTAGAATGACACTATCATCAAGGACATACGGCATAAGGCTGAGTACAGTAAATGATTTAGGTTTCTCTTGTTCAGGGGAGGTTGTTCACCACACACATGCACCAGATACAGTGGGCAGTTCTAATCAGAGAATGCTTCAACACTATTTTCCATGTCCTTTGCTTGTATATGCTGTCAGTGTTATATAAAAGCCAGTTCCAAGGGTTACATCACACCTGAGTGTCACACTAAGAAATTTAATCCAAATTGGGATGGCTCTCAATCATATCTGTGCAACAGAGTAAAATAAGGAAAATCTGGGACACAATTTGGACTGGGAGATAAAAATTGTAGCTTGCCTCAGGTACTAGCACTAAGGGTCCTTCTATATGGGGATTTTCTTCTTGCCCTACCTATGGTAATGATGGACATTGCTTCCCTCTCAGACTCAAACTAAGATACGTATTCAGGAAAGAGGTGGGCAAGGGTGAAGGGAATGCCTGAGAACAAGTGACTTTCAAAAGACCAGATATCCTCTCCACAAAATGTTATGGACAATTAACTGGTATAGAATAAATAGGAGATTGGCACTAAATGAAAGTCATTTACCAGTACAAATGTCTACAAGACATTTACTAGTCATCTACTGTTCAAATTGTATGGTAACCCTTTTATTATATACATGTGACAGAGAAGGTGGCCGGGAATTATCTGTGCCTCTTTGTGTGACTATATATACTGTCACCATGTAAATGAACACTCAGCCAATGAACAAGATATGTTAAGGATAGATGAGGAGTGGAGAACCTGTTGGACCCCAACTCCCATCAAGCCCAGCCAGCACAGCCAGTGGTCCAATATGATGGGAGTTGTAGTTGCACAACATCTGGAGGGCCACAGGTTCCCCATCCCTGGTGTAATTTAGCTAAGCTATTTTGTTTGTAGCCTTCCCTCAGTAATTATATGAAAAGAGGAATTTTCTGCCAGTTTGTATCTTATGTGTATGTGTTGTTCAGCCTTGTGTTAAGCTGCAAGAACTAGCAATTTTAAGAAAATACCTTTAAAATTTAAGGACATGTGCAAGCATATGTACGTCCAACTTGTAAAGCCACTGTTGAAGGAAGGGTACTTGTCATGAGCAACCGTGTCTACTCAGATCCAGCTTAGGGAAACCTGTTCCTATGTGTTTGAGGCAGAAGCTGGCTGTGCATGGTGTATATTTGTAAACGTTGTGGTGTAAAAAGCTCGTGTGTGTGTGTGTGTGTGTGTTTTACGTACCAAGCAAATGTGAAACACAATAAAATTGCAAGCAGTGCTTTTTTGTAAAAAGTGGACAGCCCACCTGAAGTATTTGGGAGACTGGTGTGAATGATATCATGATTCTGAATCACTGATAAATACATGAGTCAAAAGCACAGTGAAAATCTGTGCTCACTCTGCACACAAGACCATCACTAGTTGTCTTTCTAAGGTAGATCTGTAAGCAACCAATTTAATATGGCTGCCGCTGCCTTGCTTACTACTCCAGAAAATATTGTGAAAGCACTTGGCAATGCTAAGGGAAGAAGTGAGGGAGGACTGTACTCCTCCTCCTCCTCCTCCTCCTCCTCCTCCTCCTCCTCCTCCTCTTCTTCTTCTTCTTCTTCTTCTTCAGCCAACTTTGATTATTACTCTGCCAAAAGTAATAGCAGGCTCAAATAGTTTTGTTTCTTTAAATAATGTTGCTATCAGCAGTGTTTATATGATGCAGACACAGGCGCATTCATGTGTGCACCCAGAACTGTTCCTAGGCTCTTGCAGACAGCCTGTGTTAAGCTGACACTGAGCAGTCCCCATCACTTTAGAATCCAGGAATTTACATCTATTGGTAAGCATTTTTTTCCCTTCCTAGGAACAGTTCCTAGAATTGGGATGGTGGGCTGGGAGGGGGATGATAGTATTTTCAGCCTACATATAACCCTTTGAAGGTGCAAGCAGATTTCTGGGTCATATGGTAACACACACAAACAAAAGCTCTGGTGAATCTGTGAGTGTTGATCACCTTAGATTTGTTGCCATTTCAGGCAGTTCAATAGCTACTGAAAAAATTCCTAGCTGCCTAAAAGAAGGTTGTATAGCTGCAATTATTGTCAAAACAGTGAGATGGCAGTGTGTGTGTGTGCCCTCTTATTGGAATCTGAATAATTCACCCACAAATAGATGAAAGGAGAGCCAGGCACCATCTTTTTTGGTGCAATAGAAGTGGTGATATAAAATTGTAATTGTTTGAAACTACTTCATTGAGCTTTTGTGATAAATTTCTTTTCACATTGCCTTTGAGAAACTATTACTTTGTCCAATGTTGCTAATGACATTGCCATTAGAGAAACTAGACTGCCCTTGAAGCTTCAACTATTGGACGTTTAAACTGCACTTTTCAAGTTTGCAAAACTGGAATGAAACCCTTCATAACTTCCATAAACTGGAATGTTGGTTAATGTGATTCTATTTTACAAATATTAGGGACATGGGTGGCGCTGTGGGTTAAACCACAGAGCCTAGGGCTTGCCGATCAGAAGGTCGGCGGTTTGAATCCCTGTGACGGGGTGAGCTCCCGTTGCTCGGTCCCAGCTCCTGCCAACCTAGCAGTTCGAAAGCATGCCAGAGTGCAAGTAGATAAATAGGGACCGCTCCAGCGGAAAGGTAAAACGGTGTTTCTGTGTGCTGCTCTGGTTCACCAGAAGTGGCTTAATCATGCTGGCCACATGACCCGGAAGCTGTATGCCAGCTCCCTTGGCCAATAAAGCGAGATGAGCACCACAACCCCAGAGTCGGTCACAACTGGACCTAATGGTCAGGGGTCCTTTTACCTTTATTTTACAAATGGATGGTAAATCTTGACCTAAACCAAACTTGTGGTGCGCTGAATCAAATGTACATGTATTTTGCCTGTAAGGTATTTAATAAACCCACTGTTTTTGTAGTCACAAGACGCAAAACTTAAGGGCTCATCCAGGCTTCCTTTTGTGCCATTTTTCTAGACATCTCCAGGTTTTAAAGTTGCCTGGAAAGCTCAGCGCCAAAGAAAGTCTGGATGAGCCCCAGGTTCTTGGGACAGTCCAGTCCACACATAGCTTATCAGCTGCGTGGATGATAAACTGTGTTTGAAGTGGCTTGTTCCAAACTGTGCAGAGGAAGGAGCATCCAGCACTCTTCCATCAGGCCTAGAGGCAGTTCCAGCTGATAGTCCCTGGTAACATCTGTTGTTTATGAGACAAAACCAGGGTTAGGGAAATTGGTATATAGGCTGGAAACAGCTTTGGTGGATAGGCACAGCAGAATGGATCACAGGGTGATGGGTGCAGCACCTGATTTAGGGTGGTGCAGGTGATCCCCCCCCCCCCAGGCACTGAGCCAAAGGAGTGCAAAATACTACTACTAATATTTTTTTTAATAACCTTTTTTTTAAAGCACCAAACATTTGTTCTTGCTTAGGGCACCATATTACCAAAGTCCGCACCTGGATGGGTGAAAACTAAAAGCATTGTACATAAATTGTATTGTACATAATTTGGAAGCACAATGTTCCTAGTATGTATATGAAGCTAATTATATTTCGTAAGCTGCCTTACAGAGGATTTGCCTTGTAAGGCAGCCTGTAAGTACTTCAAATAAATAAATAAATAGAAATAAATAAATTAACTATCCAGTGGAGGTGTAATTGAACTGAGATTTATATATTTTAATCATGAATTCCCCAGCTCCCTTCAGTACCTTAGCACAGATGATATTCCTTAGGTGCCTATTAAGCAATTACTATAATTTTTTGTTCTCTTCTTACATTATTGCTTTACCTCATGTTAGATGTAAATTTAGATACATGGCAGTGTAGCTGCAGCACTGGCCCATATTTTTGTATATGCTGCCTATCACTGAAGTATGTTTGACAGCTGAACTGTATCTTATAACTTCTACCTGAGAGTTGAGCTTGTACTTTTCAGTACAGTTGGCAGAATAACTCATGTTTTCGATCCAAATTGCCTATTTTCATTAAAGTAATTTACTTAGTGCTAGAAAATCCAGATGAGGAAATTGAAATTATAGACAATTTTACTGACACATCATTAATTTTAGTTCTGTTTAGATCTTCTTGCCATGTGTCTTTTAGAGACCCTTACTTCAGCAGTTTATTTAAAAAAAGAAGACAAGAAAGCATCCTAGCAATTTTACAAGGTTTAAAATGTGATATTATGTGCATAAAACCAACAAAGACTTATCCTGCTATAAAACATAGGCAGTGGTAGCAGCTGCCCACTGCTGCTGCTAGGGTGAAGGGCAGGGCAAGGCATCTAACAGCAGGTGGAGCTAGGGTCACAGTAGGCAAAACACAGGTAGCACATAGACAGGCTTGATGCATAGGGAGAAGAAGTCGACAAGGGGTGAATGGGATAGAAATAGTCAGGGTAGAGACTGGGAGGGAGAATAAACAGGTTAAGAAGGGTTAGGGGGAAGCAAGCAATGTTAGAGGCTGAGTGGAGGCAGAAAGGGAGTAAGGCGTGCTGCCCTGGAAAAAACAAAAGAAGTTATTTTTTCCACAGTGTAGAAACCAAATCATCTTATCATGGTTCTCTGCCCCTGCTCCTTCTGCTGCTTCCCATCCAGTCTCTAAAGAGGCGTGTTGGCTAAGATCCTGTCTCTCGGAACAGAACGGCAGAAGCAATGTGAGACGATGAAAGCATCCTGAATGAATTCTGAATATTCCAGGGTCACCAGTCAGAGTAAACTTAAGGAAAGTGTTTTAAAGTGTGTGTGCTCTGGATTATTGCTGGGTGTTGGTCTGGAATAAGACAGTTTGTGCACATTGTGGCGAATAATACTGTCCTGATTGACTGGGTGTTTCCAATTTCAAGGCAATAATGCAATTTGGAGAATGGGTGAGTTTTGTCACCCTTTCTGAACTTTTTCCCCCCAATGAGAAATTGCTTGGAAAAATGCATTGGGTGGTGTCTCTCCTCCTGGAGATGTAGGGGGTTGCTGTCTGAGATGGCACAGTACAGTTTATAAAAATAAGTAACATCTGGTTTCTCAAAACAATCACGAGTTTTAGGTATCCTTGTAACTTTTATTTTACATTGTAACATTATTATTGACCGGTTAACATAAATTAATAAAACAGCAAATACTCCATTCAAAGTTATATATTGCTTCTTTCCTTTGTTTATAAATATATTTGTGTGTCAGCCTTTGGATTCTAGGTTTTGAGACTGAAATTACTTGATGTTTGTGTCATGCCACAAGTTGGGACTTCCAGTAAAATAGTTCTCATGTTTCCTTATAGTGTTCTGGAGCCCTCTTGAACAGTTTTCTAAACAATGATGGCCAGAATTATTTCCCACATCACCATTCCAGTCACATATTTTGCAAGAGCGTGAATATCACATTCCTACATTTAATGTAAAGTCGCCTGGGCTTTTTCCCAGCTGCATCTGTTTTAAAAGAATTGCTCATGGCCCTTTGGAGATGTGTGGTGTGTGATTTTGGACGTTATACCACCACATCTAAGAGTTTAAGGCAAAAGGTAGGGCAGGTGTTTTTTCCAGCTCTGTAAACAAGGACTGAAGTCTGAGAATGTTTATCACAGTGCTGTTTTTATTTCACAATGGTTAAGTGGCTGGTGATGCAACAAGCTGTAATTCAAGATCAAAAGAACACATCACTTCTGATGATTACTATGTTAGACTCCAGGAGCCTTCACAATAGACGCATACAGTGGTACCTCGGTTTTCAAACAGCTTAGTTCTCAAACTACTTGGAACCCAAACACTTCAAACCCGGAAATGAGTGTTCCAGTTTTCGAACTTTTTTCAGAAGCTGAACATGCTCCGATTTGAGTGCACAGTTTTGTTTTGAGCGAGCGGCTTGGCCCTAGCAGCGACTACCGCTGCTTCCTTCCCTTCCCTTTCCTCTGCTGGGAGTTGGGCGGCTCCTCGGAATGTAAGTGACTCCGGAGGAGGGAGACTAGGAAGTTGGCGACTCTCCCCCAGCGCGCAGAGGCGGTGTTTGGGGGGGAGAGTGGGGGGGGAGAACTATGCTGGGCAGGTTGACCTTCCCACCCCCTCGCCTTCCCTCCCTCCCCCCACCCCAAGCCCAACCCTAAGCGAGGTCCAGATGAGGCAGTGTGGGCGCTGCATTCCCGAGTGGGGTATTGGGGCGGTTGGACTGCATGCAGGCTCCATCCTGCCCGGCTCAGTGTCCAGTGGCGAGGAGCACAGTCAAGAGCAGCCGCCTCCTCCTCCTCCTTTCCACGCTCCGGTGCTGCTGCAGCATCCTGGAGCTGCCATGCCAGGGACGCGCAGGCAGCGCCGCCCCGACCGGCTCACAGCTGCTGCTTTATCATGCTGCCCAAAGTGGAGACAGAAGCCCTGGGACTCGCCAGGGTGAATGGGGAGCGTGGACAGATGCCGGAAAACATGCAGCCCCCTCCCACATCCAGTTAGCCACCTCCTTCCCCACCCACACGTGTGCTTCTGAGTTCAACACCACTCCCTAGCAACTGGCATTTAGATGTGGCATCTTTACTCTCTGATATCAGATCTTAGTCCTAGGATTTGATGGTTCTTCCTCTTCATCCCGCCCCCACGTTCAGCCACTGTCCCTCCACCCAACAAACAAATACTTCCTGCCAGAAAACCCTGGACTTTATTCCTCCCACTTGGGGGGTTCTGGCCTGTTAGGCCCGTGAGCAGCCTCTTGTCCTTACCATATTAGCTGCCCTTTCCATTTTGCTTCCTCTTTGCTAAGTCATTCACCCTCCACGGCTTCTTCTGGCCTTACATACATTTCAAATACCTTTTAAAAGTCTTAACATCTTGGTGACTTGGCACAAGGCCTGCAAAAAAGGGATCCATCTCCATATGCTAATATTCTGTTTTGCTTATTTTACCTTTGAGCATCTCTTGTGTCGAACCAGAAAGAGTCTTAAAAGTTTGTAAGTTTGTGGGGAATTGACTTAATAGAATACTAGGCATTGGCTTATATTTGTGTTCCTGATTCAATATTACTGTCATCTTTTTATTTAATAAAAAAAAATTACTGTCATCTTAATTTGTTTTCCTGATCACACATTTATTACACGTTCTCTGTACCAATAAGTCTAAACCTACCTAATCCCACCAAGCAGGTTTCATCAATAAAGTGATAGGAAAGGTAATTTTATATAATACTACCATATTCTTATAGTTTAATTTTTTTATCAGTGATTTGCTTTTAGCAGGTATGTCAAATGGCTTGTCCATACAAAAATGGTTTTTCCCTTAGATCACTTGAAATTGGAATTAGATATTATTTCATATGATTATCTGTATATAATAGGAAATTTATACTCCAGTTCTATTGTTATATTTAATACATTGTGTCCATCTCTTTTATAAATAAAACCCTGAAAACTCAGTATTCTTATGTCTCTTTTGCAGACTCAAAATCGCATGAAATTGATGGCAGATAACTATGAGGATGATCACCTTAAATCGTCATCTCATTCCAACCAAACTAACCATAAACCCTCCCCAGATCAGGTAAGAGCCCTGCTCTTTTTCTTTTTACAGTGATCCTTTACTGGTGTGTACTGATTTGTATATCTAGGACTAGAAGCAGCTTTTCCAAAAGGGAATTAAAAGAATGAGCTTGTTCTGATTATGACATGGATTTCCTCGCTCTGGTATAAAATTGGAATTCCTGTTAGCAAATCATTAGATTTCATTATTTCAGAAGGACTGGTCTAGCAGAGGTTTGTTGGCATATCATTCTTAGCGTAACTCAAGTGAACAGTTATTTCAGATTGCTTCTTTCTATGAGACCTGTGTGCTCAAATCTGTGGCCTTATTGCTTGTTTGTAAGGGTGGCTGCATCCATGCGAGGAAATCCCAGCCTGTGCGCTAAATGATCATAGGCTGTTCCTGTACATGCTCAATGGAGCTTGTCCTAAAAGAGAATCAATTTACCATTTCCTATGCACAATTTAACTTCAGATGTCGCTGGCTGAACTGAGACGTGCTTGGAAACTAACAAGATGCTTAGCAAAACCCATATTCAGTGCAAGAGGACCTCCTAACTAGAAAGCTCTCGCCAGTACTGCAGCATTCACTAACTTAGTTAAAAATAAGAATAAACCTTATCTGGTTACCATCTAGCTTGCTAAGGTGAATACCTCACACATCTGCACCCTCTTGTAATTCTAAAACCAGCATAGAGGCATCCCATTTATATAAAAGTACGACTATGTTGTGCAATGGTTATGGGGAGAAATGAAAAATGTAAGTGTGTTGAAAAATGCTTGAAATTGCCCACTGATGCAAAAATTATACTTCAGCCACTTCCAAAGGTGATATTAAGGGGGGGGGGGATTAGGGAGGCTTGGTGTGTTGTGTGTGCTTTCCTTTGAAGGACACAAAGAACAAAAACTCCCCACCACTTTCTATCATGCTAAGCTTTAAAATTAGAATCCGAGGGTCATCTAGTCCAACTCCCTGCAATGCAGGAATCACAACTAAAGCATCCCTGACAGGTGGCCATCCAACCTCTGTTTAAAAACTTCCAAGGAGAGAGAATCTACCACCTTCCAAGAGAGTCTGTTCCACTACTGAACAGCTCTTACTGTCAGAAAATTCTTCCTACCATTTAGTCAGAATCGCCTTTCTTATAACTTGAATCCATTGGTTCAGGTCCTAGCCTTTGCAGCAGAGGAAAACAAGCTTGCTCCATCTTCCATGTGACAGCCCTTAAGATATTTAAGAAGGTATTTATTTCAAAGTACAGCCACCAAAGGAATCATTGTATCCTGCTTTATTTATTTATTTGCCAAGGGGGCGCTTTTCTAAAACCTGCAGTAGGGAACTGAGAGTCCTGCCTGAAAGCCATTTGAGGCTATCAGTAGTTGGAAACTTTCAAGCTACTATTTGGAGATGTCAGACATAACATTTCTTATGATGGAGCAGCATTGATATTGCAGATTAAAACAATGCTCTGCAGTTCTGACTTTCCTGGGGAATAAAAGGATATTTGTTTTGCACACTGAAAGGAGGCGAAGGGGCATTTCCTTCATGTGAAATATGATTGCAGCAGAAGGTAGTGATCATATGAGATGAAGGCAAACTGTCACATGTAGAGAAGTTCAGCCACAATTACCAATCAGATGTGCCTTTTAATGTTCAGAAATTAACTAAATCACCTAAGAATACTTATAGTGATTCAGGGAATTTGAAGAGTAGAAGATACAAGGAATTAGTGGCTATTTTTTCTCCCACTAGAACGTTTTTCTTTTGTGTGGTTTAAATACTAATCGAGTCTTTATTTCATTCCCATGCTGCTCTGGGGCTTTTCCCCCTTGTCTTCTCTCAACCAATAGGATGAGGAGGAGGGTATTTGGGCATAGCCAATCAGATGCTCTTAGTTCAGCCATTTTGTTCAGAACGGTGAGAATCAGCTTTCTTTACCAGTAGAAAAGTTTCCCATGGTCACTCTTGCATCTTGCTTCTGTGTGATTCATGAGGTTTGGGTGTCTTTCCTTTCCCTTTCTAATGTGGCCTCTGCATGTAAATGTTTTCCTACTTATTTGTATTTTTTATTTTTTTTAATCTGTTAACTTGTTACTGTTTTGTGTCGTTGTGAGAATACACTCCCAGAGCATGTGGTTGGATTTATATGCAAGCAGCAGCATGATTCATGTTGTAAGAGGGAATGTCGCCATTATACTTTAGCAGTAGTTTAACCATGGTAGCTAATATTTGCAATTAGAAAAAACTTTTGCTATGAAGCTGAACAATCCAGAGGTTCTCTTTTTAAAAGTAACAAATCACTCAAATCACTTTTCTGCAGGATTTGAGCACGATGAACCATGCTGCTGATATTGCTGCAAGATTGTTGGGTGCCCCAGTTACCTACAGTGTTTGATAAAGCAAATGAGGATTTGGAGAAGATTAATAGTAACTTAAGAAGATTAATAGTAACTTAAGGGAAGAAATAGCTTTCCAACTTTTCTGCATTCTGCCTGATTTATTGTCTTGTTAAATATATTGTTGCATTGATCAGATCCTCCGTTCTAAGTCAATTATGTAGGAAACCCACAGCAATTGTGATAGGGCCAAAGTTTTAATTTTACAACCTGGGAGTTGAATTGGCACTCCCTTTATTTGGGAGGGGGGAATGATTTAAATCATGCTCATTAGTGATCTCATGCCCCTTTGGAGTCTTTCTTTGCCATGTCTTTGTGTTTGTGTATGGTGTTAAAACTATTCAACATGATGGTGAACAGTAAGTATCATGCTGAAGGATGCCAGGGAGCTGGGTGAGCTGAGAGGTAAGTTAATGAGGGGGAAGAGGAATTAGCTTAGAAGGCAGGAGCAGTTCAGACTCATTTACATGGTAAAATGAAAATACTGTGGCAGATGTTGATTAAAGGAACTTCCATTTAAACACTGCATGTCCAAAGAGGATAAAATTGAGGAAACATATGTGCTTCTCTGTCAACAAAGTGTTTGCTCCTGTTACTTTGGAAGACAAGAACTGACACAACAAATAAAAGGGTATAATGACATCACTGGGGCTTTAGTGGTTGTTTGCAACTTATTTGCTGTGGTGTAACTCCTACATTTGAAATCTTAATGAAAGAGGCAAAGGGTAGGACATGAGGATGCAAGAAAAAGGAAGAGAATATGAATATTGGAATGGACAAGAGAGAAGATGGACCATCAGATCCATTACTGAAGTGTGAAAGTTGAAATCTTTAGATCTTTAGTATACTGATACAAAGTGTGTTTTGCCTATGCTATGTGTATTGTTTGTACAAAGAGTTTTGTCAATGGCCCCTTGCATTTGGTCAGCTTTCCAGTGCCTTGCTGTAGTCAGTATATAGTCAGTCACTAGGACAGATCAGGTCAAATGCTCTATAGTAGAAAGGACTTGCTCCATCTGCCTGGGACACCCAAGGTGAGCTTCGTTACCTGTGCCTGCAAGTAGTTAATAAACCATGATGCTGTATCTTCAGTCCAGAGATAAATGTGTACACCATAGGAGTAAAGTCAAACCTTACCATAATAGTTCCTGATGTACTTCCTATTTCAGGAGGAAGTACCAGCTGATGTTGAACGGCTCAGCCTGTACTAGTAAGAAACCCCTTAGCTCTTTAGGTCCTGCAGAGGCCCATCTGGGGATTGCTGTTCAATCCTGTCATCTCTCTTTGTGGTTACCATTTTTGTTATACTCCATGTGGGTAACTCATGTCCCAAGTGTTCCCTGCCAGGGCCCTGCCCTCCTCCCTCTTATGCCTAGTTATATTCCTACTTAGGGCCTTCATTCTTCCAACTTTTTCGCCATCAACCACACAGAAGCCTCTTACTCCCTTCAACAAGTCCGCCCCAACCTCATTCTCCATACCAACCACTTAGGCTTGGTACCACCATTCAAAAAAATCAGAATTTACCTTTTATGTAATAATGCTCATTTAGTTGTAGTCAACTAAAATTTCCTGGCACTTTGAAGTCTAAATGAACATGAAAAGCCCTTAATACAGTGTGTTGAGTAAAAAGAGTTTTGGTTTTTTAAATTGAATTATGTCTATCACTCAAGGACAAGTTACAGGTAGGTAACTGTGTTGGTCTGCCACAGTCGAACCAAAAAAACACACAAAAACAATTCCTTCCAGTAGCACCTTGGAGACCAACTAAGTTTGTTATTGGTATGAGCTTTCGTGTGCATGCACACTTCTTCAGATACTTCTTCAGTGTATCTGAAGAAGTGTGCATGCACACGAAAGCTCATACCAATAACAAACTTCGTTGGTCTCTAAGGTGCTACTGGAAGGAATTTTTTTGTTTGTTTGTTTCGACTCAAGGACAAGAACAAATAGTGTCATCGTCGTCGTCGTCGTCCCCCAGAAATAATAATAACTAGCAGTATGTTCAGGGGTTTTGAGTCTTAATTCCAACACACTAATCTTGACTAATCTTTGGATGCAAACTCAGGAAATTTAACAAAGGTTTTTTTACTTATATTTGGTCCATAGCGATAAAGTTGTAAAATTCAGCTCTCACCTTTACTATCTTACTCATCATAATGGTCATCTTGTGGAAGAATAGACACTGAAAGCCACCATGATCTTTGTATGAAGAAAAAACTGAATAATAATTGTCTCTATGATAGTGAGCCTTAAATAAAACTGAAAATGCAGTCTATCTGATTACTAAAAGGCAACGTCATGAAAACTTACCTGGAGACGTGCCATGCTCAAGGCTTCAGCCTTCTGACATCAAAATGAGAATCTTGCCAAAGACTTTGAAATTAATTCCATTTCACTCCCTAAATTCACTAGGAAGAAGTGGTGGTTGTTGTATACCTTCACATACCTTAATACATCCATCCTCACTCTGTGGTTTTGTTTAAAAAAATGTTAAAACTATCGCTAACACAGAAAAAAGGCTTTAACACATCTTAGAAGAACTGAGTCCCAGACTTTGTGGTTCATAACACATTGAACAATATGAAGCCACCTCATTACTGTCATCAAGAAATTCCTCTCCTGCACTCATATCCAAAAATGACTTTGTTTAAAAACCATATTAGTTTACTGCCAGTTTCCAAAACATTTTGACAGTGGAGAAAATGCTGACACATAAAAAACATTTGATGTTCCCATGATCTGCCCTTCAGTCTGTATAGGGCAGTTCTGTTTTGCTTCACTTAGGCAGGTGCCAAACCATTTTTGAGATCAGGCCACTTTCAGAGAAGTGGAGCAAAAGGCAGGGGGCACGGTAATAGTAGTCTTGTTTTAGTCCCAGTTTAAATTTCAGTCATCTTGGAAATTCTTTAAAATTATGGTGTCTGAATTCAGCCAAGTGCACATTCAGTTTTCCATCTTCATCAAAGCATCTCAGTCTTAAAACATTGTTCCACTGTTCTGAATTTGGTTGTGAAGATCAGAAACATTTTGTAAGTAGACTGCCAGTTGTGGCAGTTCTGTGATGTGGACAGATATCTATAGAAGAGTACATTAATTCACATTCTTTTTTTTAAAAAAATGTGATGATATAATGCAAGCTTTTTCATAGTCTCTGGAAGCTGTTTCTGGGAGTGTCAATAGAGAAAGCAGTGTTCATTCTTTTGTATCTTTCCCCAGGTTTTTTTTCTTCTCCCCCAAAGTTTGGCTAGTTCCCAAGGTGAAGGCGGTGAGCTCTGGAAATCATTAATCCATGGGATTTGTTCATGGTGTATTAAAATTTCAGAAAGAATTTGCTTTATAAATATGATTTCCTGATTGACTCTGGCAGAAATGAAACCAGAAGAGATGGGACTGTCAATGCAGCCAAAATTCCTTACAGTGGTTTCTGTTGAAACGTTATGGGCAGGGAGGAAAAGTCATCTGGGGAAGTGACTGCTGTTGGTTTTGAACCTCTTGTTGAGGTTCTGCAGTGGATTCTTCCAAAAGATTCAGAACTTGCAATGGAAATTGATCTTAGTTTTTAAGGATGTTCTTGTATTTTCCTTTTCCCCTGTGAATAGGGAGAATCAATATAGCTATTAGAGATTCCCTTCCCAGGATCCATGCCCAGTCCAGCCCACATTTTGACTGTTTGTACCAGGTGTTGGGGCACAAGGGACAGATTGGGATTCTGTTGATGTTCTGTTTTGACAGTTTATCTGCCTGGGCTGATGGAGACTGTCTCAGATTTGGAGTTGAGGGGCCCCTGGCTTGCTGTCTTGGGAACCTCAATATTCACATCAAGGTTTCCTGGTTTGAGACAATGTAGGATTTTGACCGCCACAAAAGCCATCGGGGCTATAACAAAATGCCATTGGCACAACCAAAACTATGTGTCGACTAGGCAGAAATGTGGGTTTGATTGTAGGGGATTTTTCATCAAGTGGTGGTCAGACCACTTCATGTTGAGGTTTTGACTTTCAGCACCCATTTTCCTCTTTGGGGGTGGTTAGACCTATTAAGATAGTCTGCTGTCAGAAGCTTATAATGCCTGAAGGATTCCAGATTGCCATGGGGAGTTTATTGTTGCCATGACTGACACTCCTGTAGAAGTTTTGCTCACTCTTTGGGGTACAAAGAAATCTCTGGTCACCTGCTTTTAATTAGTCTTAGTCTTTAACTGTATTGTTTTTATTCTTTCTTACTTTATTGTAGTGTATTTGAGCGATCTTTTTTCTGATGGAAGTTAGTCAAAGTGAAATTTTTGTTCCTCAATCCAACCTGCATTTTAATAGGGTTAATAAATACTACTAGTTGGCCCAGTGTTCAGCATTGCAATGAAAATAACCATTTTGTATTGAGCCAACTTCTGTTTATGGTTATTAAATAAATTCACTCGGTACATTGTGCCAGTATTTTCAAATGCACTTATTATGTCATGTTTGACAGGTTTTATTGTGCTTTACATGTGTTAAACTGGACATTGAATGAATACCACTAGCTTGGGCAAAGACAGGGATGGCCAGAATATCTCTTGTTAAGAAAGAAAAGCTGTTTTAGAAAATATTCCCATACCTTGGATAAGCTGTAGAAAGCATTCAGATTGCACAGAGACTTGCAACCCAGCTCATCAGTCCTGTCCAGCTCTGCCTTTCTGCTTGGCAGGTGCTTTTTGCATCCTCTTAAGATAAGCTCTGCAATTGCGGGAAGCACTGTGACTCTTGCTAAGTGGCCAGCTCAAATTAGATGTGGGAGAAACATAGAGATAAGCACGGTACTTACTGGTGGAGTTAATGCATCCCAAGGGAAAGAAATGAACTCCTCTGTGAGCTTTACTATTCTCCAAGAGGGCAGGATCAGCCCTTTACAAAATAAGCAGCAGTAATCAAATTAGGATGCTTTCAGCAAGTGGCTTATCCATGGATAAAATGATCTTGTTTCCAACTTAATGGGTTCTGTTCCCATAATTTAGGTAGTTTATACTAAAGGAAAAGGGGTCAGTATCATCATACAGCTATGGTTTTCCCAGTAGTGATGTATGGAAGTGAGAGCTGAACCATAAAGAAGGCTGATCGCCGAAGAATTGATGCTTTTGAATTATGGTGCTGGAGGAGACTCTTGAGAGTCCCATGGACTGCAAAAAGATCAAACCTATCCATTCTGAAGGAAATCAGCCCTGAGTGCTCACTGGAAGGACAGATCCTGAAGCTGAGACTCCAATACTTTGGCCACCTCATGAGAAGAGAAGACTCCCTGGAAAAGACCCTGATGTTGGGAAAGATTGAGGGTACAAGGAGAAGGGGACGACAGAGGATGAGATGGCTGGGTTGCGTTCTCGAAGCTACCAGCATGAGTTTGACCAAACTGCGGCAGGCAGTGGAACACAGGAGTGCCTGGCGTGTGCTCTGGTCCATGGGATCACGAAGAGTCGGACACGACTAAACGACTAAACAACAACAATCATCATACAGGACCAACATTATACAGTACAGAGTGGCATCAGAAAGGAGCTAGTTCAGCAAGCATTCATATTCAGTTGGATAATGATAATGCTACTATTTCAAAGGATACTGTTAGTTTCCTTTCTACCTAAAGATGACCAGAAGACATGTCTACTGTATTAGAACATGCAGCCTTAACATACATAATCTTTTATAGGTATCTCTGTGGAAAGAATACTGTGTTCTCAACCAAACAATGCTTCATCCTAGTTCTACATTCTTGACCTTTGTTTCCCTATTTTAAAAGTGAATTCTGAATTTTATATCAACCCAAGACGGGCCAACACTGGTCTCAGCCCTAATCTGATGTATGCTTTTTAGAATTTAGAACTGGTAAAAAGAATTATACAACTATCAAACCCATGATTGTAGAACTTTTCCAGTCAGCCACCCATTTGTATGAATTTTAGGCACGCTAAATCATGTTTGAGGTAAATCAGCTGCTTCAAACGAAGGGAAAGGCATGTAATACATTTCTGGAGTGAAGGGTGAAGATTTTTCACTTCCTTCCCTGCCCCATTCAGAGGTCAGGCTCCTTAAAATCCTGTGTCATGCAAAAATTACACATTTGTAACTGGGAAAAGATGGGCCTGGATGATAGGCAAAAACTGGTGTGCATAGTGAAGGGATGATAAAGATTCTTGGGATAAGAATGACTTTTTGAATGCATTCTGTTGTAAACACAAGAAAATAAACATTACCAGACCACACCGTATATTGCTTTCAAGTTACCAGTTCCAGCACTCAAGTAAATTGAGAACTGCTGATATAGGGCTTCCATGGGGGGGGGTTTAAATTACAGGAGCTTTAACAATGGGTGTACAACAAAACACACTTGCATTTTGCAGCGAACTTTAAAGAAGAATGGTGTTGCTAATGAATTATTTCTCCTTGTAGTGTTCTTATCTTTCTGGGTGGGACATAGTTTTACTTATCAGTTATACTGCAGGCCTGCTAACTTGAGGGGTTTTTGAGAAGTCTTGTAGCCAATATTACTACTATTGTCTGCAGCCAACCACAAGCATTGTGTCAATGAAAATTTATTTCCTTTCCATATTTTTGCCTATCAAGTCATCCTCAACATCTTTCCAGTCCTGTAGCCCTTATAGTCTTACAGCATTGCCTTTTTAATTTTAAATTCCCTGTAACAGAAGTAATATTCCATGCTGTTTCTTTTTACAGTGCTAAAATGTTAATCCTAATGTGCTATAAACAGGGTTCTACAGTCTTACTGGGGAAGGGATTTTGACACCACTAATCTGTAGCTTTCAGCTCCTCCTATTGCACGACCATTAATCCATTCAAAGAGTGTTGGAAACATAGCAAAGGAGCCAGAACAGTTGTGTATGCAGGACAATGTTGAAAGTAGTACCAGCACCTGTTTCTGTTGAC
Organism: Podarcis liolepis; assembly: GCF_965112155.1. Classification (NCBI taxonomy): domain Eukaryota; kingdom Metazoa; phylum Chordata; class Lepidosauria; order Squamata; family Lacertidae; genus Podarcis; species Podarcis liolepis. Next base: position 18,913,950 of record NC_139562.1, on the reverse strand, counting down.
TGAGAGATTATCACACTTCTATGTTCATTAGCAGAGTTAGAGGGTATGGTTGGAAAGATATCTTATTCCTGCTGACAAGCAGAAGGTGCAACCACAGATTTTGCCTGGATGTGAACATTTTGACAGCTAAAACTTCACCACAGGCAACCATTGCTGATGCAGGCCTTGTACCTTATTTTTGTTGTTAGAGATTCTTTTTCTTATTCCTCAGTGTTTAATTGGTTGTAATCAACAGAATGTTCACACTCTCAATTTTCCATTCTCCAATTATTACTTTCAAATCCCTGTGCTCTTTTAGGAGGAAGCACATGATATAATTAAATAAATCTGCAAAACATTTAAAATTAGTATTTAAATGTATAGCAGAGAAACTTTTTTCTTGAAATTTGTTAATTTGCTTAGGGGGGGCCCTTTCAGGTGAAACAAACAGAATTATATGCAACTCTTCTCATGACTGGATTCACACGTTCTCTTCCTATCTCCCCTACCCCACCATGCAATTATATTTTTGGTTACTCCTCTTAGCTTACCTCCAGTTTTCTATGTTATAATTAAGTAAATGTCCCATTTGCTTATGTATTTGTCAGATTATGATTGACTTGCATTCTTTTATTTTAGGTAATTCAGCCCCTTTTAGACCTTGATCAGAATCGCAGCAAGTTGAAGTTGTATATTGGACATTTGACAGCCCTGTGCCATGACCGGGACCCCCTGATTCTCCGTGGACTCACCCCGCCTGCTTCCTACCACCAGGATGACAACCGTGCAGCTTGGGAGAAGGAGCTGCAGAAGATGACTCTGGAGCAGGTGAAGGAACTTCTCATATATAACAATATGGGGCTATTTAGTTCAGATGATAAAGGGTGTATTAAATTGTACATGATGCAGAGAAAGTGGATAGAAGTACATTTTCTTCTTCTTCCATAGCACCAGAACCTGGGATCATACAGTGAAGCTGAGTGTTGGGAGGTTTGAGATGGACACTTGCTCATGCAATGTCCAGTTAGAAAATTAGCTTTCACAAGAAGCCACCAAATTGGACAGCTTTAAAAGGGGGCTTAAACAGATTCATGGAGGATACGACTACCTGTGACTACTAGCCATATATAGCCATACCAAGGCATAATGTGTCTGAATGCCAGTCACTGGATAACAGCAGCAGGAGGAGGGGCCTACTGTCCCCCTTGTCTTGCTTCTGGGCTTCCCCTAGGTATCTTGTTGGTCAATGTGGAAAATGGGATTCTGTAGTCTGATGTAGCAGGACTCCTCTTAAGTTCAGGCTTCCAGCAACCCTGCCATGCCTTCTTCTAGGATAGTATAAACTATGAAATTCAAGTTGGTCATCTCTTTCTCTCCTTCCGATTTTAGTTTTTCTTTTCCAAATGATATTTAATATTTTGTGGCTCCTGATAACTACTGATCACACTCAGTCCTCATGTTGGGGGACTGTCACCTTTGAGAGTTTTGTTGGGGTTGGATTTATTATTTGTTTTGCACTTCTGCAGAACCTGAGGTTCCTGAAAGTATGTTAATGCTTCTTCTTGGTTCTTAGCTGCGCTCTTTTGGCTCCAATACTGCCCGTATGGGGACATCAAGTTCAGTATTAAGCAGATGAAAGCCTGTCTCTGATTTTTCCTAACACGTTTTGTCTTTTAACGAGACAATAATAACTTATTATTTCCCTCTTGTTGAAACATTTGGAATCTTTAAATTTTTCAATTTAGAATGCAGACTTCTAGTTGGTGTTTATATTTAAAGAATAGCAACAGCAACAACGGAACAGCAACAATAGCAGTAAAAACTTGACACTTGGAAAATCATCAAGGCTGATTTTCTCACTGAATTTTCAAGGTAGAAGTTTCTGCATCTCTGAACCAAAGAAAATGTAATGGTTTGATTCAGATGTAATGCTAAAGCTATGATTTAATGTTGTATGCATGACCTTTGTAGACTCCTCCTTTCCCTCCTCCAGCGCAGCCCTAAGGAGAAGAGGGGAAACTTTCCCTTCTGTTTTCAGTTAACTACAGTTTAAAGTCCAAATCCTAAACTGGTAAATATTAGCTTATTTATTTAGCCACAGTTTGGATTTGGACATGACACTAAATTTTGGTTAGAGTTTTTTAAAAATGAAAATAAATGAAAGCATCCAATCGCCACCTGCTGCACCAGAGGAGGGGAGGGGCATCTGATAAACATAATTTAGCATTATGTCTGAATGAGACAATCAAATGAAAATAAAAACACACACCTTGCTGTCTTCCAAGCTGGATACTGGAGATCTCTAGAATCTTGACTATTAAAGTGTTATGAGAAAATATCCCCTTGAATTATCTGGAATGAGATTTTGTATTTCTTTGCCTTGATTACACACTAGGTGCATGGGAGGGATTGGTGCTACACAGATCGGGGCTGCTTTGAAGATATTTTGCTTGACATAATGTTATAATGTCGTGCTTGACTTCACTGCTTGAAATTTACTCTAATATCTAATTTTTTTGTAGCTGGTTGACCTGGAGTTGTGCTTGTGTTGTTTAAATGAAGCATAGTTATGCTCCTATATTGCTGTATAGGCTACAATCCAACAGAAATCTAGACATTCTTAAACTCACTGAGATTGGTGTATTTAAGCACACCTAGTTCTGTGTTGTTTGGATTGTGGCCAAAATGGCACAATTTCCTGATGTTTTTATGGATGAATGATTTGGAAAAGGTGGCCATTTGTTTGGGACTTGAAGTATGGACATAAGTCCTAAACTTAGCCACACACATAATGTACTTTGCTGCTAGAAATGTCATACTTTGATTTTTCTTTCTTCCTCCTCCTGATAATTGCTAAGCAACTAAGTATTTAGCTCACCAGGGAGCATAGATCTGATTTTTAAATTTCCTTTAGCAAGTTACAGACATGAAAGTCAATTTCACCCCCACATTCTTTTTACTTTAACTCATTACCTTGAAGCTCCTGACCTGGTTTGGTACCTCTTCAGAGTTACTGTTTACACAAAGCTCTCATTATTCTAGCCCCTCATTTTGCTTACTAAAACAGCTGGAGTAGATTAAGTGCCTAGCCAAGAGTGCAAATGCACTGAAGTATTTGTCGTGTGTGTTTCTGTATTGCTCACATTGGAACAGACATATGTAAATAGATGTTTTACTTGTATACTTGGAAATAACATTTTATGTGCCCTCTTTCACATTATAATCATTGCCCAGTTTTCACTCTTCTCAGGCAAAGCACTTGTTTAATTCTGTTAATTCTTCCATTACGTATATCGTACAGCAAAATCTCTGTCCCATAGTATCTCCAGCCTTTCTACTAATACTCATTTCTATCCCAAACATTTACCCCTCTTCTTTGTGTAGTCATTCAATTTATCATCCTTTCCCTTGTCAGCCTGTGCAGTAGTACCTTTCATCAGTTCTTGCTGCTATCTTCATCAAAATTGAATTCCTTATCTAATTTTCTTCCACTCTGGCTCACTGGCTTTGTTTGCAACGAGATGAAATGCTTAAATCATTGTATCCAAATTAACCTGTTGTACATTTTACTGAAATTTAATTATTGTACCAAAGGAAATTTAACTAAGTTTATTTCATCCGTGAGCTTGAGACTTTTTCTTTCATGATTATATTATATGCAAACCTATTATATGCAAACCTGGAATATATCCAGTACTCGTGTACCACCAAAAAGGCATAAACTACTGGACATTAATTCTGTACCAACAGCAATAATCTGGTTTCTATAGCCTGGTGTGTTTTTGTTTCTCTCTCCCTCCCTCTACCTCTCTCTCTCACACACACACATATCTTTCCTGGTTTTCATCTTTTCTGATGTTTGAACTTTTCTCCTTGCACTTTTAACTTTAAAACAATTTTCAAAAAAAAAAAAAAGAGGGGGAAAGCACTTCAGCAGCCAAATTCCAAAAGGCCAATAGAAGCAAGTCCAATAATCTGAAAGAAGAAAAGGTCTCTGAAGATAAATGTGTCTGAAATACAATCCCATGCATGAAGTGGATTTCGGATTTGTTTCTGTCTTCACATATTGTTTTGAAATAGTCCATGCTGTCCTCTATTGAATCCCTGAGGCCAAAAAGATCCCCCTACCAAATTGCACCCACAGCTGATTCCTTCTTTAAAAAAAATAAAAATAGCCAACTTTAATCAGGTGTCAGCACCTATGCGACAAAACTTTGGGCTGAGAGGGAGTATTATCCTGTAAATTCCCCTGGATCCCTCAGAAGTTATGTTTGTTTGTTTGTTACCACTTATAAACCACTTAATATTGCAAAAAATTGCAGGTGTTGCACTATCTAGAAACCAAGCAATATATCATTAAACAAAAACACCATCCTACCACCATCCTACCATGGTTTCCTCATGAGTTGGGCTTCAATAATAGTTACGTTCTCAAATAGTTGAACTTCGTCATGTTTCTTCACTGAGGGGAAATCATCGTAGGGAGAATTATGATTTTGCATGATTTTGTTTAGGAAAGGAGAACTGCTTCTCATTAAATGTTGACAAATGTTCAGACATGGGTATGATTCATAGACACAACGGTTTCTTCAAAAAGTAATTACAATATTCACATCTGTCTCTAAGGAAATACCTCTGTATAGCAAAACTCCCAATCCATCTCTGGGTTTTGAGTCTCTCCTCAAAGGTAACAGTAATATGTTATAGAGCTTGACATTATATTTTCATGCCTTCTCAGACACAGATGTGGCTCATAAGGATATTCCCTTCACTTCATGGTTACATTTCTAGGGAGGGACAGATCTTTCCCTGTTCACTAATGCTTCTGTGGGTGACTTTTGCCCCATATCCCATTCTTCCTGTCTTCAGATTTCTCGTGGAGAATTTATATAATTAATTTCTGAAATAGCACATGCACAGGTTTCCTCTTAGTGCAGATTTCTATTGGTTCAGATTAGTCCTCCACCCCATTCAGTTTGCCTTTGAATGCTATATTACATTTGTACATTTACAGGAGATCATTTCTTATTTTTCTCTTTAAATATATATTACCAAGTCGCCCAAATGTTTTGTTCCTGTTGTAGCAGCAGTAAGCAGTGAGTTCAGGATTGGTTGCTTTTCTTCCTAGGAGAGGGGAATGGGGGAGGTATTGATGGTGGATCGTTGCTGCTGGTCTTAAATGCTTACATGGCTTATATTCACGTAAAATTCTCCAATGCTTTTTGCTCAAAAAGGGCAGTGGGGGAGCTGTCTGACCTGTGTGATAACGTTGCTGTAATTATTAAGATACATTAATAAATTGCACAATCATGGGGGAGGTGCGGTGGGTAATTAGCTTGTCACCATTAATTCATCTGGCTTCCATCTCTTAGATGCTATTTTGTGCTTGTCTTTGGTTGGAGGATCTCTGCATTCTAGCATTAAAAAGTAGATCCCACAATCCTGAAGTCAGTTGACTCTGCTTTAAAGTACACAGTACTTGCATCCCAATTTATAATAAAATGCATACCATGCTTGTGGAAGATAACAGAGATATTGGGGGTTGAGATCAGAAATTGTTTGCAGGATTTTAAATGGCCAGCCACAGGATAACCTGTTTATGTATATAATAGATATAAATATATGACAATTGTTTTAATTCTATTAGTATTTAATTTTTTTAATTACTGTTTCCCCCCCTGTGTTTTTAGTTGTTTTTATTTTATTTGTAAGCTGCCTTACAAATAAGGGAGGGGAAATAGTGGAGTATAAATAAATATATAATATATAATTTTTTAAATATGCACTGAGCCTTAGGAAACAGCAGTATTGGTGCATGGGAGCCCCTTTGGCTACTTTTAGTTAAGATACATTACAATTAAGCATTGTGCTGACCATTTTTTGACTTCTTTTGAAATATGGATTTAGAGAAGAATGCCGCTTAATCTGTTGAACATACCTTGGGTTAACTACCCACCAAATGTGCACAGAGTGCCACCGTCCTATGCAGTATGAAGATGTCACATAGATCACAGCTATGCTGCTTGCTTGAAACAATGTGGTTTCTTTTTTCCTGTGATATATGCTAAGAACCTGTCAGCACCTATACTCTCAAATTACCTCTTAACTATCTCTTGTCCTTGGTCATTTCCACAAACCAGCATAGGTGGAATTCTCATCATAGCTTGGAGTGGGGAAGGAAACCGGGGCTCTCAGCCATGTCTCCCCAGTCTATTGGTAGACTCAGGTGGAATCTAGACACAAATAAAAAATGCTGTCAACATGCTTTTTTCAAAAACCATTTTGGAAAATATATCAAATTTGCCATAATCTCACCATCGCCATTTAGTTCACATTTGTATAATGCACTTAAAACACACTTAAAACATTTGCAGCTATATAGCTGAGTCCTCTCTAGATTTACACATGCAAACATCTCATCATTCTTCCCTCAGATGTTGAAAGCTACCTTTTTGTTCTCTTTACTTGCATCTTACCTAGCACACATTTGGAATCTGCACATGGCAATTTTCTTTCTAGCAGGATTGTTTGTATTGAATTAAAATTGCAGAGTGAGGTTAACTATTACCTTTTAAAAATAAATAGCCTGGGAGATGGTAGTGGCCATACAGTAATGTGGTAGGAACTAGGAACCCAAGGATATTTTGAGAAGATAACGTTTTGTGGGCAATATGTTAAGAACTTTTCCCTTTATACATTGGGTTCCCCCCCTTTTAATCCTCCTCTTCATCTCTCTATACCTCTCCAATTTTCTTTTGCTTCATAATTTATCATCAAGGTCTTTACTCAGACATGCAAAGGGATGATGAAAACTAGGTGGGTTTTTTTGTACTTCTGTAAATCAGCTTGTGGACCTTTATTGTGGAAAGGTATGGTAAAAAGGAGGGGATGCTTGTTTATGCATTAATAGATGTCTTTTCAAATGTTCTAAAACATTCCATCCAAGGTGCCCCTACAGGTGCAGCTGCTCCAAGCAAATAAAATGTTATTCAGCAACTATGCTGTCCATTTTTTATCTCCTGTGTGCTGCTTGCATGAATCTTCACTGGAAAGCAACACCTGTCAATATGGTTGCCCCAGGCCAGGCATTATATTTTGCATGTGGTTGTGTCTATAGGGATCCCCTGTTTGGTATACATTTGGAGGACAGACTAAGGACTAATTGCTGGTGTGACATTTTAAAACACAAACGTGTGTTTACTCAATTCTGTCCTTTTTCTTTTCTTTTTTGCAGCTTCACAATGAGCTGGAAAAAGGCGAGAGGGACAGTGCAGAGCTACAAGAGTTTGCCAATGCCATTCTACAGCAGATAGCCGATCACTGCCCTGACATCCTGGAGCAAGTTGTCAATGCACTTGAAGAGTCATCATGACCGAAGCCAGTGCTAGCCCCCTAGCAGCAGCATGCCTGGGGGCCAAGCCCGGTCAGTCCAAGGAGTCATGAGGATGCAGAATTGTGTGAAAGTGGGGAGGGGGAGAAAACAGAAACTTTTGGTGCACCTTTTTATAAAAAGAAACAAATGAACCTATCTCCGCTCTTCCAGTTTATAGATACTGATTCATGTCTGCATTCATCCTCTCACTGCCTTTCTTCTTTGGAATATGCCTCCCAGTTACTTTTCCTGTTGGCTTTGGGATACGTCTGCTCAGAAATTTACTGAGTTCAGTAAGCATGGAAGTGGCAATATATTGGACACAGGTAGTTCTGGTGATCCTTGAAGTGGTGGCAGGAGAACACTTGCCTTGATTTTATTTTTTTCCGTTAGTAGAAATCTTTGGCCTACCTTCCTTTATGAGGGAAGTTGAGTGTGTTCTGATAGCGGCCCACAGTTGGCCAACATTGATTTAGCTAGCTCAAGGTATGCTGCCTATGTCTGCACAGGAGTTTTATCCTAAAAGCGGAAGCTGTTACAAGGAGATTGTGGGTGGTAAGGAGAATCCCTTGTTCTCTTTGGTAACTTCAATTGGGTAAGAATGGGAAACATGTTTTCTCTGGTTTTCTGCCTATTGTAAGCCTTGTTTTTGTTTACCAAAATAGCTATGAAATGCATGTGGCTGTTGGGGAAGGGTCTTCTTACCTGAAAACCTGGAGAGCCACTGCTAGTCAACACTACTAAGCTAGATGGCAGCTTCCTGTGTTTTCTTTAGCCAAGTTTCTTGCTCTTCTGGCAAATTTTAGTACCTTTTCTACATAGCTTTGCATTCTCATGTGAAGGGTGCTCTCTTTATGCATTACTTCTCATTTTATCTATTTCTGATTTCTTAGGGGTTTACTTTATAAGCTATGCCCGGCTCCAAGAGTACTAGATATGGTCGCCCCTACTGCTTCTTCTATAACACTCACCAAAGACTGAGTAAACCCAAAATAGTTTCTCTAAATGGCATCCTCTTAACGTATCCAAATTCACAGGCTCATAAATAGGAATCTGGCTATTCACGTGTTTTGCGCCAATTGTGAAAATACAGTTTTAATCCGGGCAACATTTTATGCATAGTGTCATTCTTCAGGCATTCACAAGAACAGAATTCTGGTATCAGGTTATTTCTTCCTGAGAGGAACTGTTTTTGATGTTTATTCTTGCAGATTTCAGGATTAATAGAACCTTTTGGAGCAAACATAGAAGAAAGAGTTGGGATTCTGAACTTAATGAAATAAGAGAAAAGATCACTGTTCCTTACAATGCTTTCCTAACTCGTTTACCTCTATAATGATTGCCCAAATCACCATGCTTGGCTTTTCCAGCTTAAGCAATTTACACATGGATAGGCCCATGCATTCAAAGTTTAGAAAGCAGACACGCTCTCAAAGCCTTTTTCTTTTCCCCTTCAACAGTATCCCCACTCTACCAGTGCAGCTTTCCAATTTGGCAACCCATGCCCTAAGACATTGTTTTCTATATAGCAAGGGATAATTTTCTATAAAGTTACTGTTCAGTCATTACCATCTTCAACCCATGGACATTGAACAGCCCCAATATCCCCAATCAGGAGCCTCTCTGACTGAATCAAGAGTCCTCTAGGCACTCTATGAATCCTTTATTACTACTTTTTATACACATAGTTTCTGCCTTTGAAAATGAAAGGATTCAGTCACTTCTTCAAGATGCTCCATTTCTTCCTTTTCATTCTCATTCAGGAGAAGGAACCTGGGGATACCTCAGAAAGGAGATACAGTATAAGATTGGTTTGGAATGGCAAACAGTGTTTCTCATGTGGATTTTCCGATGAGGAATTCACATTGCTGTCTTAGTTAGCACCTTCAGGACTTTGGAGATCCGGAATGGTAGTTTTAGAGCTGATGGCATTAATAGCCTGAGGCTGATGCTTTTTCTCAGAAAGGCGGGCGGGGGAGAGACTTGAATGTTCTCAAGGTTGAAATTGCCTTTACCGGAAGGCATGTAGACAGTGACTGTACATACCATTGAGCCATGCCTCATACCAGAACCGCGCCTTTGCCCCCATTGTTTTGAGTCAGCACATTTTGATAGGAGCTGTTGTTTTGAAATCTCCCTTATAGCCTTTTCTTCTTCATCCCTAATTACTCACTGTAGGGATTTAATGCTGCCTGTAAAACCATCTCAGCCTTCAGGCCTAACATCTTCCCACCACCACCACTCCCAGGCTATCCTGTTAAGTTATATGGCCTTGTCTCCAGCTGCCCTTGTTCCCTGCTGTAAAACAATCCACTCTCTCTGTGGGGGAAGCTATGGAATTTTCCTTATCAGCGGTTGAAATGACTTCTGCTTGTAAACCTCTTACTCAGATGCTCTTTGATAGTGGCTTTGGGGGCAGGGGTGTTGCTGAAATTTCGGGAGTGGAGATGGAGATAGTTGCTTGTGGTTGATACTTCATCCCCATGTGCTTCTGGCATTGTGCATAAATCGCATAAATCACAGTTCTCCATGCTAGTATTTTTGGAGCCTTTAACTCAGCTGCCACCATGTGGCTGTGCTACTACAGACACAGGAGCTGCTTAAGCAGAGAGATGCCATTCCCAAGGCAGTGTGTACAGGGCCCACCAAAATGAAATTGGGGTAAAGCCCATTGTTTACACTCCACTCTACTCACAGCATGTGCTCCGGGGAGGAGGGGATTTGTGAAACAGAGCCAGTTCCCACACTGGCCATTTGGTTTCTGTCACCCAGCAGCACACCTGCTGTTTGAACCCCTCCCTCTCCAAGCCCAAGTCTGGAGTATGCATCTCTTTCAACTCCTCTCTTATCCCACCACCAAGCACACAACTTTCCCACCCCATTCCATGAGCTCAGAGTCCTGTCACCCTAATGCCTGATCTAAGCTCCCAGTAAAAAAATGATCTAATCCCTCAGTAAAGTACTGAGAGAAAGAGAGAGAACAAACAAGATCTTATCTTGGAACAATGACCTGACTTTATCAGCAGTGTGCCATTGCAGATAATCTCCTTGATGCCATTTGGATAGAGGTCCTGTCTCTCTGCATTTCTCTAGGAACTGTGGAGCCTTAAATGCAAGGTGTTGGCCATGAATTGTTGTTGAACCTGGCCTGCTTCAACTTGCTTCCTTTAACAGAAGAGTGCAAAATAGTTGACTGCCTTGTGGATCTGGTTAACATTGTTAACGTTTTACAAGATATAAAATGCACAGATCCAAAAGGGTTATATGTAGCAATCTGACTGCCACTACACTATCACAGCTCTGAAAGATTTTTGTATCTACCATATCTGAAATGAGTGAGATCTACCACTTGTGTCCAGAAAATACAGCTCTGGACAGTTGTGCTAGAAACCTATCCTCACCTTCCTTGTTATTCAGTCCAGCTTTCAGAAATAGTCTCTTATCAGGGGATTCTAAAATCTCTTGTTTTACACTAGCAATGGCCATATACTTTTGTTGCCGGGTTATAACAAGGCTTGGTTGTATTTAAGGAATGTGGTGTTACTTTTTCAAGCTATAAAGATGCTAATATGTAAAAGGTGGTTATAAACTTCAGGAACCCCCTATAGAGGGAGTAGTGGAGCAGTTTGTCTTAAATTTGGTGCAGTTATTAAAACTCCCTGGACAATCCAGGTAATTTCTTGACTTTCTAATTGGACTGCTTAATGCTCCCAAGGAATCCAGATTCTGCTTCCAATCCTATCAAATCCAGGTGTTTAAAAATAATAAAATAAATGGCAGTCAGATTCTGAATTGTACAGTGACACTAGCTACTAATGTTCAAAGAACTAATAAGAGACACATCTTAGTGAAATGTCTTTTTCATGTTTGGGGTCTGCTATGATGATTGCCTTTTGATAGTGCTTTCACTTACAAAAAATGCCAAACTCTAAAAATCCAAAACTGAACGAAATGGTTAGAGTGTGTGCTATCATATACCAGTGTATTTGGGTCTTCTCAGTGTATTTTAGAAGATCACTGTGAAATATGTAGTATGGGAGTTTTAGGCATCTGTTTTTCTCTATTCTAACATTCAGGGAGCATTCTGTTTTGGAAAATTCTTATATCTGAAACACTAAGTTAATGGAACACTGATTTCCTCCTATCTCACACCTCTATGCTAGCAACCTAGCATGGTTTCGTGGAGTGACCTGAGTGAAAATGTCAAAACAGTTGGAGCTAGAAGGTGCTACTTCAGAGAACTAAGCAGTAATAGTCATGGAAAACAGGAAGTTCTTGATTTAATAACACTGCCCCTAGTGGTGGGAGTGGAATTGGGAAGTCAGGCAATTGGTGGCTGAGAGCTGCCAGAATTGACAAGACAAAACTCTTCTCATGCCAATCACTCAGTCTTGTCAGTGCAGCAGGTGCTGTTTTTATAATACAATATTTTTTAACTTTTTTCCATTTGTAGAGGAAAGCCGTTATCCTTCTGAACAAAATGGCTGTGTCTGTTGACCTTTTTAAAAAAATAAAATAAAAGCATTTCCAAACTTTTTAGTGTCAAAAGCGTAAACATAAGAATACTGACTTTTTTCAGTGTGTGTGGCGAGTGCTGTAACCCTGTCATCATTGGTATTTTCCCTTTCCTTTTTCAGGGGTATATTTTTTATTTTTTATTTTCCTGTTTTGTTCTCTGCTTGTCAATTATTGTCTGTGTGGTCCTCTGGCTGGGACAATTACCGACAATGTGTGTCTGTTGTCCAGTTTTAAATAAAAAAAAGATAGAAGTAGAAATGAAAAAAGTTGTGTATTAAAAATATAAAAAATTAAATGTATCATCCAAAGGAATTCAAAATATGAAAAGGCAAAGTTCTGGACAACTCCTCCCAGTTTTATAAGGAAATTGGTTTTTTAGGATCAAGGTACCTTTCAATTGCCTTTGACAGACCAAGGAAGACCAAACCAGTGTGGCCTTCTTAGCAATGTTATTAACTCCTGATTTTATCCCTCTCCCAATACTGTAATGTATGGATGACTTTTCTAAAACAGGAAGGGGCAGCATTAGAAACTACTTTTTCCATTGATATCTCTGGGGCTTTAATACTGCAAATTTAAATAGAAGGGATGCATTGCAGCATTTTTGCACACTCTTTTAGTCTCTATTTTTTACACACAAACTACTTAGTATTTCTTAATGCACCTTCATTTATGTCAGTCCCAGTTTATTTGTGTGTGGTTATTTTGTATGTACCCACTTTTGAAAATGTGCATTCAGAATCTTACAACAAAGGGCTTGCCATTCTTTTCTGCACCAGTGGGATGGAAACTTTTGAATTTACATTTAAAGGGTACGGCCAACACAAATCTGCATATCATAAATACTGTTGCTACTAGCCATATCTTAATTTATTTTACATGAATGTACCTTTTTTAAAAATCCTGGTAAATTTGGGGGATATCAGTAACTCTTTCAGTTTGAGGTTACCAATGTTCCTGTGCTGCTGTCTATTTAATTCATTTTTCATTGCTGCAGCAGAAGTCAAAGTTGAGAATGCTGGGATACATTTTTGTTAATATGGGATATAAATATTAAGCCAAGCTTAATTCATATTCTTCCTTTAATTTGTTTTTTAGACATCTTTCATGGCTAAATCATTTCTCTCAATCATTTCCACCTGGTAAACCTGGGTTTCCCAAACTTGGGTCTCCAGCTGTTTTTGGACTACAACCCTCATAATCCCTAGCTAGCAGGACCAGTGGTCAGAGATGATGGAAAATGTAGTCCAAAACAGCTGGAAGCCAAAGTTTGGGAAACCCTGCTGAGTGAACCCAGGATTTGGCTTAATACTGGTTTCAGTGGGCACCTCCTAAATACAAATAGTTCACAGGTGTTGCTTTGCTCAGCTAGTCTTCTGTCCTTCAGTGATATTTGGTATGCTAGATCTAAGCTTATTTATGCATATCAAAAGTTCGTGTTCTTCTTTAGGTTCCATGTAAGTAAATGGAGTTGTATCCAGAAGACACTATTATCAACTGGCATGACTTAAAGCTGATGTAACATCATGTTCATTCATCCCTGCCAGGACAGTATTGCTACTTCCCTCTCATTTACCTCATGCTGAATTTAGATCACCAGGATCCGTTTTAACAAATTTTTCGTGAAGGCAGCACAGCGGGCTGTCAAAGGGAGTGAAAAATTGTAGGATGTCCCCAACACACACACACACCCCTCTCACGCATACACTACAGAAAGTGATCTTTTACTACTCAGAAAGTGATGTGTTGCACTTTAACAGAGGAGGAGATGAGCTTTGCATATATAGTCTGGCATACTTTGAGTTCCTTCTGGAAGGAGCAGCAGCGGGAGATAATAGATGTCTGTGATGCAAGTGCGCACGCTGCCTTCAACTTGTATGTGTTTTATTGATGGAGTCATGTTACTGACAGGATAATGAATTGCAAAGAAATTGTGTTATATATTCAACTTTGCCTTGATAATATAAACACTTTTGTTCAGTTTTTTTTTCTCTTTCCTTTTTTTTATTCACAAACTAAGTTCATGAGGAAATTATAAAATTATTTAAAAATGGTGCTGTCTGCTTGTTGTTTTTAATTGCCTTTTAACCTTCCTCTTGCCACACTTCCTTCCGTACCCTCATGTGTAGTTGCTACACTGACTCCAAAGCATAAGATCATAAGAAGACCCTGCTGGATATGTAGCCCAACATCCTGTTCACACAGCGGTCAGCCGGATACCAATTGAAGCCCGCATTCAGGACATGAACACAACAGCACACTTCTTTGATGACCAGCAACTGGTGTGCAGAAGCATATTGCCTCCAGCAGTGGAGAGAGAGCATAGTTGTCACAGGTAGTAGCTGTTGATAACCTTATTGGTGAATTTGTCTTGTCTAATCCAAGGATGTGTTGTGTTTCTATGGAACTGTGAAAGGAGGGAATTGCGGCATTTGAGGACATGAACATCTCTCTTTGTACTGTCACAGTTGTCACATGACACATATTTAAAGTTCTTCTGGTTCACCATAGAGCTCCATAATTATTTTTCTTCCTTTTTTGATGCTGGTTGGACCTCTCCTTCCCTGCCTCCATCTAGAAAAGTCCCAAGTTACTTTTTTCCTTTTAGTACAATAAAAGAGATGCTCAGGATGGCATATCCAGTATACATGCATATCTACAGAAGTATATAAAGGTTTGGTTTTCTTTCACTGTACTCCCAACCATCCATGCTACAATGCCCTGCCATGTGGTGCAAAGCGTCCTGCTCATCTCCCCCCTTGCCTTCAAAAACACACACAAAAAAACTTGCCAGCAATGTTCTGCCATTTCAGGTTCATTTCTTATTTTTAAATTCATTCTACTTTGATTATTGCGCATTTCACATCTTTACATTCAAGGAAATTATATAAAGGCTTTGTTTTTGTTTTTTTCAGATTCAGTAAACCTGAAAATTATTATGTCCTGATCTAAATAATTTATCCATTCATTTAACTTGTAAGAAACAGTAAGTAGCTGATTTTAAGAAAAGAAAACTAGCAAAACTGGCTTTTCACCATACAAGACAGCTTTTTTGCTTCCGTTGCTTAGAGATGCATCCTTTCTCATGGCAAGTCCTATAATGCACCACTGCTTAATGCCCATCAGGCTCATCTGCTGGCCTGGAAATTCCAGTGCCAGCCCATCTCTATCTGCAACAAGACACATTTAGGGGCTTCTTTAGAACTGGGACTCCAACAAAATTGCTCTTCATCTGATTCTCCAGCACTCCCTGCAGTTTTAGCATCCAGGGCAATTGATCAATGTGAGCAGCAGTGCAGACTTTAAATCTCTGTTATAGTTTTAGGAGATAATGACCTTAGCCTTAGAAGTTCATGTATGCTTATGCCAAGGATGAAGAACCTGAGGCCCTCCAGGTCATGCTGAATTTCAGCCCCAGATAGCATTGCCAGTCATCAGAGATGCTGGGATTTGTAATTCAGCAGCATCTGGGGGGCCACAGGCTCCCCGTCTCAGCTTTGTAGGATTTTAATACCAATTTTTGTCAATGAAGCATGGGAAATGGCCTTAGGGGCTCAAAGAATCCTGCTGGAAACAGATCTATTGCCTTAATTCAATATCTTTTAGATTTATTCTGCAGATAGAGATCTCTGGGCTCACATCAGACCAGGGCTTGCTATGTTATCTCATAATTAATACCTCAGTTAGCTGGACAAAACTGTAAGTTAAATATAATGTTACATCTGAATGTGTCATTCAGAAAGCATGGGGGGTTGCAGTTTTCGGTGGCATGCCCTTTCTGAACTCCTGAGCTGCTGAGGTTCAAGAGTCACAAATTCAGGAAGTGGTCAAAGCGTAACTTCATAAATGCCAAGGATTCTCTCCCTAGAACAGATGCCTGAGTCACAGCTTAGAGGGCCTGTAACAATAACATTGCTTATGCTAAACAGCAAAGGTGCCAAATCTCTTTCATGTATTATCAGGTTACCATTTATGTGCTGGGCAGTAAAAAGAGCGCAAGATGTCCTGTGTTGAGACATCTGTGCCTAAAACGGGGGGGGGGGGGAATGAAACAGGCATGAGAATAACAGTGATTGAGTCTCTGGTATACACTCTAGTTGAATTTCTAATATTATATTCTCCCCCTGCCTGCCTCTCTGTGTCAAACCCTCAGGAGTCCTCAGGCCACACCCCTTCACAAGCCCTTTTTGTCTTGCTGGAATGTGCCTTTGAACTGTGGTGGTGTCTTTTTTGCATAGAGGATGGAAAAATTGCAAGCGCGGGGGGGGGGGAGAACCCCAAAGGGTTCTCTTACAAAGGTAAGAGTCACATCCATCACTCTGCCCACATTTGCCTCAGGTCAAGCCAACATGCAACCCTTTGAAGGTTGCTCATGAGAAAAAACAAAAGGTTCCCTACCAATGTTTTCCGTTATATCATCGAATCCAGGCATAGGCAAACTCGCCCTCCAGATGTTTTGGGACTACAACTCCCATCATCCCTAGCTAACAGGACCCAAAACATCTGGAGGGCTGAGTTTGCCTATGCCTGATCTAATCTGCTCTCACCATGGGGAAAAATGGGAGAGCGGGTTAAGAAGAGTCTACTGGATCAGGCCAATGGACCATCTAGTTCAGCATCCTGTTCTCGCTGTGGCCACCCCTGATGCCTTTGGAAAACTTGCAAGCAGGACCCCAAGCTGTAGTTCCCAGCAACCACTATTCAGAAGCATTACTGTCTCCTACTGTAGAGGCAGAGCATAGCCCCCATCATGTGTTAAGGGGTTTCTGCACCACCTTTCGACATCCAGTTTCAGCACAGTTTACAAAATAATAATAATACAGTAACAAAAAAAAGCATGCAATTGAAACCTCAAAGGGCAATTAAAAGCAGCACTAAAAATCACAATATCAAAGCAATTCAAAAGCCTCCCTGGAAGAATAAGAAGGTGTTTGCCTAGCATTGAAAAGATGAGCATTCCAAGTGCCTGACGAGAGAAATCCAGTGTCAGGACACCACAGCCTTATTATTATTATTATTATTATTATTATTATTATTATTATTATTATTATTATTATTTCATTGTTCCATGTATAGATTGCTTACTATCTGAACCATATGTGCTCCCTTCCCAGTCATCTATCACCTCACTTCAGACAGCAGGAGCACTCTGGGGATGGTATCATCAGATGACTATCAGTGTACAGGCAGGCTGGTGCAAGAGCAGGCATTTCTTCAGGAACCAGCAGCCCCAATTCATGTAGGCCTTTATAGAAAAGCCACCAGCACCTTGAATTGGAAACTGATCAGAGGCCAGTGCCTCTTAGAGCAGTCACTGGGGGGGAGGGGGACATTTAAAGAGGCAATAGATACAATTTATCCCCATCCTCCTTAACCACGGATGACACAACAGTGCTGTGTTGGTTTCTTTTCATTCACAGGAGTCCTTATCTAGTATTTCTATGCTAAGAGGCACTGCTGCATTATCTCCATTGACATCATGATGGATAGCAACCTGCATATCTCACAGTTATTCATTAAGCTTGGAAATATAACCCAATGCTTTAAAAGTACATTCTAGCAAAGCAATAGCAAGTTTCTTTGAGACAAGCCATTATCGCTGACACTGCAACTGCTTTCAGACACAATTCTTGTATTATGAAGGAGGGAGAGAAACCACACCTTTTTATGTTTCTGTCACATCACCCATTTATTTGTGCTTGCTTTATTTGTGCTTACAATAATATCTGTGGGCCTTTGCCTATGAGTTTGGCGTTGGAAAAAAGCAAGTGTTATAAAACGATGTGTGTGGGTTTTGGTTTTTTTTAAATGGTATAATAAACACACATCTAGGTGGCATATACTGGAAAAGCAGCAAGGAACTGCCATTCTTTACTGCCATCTCATAGTAAATGAATGGTACCATGATAGGGGTTGCTTGCTTACCCTGCTCTAGTTGCCAGGAGCATAATAGCAATGGATGCTGAATTCAGAGCTCCACTTATGCCATGAATTCATTATTGTGTCCAAGAGCCTGTGGAGGAAAGTAGCAATGATTTGTGAAGTCCATGTCCATGTGTAGGTTAGTTTCTGCAGACACCATCTCCAAGTGTACATGCCAGTTACACATTTTGGGGAGCCTTCAGACAGCATACTATCAGTGGACTCCTGCTCCCCCACTAGCCCATAACAGTATATTTTGCTCACTGTCTATACTGGTCACTCTATAAATGGCACCATATATATAGTTAAGCAGTATTAAAACATAATAAATATGTAAACTGTAGAAACAGAGCACTTAAAGGGCACAAAAGAATCAGCAATGTTTAATTCAAGACCAGATCAGCCTATAGTCACAATATAACAATATATGAGAGCTAGTGTGGTGTCATGGTCCGAATGCTGCACCAAGACTAGAGAGACTAGCTTTGGGAAGGTGCTGTGAGAGCTCTAGGATCTTGGCAGAGCCTCACCCCTCCTTCCTAAAGCCCCTGCTTCCCTTAACCTGGCTTTAGGAAGGCACCACGATTTTAGCCTCACACACGGCATGATATTGCCAAGTCCGCCACTGCCCATCACTTGGTTTCTTCACATTTGTACAACTGAACGTGTGGCTTAGTTTCATTGGGGGAAAACATTGCAACTGATATGAAAAGTTATCTTGTGTTTCAGTCTTCATGCAAGCAAGTTAGGTAACTCTTGATGCTGTGGTCATCCAGTGGCAAACATGCATGTGTAAATTGAGCCAAAGTTGCTTAATCTTAGTGGGGGGGAAAAGGGGAAAAAAGATGATGACTTGGAGTGCTTCCCAAAAACATGCAGTTTACATAAGCACCTCAGAAAAACCACACTGAATCAAACCGAGGTCCATCATACAGGCCATCTTCCTGTTGTAATAGTGGGCAACCAGATGCCTATGAGAAGCCCACCAACAGGACTTGAGTGCAACAGCACCCTCTCAACTTGTGATTCCCAACAACTAGTATTCAGAAACACACTGCCTCCAACAGTGTAGGTAATACACAGACATCATGGTTAGTAGCCACTGACTACCTCATCCTCTATGAATTTGTATAAACTCATTTTAAAGCCGTCCAAGTTGATGGCCACTACATCTTGTGGGAGCAAATTCCAGATTTTAACTCTGCACTTGTAAATGTAACATGTAAATGATAAGTATGCTTGAATGGACGTTTGCAAACATCTGTTTGTTGCGTTTACATTTGTAGCTGTAGATTTAAAATCTCCTTAGGGTATACTTAACAGTGTAGTGTGTGACCATGTTTTTCCCCTTCACCAAGATTATCTTCATGCTGGAAAAACATTACATCTGTAGTAGCTCTTGGTTACCAATGGAATGTGTACAGTAAATGTTAATGCCAGCTAGTTTGGTCTATGTCTGAACTAGTAGCTTATTCTTAAAAGATAAGGTTGCTTAATGCTTTCAGTCATAACTTCACAAAACTGGTGGACTTCACTTCAACTCTTCGGGCTGCAATTTTCCCTTCTTATGTGCTTGCTAACCTTTTGGAATTTTTTAGCAAGCCCTGGAGGCTATTTCTACAACCCAAGTCTAACAGCGTTTGTGTATCAGCTGTAGCCATCCTTGTGGAGATGATAAGATGACCTAAGCTTAGATTAATGCTGAAAGATCAGGCCTGTGGCCTAAATCCTTGTGTGCAGGTTGAAGGAAAGGACATAACAGAATGCGGGAGGGGGTATATGTAAAAATGAAACAGAACAAAATTACGAATAAAGATGTTTCACGTTAAACTTTGCAATTTTTAAATATATTCTTTGGTGTAAGACTCTTGGAGACCTGTTAGGTTGCAAGTTACTAATAATTATAAATGAATGAATGAATGAATGAATGAATGAATGATGTTATGGTAAGTAGGAAAGGTGGGGTTGAAGGGCTCATGGAACAACAGTTGGGGTAAAGAGGGGGATTAATTGGGTGGACATGGGTTTCAGGGGATTACTAGCTCTATTTAAATTCATTCCAAAATTCAGATTACAGTGAAATTGTTTTTACTGTTCCTCTAATAAACACTCTAGAATGTGTTAGCCCTGGATAACGGTCAGAGAACTCCATGCTTAAATGGTTTGAGCACGTGATATAGCAAGGTAAACTAAGCATCCACACCACATGTTTAAAACACATGGCTTCCCCCAAAGAATCCTAGGAACTGTAGTTTGTTAAGGGTGAAAGGAACTGTATTCCTTTGAGGGTTGGCCTACAGTTCCCAGGATTCCTTGGGGGAAGCCATGACTGTGAAAGTGGTTTAAATGTGCCCTAAATGCATGGCATGGATGTGACAAATCTTTGCCAACCAAGTGATGGTTTGGGCTGCAACTCCCATCAGTCACAGCAGTCTAAAACATCTGAAGGGCACCAATTTGGCACAGGCTGCAGTAAGACTGGTGAGTGATCTCAACTCAGTAGTTGCCAAGTTTGTTTTCTTCAGGCTGCAGAGTGGGGAGGGCTAGACTGCCCCTTTCTCTTTTCTGCCTGGAGGGAAGCTAAAACTCCCTTTCTAATGCCAGAGACCTTCTTCAAATGGAACCACTCTTGCCTTTATAACGAACCAGTGTGAAGACTGAGTGACTCCCTCAAAGGGACACCTGTTGACTCAGGTTTTCCCCTTACGTGTGCAGAAAAGGACAAAGGAAAGGTTGTTCAGACAAGCTTACATTTTTAACACTGAATGAACCTTATCGCCAGCCCCTATTCCCTTTGCGGCTTGTTTACAGCCTGCTTATTTTGGGACTGGCTGTGTAGTCTGCCATTGAAGTGTAATAATTATTCTTAAAGCTAAAAATTGCACCAAGCAAGTCTTGAATGTCTGCCCACTTTGGGAATTAGGGACACTCTCTGCATGCTGATACACTTATTGCCGTTCAATGGTGTGTTTTGGCTTTGACTTTATTTGCCTTATTGTAACTGTGGAGATAATCAAGACAGACTGTTTACACAGCAACCCAGGGTTCACGACTGCTGGATTGAGTCTCAGAAGGATCTCGCTGCTAGCAGAATTGCCAAAGTGATATTTTCTCTGGGTCCAAAACTCAAGAGAAAGGGAAACTTTTGTGCTGTGGTTCCCTTTTTAAATAATAATAATAATAATAATAATAATAATAATAATAATAATAATAATAATAATAGAAATGTCTGTTTTGGCAACTGCTGTGTTCCCAACCCTAGTGGGCCTTGGAACATAAGCAAGATATTGTGGGGAACGGCCTTAGCTCAATGGTAAAGCATCTGCTTTGCAGGCACATGGTCCCAGGTTCAGTCCTCAACATTTCCAGATAGGACTAAGAATATCTCCTGTCTGAAGAATTGGGAAGCTGCTGCCAGTCAGTGTAGACTTTGTATAAGGAGCTTCCTAGGCTCCTCTCCCGTGCAGCAAGGAGAGTGGGACTGGGGGAGACTGCAGACAAGTTGGGAGTCAGACCCCTGAACTGCCAACTAAGGCCCAAAGATGTGCAGAAATTTGAAACCATCTTGGCAGCAGATAATTTGGGGAGATGGGGTTCAAAAGCTATTGCTGTGTTCTTAAGTGAATAATCTAAGACAAAAAAGGATGTTCACCTAGTTTGTATGCGGCTCATTCAGAGGAAGCATACAGCAAGTTCTTTGCATTATGGTACCTTCAGATCTTTGTGTGTGTTACTATATTGTCCCACACAGTTGCTTTGTACTAAAATGCAATACTTTGACAGCAGGAAACTCCCATGCAGAAATGCCCTCAGGATCTGCTTCTCTGAGCTCATTTGAATCTTGGCAGAATTAGCTTTCACTTTTGGGAACTTATTAAGGGGAAACAGCTTGGATGGGCATTACTTTTCAAAATGTATAGTAGGCTAAGACCCAACTTTTATAGTCAAGATATAGGGGTGAACCTCCACCTCTTTTTCTTCTTCCACTCCACCTTTTTCTTTCTGTGCACGGCAGCCATTTTGTGCTGGCACCCATGACACATATCTATATATTAGCATGTTGAAAACAACAATACGCACACCAAAAAAGTCTCTCTCTGGCTCTGTTAGGAATTGAAAACGAAACCTAGAGGGACTACCAAGCACTGAGTGCTATTTAATATATAAATAGCACTCCCAGCTTTCTGTTATTTGTTACTGCAGGCAGACTACACAGTTCATTCCCATTTGTATCAAGGTAAGGCCAAGAGTTAGGCCTCATTTATGCCATACCATACATTTAAAGACTGGCCAATTTAAACAAACAAGGCTTCACCCAATGCATCATGGGAGCTGTAGTTCATTAAGGGTTTATTTCCCTCACAGAGCTCTATTCTCAGAGTTCCCTGAGAACAGGAACTGACTGTCAAATCGCCCTGAAAAACAGCTCTGTGAGGGGAATATTGGGGCCTCCTAGCAGCTCCCAGCACCTTTAAGAAACTTTGGTTCCCAGGATTCTTTGGCAGTTAATGTGGTATAAGAGAGGTCAAGCTCCCCAAAGGAGACACTTATGAGCTGAAGGTTTAGGCAAGGCCTCAGACTATCACCTCTGTTGGAGCTTAAGAAGGAAGTGAAGAGCAGAGCACAAAGGTATGTAATTTTTTTCTTTCTTTTGTTGCGTTAATGGTATATTCTGTGGTGCGGTGGGGTGGGGGCGTGCTAGGAGAAATTCTCTGGGCCTAATTTCTTACTTCTGTGGTAGGCATGAGGTGCTCAAGGAAGTTTTGCTAAGTGGGTGGGGAGGTGCGTTAGCAAGGCCTACATTTCTGCTCTTGAATATGTTCCGTTTTTATACGCCCCAAGTACACTTGTAAAAGCACTTGGTTTGTGTGTTTGTTTATTTCTAAATCCCAGTTGCTGGAGCACTGTTACCAACACAGGGCAGTTGTCCTTTTTTCTTTTGAATGAGAGGGATTTGCGGCTTTAGCTTGCATGGTATTACACAGGGCCATTTAATTGTTTATCTTGACAATAGGTGTTCGTTGTGCGGAGCCAGTTAGCTGATTGTGTAAAGCCAGAGAGCTGTCTTTAGACACAGTGACCAGACCTGCACCCTCTCCCACAATATTAGAACTTGGGGGGGCATCCCAGTTACACTGATAGACAAAGCACATGAAGATTATTACTGTAAGAGGTGGCGGCAGGCAAGGTGGTTAGAAAAAAATAACATAAGAGCCTGTTGGATCAGGCCAATGCCCCATCTAATCCAGCACCCCATTCATTCAGTGATGAGCCAGATGCCTGGGGAAAACCAGAAAGCGGGACCCCAGCACAAGAGCATGCTCTTCTTCTGTGGCTTCCATCAATTGATGTCTCTGACTATGGTGGCAGAACATAATGGGAAATGGCTCTATATCAGCTACAATGATTATATGAAGCTTCCAGGTTTAGAGGCAGTATACTACTGAATTCCAGTTGCTAAGGGAATTCCAGTTGCTGGGTAGGTTATTGCCTTCTTGCCCAGCTTCTGGGTCTGGATGCTAGACTAGATGAGTTCTTAGTCTGATGCAAAAGGGCTACTGTTATAAGCCTGAGGAATACTCAAGTGCATTCAGGGCTTCCCATACAAATTTGTTTGGCCACTGTGGGAACAAAATGCTGGATTGGATGGGGTTTTGGTCTGACCCACCAGTTCTCTTAGGTGCTTAGAGTGGGAGGCTGCTTTCCCCCACCATTCCTGAAGGACGCTGCAGCCATTGTTGTTGTTTTACCCCATCTTTATTGCAGGGAGTTCAAACCTGTGATTACTCAAGGGACTGGATACCACATGTTGGGATTCACAAGTGGGAAGAGTGGCGTTGCACTTGGGTCCTGCTTGTAGGCTTCCCAGAGGCATCTAGTTGACCCCTATGAGAGCAGGATGCTGGACTGACTAGATTGGTCATTGGTTTCACTTGTGTAAAAATGATGACAGATAAACATGCTAGGCAGAGCTCTCAGATCGTTTGACATCACCTTGCAATGGAAGCAGATACTGTAATGGGTTTGGTATTGAATAGTGGGAAACTGAACTGATGTATTACCAATGATATTGGAAGGCTTGCCACTCAGAGCATCTGCTTTGCATGCAAAAGGTCCCCAGTTCTCCTACTAAGACTGGGAATGTCTCCAGTCAGAAAACCGGGAAAGCAGCTGCTGGTCAACATAGATAATGTTGAGCTACATAGACCCAAGAGTCTGACTTGAACTTTATTTCTGTTACCGAGTGCTGTTTCCCTCCTCAAATGCTGAGCAGGCCTGGATCTCTATCTGTGTGTCAGGGTTGGAGTCAGGTGTAGGTCAGCAACAAAACAATAAATCACCCGAGGGCAGTGACGTTAACTCCTTATTCAAGGGAAGCAAACTGCAACCTGTGCCTACTGGTCTCACTAACCCTTTCCAGGCGGTCTTGCCCCAATGAAGCAGTTGTGAGGACTGAAGGTCCTCACTTTCTCAGTGCCCACTAGGACTTCTCCCCTCCAGGGTATTTCCTACATGGTTTCAGGCTGTGTCTGTGAACAAGCACCTTATATTCTGCCCATTTCATTTCTCTGGGGGTTCTAGGAGACCAGGGTGGAGAGGAGCTGGTCACCGCAGGAGGGGGAGACTCCCTGGCTTCTTCATCAGCCTGCCTCTCCTGGCCCCACTCCCCCCTAGTCCCCGCTTTGGCCTCGGAGTCTAAATTATCACAGCCTCTTCCTGTTCACTAAACCATGTCACCTCTTTGCTGCAGATGCCTCGTCCTCCCAGTCTGCTTCTTCTCCCTCTATCCACTCATTGTTGTCCCACCACCAATGCCTGGGCTCTGAGCCTTCTTCCCCTGGGGGTTCCCTGGCTGGTGCCTCCCACCACTCCTCTGCATCCAGCCACTCCATGACACTGTACAACATTGCAAAATGGAGCAGAACAAGAGGAAAACTTATTTTGGGTACCTAAAGTGAACTGAGGTCGGAGACGGCTTTGTCATCTATTTATTTGTATTGGGTGCAGCAGAGCAATGGAGAGAACTCAATGACACCACTTCCCACCTCTTTTCCTTTTTAAGTTTTCATTGTTGTCAAGACACCTTGTTCACTGTATTTCGGTATGACACTGCTTACTTTTCCGAGCATGTTTAGGCGTGACACTAGTGTACAGTATTTGAGAATTATGTCACGGCAGAATGTGTTACAGTCTGCAGCTGTGCAGTTAAGCGTCTGGCTGAATTGTTTGGGTATGTATTTAAATTAGTGTGCACTTTCCAAAGAAATATCCCCACTGAAGCCAGCCAACCAGATCTAATTTCAATGTTTGTCAGCTTTGGCTGCTCATAGTACTTCTGACAGTGCTTATATAAATACTATGCTTTTCATAGGGAAAGGTCGGTGGATGCGTTTCAATAGAATGGTGTGAGACAAAACGGACCAAAACATGACTATCGCAGGCCAATTGTCCTCAGCAAACCCAGCTCAGGGAGAACAAATGGCTGGTGGTTGAATTCTTTGTTGACAAACCATGTACTTGCAGTAGCTCCAAAGGTGCACATAATGCACACACAGGCTTCTGGTGACTATTTTCTGGTGACCCTGCCCTAGCTTGTGCTCCAAACTGGACTGTTGGGGCAACAGCATAACCACGTCTCCACCCAAACCTAAGTACTCACATCTGATGGGTCGTGTACAAGCAACGTGTGACTTCTCCTACACAGAAGTTGTCACTGTGCCTGCCGCTTTAAACCCCTCCTAGTCCTGGGGGACAGCAGGGGAGGCATCCCGCCCTTCCTCCAGCCCCAGCCCCAGCTCCTGCTCCTACTCCCCCAAACTCTTCCTTATCATTCAGCCTTGGCACAAAACCCCATAAATCACTTCCTCCTTCCACTGCACCAGCCTCTGGCTCCGCTGCCTCCACCACACGATTCTCAGAGCCCTGCCCGTCCCCAACACCTGACCATTTCAAAGGAGAGTTGCGCCTTGATCCTCACTCTCTTGGGTGTTTGCTGAAAGGCTTTTACCTCAGAGACAGAGACTCAAGGACACCTCCTGGAGCCTGAGGACACTTTCATAGGCTAAACTGGGGGCAGCTGGTACTGGCAATCTGCTTGCTGTTTAACTTTTCTACAGTGTCCCAGAGTAATGGGTGCTCCAGGGCATGACAGGACAGTCAACTCAACTCAGTGATACCTTGGGCCAAGTAGGTACCGGGTTGAAGGTGCCAGTTACTGATGCCACCTCTGCCTATCAGGGAGTGAAGATTATACTGTCAACAAGAAGCCACAGTCAATCTGTATTCCCAGGGTTCAGTGCCATCTTCATCTCTTAGTCTATGGCAGGCATGGCCAAACTTGGTCCTTGGTTTTAGGACTACAATTCCCATCATCCCTAACCTCTGGTGCTGTTAGCTAGGGATGATGGGAGTTGTAGTCCCAAAACAGCTGGAGAGCCAAGTTTGGCCATGCTTGGTCTATGGGAATCAAGTGCAGTGAAACACAGTTACTGTATATCCGACTCGGGGCTGAGTTTCACCATTGTGAGGTCCTGGAGCAATCTGCCAATGCATGTAAGCATTTTTATTTTATTTTTAAGATTAGAATATTGATGCTGATTGCCACAGAGCTGCTTCTATGCCTGGTGAAGTGGGCTTTACTCTTACAAAGACCTAAAACACCCAAAGCAGTGCTAGTTTGTAAATGAAGAAGCACAAGTGAGCACTTTAGGAGAAAATGTGGAGAGACAGGGCTGTGTTTGCATGTCTGCTGGAGATGGGATGCCTTTCCCACTTAATGCCGGAAGGTATAAGCAGCACCAGTTGTTTTTGTTTACCTTTGGAGGCTTTCAGGTAAGCTTGAGATTTGCAACAAAGACAACTAAAAGCCTGAATTTGCATTTAATCCTAAAGCCAACATTCTACCTGATTCAGACCATGAACTGGGAGAGTGTGTTTGTCTTTTCTTTTCTTTTGGCTTTGATTTCTTACAAGTTTGTTGTCATTTATAAGGATTTACAGGAGACCACAATGTTTGATAAGACAATTGGCAATAAACATGTGACAGTGACACACCTGTCTGGGAAATGGGACAAGATTCTGAAGCAGAGAAAGGGGGAGAGAGTCTTTTTAGCATTTTCATTTGCTTCATGTATCCATCACAGCGTCCAAAGCATCTTTTGAATTTTTAATTATAGAAGTCTAAATGAATCACCACCATGAGTACAATTTTGTCATGCCATTTAAAAAAATGCAAGCGATTGCCTCAGTTTTACTCAGCTGAGTTTGGCCTTTGAGACAATGCACTGCTGTCTCCCATGGGTGTGAACACACCCCACTTAAACTTTCCAACGAAAGGAACATAGCCATTTCTGGATAGTGTATGTGCGGCGCCAGGTTATGCATATTTTCTAAGATGTAAATTCCACTATACTCAATTGGACTTACTACCTAGTAAGTGTGTTTAGGATTGCAACTGATGTAAACAAAATCTGCTCCTTTTCCCTTATGGGGTATCCAAGAGCCCATACAGAGTCCTTAAGTGGGTTCCCTATTGGTAGGAGAAAATAACAGAGGCCAACCAAATAATATTGAGAAGCAAAGCAGCTAGTAAGCCTGATCTTTATTAAACTGTTGCAGCAGGGTCCTCACCACATGCAGGAGGGAGGAGGAACCCAGAACAATGGTGTGCAAGCCCTTATAAAGACTTTTGAAATTGTCCACCCTGTAGCCCAAGACCACCCCCAGAAACATCATACATACATCACAGAAGGAGGCGGTCTGCAGCAGAAATTCTGTCTGTCAGGATATGTGGCAATAGCCAGTGATTGCTTACTTGGGCAGCCTGGCCATTCTTTTGTGATGGTAAATACTTTAATTCCTGAATCGAGGTCACAGGCTCACCCTTAAAGTAATGTTGTCCACCTTTCCAGCAATACAGCCAATGTGCTGAAAGACATTAATTCAGCTTTGAATGCTCAGTAATCTGATTTGTACATGAAACATGTACAAAAGAGAACCATGTATCCTAACCTGAGCTCCTTGGGAAAATGATCAAAATTGTGCCTAGCATTCAAATGTTGATGAAGAATCCACCTTGGAAACACTTATGCTGAGTTTCACAATTGTATCTTGAGAGGCAGGTGAAAGTATGCCCAAATGGACAAAGTAATGCCAAAGCAACATTTTATGGTGCACCATCTTGATTCAGAATGGTGTCTGGCATACAAGTGTCAATGAAGACCACTGTCCTACCTCTTGAAACTTCATGCCAAGTTCGGTCACAATATCTCAAGAGGCAGCCGAACCCATAGAGAAACCCATAGAGAAGAGTTGGATAGGCAGGCAGACAAATAATTTTCCAAAATACAGTAGATAAAAAGAGCCTGCTGGATCAGGCCAATGGCCCATCTAGTTCAGCATTCTGTTCTCACAGGGACCAACCAGATGCATGTGGGAAGCCCAAAAGCAAGACCTAACCACAACAGCATTCTACCCACTTGTGATTCCAAAAAAACTGG